>NC_141285.1:14597178-15313678 GCF_037954325.1 Fistularia commersonii
CACACCCTGTCATGTTTTTGTCCAGTGATCTTCACGCTGGAGCTTTAAATGTTAAAGGTGTGGAGAGTGTTCTGTTCTATTAGACGGAACAACACGAGAGGAAAGCAGTGCACATAAACCACATACATTTACACGTAATCCACACACACACAAACACACACGCATGACGCACACGTGCACACACTTGCAGTCACATGCATTTGCCCTCCTACACATTCTTCAGAAAGAAGACAAAGACAGTGCTTAATAAATATGTCCTCAGTCCCATGCAGACACACACACACGTGGTTCAATAGGTAAGGTCAGAGCTACTCTGACAGTACTGTGCTGTATGTTAGACCTGCAGGCGTATTTTCAAGCAAGTGTTTTTCCGCTGCTCCCTAACATATGCTGGGTAGCAGCCACATAGAAACTCCAGCATATCCTGGCAAGCTGCTGTCAGCGCGCTTTAACTGTGCCTGGGGAAAAGTAAAGGTCAAAGACACACACACACAGGCGCTCACACGTCCTGGCTATGGCTCACAGTGAGATATTTCTGAATAGAAGCACTTTTAGCATTAGCATCATTCAAGCATATTATGGCCTTTCCACACATACACGCACAAGCACACAGATATAAACAAACCGTAATGAGGCATGCACACATCTCTACTTCTGAGCGTCTGACAGGAAGAGATTTTCTGTTACTGTTTTTATATTTTCTTTCAAAATTCACCCTTTTCAACAACAAATAATTGACAAGAATTTTGTAGGAACACATTTCAATGTTATAAGGGATGAATGCCCCTGACAGCTATTAAAGATACCTTCTTTCTTCTCTCTCTCCCTTTCTCAGAGAGTTTCCAGGTGGTGGTGAGAGGCAATGGGTTTCTCAACGCTAGAAACATCGATCAGGTCCTCTGTAGCTTCAAGCTGAATGATACACACACTTTGGGTAAGTTAGTGATTACTTTCATCACAAGCATTCAGATGCTGAATAATTAGGTTAAGTAAATATTTAAAAGGTTGGAAATAATGAAGCATAGGGCTTCTTCTGTATGCTTCCTGATATACTAAATTGCCCTACAAAATTAATATTTGACCAATCTTGGCATTTTGCTTAGCCTTATGTATGTAATGAAAAGTAAATAACAAATAGCTTAGAATAAATAATAATAAAAAAAAAAATAGATAAATAGCTTTTTGGAGCCAAATTTCATATCAAATAAAAAAAACAGACAATCTGCTTACTACATCTTTTCGTATAATTGTATGAGTATTAGAGTTGCAAACAAATACCTGGAAATTAGCTAAACACACATAAAGACAAGGAAGAAATTAGATAATGCTAAAACCATCTAAATCTGAAGATGAATCTAATGAAATGCTAAAAAAAACTCTGAGAAATCACCTGGAGCAAGAAATGTCCAACATTTTCAGGGAAAATTACTAAAAATTGGATAGGATACTTAGTCTTGTACTTATTTCGGGAGCCAAGGATTTGAGAACCAACTGCTTAAAATTGGATTTTTGTTCTTGGCAATGCAGATGAAAGACCAACTGGGATCCAGGATACCTTCCTCCTCTGTCCTGCTCCTGTTATTGAGGAAGTAGGGAGGTAAGCCGCACATCTCCTGTAGTTCCCTACCTGGTTAGAACTCTCTCATTGTATCTTTCCATGAATCCCGTGAAAACTAAGTGGCCAGATCTTTTCCAACTGCATATAAGTTTGATGTGATGTGAACACACAAGACTGCTGTCCTTGAAGAAATTAGGGCCAAAGTCATTGAGTGTCTGTGATCAATCAGTGTTTGTCACGGCTAACGAAGCCAGACACCAATCACAAGGGGACAACAAGAGTAGAGCCCAGGAACACGACTTAATGAGAGCCTCCTGGAGAGGACCGTCGCAACTGCCTATTTGTGTGTGTGTGTGTGTGTGTGTGTGACAATGTGTGTATGTGTTTCTGGATTTGCGTGTGTTTGATGTATCCGAATCACTGTCTGACACTTGAGAGACAGAAAGTGTGAGCGGGGTCGGCCGGGCAGTGTAAAGTTTCCTCTGAGGGATTCTGTCTTTCCTGTGGGAGGTTTAAAGTAGAAGTTTCTCGAGGGCCAAAAAGCACGATACTGAGGGCTGAGCTCCAAGAGGACCGAGCCCCAGCAGCCTGCCTGTCCCTTCTGCCACCAGTCCTGTGCATAATTATATACTCCAGCCTACAGCTTCAGACACCCTCAAGTCATCATCTGTCTTGTTGCTGTCACTCAGATTTCTTGCGCGATTTGAGCTCCTCTGAGATAGAGAAATAGTAATTTTCTTTTCACACTGAGGCTGCAGGAAGATATAAGATTCTGTGACACGCTTCACTATATTTCTCTTGTACATGCTCGAGTGGTATTGCCTTACTCCCATCCTATAAGGCAGCAAAGGCATTTGTCAAAGACCCATATCGGCCATGGAGCATTTGGTTTATTTAGGGACGATGTTAAGGTAGAGAGGATGCAGATGGGAGAACGTGACTACAAAAATTGAGCTTTTCTGTTCGTAAAAAGTAGAAGGGTTAAATCGAAATTCGACAAATTGAACCTAGCACTTTTATCAGCAAACACTGTGATCAAAATATCTGATTTTCTCTTAAACCATCATGGGGCTGCTATATCTGAAAGCAGATCAGGCCAAGGTGCATCATTGTGCATTCCACCGAGGCCAAATGAAGCCATTTTTCCTTGTCGCAGAAAGACATTGGGTCAGGGGTTTCAAACACCCTGAGTGCCAGGTAAGGGGAGCTCAACTTTGCATGTATGACCAATTTCAAATTCACTGAAGAACAGGTCCATCGGAGCTTAGCCTTCTTTTTTCCTTTTCAGTGAATATATTTTGCAGTTTTTCTGTCTGCTTGGTCGGTTTGATTTCAAATCAAACATGCAAATCCTGTTGCTTGCATAAGGGTGCAATGAATCCACTCTGCAACAAACCACAGCTCCTTCAGTAGTCTGGCTTACCAATTTCCATGCTGTATTTAAAAAGAAAACGCGGACACTAAGCAAGACCGTGGCTGCGGTTTGGGAACCCGCAATGCTTTGGCTGCACATGGCTCTGCAGGTTTAAGATAGCCCTTCACAAGCAACACAATGAACCATGCGGCTAAAGAGAAAGACGTCTCCCGTCCCTTGACATTGTGGAAAATCAGCCAATCAGCAATTAATATGATGTTTGTAGCTGCCCTATAAATCCCTGCAACCTATTAGAGTTAGATTGGTGGCGCTGTTTCCGATTTGTGGGTGTTAAGGTTAAAATTCCAAATCTGTTGGAACTACAGCATCCAGTATCACCTCAACACCCAAGAAGACCCTCATTCACCTCCAACCAATCCTTGTCGAATATTATGAACTCATTGACGCTGCTTTCACACAAATCTGTGTTGACTGCTATCCTTCCGGTTGCAGCTCCCTCCGTCCTGCATACACATACGCACACACATACAGACACAGGGCAAAGACATATATAGTGTTGAGATGATGATTGATAGGGGCAGAGATCTCGCTGTCAGAGAGGAGCTGATAGCACTGTTTACCCTGCCTGCCTGAGAGGAGGGTGGACCATATGATTTGAAAAAGCGGGGGGGGGCAAGAGAAGAGGAATGTACGAGGGGCACCTGCTCTGCCACAAGTTATGAGAAAAGCTGCAGAAGTATGCTGCGGCATAAAGGGGGGTGGAAACAGTGGCAGTGAATGAGAAACTGAAGTTCGGGGCCGAAGTGTGTTTTTGAAGGGAGTGAAAGAGATAAAGGATGTAGACAAGGAAAGGACCTCTGTCAACCATCCCCCACTATCTGTTTCCTCTCTTCAGCCCCCCACCCCCACCTTGCACTGACCTCCCCCTGTCGGGCCCTCCTTAAATCTAAACCCAGACCTCAATGTCCCTCTTGTATTTGATCGCCCCTTCCCCCTTCTAAACCATAAGAACAGCACAAGAAGTCTTTCTCCAGTCCTTTTTTTTTTGAATCATACAACTACAATCCAGCTGTCTACTGTATCTCGCCCTCCCAGGCTCTCCTGTTTAGGTCTCTCTGTTAGGACCTCTATAAATGACTTTACAAAACGAAACAATGTCGTCCTTCTTGGATGTTGATGTTAAAAAACAATACTATTATCACATAAAATATATATCTCTTATTACCAAGCCTTGTATAACCATACAGAGAGCTGTTGCTATAGCTCTAATTTGGTTCTTTTTGTTTTTACTTTAGAAGGTCAGGTCTGACCCAAATAGAATTTTTCTTGTCTTTCCGTGTTAAGGGAACTTTTCTAGACTGTTAAACTTAGGTTTTTGTCTGTGTCAGCATGTTTTTTGACTTTTAAAACTCCCAATACAGAATGATCACGTGAAGGAATGTTGGTACCAGTTCAGGCAAGCACAGGAGCCAAGACGAAAACCATCAGTGTGTGGATCTGTCATGGGTCTCATTGTTTTGCAGGGTGGTCTACCTGCAGGTGAGCATGAATGAGGGCCTCTCCTACATCACCAGCTCTGTTCACATCACTACTACTGAATGTGTAAGTACATATTACACAGTATTCGCATTATCACAGCAGCAGGTGATGATACTAACCTCTGGCTTGCTGTGGTCTCCGAATAAACACTAGTGTCTTTTCCAAACATTTTCGTTTTCTCTAGTCTTCTTCTCTTCTTTGATGTCTCCTCTGTTGTGTCTGTCATCAGAGGAGGCTGTGAGTACTTGGGTTTTCAGTTTCACTTTTTCTTGTCCCTTTTTCTTTTCTCCGTTGTCCATTGTCAGTTCAATTATGGTCCACTCATTCTTTATTTTGAATGCAGTTTGACGGCACCATCGTATTGATTTCGCTGCTGGTGGTCTTCTTGCTGTTGGCTTTGCTGTTGATGTGGTGGTTCTGGCCTCTCTGCTGCACTGTGGTAAGTATAAACTTGAGTACTTCATTGAGTTCTTATGTGAAGATGTAAAGTCAGAAGTTCTACCAATCTCAAAGGGTGTACTGCACAGTCCTCTATTGGGCCTAATTTGGTTTACCGATATTGCCTCCTTCCTAAACAACGGCCAGGTTTTGATTCAGTCTCAATATGTCTCTGTTGCCTTTTCTGTATGACTTTTCTCCAGAATGTCCTTGAGAAAATTAGACTTTCTATGTCGATATTGTTCTGTTGAAAGGCCGTCATCCTGCTCAGACAAATTACTGTCTTGTTCTTGGAAGTTCTTGAAGTTGCAGGAGATTTGCCAAGACTACCATTTCCTTTGCAGAGCCACATTCCTGAACAGTGTTACACAACAGATTGTTATTGTTGCGCACCTGGCCCCACTGAAATTGGGATTCTCCCTTACAAGGACCAAGTTTTATTAATGACTTGAAAAGAGATTGCACTGAAAGTGAAAACAAATAAAATTACTTGGGTTCTTTTTACTCTTTAGGTAATCAAAGAACCTCCTCCACCTCCTCCTCCGGAGCCTGTAAGTTACCCTCTACAAGAAACACTTGTCTGTGCAAACAAAAGCAGCTACTGTACATGACTATGATGAATGTGACATTCACAATATTTTGATAATAGATTGTAGTAGTGTTTTTTTATGGAAATTCTGATCCATGTCATTTATTTGAGATTTTTCTCAAAAGGAGTCAGATGATGATGATGGGATGCCCAAAAAAAGATGGCCCACGGTTGATGCTTCTTACTATGGTGGACGGGGAGTCGGTGGTATCAAGCGTATGGAGGTAGTAACACTTTCAACCCTTATGAATTGATTAACTTCACACGATTCATTTTCAAATTCAAGCTCAAGGACAATTTTTGTCTTTCCTAGGTACGATGGGGGGAGAAGGGCTCAACAGAGGAGGGTGCAAAGCTGGACAAGCCTAAAAATGCAGTTGTTAAGATGCCAGAGCAAGAATTTGAACCTTATGAGCCCAAACCCCGCAAACCTCCCCGTCACCACCCACAGCAGAGGAAGTGGTACACACCCATTAAGGTGTGACTTTTTTTTCTTTAAAGATAATGTGAATTGCTTTAAAGAAGATCTAATTTTAATGTGACTTAATTCACTATTTCTGCATGTGTTTACCCCCAGGGGAAGCTCGATGCTCTGTGGGCTCTGTTCAGAAGAGGTTATGATCAGGTATCTCTCATGAGGCCGCAGCCCGGAGATCAGGTGAGTCTTCCTGCAAACTGGACTAATTTTAAACACAAATCAGAATGTCTGGACCAAAAGCAGGTGCCAAAATGTTTGAAAACAATGAGTGTATGCCATTTGGGCAATTGTGGGTAAGAACCGCTCCCTCTAACACTGCATGACAAGCTACAAGAAAACACATGTCTGAGAGAGACATGAACATTTATGCATGGTTCCAAAAAAAAAGTGATGTTTAAAGGTTACCAAGATGTCATTGTCCTATTTGATCAATATTTGTACCAGCTACATGAAAATGATGATAAAATCTCTTAATATATCTTAGTTTGTTTAAAATTGTAAATAAAAATTTATAGGCCGCAACTGTTGTTCACGTCGCAATGCTGTCTGGGTCGTGACATCCCTAGGTTGGACTGGGCTCAGTCCCATCCATTTTATCGTACAGTACAAAAACATTTCATCTGTGCAACCCTTCGCATTTGAACGCGAGAGGTGCGAGCGAGGAGGATAATGCTGAAGTAAGTCAGAATGAGCTTCAAAGTGAAGACGAATAAAGACACAGAGAGGCAAAAGTCAGCAAAAGTCACTGGTGTGAGTGTTGCAACTGCATTGCTATGCTAACAGAGAGAGAGCGCCAGTTGCTAGGAGCTCCACTTTTTGTCATCCACTGTTAGCTGTAGACTTAGGGGGCCTGTGCTGACTTGCCGGGTGACTTCTCGTCAGCATCCTCCATGATGGTGCCCGGTCTTCCGTCGTCAGCTTACTTGCAGTCGTGGGTTGTTGACATTCTCACTGGAAAACATCCAGCGTCTCCTGCCTGTGGCATTTGTGCAAGCTTTCACTCGTTTCCCGAGCACCTTTTGTATGCTTGTGAAAGAAAAGTGTAGGCAAGCCATTTGGCTTAATGTTCGTTTAATAATAGCAGCACCCGTAAGCTCTTTCACCCGCCTAGGTCAGTCCATCAGCTTAGTTATACTGTACCATACTGAGCCAAAGTTAACACGTACAACCTGTGTCCATCCATCAACCTAGCATGCATTGCACAAGTAAAATAATGGCTGCGCCAGAAGGCTAAAATATGTGTTAAAAATTGCGATTTTTAATGACAAAACAATTCTTTGTGCTTTTCTAACATGAGACAAAAATTAAAGCTTATATATGCCAACTACAGTATTGACCTCCTAAAAAAGGGTGATTTCGGAGTGTTACATGAGGCCGTCTCTCAAGTTTTTCTCCCGAATGTTCAGACTTGGGCTTTTACAGTTGCAACAATTGTAACTCAACTGATGCAGATGTTGGTTATTTTCCTTCAACTACATCAATCTATGTTATACACAATATTTGATATTAGTGTTAATAATTACACTATATGGCCAAAAGTATTCGCTCACCCATCCAAATAATGGGAATCAGGTGTTCCAACCACTTCCATGGCCACGGATGTAAAAAATAAAGCACCTCCGCTTGCAGACTTGTTTTTATGAACATTTGTGAAAGAATGGGTCTCCTTCAGGAGCTCAGTGAATGCCAGCATGAAACTGTGATAGGATGCCACCTGTACAGCAAATCCAGTTGTGAAATTTGCCTTCCTGTCCAGCCGAGCGTACAATCATCACCATATCAGTCATCATATGCCCTTTGTTTTGCCTTTGCTACCTCTATCTTTACCTTACACTGAATCTCCCCGTACTCCTGTCTGTTTTCTGTTTCGGCAGCCTACTGCTCATGGGTCATCCATGATGGGTTAATTGCAGGGAATGAATTTCCCCACAAGCGATTAATAAAGGATTAATTATTATTACTATATAATCCTGCCCTTCTTCATTCCACCACCAAGTCTACTTATCTACTTTCCATCTAGCCGATACACCAAGTACTCTCCTACCTGTCTTCCTGATAACATTAGCTGTAGTTGTCCAGTCATCTGGAAGCTCTCCCTGACCACCCAGAGCCCTTCTCAACTCCTCCCTGAAAACCACACAACACTCCTCCCTTTTCAGCTTCCACCGCTTTGCCCTCTGCTCTGCCTTTGTCCTCTTGATCTTCCTTGTCAGCAGTCATCCTATAAACCACCAGCCTATGCTGTTTGGCTACATTCTCACCGACAACTACTTTGCAATCATTGCTCTCTTTCAGGTTACCTCATCTATACAAGATGTAGTCTATGTGCATACTCCTACTTCCGCTCTTATAAGTTACCCTATGCTCCCGTCTTTTCTGGAAAAAAAGTGTTCACTGCAGCCATTTCCATCCTTTTTGCAAAGTCTACCACCATCTGTCCCTCTGCATTCCTATCCTGGATACCATATCTGCCCATCACTTCTTCATCCCCTCTATTGCCTGCACCAACATGCCCATTGAAGTCTGCACCAATTACTACTGTCTCATTTCTCAGTATGTTCTGTATTACTTCATCTAACTCATTCTAGAACTTCTTCTCAAACTCACATCCCGCCTATGGGGCGTAGCCACTAACAACATTGAGCATCACCTCCAGAACATTTCTAATGATCTCCTCCTCCTGGATAACTCTTACTCCATTTCTCTTTCTGTCAGTACCATGATAGCACAACCTGCTCCTAAGCTTCTAGCCTTAATTTCTTTCCCCCTGGTCTCCTGGACACACAGTATATCCACCTTCCTTCTCTGCTGGACCAACTCTCTACCTTTTCTTATCATCGTCCCAATATTCAAAGTCCCTACTCTCAGTCCCAGACTCTTGCCTTTCCTCTTCTCTCTCTGCTTCTTAGCATGCCTTCCTCTTCTCCTTCTTTGATCCACATTAGCCCAATTTCCACTGGTACCCTATAGGTCATGGTACCAATGGCGGTTGTTGTTAATCTGGGCCTCAAACGATCAGGTATGAGATTATTAGGTTTTATTCACATGTTTGGTTTTGGCAAAAGTTTTACACTGGATGCCCTTCCTAACACAACCCTCTGCATTCATCCGGGCTTGGGACCGGCTCAGGGAGAGACTGACCCGTGGCGCCCTGAGGCTGCATTTCCCTTCCAAAAAAACAATTATCATTAAACAATACAAAAGAGAAATATTTTAATGGTTAAAGACAAACAAACATGAAGTATCCTCATTTATAAATATCTTCAGAAACTTGAGGAGAACTTAGCCATTGTGTTTTTATCTAACCAGACAGAAAATTCCAACAGTAACTGATTTGCTGATCAGGCAGACATACACACACACACACACATGCACACACACATGGTGTCAGTGAATGAGCTACTGATACTCTGTTCATGAAAGCTGCCATTGTGTGAGCACAAGGAATATTGTGCCCTTCTGCACTGTTCTCAATGTTTCCAGCATTTTCCAGTCAAGTTACAGATTCCCTCTCTGCCTCAAAGTCATTCATGCAAAAAATATGACCATGAAGAACAAAAAAGGCCTGTGACATCAACAGCAATTTCAGGCGTTTTTTTAATTTTTTTTTTATTTCATATATATTTTACTGATTATCTTTGTACAACTCTAGAACAGCCATGACCATTGACTTCCTACCAATTCAAAAACATCATTGCTTATGACGCCTGCTGATCCTTTATGAAAGGATTTATAAACCAGCTGCACTTGCCATTTTACATGCATATTTTCAACTATTCATTGAATCAACTGATGTTGTCAGAGAGTCAGAGAAACTTTATTTGTCCCTGAGGGGCATTCAGGGTCACTATGTATGCAGCATTATATGTATATACAGTATGTACAGTGTATATATTTAATAACACCTTGTACCACTAAATTATATTCCCCGCTGGAAAGTCCAGTACCATAACATCATTGTGTACTAGATAGAATGATGAGAGCGGCCACTGTTATCTAACCGTGACCCAATAAAATGAATCCCATAATGCCATAGACATGTTTTCATCATCAAACTGGCTGCCATGGTGAAACATCTGCTCTGGTGTAAATGGTTTTATTGTCAGTTTAATAGATGAAGCCCCATCATTGAAAAATGTATTGATTTGTTCCTTAAATAGTACAATTCATCTTCACTGTACAGCAGTGTGTGTCTGCTGTATGTTCAGCCCATAAAGTTGGTTGTCTTCAGTGTCTTGGCCCCAGTTTGCATTTTTGATTATTTTTTTTTCCGAAGCAGCACAGTTCATCTTTGTCAGGCCAAAAGTTTCGTGACTCTTTGTCAGCCACTTTGTGTGGGTTCATGGTTCACAGAGATGCTTGACAATGACCCCCACAACTCTCTTCATGCATCATTACCCAAGGAAAATTAAATGGTACTCCTCAGATAGAAAGAAAGGGAGGGGAGGCACTTTTGTGACCACTGAGACCAAATTTCCGTTAATCGCCTGATCAGACGTAAAAGACGACAATGTCAATCAAGAATAATGTCCGCTATCTCCAACAGCATGAACTAAAGCCGTGTGAAAAAAAAAGGTTTAGCATCATATAAGTCGCCCTGAATACTTCAGTTTATATGCCATTTACATAGTCTGTGTTCCTGATTTTATACAAATGATATTTTAAAAATCAGAAAGACTTGAAAAGTAACAAATTCAAAAACCAGAATCTCCATAGCCTAGATTAATGCATTTTAATAAATGTATTGGATTAACTTGCCAAAGATCCAATAAGACAACTTGTGATAATATGTGAAAAAGTAACTGACTAACAGTGAGGTATTTTCTTGCAATTTATGTTCTTAACAATCTAATACCTTCACAAAGAAAATTTCATGTAATGGACAAACTGTGAAAGATTAGCTGATATTAGAGATAGTATTCAGCATTATCTTTCGTCTGCCCATTGTGTTGAAATTCAGCTAGTCCAGATCAGTATGTTGTTTTATTCCGAATACACTCCGGTCACAAAAGTGTCTCCTCAAAGTCCAGATGTTTCAGCACATAAATTACTATTTATTCTCAAGTATTTCTTTACGACAAAATTTGTTTGGAAAGTATAATTTGAGCATGTTATCCACTAAAATAAAGTACTCTTAGTGTCTGTGTTTAAAATAAAGCCAATGAAGTTTCTGTACAAAACATACTTTCTAGTTCTTTTCAATAGTTTCTTTTCCAAAATTGCTTTTTCCACATAGACATGTCACTACTTTTCTCATAATTTTTTTTTCTCATAAAGTGATTCGGCTTTTTGCTGGGATTTTTTTGTAAATTGAATTTTAATCTCAAGTAAAATCTTACTGTCTTTATTTCAGTGAATATCTCCAAAAAAAAAATCTGATTGCATATCTGCATGTGCTGAATAGTTTTAAACCACGAAAGGCTTCTCCTGCTTTCTCCTCCAATTCCTCCGCAAACGGCCATCAGCATGCTGCCAGTTTCTGCCACACACTCCTTGTGCAGTTTATGTGTTTGTGCGTGCATGCATTTGTCACTGTAAGTTGTGTGTCAGCACTCCCCGCCGAGCGTCACACAAACAGATGGGGAGTTTAAAGGCCACGAGCCATATTGTGACAGAGGAGATTCCCTTCTTTTGTCCGATGCCACTGATGGCCCCATCACACAGCAGAGACCAGAGGGCTCACACCATCCCTTCTTCCTCACACACAGACGCCATAAACGAGAACAACCTCTCACACACACACACACTCGCATGCACACCACTTGAGCAGTTCATGGTTTTGATTACCTTTAGGAATACGGAGCTCTATTGAATTGATCTTTGTAAATGACACTGAGGAACTTAAAAAAAAAATCAAAGTTTACATGTTATCATTTACCAGCTGACTGCATATGACCTCACTGCATGAAAATGGAAGCTGCACACACTAAGGATATTTTAATGAATTACAGTAGAGAAGACACAACCGCAAATAATAAAAATCATAAATTGCTGAATTTGGTTTAGTCGGTTCACTGTTACCATAACTTTAATTGAATCTCAGGTTGTTGTTTTTTTACATTTCAGAGTATCTGCAGATATGCCAACAAACTATGAACGGGCAATTGTACTGGAATCTGAATTAGTTTAGTTGTGCAGGTAAAATTTCAGGTATCTTAACTGTTATGTGCCCCCCTACCCCCACCCCCACCCGTGTGAGTGAATTGCTGTAATGTCATGTGAGGCGACAGGCAGAACTGTCAAGTCTTATTGAATCCTCTTCCAAATCTTTCTGCCATTTTCTTTGCTATAACGGTGACAAAAAGTGTGCACACGCATCCCTCTCCTGTGGACAAACACAGTCTATCAGCCTTGTATGTGCATTTCATGGGGAAAGGCAAAGTCTTGGGCCCTGGAAAGAGAAGGGAGTTGAAAGAGGAATGCTGGAGGCTCATCAGGGTTGTTGTCTTTTCCGAAAATGAGTCGAGGGTTCCAAGTAAATACTGGCTGAGGGGAAATAAAGCAGTGACAGACAATACACCAAAAGGCACAACAAGACTGGCTTCTCACACAGCTTGTCTTTGTACACAATATCTACTAAAAGCGGGAGAAATTCAGTGTTTTTGCTGATCTCTTTCACCCTCCTCTCTAACCTTTCTCTTCCCCCATTTATTCATGAGGTTGAGGTTTCATTCAGGCCATATGTTCTGGTGGAGGCATGCTTACAGTCACACACACACACAAACACACTCATATTCATGAGCTTGTGTTCTCATTGTGTCCATATGCTCTCACTGGTGTTGTGCTGCTGCTCTGATGCTCACAAACTGGCCTTTTCACCATAGCCTGGCAACAAGACAAGGGCAGTCACCACCACCACCACCTCCCCAACCCCCCTATCAGGCTGACCCCAATCAATTACACAGCCCTCATATACACAAATTCACACAACGGCCCCCTCAGTCACAAAGCCACTGCTGCTTGGGTCCTCTTAATGGCCCCTGTGTGACTTTAGGGCCTCTCTCTTTAATAAGGTGTTATAATCAGACCACCAAGAGTCTGTGACACAGAGACCTACTCTACATCCTTCAAAATTTGACTGAGCAGGACAAGCCTGTGTGTGTGTGTGTGTGTGTGTGTAAGACATGCACCGGGGATGCCATCCAGGGAACAGAGAATTAAGAAAGGAAGAAAAACATCAATGAGAACAATAAGAGAAGCGTTCCATTCTACTCTGCTTGTAAATTATGTTAAACACTAAGGGGCCTCTGTTAACTATTGTGGGTTTGGAGAAAATCCTCTTTATATTCCAACAAGTCGAGCACATGAGCCACATAAACATCTCTGTGTTCGGCATCAAGAGAGGCCAAGCCATAGTGGGCTCTTCAAGAAAGGAGGCGGGGAAACGGGCAAACCTGCTCCTAAGTTTGTCAGTGCCTGTCTTTTCTGGCATCGCAGCTATTGTGGTGCAGGTGTGGAACGAAGACAGACTCATCCCTGTGTGCCTCCGTGGCCAGAAACACATGTGCCTCTGTCAGCAGAGCTGGCCAAACTGAGAAACCACTGTGGTTCATTGACCTCACAAGATCCTCCTGCACATGTTGATTTTCTCACATCACGTACGAATTTGTTGCCTTAACTATTGAAATGAACATGTGCGGTGGAGACGATAACTCCATCTGTGTGTCTTGCAGGGTCGCTGTATACATTTCCAGAGGGTCAAAAATGAGGAGCATACCATGAATCTGTACACTCCCAGCGCGACACATCACCCTCCCTCAACTCTGACTGCTCATCCTCCTCCTCCTCCTCCTCCTCCTCCTCCGCCCGCTGAACAGCGACCTCTAGTCTCCAACTCCGTACCTCGTACAAAGCCTCCATCCAGAGGACCCCGCACAGTTCCTCCTTCACGGGCACCCCCTTCCGTTAGACGAGCCCCTCCAGGTCCACCCCCAACTCGTGCACCCCCTGGGCCACCAGGGCCCCCTCCGTCACGACCCCCACCCAGACTCTGATGAAGAGAGGACACCCATTAAATAATATATCCTCCTGTCACCTTGAAGACCATGGCTATGATTACAGTGCTGGTAAAGTGACCCAAATTCAGTTTGCTCTCATTTGGGATGGGGTTCTGCTTTCCTCCTGACATTATGGGCAGGCCTAACCACTGAGGATATTTTTAAAGTTCCTGATTTACGTCCGGACTGTTATATCTGAATTTACTTGACTCTAAATCTGACAATTCATCGATTTTTGTTAATATCGAAGACCGTTGCAAATGCAGTCGGTGGAGGGACAGTTGGATATTAAACCACTTAAGTGTTTGGTGTTAGTCTTTTGAAGAGAGTGAAAGCTTGGACAGTATGTAATTTGTGTTTTGAGTAGCAAGTGGAACAGACAGCCGTAAGGAATGATAGAAAAGACTTTCTGAGCATTGGTTACTTCAGGGCCATAATCAATTGACACTTGACTCATTCAGGCCATATTATAAAGAAAGCTGAACAGATGATCAATAAAAAACAACCTAAAATCTGAGGAATAATCAAAAGCAACCATTGAGGCCAGCAGCATAGTCAGGATCATTGTGAACACTTTTAAGACAGGAGATCCTATTTGGACCCCTTGCAAAATTATTTATCAAAATCAGCTAGTTTGATCAAAAAACATTTTGTTCATAAAACAATGAATAGATCATAGATTATCATGTAGTTGCATGTTGAAAGGGGTAAATAACTGGTGACATCTTTACTAAAGCTGAACAGTAGTTGCTTGCCTTTCAAGAAATGATATTAATGAAATGCTGTGCATAAATAATGTTAGTGTGTAAGAGCTTGGGTTTTTACAGTGTTGTACTCTACCGGTCATGTTAATGACTGAGGACGAAGTTGCTTAAAGCATGTTAAGAAATAACTTGAATTTTTAGGTAGAGGGGTGTTTGGTAAACTACCTTAAATTGCTGCAAATTTGTGATTATCGTCACTTTTCCGGACTTTCAACTTATTACATCAAATTTAGCATCCAAGTTTAATGATCTTTTTCCAACTGCAGGACAGTTTTTTTTTTCGTCTTCCATATTTTTATTTATTCTAACAAGACACGGTCTGCTTCTTTAATGCTCTGGGTTGAATTCTTGGTTTTTGTGGCATTCAGAGGAAAATAAAGTAACAAAGGTGATAAAAGGGAAGTCATCTGGTGTACCCTGGATTTGCAGTGGTATTAACATATTCAAGTGTATTGTACTTTGTATTGGAAAGGTTTTTCTTCATTCTGCTTTACTGACTGAAATGATCGTTTGTATTATTTCTGTATTAACAACTTGTGTTTTTTTCACATACAATAAATGTTTTTATATGCAACTTGGCATTTCATGTTATATTTACTGCGAGGCAAATGGCAGATGCAGGCAATAGTCAAGACTGTTCAAAATAAATATTCAGAAACACTTTGTCATTTACGATCCTTTTTTATAGCTTTACTAATAATTGGATTACTGGCAGTTATGATGATATAAATATATATGCACACAAAATTCCAATTCTGGAAAAAGCTGTGTTTAAGCACTGAGTAGAGCTAATTTGAATACGAAATAACATTGAATGGTCTGTCACAACCAACTGCAACTTGACATTAAATAAATAATAATTTAGAATAAATCAGAAAGTCTTAAATCAGATCCGACTAAATATTACCATGAATGCAATATTCAATATTGAAAAAGATGTTTGAGAGCCCATCAATTTTAGTTAAAAAAAAAACAAAAAACTATCAATGTCCACTATTTCCAAACCAGAATGTTGACCCCGCATGGACATCCCAACAACTCTTGATTCAAATGGATGCCTACTCAGGATGGAAATGTAACTTAAATCTAACCTTTAAAATGTCCCCGATTTAAACTAATAAAAAAAATTAAATGGAAAGGATTGTTTTCTAGTTTTTCAAAAATTGAAAAGAAGATCATTACCCTAGAAACAATGACATACAATCATGTGCTTTAGAGGGGGTTTGTCACTACAACTGCTGCTATATATCTGTGAACAAGTGGCACAGGACAGCTGGTCCAACAATGTATTTGGCAAAGCACAACATATAGCCAGTCAGTCTGTGCTGTAGAATAGTACAACTAAACTAAAATTTTGAGTAATAGATGGCTGTTGATTGTTTACATGTTGACACGGTTTCACTCCAAAAACAGCTTTAATGATATGACTGAACCATCACTTGTAGTCAGTAAGGCTTCCCCCACAAGATAACAGGAGTCAACAGTGCCCTCAAGTGACCAAATAACACATAACTATTTACAAAATAGCTGGATCTATGTCTGAATACATAAAGATATTTTATTTTGCCACAAGGAAGCGTTATATCTGATCCATTTTCAAAGAATTTCTCACTTTTGATTAGTTAAAATTCATCAAGGCAATGACAAGAAGTTTTCATGATAAATTATAGCACGAGTTCTCTATCCACATGTCAAGTTCAGGAGCTCTGAAATGGGTGGATTTAAAGCAAATTTATTTCTCATTCGCAGTCTGTAAGGAACTTTCTCTACCTGAGCTGCTTTTCTCTATGGGGCCAACACACTGTACCACACACATTTTCATGGGCAAATTTAATATTATAGTCCATTCAGTCCCATATGACATGGTTTCACGCTTTTCTATTTTTCTTCTGCATTTTCTTTCCTGACAACGCCCCCTTCTGGGCTCCCTTCACCATTCCTCTGAACTGGCCCTGCAGTTTGGCTCGCTTCCTGATAAGAAACACACATAGAATGAAAACATTAATGCCATATACAAGTTCTCATTCATTCTTTTACGATAGGGTTAAAACCCGCCTGTACCTGCGATTGAGTTGGGCCTTCCTAAGGGGAATATAAGCGTATGGGTCAAGTTTTCCTGTTTTCTTCACATCCCCTTTTCCTTTCTGAGAAATAGAAAATGAAAAAAGTAATGAGAACAAGAGAACAAAAAAAAACACATTACTATTTGTTAACTTCTGTTTGTACATTCTTCTGGGCTCACCTTTGACTTATAGTCATTTCCACTATCTTTGCTGCCTACCAGGGGTCTGTGGATGCCTGACCCTCCAGCTGTGTAGAAAGAAAAAAAATGTTTCTTTAGATTGTCACAAGCCCAAATGCAACAAGACATCAGAAATGTGTTGTGCCCCCCAAGAACTCCTGCTGAAGAACCTACCAGAACATGAAGCTTTTCACAAATAATTGTTGATACTTTTTGCACAGATGTGTTACTTTTATCTTCTTCTTTTTCTCCTTTTGGCTTTTCCTTTCAGGGGTCTCACAGCGAATCAACCTTCTCCATCTAACCCTATTCTCTGTATACTCCTGTCTCACACCAACTACCTTCATACCCTCTCTCCCTACGTCCATAAATCTTCTCTCTGGTCTTCCTCGAGACCTCCTGCCTGGCAGCTCCAATTCCAGTTTTTGTCCACCAAAAGACTCACTCTCCAGCCTCTGCACATAACCGAACCATCTCAGTCTGGCTTATCTGACCTTCTCTCCAAAACATCTAATGTGCTGTTCCTCTGATAGACTCATTCCTGATCCCATCCATTCTGGTCACTGGTCCTGGTTAGAATCCTCATCTCTGCGACCTCTAGCTCTGCCTCCTGTCTTTTTGTCATTGTAACGGTTTCTAGGCCATACAGCATCGTCGATCTCCCCACTGTCTTGTACACCTTTCCTTTCATTCTGGCTGGTAGTCTTCTATTGCCTTGTAGTACCCCTGACACTTTTCTCCACCCATTCCAACCTGCTTGAACCCGTCTCTTCACCTCTTTTAAACACACTCCGCTGCTCGGTACTGTTGACCCAAAGTACCTGAAATCCTCAAACTTCTCACCGTTCCACCCAAGTCCCTCTCATTCACACATATACTGTTTTGCTGCGTCTAACTTTCATTCCTCTCCTTTCCAGCCCATAGTCCCAATATTCAAAGTCCCTAATCTCAGTCTCAGAGTCTTGCCTTTCCTCTTCTCTCTCTGCTTCCGATCACACCTTCCTCCCCTCCTTCTTTGATCTACAATAGGCCAGTTTCCATTGGTTCCGTGTAGGTCCGGTATGATCTGGTTATGTTTGATTTGCATGTTTGGTTTTAGCAAAAGTTTTAGAAGTTTAGAAGAAGGAGATGCCCTTCCTGACGCAACCCTCTGCATTTATCCGGCCTTGGGGAGATATGTTACTTTTGTAAGAAATTATATTAATCATACCTTTATATTTTAACTGCGGTTCAATGTCCATATCTTCATCAAAGTTACTATCTTGGAACTTCCTCTTCTGCAGTTTCCTCTGAAAGTGGGGGACAAAAGCAGGCTTGTGAAAGATACTAAAGAAACCGGTAAAATAACTACCTATATTTATTATAAAGTAGTGTGCTGCATAGCGGTATGAATACATACGCTTTTCACTCCAGCTTCTTCCAGGATATCATTCACCTCTCCCTCATCTGAAAGCAGGATGATAATACCATGAGTAACAGAATGTAAGGAATGGACACAGAGGCAAGCTGAACTGCTGGCACATTCCTACCTTTGTGTTTAGGATACTCTTCCCCATCCTCTCTGATGATCAGCCGTCCATCTGAAGTCACCTTGAAGCCATGCTCAGCCTTGGTGCTTTTCTTCTTCTCTGGGTTGGTGGCTACAAAAACAAGGTATCCATGTTGATTTAACTCATGCAACTATCTTTTTAAGTTGACGTGAACTGGCAGAAACAGGGATACATGTTATGATAAACATTTACCTAGCACTCTCTGGGAAACCTTGGGGTCCAAAAAGTTGAGAGGGTCATCTTCCTCTCCTTCTTTGAGCCAGGCTCGCCCCTTCTGTGGTTTTCCTGCTTTCCTCTGGGGTCGACCAGCTTTTCCTTCATCCTCTGACAAGTCACCGTCCGACTCTGCAAGAATGTCCTGGATACTGAGGGAAAAAGGAAACACGTTTGAGAGAGTGAGAATGGAATACTGGAGAAACGCTTTAAGTGACGGATTGTGCTGTGTGTTCTTCCACCTTTCACTCTTTATTTTAGGAGCCTCCTCTTCACTGTCAGAGTCGCCCTGCTCCTCTGCAGCCTGCTTCCTCCTCTTGCCGCGAGCCTCAGCTTTACGGATGTTTATGAGGACCTTGTGGTGCTCAGTGGGCAGCATGTTCTTCACCAGCTCAAACCTAGCAAAAACAGTTTACAATTTACCATGTGATACGATTGCAGTACAAATATCAGTTTTATTGGAGTTACAGGGAGCATATATAAGGTGGATAAAAGTGGCTGTCTTGGAACTGAATGCTCCTGTTTTGATTCCTGGGCTCCTCCTCGCCTTTCGAGGTGTTGTTGAGCAATAACACTGAACCCTTTACTGCTCCCCATGTGCTATTAAGTGACTGCATGTGGTTCATCCATGGGTTTAAAGCTAGAGCAATATCCTGCAAAGGCTTAATAGAGTGTTAAGAAAAAAAATGCATTGCAATGTTATCGGCCTATGTTATTCCAAAGTTACGACATTCTTGAAACTGGGGGAGGTAGATGAGATTCAGTTCGTGCATTACAGAGATAGAGAGCCCAATCTTACTGCAAAGCCAAGTTGAATGATAGTCTACCTCACTCAAAACTAATTAGATAAAAATTCCAACATCTTTAACATGACAAGGCATGTGAGCTGACTTGATAATTTGGTACATTATGACAAATTATTGAGAAAAGTGATATGAAATAAATTTTAAGTCAATGTATTTTTTTCTGTTGCGAACAAGACAGATAGACAAGACGCAATTTTTGCAAAATAAAGTGAACCCCTTACCCAAACTTCCTGATGAACTTTGTGAAGATGTTCTTTAGTTTGGTTCTGAAGTGTCTCCTCATGTCGTCTTTAATGTTCCCAATGGCCTCCATCTAAATAAAAATAGAATAGAAGTTGAAGTAGCCTCTCATTAACAGTTTCTCATGATGGATTTGGTGTTTCCATTGTATCGACAATATCCATGGTACCATGACAGTGACGTGTGATGCCAGTGTCTTTTGATCCATGATGAAGAGGATGACTTTGATGAAACCCAGGGCAGCTTTGACAATTTCCCTGGTCCGTGATCCCAGCAGTAAACAAATATTGTGCAGCAGCTGCTCCATTGTGTTCACATCTATAGAGTCTATGGATATATGTAAGTCAGATTTAGATCAGTCATAAACATAGATCCAAAACAAAGACAAATCACAAAGCTAAAACTATTGGCCCCACCTTTGTACTCAAACACCAGACGCGTCAGCGCCAACACTGTACAGGTGATCATGGTGACGGAGCCTGTTAGTCCTGCATATACCAACACCAAATACTGCTCCATGGCATCTGAAGTAGAGATGGAGTTTGGTGGATATGAAACACTCACAGTCATCATGATAGATGTGATAAAAATCTCTCCGTGCAAGGTACACATGAGGTAAAAATTAAATTTCCCACCCTGCTGTATCAACAGATTGCCCCATGATTTGTAAAAGCCTTTACTTTGCCATGCTTTGTTGCCTATACCTTAAAGCTACGGCAACTTTTTAAAAAATGTAATAAAAAAAAAAAAACTCATTAAAAGCCCAATGGGGGATCCTTGTTGAAATACCCTTTTCCTTAGAATGACTTTGAGATTAGGCAATTTATCACTATCAAATGTTGTCTGTGACAATTTGTGAAATGCAGCACAATGGTTTTTAATGCTCGGAAGATTAGCCCTGTGTGAAGAAGACGCTCAAAAAAAAGGGTACGACAGAGTGTGAGGTGAACAGAAAAAACAGTGCTTGATCAGCAGGAATAAAGCCACTGAATCAGGCTGTGGTTTAGAGACTGACTTGAAACATGTCTGGTCTTAGGTGTTATTAGAGCTCATTAAAAGTTTGCGATGGTTCCAAGTAAATGTTGGAGAGGCAAGATAGGTCCTACCTTTTGTGTTGCCATAAAAGCGGAAAAAAGCTTTTCCAATTTCCACCAGCAAATTGTACGCACTCTTACGAGCTCCCACAGATACTTCTTTGGTACATATAATCACCTGAAGGAAAGAAAAGGTTAATGAGTTATACTCTCAATGCTGGTTTTAGTGTGTGTGTGTGTGTGTGTGTGTGTGTGTGTGTGTGTGTGTGTGTGTGTGTGTGTGTGTGTGAGTGTGCACCTCTGGCAGCAGAGCTGTGATAAAGTCCTTGTGCTCCTCATCTAGTCTTTTCACAATGTGGTTCAGACAATTCAGTCTTGGCTGGGAAACACAAAAAAATTATGTTGTTATCATTGTTTATATATACAAACTATTTTAGCAAAATGTCCACTATATACTTAATCCAGGTGTTTCAGTTTCTCTCTGTGCAGTTTCTCACCCTTTTTGCTGGTGAAGAGGCATTTTTTAAATTCTCAAGCAGAACAACCTTTAGGATTTCCAAATTAGACACAACAAACAATCGACATTCATCGCTCTCTCCCCCGCACATCTCCTCTAGCACACGATACGCCTTCTTCTGTATTCCTGGCTCTTTTGTCTGGGCAAATGATAGACATGCAATAGACATAGGAGAAATATGGTTAAGCCATGAACAGATGGAAAAAAAGAAGTATAGTAAAAGAAGTATAACCATACTTCCAAGTACTTCCTGATCAACTCAAATGTCTTGGTCATGGTGTTCTGGTGTAAAAAGGGAGCCATGGCGACCATAAGGTCCAACATTGACAACCTAGGAGATTCAAATAAATCAAGGGGGAAAATAATGGAAAATAAAGTATATGATTAGAAAAGAGTATATGATTGAGAATAAAGAAAAAACACACATATCCGCTGCCTAGTTAGGGATCGGTGCGGGACCAGAAAAAACAGACTGAAAAAAAGTTTTTAAAAAGTCCGCTGTGACAGATTAAATAAATAATCTGTGCATTGGAGCCCTTTTGGTGTGTCTACTTTAACATTTTTTTTAGAAAAGAAAAATTAGCATGGAACTGTTGGATACATATGTATCCACATTCATGCCTTACCGTATGAACTCAGTGCTTTCAGTGCTACCCAGTCTCTCCGTAGCTTTTTCCAAGAATGTGACGATCATCTACAAGATTATTTCAATTAATGATGAAAAAAACTTCTCGAAAAGAGTTTTAAGATTAAGCATCAAAATATGTTTTCTATTTCTACTATTTTGGTTGTTTAAGTTATCAAAAAAACTTGCTTTAAGATAATTGAGGGGATTAGGCAATGTTAAGTACACAAGAGCAACTGACCTGTTTGTCAGTAACAGTAAGATAGACCTTGATTGTGTCAAGGACAGCCATTCTGTAGGTACCAGACTCTCCAGCTTCAGGAGGTTGGCTGTACACATTACAAAGGATGGGCAGGAAGTTCTTAGAGAAGCGGCCCACTTCAGACTTTTCCTCTTCTGCAATACAATAATAGTTACACAATTGTTAACAAGGAAAGGGATTTAAGAAAATGGCTACAGCAGTAGTTGTATACATCACAACCCACCAGTGGTGCAGCTCTTGGTGATGATAGTTCGCAGAGCTTGGCAGACAATGAGCCTCAGGGATGGACATTCGTTAATGGTCATGCCAAGTGTGCGTGCAATGACTTTGAAAGATGCCATCACGTCCAAAGCGCATGTGCAAAAACCAGGTAACATTGTCCATATCTGTGAGAACGGGGTACACACAAACAAGCTCTTCTTAACAGCTCACTATCACAGACATTATTCAGAATACAAGAGAAAGTTAAGTTCACAGGGGTGTTACCTGAAGGTGTAAGGTCTGATAGACTTTGGCTTCCAGTTTCTGTCCTGTTTGCTCTAGTTCTTCAGCTACAAAAAATGAGTTACCAGGATACATAGACAAAAGTCAACACTATCATCATATCATACCACACTAATGATAAATGTATAGACCCATGTTGCTCTTTGGGTGGGCATTTATACTTCTATGGTAGGACTTCTGTAGATGTATCACCTGCTCTGCCAAAACACTACTTGACATATGGTAAAACATGTTAGATAATCAATTTACTTCTAACAAGCATATCTGAATTACAGTGCCTTAATTAAAAAAGATAATCAATTAATGAACTTGCTAAAACACCACCCAAGAGCTCAAACCCGAGAAGTAAAGGGTAGAATAATAGATTTATAGGTGTCCATTTGGTATTATAGGTCTGACTACTACAGCTCAGACTAAATTGTTGGTTGGAGGATAGAATATGCAGGTATACAAAGCAAATAAACAAGGAGGCATTAAATCTGTATGTTAATCCTCAGTTAAATATAACAAGTACCCCTCTGCTTGAGTGTTGAGGCCAGAGGAAGGAAATAAGATGTGAAGTAGCCCAGGTTAGTGTTCTTCACGTGATCTCGAATGACTGGCACCAGCCAGCTCCTTGGGAACTCCAAGTCATCGCTGGGGAGGAACAACATGCAGTTGAAGCATAATAGGGACCATGAGACCAACTAAAGAGGAGCTTTGTGTGTGCATGTATGAGCTCTCACTCGTTGCCAGTGATGTTTAAAGGCACCGCGCCCAAGACAATTTCAGGACCCATGCTCTCCACAGCACTTCCAACAGCAAGATCCAACTCGCCACTGAAAGGGAAATTAGGGGTGGAACGTAGGTCGGCCAAAGCCTGCAGGGACTGTCCAAGAAAAAGCATAGTAAGTCAGAGTATACCCACTGACTGTACAACAGTCTCACATAAATTTGGTTCACCAAACTAAGCCCCACACAAGTGGCAATTTACCTTGGTCATGACGGGATGAGCTTGTTTTCCTGCAACTCTATAGAAGCAACTAAGTACTTGCAAAACAAAAGCCCAGGAGCCATGGAAGCGATATGACAATCCTTCTTCTACGATACTGGAACACACACATACACACAAAGATTCACTCTCATAAGTATCAAAATATAAGGGTGAAATAGAAAGTAATTATATTGCTGCTGGAGAACTGACCGAAACATTTTGCAGACATAGTAAGGATTCCCTGAAGAGGCAGTGGCAGTTATAATGCCAATTTCCTCAATGTGAGGGGCCACACATTCAGTCAACAGGATCTGCAACACATGAACACTGCAGTATTCATGATAAGATTATAATGGAAGCATGTATCTAAGGGAACACATTCCTGCAAGTAAAAGTGATATTTCCATTTGTATTTCCCAGTGACCCAGAAACCCTGTCCCAAAATTTCTCCTGAGGTACTCTGTTGGAGTTTTCAGATTTCCATTGTTTGTCGTGATCTATAAACACATTCATTTCAAGTTTGGGAAAGCAAAGCTGTACAGTGAAGAGGATAATCCATTGTGTAGGGTCCTTCAAAGTGCTCCTTAAAATTACAATGTGAGACCAATAATAATCAGGCCAGATGAATATATAAGTGTAAGGGCACTTTAGAAGTTTCATCAATGCAAACATCAAAGCAAAGCTACTTACCTTAAGTGTGTTGGTTGCCCCTGTTACCACCTGTGCATGGCGTGACAGCAGGCAGGACATGGTGGCAGAGGAGAAGCGAGGGAGGTGACCCAAACTCAGAGAACTCTGCAAACTAGACAAAGCCACAGAATGCAGTCACATCTAAACAAGAAAATGTGATTATCTCACTGATGCAGATTTTCCTCCAAACAAAATGTGAGTTACCTTGCCAAGTGAACATGTGCTTTTTCCATTACAGCCAGCCAAGCCAACAGGGGCTGCAGGTCATTCTCACTGGGCAGGTAGTCATAGAGGGCCTGGGGATGAGTGACAGCCAATTGTACTTCATGCCAAACTTCACAGTAAGACTAGACCTTTTGTAAATTCTCTCACCGTAATGATTTGTGCATTGAGTTCTGCTGACAGAGTTGAAGGATTTGGCTTCTGGCTGAACAGCCTGTGAAAGGCCTGCATGGCACCTGCGGTCACCAACTACACACAGATATACAGTTATGGACCCTACCCATATGAATGTACACAGATAAGCGTGTGGTAAAACCGACAAGTATTTTTGTGTTCTCACCACATGGCTGAGTGTCATCACTCGGAGCAGGGTCTCACAACAGGACTTGACAGCTCCCAGAGGAAAAGTCACCATCAGCTCCTTCAGAAGACCCAGAACATGGAGTGTGGTGGTATCCTCTTTACTGCCTAAGGGAGTAAAAGCCAACACTGACTAAGTTCTAGCACAATTGCATATTCATATCAGCTTGATGCCCTTCAGCACTGGCACACAATGGTGCCTCTATGTCTAACCTCCAGCCTGTTCCACTTCTTTGATGCAGAACTTGGCTGTGGATGATGCAGCGGGGTGATGTGTCGGGGCATTATCAGTGAACATAAAATCACTCCCTCTGAGAATGGAGCACACACCCTGCTGGGCTGCTTTACGCACCTGAAGAAAAATATTTCCAAAAATGAGAAAAAAAGGACATTATCTATTTCCATCTTTGCTCTCATTTAACTTTACATTCAATGAAAACAAACAAACAAGTAGACAAAGGCAGACCTTGGGCTTGCTGTGCACAGTGAAGGAGAGCAGGCTGTGGTATGCCTGAAGAGTGGATGGGTAAGTCCAAACAGATGCATCCTGTTTCCTCAACAGAGTTGCCAAGCACGACAGGATCTATTGATCATGAAAATAACCTGTATCAACACTTGTGAGTTTCACAAACAATCAATAGACTGTGAAGGCAATCTTACTCACCCATCTAAGAGCTGAAGAGCTTTCACCTTTGGCCTCTTTTGACATGACATCAATCAGAGCCTTTGCGGTGTCTGAGAACTTAGACATGAGAACAGGAGCTGGAACCCTGGGAATCAAACGAGCACATAGCATGAACAACGCTCAAAGACATTTCTTCTGGGGAATTTTACAGTTATAAGGATTATAAGGACAAAGTGTAAAACCTTTTCATGACAAGGTTGAGGAGGTAGGCCACAGCAGCCTGCGAGTCTGAAGAATCCACCACCTCTAAGGTGGTCATCTGCAACAGAGAGTGCCATGCTGCAGTTAGAGGGTTTTCATGAAAGTTTAGTGGGCATTATCATTAAAAAACCAAACAAACATTTCCCACTTGCCTGCTGTTCACATATATTTTTCTAGATAGCCATAGTGGAAACTGATGATTTTAAACACATCCATTCATCCACCTTCCCCCATTTATATAGAGCC
The DNA here is from genome assembly GCF_037954325.1 of Fistularia commersonii. Taxonomy (NCBI): domain Eukaryota; kingdom Metazoa; phylum Chordata; class Actinopteri; order Syngnathiformes; family Fistulariidae; genus Fistularia; species Fistularia commersonii. Next base: position 14,623,287 of record NC_141285.1, read on the forward strand.
GGGTCGTGGGGGCAGCACGGACCGCCAAGGCCCCCCGCTCCAGCTATCACCCAGCTCACACTGTACCCAACCCTTTTGGCCCTCCCTGTGGGTAGTAAGCCCAGAGGAAGAGGGACCCATGTCGTTCCTTCAGGCTGTGCCTGGCCGAGCCCCATGGGTGAAGGCCCGGCCACCAGGCACTCGTCAGTGACCCCGAGAGGGCCCCGGTGACCCATGTCCAGACAAGGGAAAACTGGGTCAAAGGATTGTCTTCTTCATGGGGGTCTTCTGAGCCACACTTTGTCTGGTCCCTCCCCTGGGACCTGTTTGCCTTGGGTGACTCTTGTAGGGGCATAAAGCCCCTGACAACATAGCTCCCAGGATCACTGGGATGCGCAAACCCCTCCATCGTGGTAAGGTGGCAGCTCACAGATATTTTACACACTAACTCTCAAACACATCAGAATATAAAATGTTTATCTGGTATTACTTACTTTGCTGGTTATTGTCATTTGAAAAACAGAATAAACTTGCATTTTCAGAAATGACTGGCCTGCTATTTAAGATAATCCCTTACCAAAGCAGCAAAGTATTCAGTTTCTGTTTCCTTCCCCCCTTGGCTTCGAATCACTTCAGTTACTGCTGCCAGCACTGCACAGATCTGGAAGGCACATTGGCAAACATGACATCTTAAACAACCAGTTAGATGTTTGATGGAACTCCTTAAATGTATTCCTTTCTCAACGGTTCAGTGGCTTTGTGACATTAAGTACCTCTTTGTGAGCAGCTGAATTGGACTCCCAGAAGTGTTGCACCTTTCTGAAAGTCAAATTGGAGCAATCTGACAAGCCACTGAGGAAAGTGCCAGAGCTTCTATCTGACAAGGCTTTATCTGGCTCATCTTCCATTTGTTCATCTTTCTGACCACCATCGTTGAGTTCCAAAGGGCCTCTTTGCAACTCATCGTGAAGCTTTAGGGCATCAACCGTGAGATCACTTTTACCTGCAAGTACATTTGTTAAAAGGTCAGGCTAAATCACACATTATGGTCCAGTAATTTCAAAATATGCTTTAGATTTGAACTAGTTTTAAATTTAATGAACAATCTTTCTTATTCTTAAGAAAGATGATGTTGTATACACACAGACAAAATGAACACATAACATTTAAGCAAACAATTATCTGGTTAAAAATGGGTTTCAGTCACAATGAAATAACCACCAGCTTGTCTTATTGATAGTCAAAATAAACATTACAACTGAAAGCCAAAATTTGATCCTAATATTACAAATCTATACATACACAGACTGACCACTACATTATTTGATTTAAGTATATCTTAATATAGTTGGTAATCTGTATTATGGTGGTACATCTGAAGAGTATTACTAATACTTAAGTGAGTAACTGTATTACAAAGGTTGTACTTTAAAGTAGTGTTGAAGGTATTTGCTGGAGGCTGAAGTTTTGGCAACGCAGCCTATTTACATCTGAGGTAGAGTGCCAGAAACAGTAATGAATAAAAAGTGTGCCATTAAAACAATTCTACCTTTAGAATATCAAATGTAAACCTTTATTGCACTTCCATACTTTGACCAACTGTAAGATTTACAAGTTTTGTAAAAATGAGTGATTAAATCAATGCCGAAGCCAAAACACGTGCCAAAGAACACTTTGAGCCTCTCCTACAGAACGACGATATGATCACAAAAGGTTCGTTGTTTCTATATTATTCACGTATCCATATTATGTAATTCTAAAGATTTAATCTGACAAGCGACAAATTGCGACTGTCACTGCAATAATACACGGCTAAAATGTTGTTAAAAATGAATTGACAAGTTTTAAGGCTCTAGCCGATAAGTAAACAAAACAGATGGTTAGGGAATTCTGTGCTAGTACTTTCTTGCTAACTTTAGCTTAAGTTAGCTGCAGCTGCAGACCCACGTGTGGATGGGAACCTACCGGTGGGTCGGCTAAAGTAGCGGCTTTTAGCAGCTTGTCGAAAGCGACTGGTCTGCGGATTTGAATCGCTGCTGTGTCCCTTCTTCCATCGTTTGAGCTTAGAGGCTGTTCCAGATCGAAGCTTCCCCGACTTAGCCATTTTCGGGGGTTGAGAATATCACGCTGCTCCGACAGCGTGATCAGTCACAGACGACTCTGTCGCTTAGCAGATGACGTCATTTTCACTCGAGTCACCAGCAGGGGCGCTTTCCGACAGAAACACGACACCATGACCGTCTCCATGACAGCAAATCATCAGCTGATCCGCGAACACAGTGAACCGTCTGATGCCTGTTTTTTTTTATAAATCTGCTCATTCTCTTAATCCTAATCCGATCTGTATATGTCGAATCTCTCCATAATAGAGATTTTTTTCAGTGTCCCACCTGTCATGCAGTGGCCATGTCACACGCAACATTATTTATAACATAAGATATATAATTTCTGAAGTGCATCCCAACCACCTTTCTGACTTGTGATTCTTCACCATAGAGATGATTCCAAATGGAAGTTTAATACAATCTCCCCCAACATTTTTTTTGTTTTTGTTTGCTGTTGTGAATTTCTTTAAAAAATCAGAGAGCAGAAAAAAGAAAAATAGGACAAAAATCATTACTTTACAATGTAAAATAATGATGGATGTCTCATTTTTATTTAATTTTTATTTCATTTTTCAGGGATGGGCAAACTACGGCCCATGGGTCACATCCAGCCCGTTGGTCTTTTTAATCTAGCCCACCAAGATTGGTACAGAATTAATACTTAATGTGAATGATTGGATCAATGAATGTGGGGGCTCATACAGGAGATTATTTCATTTTTGGAGCTACGTGAGAGAACTTGAGAATTTTCCTGAGCTGAATGACACAGATTAGGTTTGTGATTTAGCCTTTACTGTGGACATACTGACATGCATGAATGAGCTTGACATGAAGCTACAAGGGAAAACCCGGTTTGTGCATGAAATGCAAGCAAACGTCAGTCTTCAAAACCAAGCTGGTTTTATTTTCAAAGCAAATGTCAGATGAGTCTGAAATATACTGTCAACAAATGCTTTTTTTTTTTTTTTTTTTTTTTAGATGTATCAAATCTTATGGTGACCCGGTCAATCTATCAAGCTTTAAAAGTTAATGCAACCCTTGAGCCAAAAGCTTTGCCCACCCCTGCTCTAAATAGTAGTACTGCTTTAAGATGTACCTTTAATAACCCATCTCTACAGAGGATTATAGCATGTGTGAGTAATTAAGGATCCAGACCAATTAACTTAAATTTATTGCATTTATTGACAAGTAAGTACAATAAGCCTTATACCTGTACATTGAAAATGACATGATGGTGTCTTGTTTAGATCAAAGAGATTGACATAAATCCATTCTTCTCTTATTGCCTTTCAAGACTGTACCACCGTCATGTTCCATATTGATCGTGGCATTATAGTTGCACAGTTTGGTGACAAACAACAAAAGGTACATTGAGACACATTCACTCTATTTCTTAAATAATTTGACATAAATATATACATAAAAATGTAAAGTGGATTAACCTTATGAGGTACTCAGGTTCCATCCCTTTGTAAATGAGCACAATTGCAAACACACATGAATAAAAACAACAGTGCAGGGACTGATGGACAATGATGTCCACACAAATGGACAAACACTGGGATGTGCATCTTAGGATTCTACTTGTTATCTAAAGTGTTTCAGTGCATTTTGATACCCTTAGTTTATATCTAGAAAAAGAAAAAATATACAAAAAGAGCAATATAAAAGTAACATATTTATATAAAAATGTATGCAAAATTCCACTGCATTGCCTACTGGTTAATCATTTCAAGCCTCATCTGTTTGTCGCCTCATACTTTTCATCTTCCTCAGTTCGCCATAACTGCAGGATTCATATTGATAATCACTTGAACAACAAAGTCCTTCTGGATTTTAGTATCTTGCAAACGAGTATTATCAGTCAGGAGTTTCCCTGAAAAAAACCACCTTTGTCGAGACACATCAATTTCTTCTTTTGCTTCCAACTGCTTTTTCAGCTGAGCAATGGAGTCTGCCATGCTGGCTGTCAAACGCACGTCCTCTCCTGAGAAATCAAACACACATGAACACATTTCTGAGAAGCCCAAGAAAAACTGAAAGAACATCTGTTACCGTACCTATCAGAATTAAATGTCATGACATACCATATTCATGATGAGGATAGCAATGCATATATATTTAAAATACATTAGAATAGAATATTAAGATTTATTTAGAACATAAAATTATATAAATTAACATTGTGTATTGATGCTATGATGCTCTCAATGGATGTTTTGTACCTGTTGACAATCGCACCCGCAACTGGAACTCATTCCTGCACGGGGGAGCTTGTGCTTGTTTTAGTCCAGCTTCAGAGACTTTGCTTTCACTGGATGTTTCAGTGATGAGGTTGACAGGTGGGGCTAAGGTGTAAGCTGGGAGCTGGTAGCGGTTTCCCAGTTCATCGTAACTCTCTGTCAGAGAGCCTGCAGAGGGAGATATAGTAATTTTCAACAAGTTTTAGAAACATGTATCTGAAACAACAACGCCACTGACTTTAAAACATTTCTTTACTGCATATAATACAGTTAAAATAATCCTTTATTTGTCCTATATTTGAGAAATTATTTTTTATAAACTGGGGAAAATTTGATACCATCATGTTGACATATATATATATCTAAGAAAAAACAGCATAATCATTGAAATGTGAAGGTACCAAGCAAAAACATTGCAGCATGTGCAAATGTTTTTTCCAACTCAGTCTGTCATGACTTCCTGTGTACCAATCCATTCACAGCAGTCACGCAGGACTGCAACTATTATGTAACTGTAACAGCACTAATCTCTAGATAACTGATGCATGAGACTCTGCGAACTGTCCTTGGACATTTTGAGAATTAAAACATTGTCTTATGCATCATTCAAGCTCGAAGCTTAACAATTCCTAACTGGATGAAGAATATTTCCAAACTCATGCGTGCCTCACTGGCCAGTGTGTGAACATGCATGCAGATAGTTTAATACCATGTGGCAGAGTAATGCAGGCTCCATCCACTATGGCCTGTGCTAGCTCCAGGTCATTGCACTCTGCAGCCAGGGCTGCAGCCCTGAGTGCATCCCAGATCTCTTTCCGTCCGTCAAAGGCAGGAGCTGTATCCCAGAACTCATCCCTCTTACTCCTCAGTTGGCCCTCCGTCATCGGATATTCACTCTTCCATTTCGGACGCTCTTTCTTAAGAGGCTCATTGCGTCCTGATATGGGAGAAAAAGGCAGTTTTAAATGTGATTTGTGGCCTGTTACGCAATGTAGACAGCTAATTAACTTGGGTATTTTCTGTTGTATTCATGGTAAGTCTTTTTCCATCTCTTTAATTGTAATGACAGAGGGGTGTAAAAAATGGGAGAATATCTTTAAGGAGGCTAAAAGGTTAGCTTTAAGAAGACAGTAAATCATTTATTGCCACATTCTTAAATTTCTTCTCAATGTACTGATTTTATCAACTCAATGGTAGAACAATATCAAAATGCGTGTCCTGACATGGACATGGTTGTTCTGGGATGCTCTCAAGCCTCTAACTCCACCTTCACATATTCATAGAGCTCTATTGATAAGAACACTAACTGAATAAAACATCAACACTTCCGTGACTCAGACACCACCTTTGCAAAAATGTTTGGGGAACTCACAGGGAGACAATGTGACTTATACCCCAGTACATTTACGTACAAATGAAAAAACTCAATTCAAAACTTATCTAGTCTCTATTTGACCACATTTGTAAACATATAAATGAGCACATACAACAGGTCCAATTTCTTAATAATGTAAATCTTTGTAATTTGTTCAAAGTGTCAAGAAATGCTCTTAAAAGGGTTGCCACAAGTTAGTTGTAACAGTTTTTGTGGGTGATTTGGACAACAGCAATCAAAATGATATCACTCATAACATTCAATTTTACCAGCTGAACAAGACGGTTAACTTGACTATTGAGAGAACTAAATCAAAGTGATTAATAATGATGGTGCTGTGGATTACTGCAGAAAAAAGTAACATCCATGTGTGCTGGCGTACATTCACACACTCTTGGCTTGCGGGAAGTAATCTGGTTCCACATAACAGGATTATTCTGTCTCTATCCCAGATGTCATTGGTTGGAAAGCTGAGCATGCTCTGGCCAATGAAAAGCAGCACAAACATCAATGGACAAATAAGTTTACCTCATCAAAACCAGAGAATGCAGATCCATCATAAAAACAGATATTTGGATCTATGTAAAAAAAAAATGCATGACTGCTATAATCTCACATCATTATTTGCATTTGAATTTGGATAAATGGTAAAATCCTCTATTTGCAAAATATCTGACAAAGAATGACCAGATGTCTAACCCAAATAAATAAAACATGGCAGATTTCTAAAGAATCTCAACAAAGAAACAGGCAAATCACAGCAACCTTGGCAGAAAATTTCAATTTATGTAATCTGGACTCAGCAGTTCTGTGTATAATAGTGTACGCATGACTGGTTAAGATAAAAAATCAAACAATGAATAAATAAAAACAGGGATTTATGAATATGATTTCATGACCGCATATGTGCAGACATTTAAATGAAATAATGGATCAAATAATCGATATCCAATAAATGACAATATCTTACAATTCTGGATGTGGATCTATGTAAAAGGCAGAGACTGCAGTGCCTTCCAAAAAATGACTGAAGTTGGGGTCTCTTACATCATTATTTGGTAAGCAGTTCTATACTTTCATCAAGCCGTATTTTTTGATTGCATGGCATCTGAAAAGCACATTTTATGTTTGGCTTAAACTGTCTGTCAAACACCTGCACTCATGGTTCACTGGAATCCAAATCAAACCACTGGGCCAAGGGGGACAAGGAGATAATTTCAAGTTAAAAAGAATGTGGTGAAGATGAGCAACCAATATAAGAAAACTGTAAAGATTCAGTATCAATTAAAACAGAGAGATGAACAATACAATGGATGATAAACTATAGGAGTTTACAGTAATCGTCCCAACTTTACATTTTTCAACATGCCAATATTCATAATATATTTTTGGATTATACAAGTTATAAGAATCAGGTGGATGTTTTACTCCCATCGTGAGATTTGTGAGATTGCCGTGCACCGGCTTGAACAGCTTTGATTACGTGTCCTCAGACATATGTCCTGATACCAGGAATTAAAGCTTTACAAATTCAAATGAAGTTGATAGATCGCATCGTTTTTTCATCACATGTACACTGAATGACGAGCACGACTGAGCTGCATATATTCAATCAAATAGTCACTTCACTCGTAATAGTCTATTCTTGATGAATTTCTAATGAATTTCTAATATTCTAATGAATTGGAACAAAAATATTTACAACTCAGCATATATCAATAGCAATTTGAGCCACATTATTCCATTTCTACTTGTCCTGTTCAATCTACAAATGTAGCATAAATGTGCCTGATTGTTTCCATCTGAACCACACACAAGAAAACAGAGAATGAGGAAAGTATTTCTTTCAAAGACACAAAGATTTATACTTACTTTTCAGCAAAATCTTAAAAGGTGTATTTGGGGCATGATAGTAGTTGCACTCCCTGGAGTTAGGTACTCCCATAGTGGCTTTGTATCAAAGATTTGTTGTGACTCAAACTACATCCAAAGTCTGCATTAATGTGCTTCGCCGACTGATGCCTCGTCGTTTTCAGCTGATCAACAGCTACCTATACTAGACTCAGTCTAGTGCAGAGCTCAGTTTACCAGAATAATGCTTCCTGCGTCACTTAAAAATGACTCCCCCTTCACTTGAATCCTGTTCTAATAACAAATCGGTGGCAACCCAAAAATAACACAGGATCAGTTCATGGAAAGCAGTTCCATAATAAGGTGAGAATACATGAAGCGTGCCCTCAGTAGAAGGTTGTCTCTTTACACAAGAGACCTAATCCTATCAATTCTATTTCGAGACAGGATACAAATACCCAAAGGCAACATGTTAAACCTATTAGCCTACAATAAATCCTTGTCAGATTATTAAAGTATGTTTGAAAGACAAGCCTCTGTGCTTCTGAAAACTGCCCACCAATAGGTGAGTATTTATTCGTTACTTATTTGTTATTTGTTACTCAGAAGCTCCTGTCCCACAAATAGCAGATGGGCTGGGCATCACCTAGGGCTATTATCCCCACAAGGATTTGGGACTATGACCATGATCTTATATCATGCCTGAAAGACGCTTCATATGTTTGGGGTTGAAATTTTTATTTTGGAGCAGATTGACATGAGACAAGTAATGCAATAAGTAGGTCAAACTTGTGTGGCAAATCTCTGCAGGCTGCTGCTACTGCTGCTCAAAGCATTATTAGGGGGAATCAATCTTTGCTTACACCATGGAGTTTACTTGAACACTGAATTTTTATTTTGTTTATTTAAGGAAAAGCAGTCTCATCAGGGTGACCTTCAGACACATGAGGCCCGAACTTTGACACCTGAAACTGTGAGCTGCAATAGAACAAACCATGTAGCTGGAAAGAAGCAATATTCTTTGCTGGCACTTTACATTTTTAAAAGAACCAATTAATCTTTAATACTTCGCTTGATAGTCTTTCCAACCAGAGTTATACATGACAAGCATGTTTCCTCTGCACAGTTCAGCCACAACATCTTGATGCAAATAAGGAAACATTTCGATCTTGCATGGATCATGAACTAAACTAATTTCCCCTTTACAATAATGAAGCAATCCATTCGGTTACACACTTGAGGATGACATGCAACACAGGGGTCTATGTCGCATAGGGTTCCCATGGTCTTTGATCTCACAACACTTTCCAAATAGATATTACACAAATGGTTTCATTACACAATGTCTAGTTTAACACTTGTTAAACACATCTATGGGGATGCTCTGGTGAGCTGATCTACACTTTCTCCGCTCTTACCTCCTCGTTTTTTGCTCCGTGTCGAGCCTTGAACACTTCCTTGTCCATCCGTCCTACTCCTCCCCACGCAGCCTCCCATCACTGTCCCTACATGTCAAACCAAGAGGACACGGAATCAGCCTCGTTGCAGTGTTCAATTGGGCCGTTTACTCGGTCGTTACAAATAAAACACCGCTGATGTAAAAGTTGAACGGAATACAGCGGGACTGCATGATCGGGGAATAATGACAGCTCAGCACTCCTTGTTCCAGCGAGGTCAAAGGAGCGGCGATGTTTACGTCACGTGTTCAACGTCACATGTATTGCCAGCTGACCGGGGCACGCGCCAGCTCCCTGTGCCCCCCGAGCAGGGTTTGTATTAGATAGTTTAATTTGAACACAAAAGACCTATCGCTTCTAATGCAATAAAATATACCATACTATTGAAATGTTAAAAGGTGCTCCTTTACGTCACTTCAATAAATTCTTCAAGAAATCATGACATTTGTATTCGCCTACCGGAAATCCAGTCCGCTAAGTGATGCATTCGCCTGCAGTTTGCCTGCCACATCCAAACTGGTTCAAGGTATAGGTTTGGCTCGGTTTTGACCCGACGGACTCCGGCAGTAGACCCGAGTTGGCAGGTTAAAGGCTGTAAAGTAGGAACATTGAGTCTTTGCTGCGAATCTGGACCTTCGGGAAATCTTCACGGCTTTTAGAACAACGTTGCAATCGATTTTTATTTGTCTTTTTTCCTCCCCGAATTATGACGAGAGCTCTCTAAACCGTTAGCAATGATCCGAACAACGAATTAAACCCTTTAAACCTTTGCGCATGCGTACCACGGTCCAAGCTGTCGAGGTTTGTCAAGGGGAAAACAGCACATTTGGATCCAGGCTATAAACATAAAGTTCCCCTGTGTACATCCAGTGCAGGTTGTCAACATATAAAATTAATATGTAGAATATTAATATATATTTGGTTATTACAATTTAACAACTTAAATAGCAAAACAGAGACATGGCTTAGAATAGGTATTTTGTCAAGATAACCTTGATCAAACTAAACGAAAAAAGGACCTTTTACCATGAAGGCATAGACTACTACGTGTTACTGAGGGTTAATATAGTTTCCACATAAATACAGACAGAACCACACTCAATTTGAACGTGTATGTCTTGTATCCAACATCAAAATGCATTACTGCTATAGGCTCACTTTTGGCTTTTGGATAAAACTGGTTAAAATTCTCGATATGCAATACATCTGACAAAGAATGACAAGCTGTATCACCAAAATAAATCAAATGTGGCGGATTTCTCAAGAATCTCAACAAGAATACAGTTAAATCACAGTAATCTTTGCAGAAAAGTAAAATGTATGGCTTCTGGGCTTTGCAGTTCTGTGTATAATAATATACATGACTGGTTAAGACAGACAAATCAAACAATACATAAATAAAAACATGGATTTAAATACTGCACATGTGATATTATCATGAAATGATGAATCAAATAATCAGTATCATATAAATAACAATGTCTGACTATTACTAGAAGATTTTATTTCAATAAAATAAATACTTGTTCATGTGGCCTCATGTTAGAAAATGAAAATAGTGGAAAATAAGAGCCAAATAATCTGCAGCAATGGAAACAGGAAATATACTGGCTTGCCTTACTAAAATCAATGGGTTATGGTATTATTATTGAAATATAGCACATTTGTGTCAGAATGTAACTGACTTGATAATAATTAACTCTACAAATGCAAGGTTAAACATCTCTGTCACTCGTTATTCCCATGGCAGTCCGTCAGATATTCCAATTAAATAGGGACATCTGATGGAAGTTTATGAGACGTTCATTTAAGCCAAAAGATAAATTGGGAATTGGCAATAGTTTAAGTATGAGGGACAGAAGTTATCCAAGATCAACTGATTAAATTACAGTAATGAAAAATTTTTGCCAGCTGAAAAATAAAGGGATGAAAATTACATTTCTCCTAATATTGACAGTTGTGTTAAGCATGTGTGGTCTGGATGAGACCAGATGTAATGGCCGCCAGCGAAGGGGCAAGAGAGGTTTTTATGCCTCTTATATTCCTATAGGATGTAAACAGTTTACCCTGTAAGATCTTTTTCCAGTCTATTGCTTCATTAGAAAACTGTGCTCAAATAGCATGTATCAAAAGTCCCATTGTCATCTGTTATTTGATATTTGTACCTCTAACACCTTACTACTGGTGTAATAACAGGACCATAGAAGTGATATGCCACACAATGAAGCACCAGGAAAGAGTAGTGGAAGCTAGGTTAAGAAAAGTTGGTTAGTTTGTGAGCAGCAGTATGGTTTCATGCCAAGGAGTATTATAGATTCTACATTTGCTTTGGGAGGGCTGATGGAAAAGTACAGAGAAGGTCAGAAGGAGCTGGCTTGTGTCCTTGTGGATTTAGAGAAATTGAATGACATCGGTACCAGGGGAGACACTATGGTATGGCATGACTAACTCGGGGATGGCAGAGAAGTATGTTACGGCTGGTCCAGGATATGTTAAAGGGTAGCACAACAGAGGTTACGTGTGCAGTAGGAGTCACAGATGGGTTTCGGGTGAATGCAGGTATATATCAGGTATAGGGGCTGACCCCCTTCTAGTTTGGTTTGGTGATGGTCAGGCTGACAGATGAGGTTAGGCAGGAGCAAGATTTAAACAAGATTTATTAACAAGTACAAAATATAAATAAATAACACATTAGGATGTCTGCCTTGACGATTTTGTTCAAATGAAACAGTGGACAAGAGTATGTGAAGGAAATGGGGAAAATAAACAATTGTGATCAATGATTTTCCCAAACATCAACCTTAACCAAACAGTATACTAGAAAACAATAATTTTATATTTTATTTGTTTAAAAAAATTATATTACAGATCCTTCGATCAGATGATATGTCAGTCCATAAATATGGCTTTAAAAATATCAAACCCGTCAGTGGCCCGATGACCAGAGTCAAGTATGAACAGTTTTTAAGACGACCCCAAGTAAACAACATCCCTCCAGGACATGCTGTCTTGTCATTGCCGAAAAAATGTAGACTGTCTACAGAATGTTTTTGAGGTATTGGTGGTTCCCATGGCCTTGTTTCTCCAGCTAGGGAGCTATACAGGTCAGACAGGTATCAAATCCCTTTTAACTGGGAAATCCCATGTCAAACCATCTCCCTGCGGGGAGTGTGCAGAGGGGAGGAGAACACGTGTCACCCAGTGCCTAAAAACAAAATTAAAAGTTAGTGGCAACAGAAGAATCCAGGAGAACAAAGCAATGGAAAGTAAAGATTTAGTTGTGTGAGACACATACCATCGTTTCTCCACACCAAAGAAGACTTTCCAGTTCTTCAGTTTGCCATAATTAAATGGGTTTTTATATTCCTGGATAAAATAAAAAGAAAACAACTATAATTCACTGATATTTGGAGTGGAACAAGCAAAACTTTAATTATGACTTCAATGTGACATTTTAATTGGAGACTATGCTAACCTTCCCTATTTTTGCCATTCGGGATGTTTCTTTGGCGTTTATGTGTTTTTCTATGCTGGTCTCTCCTCTGGAAATGAGAACTGCATGCCAAATCGTTAAAGCTCCAAGGGCCACGCCCACCGTACTGAAAGAACAAAACATATCAGATTAATCCACAGCCAAACTCTCAAAGAACAGTTGAATGACATACTAATTGGCTATTGATAATTTGTAGCTAATCTGATACCAACCCTGTGCTAATAACACTGAAAATTAGCAACAGCCTTTTTTTTTCACTTCAATCTATTTCTGCATTTTACATCTTACCCTTAACATTTATGGAAAAATTTACATCAATGAAAAATAAAAAAAATTTTAAAAAAATTCTGAAAATTTTCCAATATTATCACTTTTAAAACTAATGACTGGATTAAAGCTTTACGCAAGAGGACACGACTATTAGATAATGTCATATAAATGCCTTGAAGCAAAATGAAAATATTTTACCTTGTAAGCACCCACATGTAGATAATGCTCTTTTGAATAATTTTATCCTTAAAGGTATAAGGAGGTGCAGGTGTTTGGTAGTTTGCCTTCAGAAAGAAAAATGGTAAATATTACAAAAAAATAAAGTAATGTCACAATAGCTTAGTAGCTCAGTCATTGTGTACTTAGTCTTTCTTTTTACCTGTCCAGGGGGTAGAAGCCCAATAAGAGGTCCCATCCCTGTAACTGGCACTCCTGGTTTTTCCATATCCAAATGCTTAAAGCGCTAAAACACCATATATAAAATACCAAGCAAAGTATTAAAGATAGAAAGACCAAGAGTTGTTTAAAAATTTTCTAAACCTAAATGAGGAACTATAGAAAAGGGCACAGATAGCACATGGCAGAAAAAGATAAACCTGAACAAATCAAAGGCACCATCCTTATTTCCTTATTTAATGAATGTTTCTTAGGTTGTTTCAGTTAAAATGTATGTATTCCTTCCAGGACAATAAGCGCTGTTGTATCTAATGTGGTGTTTCAAAATTGAGGATAGGTAATATAAAATTTGCGCAAATCCTTGAAAAATATGATTTAGATAATTGACATTCCACCAAAAGATAGACAAATATTAGATATGTGAAAAATGTATTCAGGTTGTCAACGGTATCCCATTTGTTGAGGAAATGTGGTCTCAAAAAGATGGTGACACCTTGCAAATGGTCACTCCTCATTACTCAATAGCACAAACAGATGTTAGTTGGTGTCTCAGTCCCAACTTCTGTAGCTCATGAAAAACATGCAAACCAGTTACTGTTGCCATTGAATCAATTTCCTCCAGGTTCTCTCTGGATGCTTTACATGAAAAAGCGCTCTATCCCCCAGCAACTTTTCTAATACAGGTGCAGAAAGAGCTAAAGATCATATTGTGATCATATAGTTTTATCACTGCTTACTAAGACACTTTATAGTTTCACTGAGACACTTTATAGTTTATAGTTTATTTTTATTTCTAATTCTGCCTTCTTTTATTATTTATTACTGTTATATTTTCTGTAACTCTGGCACAGCAATTTCCTTCGGGATTAATAAAGTTGTTCTTATTCTTATTCTTATTGCTCTAACAGTAATACTAAATAAGTATCTGACATACACATGTGGGCGCGCGCACACACACGCACGCACGCACACACGGACATGCGCACGCGCGCGCGCGCACACACACACACACACACACACACACACACACACACACACACAGCTTATCACCTCAAGAGCACTATATGCCTCTAAGAAGAGGTTTCTGCCACTGATGCTGCAGTAAAAACAGCCCATGGTCAGGAAGAGACAAAAGGAGAAGAAATATCTGTGGTTAAAATGTCCCACGCAGTTATTTAACCAGGCTGAATTCCATAGGTAAAGGAAAACAGCTTTAAAGTTTTGAAAAGAAATGTGTGATTATTCAGGCTGCATATTATTTGAACAATAAGGATACGACAGTGATGATCCATTTTCAAAATGCACCTGCAAAGAAAAAAAAGTATAGTATTACACTCTTTTAAACCTTTGTTCCTTTTTCAATACAGCTTCATAGGGCTAAGATGGCGCTAGGCTTAAAAACCTTAATGAACCAAGCAAAATTTTTAAAGATCTTGTTCAATGCTTCTGGTCGGCTATTTTTTAATTAATGACAAACTACATAAATGGGCATTATGATAGATAGAGGTGTTGAATTTTTTCTTAGTCTACTTAAACATTTGTCCAAGTTTTTAAAGAAAGCATTGTTACTCATTCAAAACTTCAAGTCAGGTTTGTTCAAAACTAAGTTGATAGGTAAGGGTAAAGGGCTGAACCAAAACTTGATTTTAAAGAATTAAGATTTCAAATACTGTACTCACCTCAAAATTGCAAAGTAATCACTTCAAAATTATATTTAATATCAAAAAACTTAGTTTTAACATTTTAATTGTCCAAAGACTATATAGCATTCTGTCTGAAAGATATCATTTGAACACAGGTTTTAAATTAAATCAATCAGAGATTCATGTTGAATATTCTTATAACTTAAACCCATCCATTTTGGTAACCTCTATTTGTATGAGATTAGCTGAGCAATATAGGAATTTTCATTCAAATTGACTTCCCCTGTCAAGAGAACATGTATATTTACCAATAAATTTATCAGTCTAAAAAGGAACAGATGAAACAACAGTGACTAACCTGTTACAAATACCACAATGGTGTGTTCTTGCTGGTTTGGGAATGATGCATTTTTTGCAGACTGATACAAATGGTATATCATTTTTTTCCTGCAAGACATTCAAAAGGCTTTACTAAATGTGGATTTAATTCTTGAATGGTTGTGTTACTATGAACATGAAAAAAAAAGTTGATATCATACAGAAGGGGGGCTCCCTGGGGCAGTCTTGGTAGCCTTGTAGTAATGAAAAGCAATCATGATGAGGTTCCAGTGTCCAAAACAAACATGCCATGTAATCCACAGTGGAGAATATGAGTTGAATACCGGAGGCAGAATAATTACATAGGCTATCACCACGATGGAGGTAGTCAGTATCACCACCAGACAAACAAAGACCTGTGGAAAAAAGACAAGGAAATAGTCATTAGGCAGTTAAGAAAAAAAATTCAGGGGTCTCATATTGTCATGGGAGTGTTTGTCCATTTATTTTCCATGATTCCTCTTTAAAGAATTTGTCAGCCTCTTCGTTGATGTGAAGATTGGTGTAACAACTGCAAAGGTTTGATTTGTTGAGAAACTTTATTTGACGTCTGTCTTCTGGTGACCTATCAGCCTACTGTTATTAAAGAAGAAGTTTGGCAGATGCATTTCATGCTCTGAATGTCTGTTGTTATTCACTTTGTAGTATCATAAAGACACTGATATAAGTTGATTATTTTGAGAGCAGTAATCTTTAAGTTCATAAATTGATGACACTGTAGAGAAATATAATTTAATAAGATATGGCTGTGTTTACTGTTCCGACATGACATAGGTGCAGCATGATGAATTCATTCGTAGCGAATGACTGAACGTCTGTATCTTTTATTTTCATTTTTTTACCACATGCCAAGCACAAGTGAAGAAGTACTCAAGTAAAGGTACATTCTAAATCAACATTTGTCTTCATTTTTTTGGCTAAGGTGTTACTTAACCAGGTGTTAAGTCAGTGTTTTGACACATTGCACAAGAACACAACAGACTTATTAAGCAACACTTACCATGCCAAACCAGCGGGTAACATAATCCACGGCCCAAAGCACTGGTTCAAAGACTGAATCAAAAACCACATCTAAATCTGTGAGAGAGTTAAAGTAAAGTGATTTCACCAGCAGCTTCATGTAGGCCCATATTTCCCTAATCCATGGAGGCAAGCGGCTCCTTCCTCTCCTGGCACAAAACCGTAGAAGCAGCCAACGCTGCAGGTGAAGAACAGAGGTGGGACACCACCGCATCATGCATCCGTACTCTCCATGCACCTTCAAAGAAACAAGCAATCATTAAAGATTCCTCAATAACCCTGTAGTGATTGGATACATTTCTAACCCCTCCCGAAACTACCGGGATTTTCGATAATAACCTACAGTACATATGAAACTTACTGCACATGAAAATTTGCATGCAGGCAATCCAGATTTTGCTGTGATTGACATTTTCTTCAATCAACAATTGATAATGAGCTAATTTGAACTTTACCATACATCTATACAAACTATACCAATTTACAGATTTGATCAAGCTTAAAATATTATCTAAAAATCATCGTATTTGGAATTTTAAAGGCAGTGGTTTTGGATTTAGCGCTTCAGTTGTTTATGCAACTAACGAAAGCGCTCATCCAGTGCCAGATTACCCTCGAACTTCATCAATTACGATTGAAAATATGGAGGCGTGGATTAAGAGCCAATTGGTAGCATTTGTTTATGAAGGAGGGTAAAGTAAGATACTTTTTAGGGCGGTTGGGTCAAAAACCAAGACACAAAAATGTGGATAGGTTGCATTCCAGACAGGAGGAGTCGGGATGAAGGTGTATCTAGTAGGGTGAAGGAGCAATAGTCAGGATTCAAGCTCACTTTGGTCAGCAGAAATGCTAATTAAAGTCACCGATCCAAGGTCGGCTTTTCGAATTGCTACATGACTATGACACTTAGCTTCGCGTTGAATCTATAAATAATTCGCCGGTCAAGTAAACACACTAAGTCCTTATCACTGCAGTGTAAATGACATTGGTGAGAAATAAACACTCGACGCTGTGATCAACGCAACGCATTCTCACACAATACAGCAGTTCATAAATTACTGAAGGACATACTCACAATCTCTTAATATGTAGAAACCTTCGTAACTTCACTCTCTCAAAGACATTTTCAGAAGAGGAACAAAAACCAGATTAATTCCATACATAAGCGAGGAAACATAGGACAGTGAGGAAATCGTGTGACAGTTAAGATGTGAATCCTGATCCCGGGACAGTGCGCATGCGTCGTGCTGGAACGAACAGCATCATGGTCATTTGAGTCAGAAAGTAAAATTATTCACCGGAAATGTAAGGTTTCCATCATCCAGAAATATTGTTGTAAGGAAATATATTATTTAGTTTTCGCGAGTAAAATAATTGAGACCTTTTGGTCTATGATGACACATTCATTTGGGACGCATTCAGAAAACAAAAGATAATATATACATCTTTTAAAGTGAGGGGTCATATTCGAAGTTAATGTATGATATATTGACTATCAAACTGCCATTTCAAAACAGACCTTTTAAATAGGACCCGATCTAAAAGCCTGTTAAGTTCTATATTTAAAAGTAGAGTATTTAGATATAAACTGTTTTCCCCAGAGGATTTATAAAAGATTCATTTGGGACGCATTCAAAAAACAAAAGATAATATTATATTACATACACTACATTACGGTCATTTAGCAGACGCTTTTATCCAAAGCGACTTACAAAAATTATACACACCTTATAGTGAGGGGTCTATTCAAAAGTAGAATATTTAGAAATAAACTGTTTTCCCCAGAGGATTTGTAAAGATTCGTACCAATTTGCCTTATAATTTCAGAATCAGTAGTGCTTTATTCACCCAGGAATTTTGCAGCTACAAGAAATTTGCTTTGGTGGAACTTCACGTGTTGGATGTTTTGGAGAGAAGGTCAGAAAAGCTGGTGAGATGGTTGGGTCATGTACAGAGGAGGGATAGAGAATATATTGGTGAACAGATGCTGGAATTGGAGCTGCAAGGCAGGAGGTCCAAAGAGAAGATTTATGGGCGTAGTGAGAGAGGATATGAAGGTAGTTGGGGAGAGAGGAGGATACAGAGAATTGGGTTAGATAGGGAAGGTTGATTCGCTGTGACGATTCTTGAAGGGAGAACGGAAACACACTCCATACCAGTAGGGGGCGGTAATGTGCCTTTTTCTTCGTTTGTCAACCGCTGGACAAACCTGGTGAGATATAGCGCACTTACACGTGGAAACGGACCTTCCCAGGGAAGCGGGTTACCGAACCTTTCCATCCATTGTTTCCTTCTATAATCACAATGTCATTTTGCTTTAACTTCGATTTGCACAACGAAACAACAGACTCGAAGGATTTGGATGGAAACGATTCGCAAAACGTAGTTAAAGACTTAGCGGCTAAACATGTGAGTAACGCTGAGTGCTACTTGGAGAACTACTTGAAGCTTTTCTCAATATATCCAGTATCACATGCAACGCCGATTCCCGGAACATCCACAGCATCTAACGGGACACGAAACTGGTGTTTTTCAATTATAGCATAATCTTAAATTGCCCCCTTCCTCGTCCCTGCGTCATGCGTTACCAGACTTTTTTAGTACTAAGGTCTTGACCTTCACTTGCTCCCTCACGGGGCCACATGCACTGTTTAGTGTTTCTGGACTTAACATGTATGGCTTTTAAAGTTATTTTCTGTGCCAGGACATGAATTGGAGTCGGTGGGAAATCAACTGTATCCTGGATTACTACTGCCAGCATCGACTCCGTCACAGATAGTTTGGTGTTTTTATTATTCGAGAGAAATCCCCGCCAGGGGCCGAAAAGGCAGCCGTCTCTATTGTGCGAAACTGACGCCTTCCGGGAATTTATGGTTTCTGGGTAATTTTGATATTGGCAACATCCATTGAATCTCCATTTTTGTTGTTGATCAGTGAAAGACTTATCTTTGTTTTCGAGCTTCTTCCCGCAAGTCCTGGTTGACAGTCGTTGTGAGTGTTACATTTTACCCTTTGAGGTAAACCCAGTAGTGAGTCATTATCATAATAATTTATCCTTTACTATCCTTCTCTGCAATTAACTCATCATGGATGAACTATGAGCAGTAGGCTGCCGTCCACGGGTCCAACACTTTGACACACGAGGAGGAGCTGGGAATCGGACCAGGAATGTTCGGTTCCAAAGACAATTGTTTTACCCCTAACTGCTCTATTAACTGCTATATTCAAATATCAGGTGGCAATTTTCATGCCAGGACTTGAAATGCTCGAATAGGGATGGACTTCCCTGCTCCACAACACTTTTTTTTTCATGCGCAGAATGTCTCTTAGTGAAGTTTTGCCACACAGTCCTGGTGGTAAATCCTATTCAGCACGATCTGAATCAAACGCTCCTCAGATTGGATCAGTTTGTCTTCTGTCTTTTTAATAAATGAGCCCATTTTCCCATTCCAAAGAAAGCAGACACACAAATACAATTTCAGTAAATCCCATTCCAGTTACGAATTCACACATCCAGTTTTGATTTGAGTGTTTGACATTGACTGTAGTAATTCCAGCATGACCAACTGATCTTGGAAATTCTGGTGTTTGACTTGGTGTCTGTCAAAGCGGGTACTTTGACAGTTGACCTCACAGAGAAGGACTATGTGTCACTTGGAGCATAAATAAATAGTTACTATATATATCATACGTCAGTAGTAGCATAGTTAATGTTCACATGACTTTTCAGGTGTTAATAGTACACTGCCCTTTTAGTTCAGTATTTCCACCTTGGCCATGGGCCAGATTTCCTCTACAGCACCTTTTTTGCAAAACCACTTTATCTTCTATGATGTGTTGTTACTCATCCACACAGAAACATAAGGCATACAATCGAGTCAGGTTACGGTTTCTAATCAGCCATACTGTTTTTTTTTTCAGATAGAGGAAAATGCCAAGCCACCAAAGCCAGTCAAAGAGACCCGAGAGCATCTTCCACCCTGTGACCCACAACATCTCTTTCTAGATGCTGTCTCTGAAACAGTCGTCATCGGAACTCTTCCCCCTCTGCACTTCCTTAATGAGACGGTTTTTGAAAAGACCATCTCAGAGAGAGAGGACGGGGAAAATATTCTTTCTCGCACTGCTGAGCAGAGATCTGACCTCATATCGGGTGTGTACGAGGGAGGCCTGAAGGTGTGGGAGTGCACTTATGACCTACTGGAGCTGATCGAGAGAGATGGTGAGACTTTTGCTGGAAAGACCATTTTGGATTTGGGCTGTGGTGCCGGGCTTTTGGGAATATTATCTCTGAAGAGAGGAGCTGGGCAGGTCCACTTCCAAGACTACAACAGTACAGTTATTGAACAACTCACTCTGCCAAATGTGATCCTGAACTGCCAAAATGACAACAGTGACAGTGAGGATGAAAACGAAGGGAAGAGCAAGGGGAATCAGAAGGACTGCAGCAAAAGCGAGAAAGAATTGACAAAAGATGAAAAACCACCACTTAAAAGAAGAGCTATCGACCCACTGCAGCATTCATTATTAGGCAGATGCCGTTTCTTCTCGGGCGACTGGAGCTCATTTCATAAGTTTCTTCTGAAGAAAGACCCACCATTAAAGTATGACATCATATTCACCTCTGAGACTATCTACAACACTGCTTACTATCCCATTCTACACGAAACTCTCCAGAAACTTCTGGCAACAGATGGACTTGTGTACCTTGCCACCAAATCTCACTACTTTGGTGTAGGTGGTGGACTGCATCTCTTTAAGTTGTTTGTGGAGGAGAGGGGTATTTTCTCTGTGGATCACCTGTGGGATGGACAAGAAGGACTGCAAAGACATGTAGTGGTCTTACATTTTAAAAAGGCAAAAGACAGTTGAAAGTGAATCCCTCTTTGAAACTTGTAAATTTATAATTACTGCAGTTGCAGTAAAAAACTAAATTAAGCTGTAATAAAAAGACAAACACTAAAATTTCCTGGTTGGTGGTTTGTTCTTTACCTTCACATTTTTCTTCACTCTCACACATAGACAATTTAATATATTTGCTAGTAACTAAAGGCTGGTTACAGGTCGTTAGATACATAGGATAGAAAGGAAATGGGCTCAGTGACCTTTGCAAGTGATTCCCCCACCCCCCCCGTTCAAACAGCAGAATGAAAGCAAGGCTTGTTTCTGAAGTCTGGCACAAAATGTCAATTGCAATTTATCCCACCAGCAAAGGTTGTACTTTCAGAGCGGATTCAAGAGTCACGGCGCATTAGTGGTGGGACTCTATAGGGGTTCTGTACCTCTTAGTGTAATCATGGCTGTGCTTAGATAATGTGTTTCCATGACCTTTTCTGTCAGTATTATGAGAACATGAGTCTTCTGTTTTCTGGGTGTGCTTTGTTACAAAACCAAAAAATCTGAGATATGGCAATGCTTTATATCCCGGAATTATGCATAAATGTGCAACCGAGTACAAGAAGGGAAGTACAATGTAACTTCCACTAATGTGGGGCCCGCATCATGGAAACCTGTTGCATTAATCTCTCCTGAGGGTAAGGTTGTAAGAAGTCCAGATCAATTTCTTGAATCTGGTCTGGAACTCAACGAGGAATCCAAAGGCTTTACGGTCACTGAACAATGAAACCGATCCAAATGTCAGTTTAAATTTAATTTTACCCCTACAACTACAGACTGTTTACAGTATACAATTTAATCAGAACATGCGAGTGTAGTTTAAATATTACCAGAGAGCAAACAAACCTCAGTTGATTAAATAAAACCAGTTGAACAAAAATTCACACAAACATGTCTAATCCTAATTATAGCTATGACACAAGTAATAGCAAGTAACATGCACCTGATAGATATTTAGAAACCACAAAACCATTTGTTTTGTGACCCATTGTCCCCCGCTCAAACATGAATTTACATTTCAACACTCAGAACGTGTGGCCAAAATTTCCAATATGTAATAAGAAGTAATATCACTGTCATGCTCACGTACACACACAGACGGTGAACTGTAGTTTCTGTTGTATATGGCTGCCTCACTGGTGTGTCAGCTTTGTCAGTGTCTCATCTTGACAGCTGTACATGGGTAATGGGGGAATTCCTGTTTCCTACGGTAGACATAGCCTTTCCCCTGCTTACTTTATGGGAACAGGGGGCAGGGCCAGTCAGATGGTTTTCCTCAGAAACTATTATGTGTTGATTCATTGTGAGGGGGCGTGCTGTTCACTCCCACTGTTTCCTTCTTACTGGGAAGTGACTGTTAGTCTTACCGTACAGACGGAGGGAGGCTGATGGGTGATGTGAAAGATGATGGTATTTAAGTTTGTTAAGCTCTGAATCTGAGACAGTGCTCCATATCGTTACCTGTAGATTGGAAGACGTGGGAGTGTCAGGGGGACTGGTAAGGAATGTTTTATTGTAAAATGAATGCTTGTAAAGTAACTGCTCATTTAACTTTAGAACATTTTTCTTTGCTAAAATTGGACCTGTGAATTGTGTTACATTTTGATTTTGTAAGAGTGCAGCTTCAAGAGTCCTTTCATGACGAGTCACAGTTGTGATTTACTCAAGGCTTGGAAAGTTCACTCATCAATGAATGACCTGCATAAGCCTTTTGGTAAGGAACTGTTACATTTTCTTTCAAGAGACTAGACTTGACAGTGATTACAATTAACAACAAAAAAAAACAACTAACACTTGACATTTTTAAACAAAAGTTTAACGATCTAACATTATGGATTAGAGGTGAATCTAGAGTACAGTTTTCTTATTTCCTTTCGAACTGTTAAAGAGTAAGCAGACATTGCACTGTTGTCTGTTATGCTGTATTAATAAGATTCATTTTGTGTTGAATACAGATTCACTTGCACCTTGTTTATGTTTTTGTCAGAATATATTTTTTAAACTTAGTAAGTTGCAGAACCTGTTGTATCCCAGGACAACTCCCAAGAAGACAGGAGTTTCCTGACTTTGTTCAGGTGTGGCCTTCCTCATGAGGTTCATTGCACTGTATTGCATGCATTCTAAAGGAATGTGTACTCAAACCGAATGAAAGAGTGTTAAACTCAGGGAATGATCTCACTGCACTGTTACTATCGGCTCCAGACCTTGAATTAAGTTCTTTTTGGATGAACAGGGAAAATCCAACATTGGTAAGTTAACATCCAACGTATTTGAAGAGTTCAAAGATACATCAACCAATTGCTACATTGTCAATAAATGATACTGTCCCAAAGTTCTTTCCTGGGAGTGTTAGGCTGTAAATGATGAGTCATTTCACGCTTTGTCTAGAGCACTGTCACTATGAAAAGATCCAGTGCTTGCATCAGCCCAACATACAAGTTCCTTTCAGCAATTGTGAAACATTACCAGGAATACTTAGGTGAAGAGATGGTTTCCTGAGATGATGCTGGAGCCCCACAAGTGGCTTTTTTGTAGCATCAGGATTTGATATTTTCAATTGTTATATACATTTTGGGTTTTTTTTTTTTACACTCTTGGTTTTCTTTTCTTCCAATGAATGTGTTAATATACCTCAAAAGTACAGAAAAATGTATTCTTCTATAAGCCAGTGAATAATGTCGTGCAGATTCCAGCAGTTACAAATCAAACTGAGTTGCAGTCATATGCTCTTGCTCAATCTTTTGATGAAAGAAGTAGGCCGGACGTTATCAACTCATCACCATGCTTTTCCACAGAAATGGGGTGAGTCATGAGAGGCTTGCCCTTAGTGTGCTGCCTAATGTATATCAGACAACACTCCTCATAACTTTTCTATTAAGTTCTAGATTTCTTATGCAATTTTATCAGCTGCTTGTGGCTTTATGATTGGATGGGTTGGAACGCTTACATTAAATGGAGTTTTATCCATTTAAGTCATGAGTGTATTTTTTTTAGTTTTGCTTATAAGTCGTCTTTAACAATGGATAAAGAAGTTTCTCAGGATCAGATTTTGATAAGTGCTCTACTATGAGAACTGTATTCCATAGATGGTAGCATATTCAAGAGTCATCTATGGATTCAGTTCTTTTGGCAGGGTACTCAAGTGTCAAACTTTCTGCTTGTACCAGAGGATGTAAGTAAAGACAAACTGAAGAATTGTGTTCTTTTTGATCATACCTGTTTGTAATATGTCTACAGTCCTGTTAATGAATTCAAATCCACTGTAAGTTATCAAAATGTATATGTTATAAACAAAATAAAAGTCAATTGTGTCCTCTAATTTTGTGTTTATTTGGCCTATACAGCATGCAAATATTGAGGCCATTTTGATTATGCAAAGTTTTCAGTTTTCAAAAGCAGTGATTTTCAGGCATGATCGCTTTGCAATTCTACATACCAAACCAACTGAGAATATGATATGCACCCTTTGTATGTGGTATTACAAGGAAAAAGAAAGATGTAAAGCCACATAGCAATCTCCTCTAACTTGGGTTGTGAATCCCTGACGCTGACCCTTAAATCGTGTCTTGTAGTGATAGTAGTTTGGGGAATTGAGGATTTATCTGCATTTTAATAAACATCAAATTAGTCATCGTTGTGGAGACAGACATCACTGTTAGACATACATAAGTGGTTAGGTGGCGATGAATAAAAAAAAGTTATTACAATAAATGTGAATAAGACTGATAGGTCTCGAGAATCAAGTCAGCCTCATAACAAACTCAATTCCAGCCCCTCTGGAATATAATACAGATGGCATTATGATGTGATTATGGAAATAATCATAATGATCTCACCATATTGTTGTGTTTCTCACAATAAGTGCTGCAAAAATACAAGGAAATATGAACAAATATGCAAAAGCCTGTTAATGTCATCACAAAGTTGAGATAAACAAGGGCCTGCACTGTGTGACCCAAGACACCGTATCCAAACAATTATTGATTAAACGTGAGTACTGGATAGTTCCATAACTTTCCCGGGGGAGAGGAAACACTAGATGTAAA
This sequence comes from Fistularia commersonii, assembly GCF_037954325.1. Lineage (NCBI taxonomy): Eukaryota > Metazoa > Chordata > Actinopteri > Syngnathiformes > Fistulariidae > Fistularia > Fistularia commersonii. The sequence goes on from NC_141285.1 coordinate 14,648,439, forward strand.
CTGATTTTAAATAAGAATGTATGATAAACTATTCCCCCCTTGGTAACACCAAGAAAAATATAAACAACTTCTGACCTTTGGAAGACCATTCATAACATGTCGGATCATTATTTATGCCTGGACTCTTAGTGCACTGTGGACTCGCACACATTTTCATTAGGTGGCTTTAGTTTTATTAATGGTTAGTCACATCGTCCTAAAAAACGCACGTTGATTGTTGTTGCAGATGTGATAATCTTATCTTCCTGGTTGGCTCCTTCAAGCAAGTCATGACTTGTTTATTCATATTTTGGCATCAAATTCACCTACTTTCAGATAGAAGCCGATTATTCGGGTCTATGAAGCAACGCGAACCCATACTTCGTCATTATTGGCTACGGTTGACGTCATCCGTTGACGTCAAACTATCGTATCAACCAATGGACATGCGGCTTCTTTTTTTTCGCAAAGTTATGTGTAACAGGCTGGGCCCTTTCTTGATGGAGCACAACGACTGGTGTTAAACTTATTTTAGCTCAGATATCGTCGCCAATGTGAAGCTTTTATGGTTTACGTCGGTCAACTTTTCTTCCGGTGCAGGTTGCAAAAAGGAATTGCCACGCTGTGTTTTTCTTTGTACTATAACCAGCTCAGTTCGAGGCTGAGGCATGGATGAAGTACGGCCTAACAGTGGAGCCCAAGCCCACGGACTAGTGTCGCTGTTTCCCCCTGGATTACAAGCTATCTACTCGGAATGCCGGCGCCTTTACCCGGACCAGGCCAACCCGCTTCAAGTTACAGCCATCGTAAAATACTGGTGGGTAGTTATTTAACCCCAGTTTCTCGCACGGCAGGTATAGAATTGATGACTTTGTCTGCAAAGGCAGCCTTTAGCTAACTGCTAGCCTCCAAGCTAGCAATGTCGCCAGGTCCTTAATTTATATCAAACTAATTGAGGTATTGAAGTTTTAGATTTAGCGCTCTGACTTGACTGAGTTAATCAATAATGCCATAATTTGCATGTGCCAGTTGTGCATATATGTGGGTCTACGTGAGTTGTGTACAAACGTTAATTCGTTCATTCACAGTATTTATTGTCAATCGTGTGTCCTTGTGTAATGAAATTTTAATTTTGCTGCATACGGTGAAGATAGGTAGCAAAAAATGTTTTAAAATTATAAGCATAAGGTTGCCACAAGATGTAAACAGTGCAAAGAATGTAAACAGTATCAAGAGGATGTGCAAATCGAAAGAAAAAAGTCCACTAAAAAGAGCATTGAATGAATTTACTTATGAATGATCCCCCTCTCACAGGTTAGGTGGGCCTGACCCATTAGACTATATTAGTATGTATAGGAACACGGGGTGTCCAGCACAGGACATCCAGGAACATTGGCATTATGTCAGCTTCGGCCTGAGCGACCTGTATGGGGACAACAGAGTTCATGAGTAAGTACTTCTGTTGTTTTATACATTGATGTGCCCTTGCTACGGGAAATAAGGCTGAAGTAAAAATTTTAATCGGTGTTTCAGGGGGGCTGATAAAGGAGTATAAAGTAATACAATAACATTACACTGTATTACACACTTATTGTACTCAACAACAATCCCAATTATTTAAACTATTTTGTGTGCTGTGCTAATAATCTGCTTGCTATTTCACTCTATATCATTGCGTTCACCAAGTAATATAGATCTGATGATGCTTGTGCATTTAAAACTTTAATATTTCTGTTAAGGTGCTCATAGCTTTTGCTTGCTTGTGTGTGTGTGTGTGTGTGTGTGTGTGTGTGTGTGTGTGTCAGATTTGCAGGACTGGACAAACCAAGTGGCTTTGGTTTTGAACTCACATTTAGACTTAAAAGAGAGGTGGGAGAGACAGCTCCACCAACCTGGCCCGCAGAACTCATGCAAGGCTTGGCCCGCTACGTGTTCCAATCAGGTAAGAGTCATGACTACAAACGGAAAAAAAAAGAAAATTCACACTTCTTCATTGGAGAGCGCTGCACATCACTGATAATTTCATTGTTTGTTTCATAGTGCAAGATCAAAAATTTGTTTAAATCACCCATCCATCCATTCATTCCTCTGTCTCTGTCAAATGATAAAAAACCTGATCAGGCAACTTATTCGTAACTTAACTTGATTTTGAATTATATTGGAAACTGTCAGTTTCAAAGGAGAGTAACCCCTTGTGAGTTTCTTACTTTTTGATTTATTATCAGGCTTTATACAGCAAAGGAAATGTTGGGATACATCAGATTTAAATAATAATGCATTATTTAGCAGCAGTCACATATGAAGCAGTTGCATTAAATGGGTTGGGGGAAAAACATGTTTACGCCCATGAGTAGCAACTTGAGTAAGTTTTATTTTTTCTATGCATTCCTTGCATTTTTTTGAATGGGCAATGTAAAGAATTGAATCACAACTGCCTTTGGTTCTCACTAAAGCTATGAGTTCATCGTATACACTCATCACAATGTTCCTTGGAAATGTATGGTCTGATTAAAATTAAATATAAATCAAATTTCTAGGTCATTGGTCAAGGAAACAATGACACTTCACTGGCAATTATTTTATAATGTGGACAAGCATGGATGTCCAGTGACCTTAAACTTTTTAGCTAGACACAAAACCCCAGTGTATTAATGCTATATTGCCTGTTATACCACCTCCATGACATTATTTCAAAATATTAACTCCACCCTTACCCTGTTATGATACAGTGCCAGGGCCAGGCTAATCGCCAGTACTAGCATAGTTGTGCTTATTGAGTTTCATTGTTAATGTCAGTGTTTTAATTGTTTGTTCATTATCACTGAGTTAAGAACATCATCAGATTTCAAGATACAAGTGTGTATCCCACATAACCTGTTAGCATATTAAACAGTAAAAATTCATCGTACCCATAGTGGTGGGTTGGATTTCAGCCAAACATGCGTGAATAAACTCTGCTTCGGGCACCTACAGAAAACTTTCTTAAATCCTTCAGCTGCAACTTAAGATGGGGGTGTTTCAAAGCCATGTAAGCAGAGAAGAAGGCCATTCTCTCCAAGATCCCTTCTCGTCACCACCCAACTCCTCTCTGCTCTCCAGCTGGGATCAATTTGCACATGGGTGGGCTGGGCCCCTGGACTAAATGAATGCTGATTCCTGGCTATCATTCCCCTCACATTTCTCCTGCACAAAAACTGGAGTGGGTGCATATTACTGGAGTCCTCACACAGAAACATATAATTATGCTTTTCTACTGCCTTTAAGTTTCAACTTTTCTCCCTGTCACGGTCATTGTAATGCTGATCTCTATCCCCTCTTGTCTTATGACATATGCCTCCATTATTCTTTACTATTGGAGAAGGAAAGATTGGAGTGGAGAGCTCTCACTGTTGGTGGAAGGAACAGGCTCAATCTTAAACTGTAATTACTGTAATTTCCCGACTATTTATTATTGAGTGCACCTGGATTTAAGCCACACCAGCTAGCCGATCGCTATCTTTGATTTCCTCCTGCGCGCTAACATCATTAAAGTTGTCTTCTTCAGTGTCAGAATTGAACAGCCTTAGAATTTCATGATAATTTCATTGGTTCGATGTGACAAGGCTAAATGTTTTGGCGGCATGAAGCTCGATAGCCATAAATCCATAAATCAGCCGCATCTTTGTTAAAGCTGCAGTGTTCAAAGCGTGTGGAAAAAAAGTAGCAGCTTATAGTCCGGAATTTACTGTAGTCACACTCTTAATGTAAACGTTGGTTTTACATTTCTTCTTTCCACAGAAAATACATTTTGTAGTGGAGACCATGTGTCATGGCACAGTCCTTTAGACAACAGTGAATCACGCATCCAGCACATGTTACTTACAGAGGACCCACAAATGCAACCTATTCAAACTCCATTTGGCTCTGTGAGCTTTCTCCAGGTGAGAGGGACCAACAAATCAACACCTAGTACAGTCGCTGCACATGAGTCATTTTCACTGACTGTTGTAATGGATTTATTATTATTATCACCTACATTAAAAAATCCACGTATGCACGTTATTGGAGTAGTAGCATACTTCTTTCTATTTTTGAAATATTGTGATGAAGTTGCATTTTGTTGCTGTGTTACTGTAACATACAGCCTTTTTAAGTCACCTGACATGTTAATACATTAAATTACTCAAAAGCATGTAGCCTTCACATCATAATTGTCACTGTCCTCTAGATTGTGGGCGTGTGTACCGAAGAGCTACAGGCAGCTCAGCAGTGGAATGGTCAGGGCATCTTGGAGCTTATGCGTGGAGTTCGAGTGTAAGTTAAACTGTTTCTCAGAACTTGCGTATAGCAATGTAAATGAGTATTACTGTTTTCAATGAAAATTATTGTGTTAAACTGTTTTATGTAGTCTATGTTTAATAAATAACTGTTAATTAATGGCTTGAAAGAAATGGTTATCCTGCTTAACACTTCTTTTGCCTAGAATTGCCCAAAAGCAATGGGTCAGTTGAGGCATTTGTACTGTGAAAGAAAAATCACGTGATCTCATACGATTAGTTTTGATGATTAATCATTCCTCCAAATGGTCCAGCTCAGTCATTGACCACAGGTAAAGTTAAAATACTGCTTTGCCTTAATCAGTAATTTAGTTAATGTATTTGTTGTGAATACAAACAAAGATGTATTGTTAACTCCTCATCATCAATTTTGTGCTGATGCTGATTGTTTGTTTGCTACTAATATTGATGACTTATTTTTTGTTGATTTTTTTTTTCAGAGCTGGTGGCCCTTGGCTGATAACAGACATGAGAAGAGGGGAGACCATTTTTGACATTGATCCGCACCTACAAGTAAGGCTTTAAGTTAAGACCCAGACTTAAGGTCCCTGTATCACACTTTGACAGTGTGAGATAAATGGCAGGATACTTTTACAGGTGTGGCATCTGTTATTTGATTTGAGATTTAACTGTTTAGACATGTACTGCCCCTACATGTGTTATAGTTTGTTTTCCTTTACATATTGTAAGAATAGAACTCCATATATATTAAATTTAAAAAAAAAATCAACCAATTTCTTATGTAACACCCCTATAGAACCGCCTTTTAAAGTATAGCTTTTGATTGTAAGCCCTCTTTTTCTAATACAGGAATAAATAGAAAAAATATCGATGATTGGACAGTCTTTCGATTAAAAAAAATCACAAGTATTAAGAGATCATGTTAAAGTGTCCAGAAGGTCGATGACCAGTGAATTGATGGCAAGAATCCAAGGGAGACATGTATAAGTTGCTCTGTTTTCTGTAACTGAGCTGACGGTAGTCATGGAATTTTCATGACTACCGTCACCGTTTCATGACCTCCAATAATGGTGTATTTACCAGAACACTCTTTGCATTGATAATATTGAGCAACAGCTTGTGTGTGTTCCTATTATCTCAGCAGAATTTAGAGCTCCCTCTTGGTAAATAAATCTCAATGCAGTACTTTTGTTAATGACTGCGTATTTTTCTTGCTAATCTAAGCAGGAGAGGGTGGATCAGGGTATTGAGACTGAGGGCTCTAACCTTAGTGGAGTCAGTGCCAAGTGTGTGTGGGATGATTTAAGTCGACCACCAGAAGATGAGGAGGACAGTCGATCCATCTGCATAGGATCACAACCTCGAAGGCTCTCTGACAAAGGTGTGGCATAACTTCTTTATTACGGCTTGCCTTCCTCAGGGTCTATTGCATGATGGAATAAGGCGGTACTGTTATTTATGTCTATGTTGACAGACACAGAGCAAATCAGAGAGACTCTTCGAAAAGGATTGGAGTTCAGTAGCAAAACAGCACTACCGCCCATCAACACCCAGAGACAGAGCCATGAGAGACCTCAGTGAGTTTTTGCCACAAGCACACACATTCTTCTGTCATTCACGGACACTCGCTGAGTTTGATATGAATACTGTTGCTTCTCTTGCCTCAACAATAAAAGTGAATTGTTACCTAAATTAAGGCAGAATTAAAAAAACAAAAAGAGAGAAAGAGAGAAATCCCCAAATGTCTCCAATGTCTCTACTGCAGATTTTTAGCAGAAATTTCCATTGCAGCTCACGCACTGGGATCCCCATTCCACTCATGATTGGGTGTATTGTTTCTATTAACAGTTACAACTCATCCTAGAAACCAAATGCCCAACCTAAACAGTGACTTAACCTCCAAAAGAGCATTTTGTGTTGAACTCTCATTAGTCAAAGCACATTGTGACACAGACACTGGTTCAGCTCAGCTTATTCTAGTACAAAGATAACCCTCAATATCTTAGGCAGTGACTTAATATTGTTTTTAATTAAGTTTTACAGTTACTTTAGTTTGTCACTGTTACCTCCTGCTTTACGGTGGACATTTCTATATCCAGAGGATGAAGAAGTAGTCTGATCTGGCACACGCTAAAGCCTTTTAAACTTGTAACCAGGCTTTAGAAGCAGGTAAAAATGGCATGAGATGAAATATCAAATTATTTTTGTACATTTCAATCAGCAGATGGTGGCCAAGTATTTCCTGGCAGTAGTTGCCTTAATGTTTTTTTTTTTTCTTACTTCCTCACTTAATGCTTTAATGCTTACCATACATTTTTCTGTCTCTATTTTTCAGAAGTCGAAAGGACAGTTTAGAAAGTGAGAGCTCAGCAGCCATTGTTCCTCATGAGCTGGTCCGAACACGACAGTTGGAAAGTGTCCATCTGAAATTTAACCAGGAGTCAGGCACACTACTGCCCCTCTGCCTGCGGTACAGTACCTTTCCAGTCGCTCTCCTGCTCCCACTCACAATACTTAATATACCAGAGACAGAACAATGATAAAGCTTGACAAGAGTTTTGAATCAGTGGGACTGAATCTTCTCATAGATGACATCAGGCTCTCAAACAAAAGAGGCTTTCTTCATATGAAGTCATACTTTCAAGTTCTCCCACTATCATTTTTAATCCTTGACAAATTGTCATGCTTGTACACGTGAAAATAGGTTTGAACTGTTCAAGGCATCTGAAGTGGCTATATATATTTATATATTACATTTTGTTCACACTTGCCCTGTATACGACCCAATTCTGTATCACTGAAATCTACAGTAAACATTGAAAACTTTTTTTCCTGATCCTTGATGTAGTTGAGAAAGTCAGCAGTTTGTCATTGTTATGGGCGCATCATTTTATTGGAGTCAGTGGAGTCAATACAGCTCCATATTTCTTTGAAATGTGCTTTCTATTCCCAAGGAACAAAGGTAATATATACTGCTACCCAGTTTACACTAAGGGGATGGTAAACACTCCTCGTGCTACTCACCCCCCACTGCCAAGAGAGCAGGAGAAACTTGTTTTGTATAATTTCTGGGGAACAAACAAGACCAAGGCCAGTTTACAGAGAGACCATTGTGTGAAAGGTTTAGTGACATGCAGAAGTGAGAATACAGGGGGAATTAGGCTCAGTTATGAGGCATTTACAAAAGGTTAAGTTGAATGGTGAGTCAATGTAATGACTGTAAACATGTAAAAGCTTTGTAAAGCTCAATGAAAAACTTAATCCAGTGCCTAAAGCAGCTAATCAGATGTCAGGTAAGAGCTATTGTAGTCTTCTGCAGAGGTTTCTGTTCTGCAGGGTTAATCTTGTCCCTCTTTGAACAAGAAGTACATGGCAGATATATTTATAAATGCAGAAAACTCTTTGTTTATTTATGTAGTTTTCGTGAAATTTACCAATGCTTTCTGTAACATGTGTCTGACTGCCACATCACTACCGGAAATAAACAAGTGATGTGTGATTAAATGTGAACTTCAATTTGTATTCTCTTATAGGGGCCGCTTACTGCACGGGAGACACTTTACTTACAAGAGTATCAATGGAGACACAGCCATTACATTTGTGTCTACAGGAGTCGAGGGAGCTTTTGCTACTGAAGAGCATCCATATGCAGCCCACGGGCCGTGGCTTCAGGTAGGCACACAGACTGACTTAGATACAGACTTTTACAGTTGCAGCCTTCAAATTTCAGGTGGTATTTGTTGTTTTTTTTTCTTCAAAGATATTGTTGACTGAAGAGTTTGTGGAGCAGATGCTTAGTGATCTACAAGAACTCAACACTCGTGAAGAGGTAAGAAAATCTTATCGTTTATAAATATATTATTTACACAAATAAAATAAGAAGAGGGTTTCAAAAAGGAAGCATAGATTTATTAGTTTATTGATACAGTATATATCGGCCAGCATGGCTCAGGGAGTTAGAGGTCATTCTTGGAACTGAACATTCCTGGTCGATTCCCGCGCTCCTAGCCTGTCGTAGTGTTGTTGAGCAAGACCCTGAACCCCTAACTGCTCCCCTGGCACTGCTAAGTGGATTCCAACTGCTCATGGTTCATCCTTGGTGGGTTATATGCAGGGGAGGAATTTTCTGCCAGTATAATAAAATTTAAAAAAAGAAATCATCTTGTTTGTGTTCCGCTATTGTTGCTGATTTATTTATCTATTAACTTCCTTGTTTCCTTTCTGCTTTCACAGACAAAGTTTCCAAAAGAGTACAGTTGGCCAGAAAAGAAGCTGAAGATCTCTGTCCTACCAGATATAGTGTTTGATAATCCTTTACAATGAGACTGATGAAAAATCTGAAACTAACTAAAACACCAGCAAACACACTAGCTCAGAGGAGAACCTCCTAGACGGCAGCCACCTTGTGCTGTCAGCGTGCACGGAAACGACTCGTACCCTCTCAGTTGAAAGCTCAAACTCCTGAAGACTGTCTGATGCTCGGAGGAATGATATCAAGACTTGGAAGACTTTTAACTGTCCTCAAGACTAGCCCAACTGTTTACAGCATTTTCCTGTGGCTTCAAAATGTTCAAGAGGACCACAGACAGGATGCTGTTCTTCCTCCAGCACCCTGCCAACATCCTAAGTCTAATATATATGGAATTTCATTCAAGTCTGCATTCTATCATCATCATGCATAATGTTTCAGCAACAAATGGGTTGCTGTTTCAAAAGCAGTTTATTTATTCCAGTGTTGTTGATAAGAAAAGTAGCATGTGGAATCGTCATGGGTGCTTTTTCTAATTACTCTATCATGTATAGTTTTTACAAATGCTGGACATTTTCTTTCTTTTATGTTATGGTCATACCAAAGTAAGCAGTAGGTCATCTTCCTTATTGGTGTCACTATTCTGTACTAAAAACTGAATGATGAATTATTCACTGCCTCTCAATGTTTACCAAACAGTTCTACTGTCCGTCATTAATGCTCGCTGTTTGCTTACTCAAGTTCCCCCGGTGGCCATGTTCTTATGAGATATTTTTATTTGTGTCATCCCAAGGATCTGCTCAAAAACAAGGTGGAGATTCCTCAGTGCCTTAAGTTAAAAAGAAGTTTAAAGGACCTTGTGTTGTCTGATCATTAATGCTCCTTTCATTGTCACCGCATCACTTTGAATTGAGGCTGGTGCTCGTCCTGTCCTTTTTCCTGGCTTTGCATTCCTCAGTAATGCCAAAACTGAAAAGATCCCTTTTTTAACTAGTTTCTTCTCACAACCAATGTATTCCTAATGTATTTTTGTCTGTCTTTTTTTTTTATTCAGAGTGACAGATTCAAAGTTTAGATTACACTGAAAAGGTGTTTTGCTATTGCTGTCTTATTTGACTGAACTTGCTGATTGTAATCCCAAGTGCATTAAAGAGTGTAGGTAATTACACAAATAAAGCTGGAACACTGATTAAAAAAATAACTGAGGAAGTCATTCCCCATCAAGACTGAATACAATAACCTACCATTATAAATGCATTTATAAGTTAAATATGTGCTGATTCATTTCAATATGTAATCTTACAATGAAAACAAAGCGCTCAGAACAGTGCACTTTTGTCAAGGCTAATTGCCATATCTTCAATCATGTAAAAAATGCAATTAAAAACTTTATGTCTGGAAATAATACCAAAATCAGTCCACTGTTCAAACATTAACAAATAAGCATATAAGTAAAACTTCATTGATCCCCATATGGGAAAGTCCTTTGTCACAGCAGCGTAAGTGTTAAAATGTCAACAAAAAAAAAAGATATGAATGGAAATAGAAATAAATAGGAGATAGCAAGACTTCCATGAATAAATAGACACCAGATAACAACAACATCAGGGACAGCAATGGACAACAACAGGGAACAGTGAGGGTGAAAAATACAAGAACTTAATGACAATATAAACAGAGTGAATAAAATAAATAAACAAAAATAGGCAGGATGTGTGCAGGCGGGGACAAACGAGAATAAGAAAAAAATGTATCTCCCTTGTGATCACTTCCAAAATTCAGACTCTTTCACATTCATTATTTTAGCTTAAAGAAATTATTTTAAAATGTGCATATGTTTTAAAGCTGTGTCACAAATGAATAGTAATGGGGCTTGAATTTACATTTTGAATAGCAATCCTGTTGATAAAGGTGAGTTTATAAAGGTTTGGTTATAAATATTCAAATTAATACCTGTTCATTTCAATTAAGGCAGGCTTATATAACATGCATTTTGTTTGTTTCGCACCTGTCCATTTGGATTTAAGCAGGATTAAGCGTATTTTGTTTTAATGATGAAAAATAACTACATTTTCTGACAGAAGTATAGAGGTAAACAAAATTGGACTCTTGTTAGCAGTTGACCAACAGATACTGCATTTTAAAACACCTCAGGCTTGTGTGGTTTAGACCATATGCAGAATTATAGGTGTTAGTTATTCTCTAGATTGTGCTGTTGAGCTTCCTCTTGAAGCCACAATTCTCACTCTGCTGTAACTTTTGACAGCATGCATGTCTTTCACACAGTGTCTGAGCTATTGGAGCGAAAAGAAAAAAAAAACTGAAACATGTTTCTCTGGTGTTTCCTTGTCTGACTCACCCAAGTAAAAAACAAAAAACAAAAAACAAAAAAACAAACAGAAGTTATAAACCATCACTGTCGCAACTTATAACTCCACTTTAACCCTTGCAGGGAATCCAGATCAGTGGACCACTTGCTGTTTGAGGGGCCGCAAAACACAGAGTTCCATGTCAAAAGGTGGTTCAGACACACACACCCATATCTCAGAGATATATATGATCAATGCAGTGTGTAAATATGTAGACCTGTACAATATAGACGCACTGTCATGCGAGTAAATCTGCCTCTTACTTTCATTTGTCATTTCACACAGGCACGATGGGCAGGCACGGCTCAATGCACCAACCTCATATGTCTTTCACGAGCATTCAAACCTGAGAAACCGGTCCCCTTCAGAGCAGTTGTTAATACTTAGGCTTTCACAGCTCGAAGGTCCCTGGTTTGGTTCTGTGGAAAGGCCTTTCTGTGTGGAATTTGCATGCTCTCCATGTGTCGTGGATTTCTCCAGTTTCCTCCTGCAAGAAAATTGTCCAGATGTGCTAATGGACAATCTTAAGAAGCAGCTTCAGCAACAGACTCATATAAACCCCGCTGCCCAAAGGAACGATACACAAAGTCATTTCTGCTTGGTGCCATCAGACTCTTTAACACATCTGCCTCTTCCAGACCCGTGGCCACTGAACTGGAACACCTTAATTAACACACTATCTCCTCCAATCTGCTCCACTGCACTTCTGTATGTTTCTGCCAAGGTTTTTTCTTATTGTATTTTTGTTTTTGAATTTTGCTTGCTTTATTGATTTCTATCCATCCATCTAATGAGGTTGCATGTTTGTATATGTGGCAACTCATCTAGGGTGAACTCTGCTTTTCACTCAATGACAGCTGGACAAGGCTCCAACAGCTTTACAAGTGTATAGACGGTGTGGTCGATGAATAAATGTTCAGTAATGTGCAATTGCCAAGGAATTTCCTGTATGTCACAAGACAGGAGCCAAAATTGGCAAGTATCTAGAAGTGAAACAGGAATCGACTATTTTATACAAGAAGTGAAGGAGAAAGGGCAGGTGGAGGTGAAAAGATTATGGAAAAAAAAGAAACTAATCGTTGCGCGCCCGTGTATTTCAGAGGTCAGATCTACGGCAAATAGATTTCTGTCAGAAGAAGAGCAACGGTGAGTAAGGTGAGTTAGTTTGGATGTGTTACTTTTACAAATAGGACAGAGGGGGGTCTGTGTTGGAGGAACCGGGAGGCCCCACTGGTTACCAGTGACCCCTCCACAACCCCAGCACTCCTTCCACACATCTTTCATTTGCTAACAGTCAATTTGTTATTTTTCTCTCTTATTATTTGTCTTTTTCCTCACTGGGTCCCCCCCCTCCGCCTCCCTGTTCCACCGGCCCCTGGGAGCCCCGGAGGCTAGTGGCCGGGGGCCCTCGCACAACCTCCCGGTCACCAGGCTCCTCCCTCCGCGGTGTATCAACTCTGTGACGGGTCACGTTATCTGAGCGGGGCAGTCGGTGTGTATGTGCGTGTGTGTGCGTTTATGTGTGTGTAAACGCGTAGGAGCTCCCTCTCACCGACCACTTTCCACTCGCCTTCGCCAGCCTCCGACTCTCCAGCCCATGTGGGCTTGACGGAAGGAGAGAGAAAAAAAAACGGCGAAATAAGTCGAATCTTTTATTTTTCTTTTCTTTTCCCCACCGAGCGGACCGTATCGGACGGCGTCTCTCTCCCTGTCTCTTTCTCTCTCCTTCCCAGCGGGATGGACGCAACGCGGTGTGGCGTTTAAAGGCGCTCCGGAGTCCGCCGACGACATGGAGCACAAATAGTTGGTAACGTTACGTTTAATTTTATTTTCTTTGTTTCTTTTCACCGAACGACATTTAAACGTGTGTGTCGGATGCCGGGGAGTTTTGCTGACGGCAGGAAACCACCGGGCCGGAATGCCGGTGCGGTTCGCGATATATATATATATGTATATATAGATATACACACATATATATGTATATCTATACATATATACATGTCTATTTGTTGTTTATTAATCGCATTTTCATCGCGTCTGTTACGAGATGTCCCTTTCTGTCTCAAATCTCTTACTTTATTTCCATTCTCATTCTCGTACCTTCACTATTAGATGAAATAAAATCTAAATGGAATGACTGTAGTTGTTCAAGACTTTATTTCCTCACGAATAACTGCTATGTCACTTGGTTCTGTGAAGTTATGTTACTAATGAGGTACTACTTTTGAATTTTGATCATTTGGTTATCTAATGCAATCTCACCCTGCCCCCCCCCCCAAAAAAAAAAAAAAAACTAAAAAAAAAAAACCATTGGCTAATTTAATATGGTGTATTTTGTTTTCTTTTGTAACAGCAACATATTATCATGGACTTACTCCCAGTTTTTGCTTCCCTTAGTCACCCAGCGACGGTTGACACCCAGTGGGAGTCATGGATGCAAACTGGAAGAGCTGCTTCGAAGAGGAGCTCCTGTGTCCCATTTGCCTGAATGTTTTTGAGGAGCCCATCCAGCTGCCCTGCAAGCACAACTTCTGCAAGAGCTGTATCTCAGAGGCCTGGGCCAAAGATAACGCCACCGTCCGCTGTCCCGAGTGCAATGTCGATTATGACCAGAAGCCCTCTCTGGAGAAGAACTTCAAGCTGGCGAACATAGTGAAGCGCTTCAACGCGCTGAACACTGAGAAAATTCCCGCAGTGCTGCACTGTGTCCTCTGCAGACGGGGCCCTCCGCTGCCTGTGCGGAAGGTCTGTCTGCGCTGCAAGGAGCCCTGCTGCCAAATGCACATCCAGACGCACCTCCAGCAACCATGCGCGGCCCCGGGACACCTGTTAGTCGATGCAGAGGAGCTGAGCGCTTGGACCTGTCCCAGTCATGAGGAGTACAGGCTGCTGCACTGTGAGGAAGAGCAGGTGGCCCTGTGTCCATTCTGCTGCATCTCTCACTGCACTAACCAAAGACACACGGTGTGCGACGTGGATACGCAGCGGCTGCAAATGCAGGTAGATAAATCTCACTCACCTCAAACTATCAAACCGCAAGGAGGAAAACGTGTCCCCCTTTCTCAACTCTGCTCCTCCCTCCGTTGCATCTGGTGTGAAAGGACTGGACAGGTGAAAGGCGGCCCGGTGTCAACAACATGCAAACACGCACGGGCTTTACGTCACGCGTTGCTTTTAACCTTGATCGTGGCGACCCGCTCCACGCAGCCACGCCTTCGCATTAGCCCCCCCGCCCCCCTCCCTTCCAGCTAAGTTGCCATCTACATCCACTGAAAAAAAACGTGACCAGTGGGAGACCAGACCCGTATTCTGTTTATGTTATTCTCAGGTTGTTCTGTAATGAGGAAAGACACGCTGGTAATGCCTTTGGGGGGCTGATGAATAAAGTGATTATACAATTGGTGAGAAGGAAGTGTGATATGTGTAAAAAGACACAAACCAGGGAGCTCCTATCTTTATTTTTTAACGATTTACTGGAAAAGGGTGGTAATTCTGTAACAAAATGTCAGGAGAGATGGTAAAGGATAGGGGACGTGAAAAAAAAGAGAAAAAAGAAACTACTGTATCCGTGTTAATTCAACTGGCAGCCAGTGAATAAACTATCTTGGCAAGGCTGGCCTCAGCATCATTGACAGAATGCATCGCCCATAAGGCCAAGGTGTCAGGACTGTGGCTGCTCCTGTACTCGAGCGTCAGAATCTGATTACTTTAAACATCTGCTGTTTATTGCGTCTTCGTTTCCCGTCCCAGATGGGAAAGTTTTTGGTGTGTGGCTTTTTCCGGTGTATAGATCTCAAAGGGCTAAAGCAAACTTCTTCTGTGCAAACTGTTGCTTTGGTTCAGAGCTATTATTGGGACAAAAGATGTCTGTTCAGCCCTTTCCACAGCAGCTCGCCACACATCCATACATGCCCACACCCACTCATCTTTCTTATGTGCAAAGGGTAAATGGAGTTCCTGACTCTTTTTTTAACACTGTCCACTCTGTGCGTGTGCTCTACCTAAAACGTTTTGTGCTCCCTGGGTCATTTGTTAAAGTAATTTGAGGCCGGAGTGGCTTCCCATAATTCCCCATGAAGACAAGAGGTCCTCCTTGACAGAGATGTGGACTATTTTTGTTAAAGGATTCTATATTCCCCTGGCAACTCTCTGTTGCTTTTGGGATAAATAAGAAAGGGAAATACCGAAGTTGCTCTGTTCATATCTTAGGTTATCTTTGGCTGTATAGCTGTCAAAGGAGACATTTACAGTAACCTCTCACTGGTGTGCTTGTGTTTTAAATACAAGAAAGCAGAGCAATATAATGGTAATGTTGTCCTGGGGACAGACGGAGGAGGAAGGCCTCCCACACAACCTCACCTTGGTTCTCTCAGGCACCTCTACAGGAAACCATCAGTCATGGAGGCTCTGACATTTGCAGTTTCTTGTATCTGGCTAGAGTGAATCAGTCCCCCAGAATGCTGAGGGCAGTCTGTTGACATCAGATGTGGGGAATAGTTGTCAGTTGATTGTGAAAGAGGCTCTCTGTTCATTGAGCCTGAGGCTTCTCATTTAAACATGAGCTTCCTGGCAACTGGTGGGTGTCTGGATGCCTAAATAGGACAGCGGGGAAAGTGATCATTGACAGATTCAATCTTGATAAGGGTAGGCTTTCACACTGCTACGGGGGAGATCAGGCAGTTCCCACCCGCTCCGCCATGCTATTTCAAGCAAAAAAGGTTCGGGGAGGAATCCTAGCAAAATAAGGAAAGTCTAGTTGCTGAGCTGAAGCAATCCAGAACCAGAGAAGCTGTTGGGATCATGTGAAGCCAACTCATGAACAGTCGATGCAATACTTACATTAGCATTAAGCCTACAAGTATTTCACACCTGTCGACGCATTTGTTCCGCTAAATGCGCATATCTGTTTGTGCACCATATTGTACTCTACTTTACTTGTCCAGCCTGCAGAGCTTTAAATCTGTGCGTGATCGTTACTCCAAAAAGTGTGAAAACAGAAACATAGCAAAGCAATTTTGCAGATGTGTGTTTGTATATGTCAAGGCAGTCATGGTGTCATGCTTCTGCTGAATGTGAGCATTAGATATGACAATTAGGACACATATTAGCATATGACAACACACTGAACCAGCTATATTTACCTACAATTAAGATAAACTGTTGTAATACCTTGTTCTATGCCATTTTATCCTCTGCACGTCATATTACAGTCGAGGAACCCTCATGTTGATCAATTTGGTGATCGGTTTGGTGATTGTCCATGTGATTTGGATGATGTCAGACTCTGATGAATGCATTGTATTGCATCATTCAAAAACACTTTCAACTGAACAGCTGTAAAAAGGATCTCGATTCGGCTTATCGGTGGAACCATGCTATGCGACAATGGGACCGTTAGTGGATTGCTCATGGATTGTCAATAATTCGCAGACATCGTCCCATGTGGCCGTTCTTCCATTGCTATTCATGCCATGGTGTGTTGGCCTGCAGGCTGACAGTGCTGGTCACCTGCCAGACACATTTACAAAATTGCTGCCATTTTAAAACCCATCCTTCAGGGGCTCTCTGAAGGATGGCTAGGCATCATCATTATAACCTTTGACTCGAGTTGAAATCGATCAAAGTGATTCAAAGTTTATCTTAATCTTTGAACATAAACTTTCCTATATCATGTAATGCTTTTAATAATGAAGTTGGTGCTCCACTTCTCATGGTCAGCTCAATGATGGAATTGGTCTACTCTTTTTGAAAACACTCCTAGCTTATTTCACAGTATGGTCCACACAAAGACAGATATCTCCTTTCAAGGTTGGGTTCTGTGATTTTATGAGGGAATATTTTTTTAGGGAAATTATACTATTATTCCCCAAGGACTTCAGTCAAGTACTCATGCTCACTGAAATGGAAGGCCTCTTGTCTATCCTTGGTCCATTGCTTTAAAGTAGGTTGTTTTCTATAGAGTAGAATGAAGCCTGTCTCCTTTGGCTGTAAAGCTGCTTTACATTTCTGGTAATGCCAGGTCTTGACCGTGTGTTATTGTACTTAAAAAATACAGCAGTTAAACTGTGTATCTCTGAAAAAAAAAATCTTATTCATATTTGGATTATAATTATGAAAATATAATTTAGTCTAAAATACCAGCAGGATGCTCGCCATTTGTTTATGTTCCAGATCAAACAAAGACAAAGAATTCCCAAATGAAGCAGTCGTTCACTGTCATCTCATTATGCTGTGGATGATTAAAACCGGTTTATATGATGTCAAACCTCAAAGTTGGATTTGTAGTGTTCCTAAAGCTTCATCAAAATAAGAAAGAAAAAACAAACAATAGAATGAATTAAATGGTCTAACAAAATCAAAGTAATTCCTGTTTATTTGACACTTAGGTCAAGGACTGTTGTGTGCGGTGAGGGAGAGAGCAAGGCCTAAACATGTCTTTATTTTTTCCTGAAAATGTTTCACAAAAATAAACATTCTGAATGTAAACATTATGATGTAAAGTGTTGAAATTATTTTAAAGCATAATATGGCAACTTCAACAGAAATGTATTCCTGTACTAAAATGTAAGCAAATCAACACAAATGCACTGATTGCCACCAACTTTAAAGATTACGTTCTGTTGCCAATCCTAAAGCTACTTTTGAAGGAGACGAATATCCTCCTCTCTCACACCAACTACCTTCATATCCTCTCTCACTACATCCATAAATCTTTTCTTTGGTCTTCCTCTAGACCTCCTGCCTGGCAGCTCCAATCCCAGCATCCGTCTATCAATATATTCACTATTCCCCCTCTGTACATGACCGAACCATCTCAGTCTGGCTTCTCTGACCTTCTCTCAAATTCGGCATCTGTAGTACGCTTCTAGGCATGAATCCATACTGCTGTTCACAAATGCTGACTTCTGTTCTCAGTCTAGTTTCCACTACTCTTTCCCATAACTTCATTGAATGGCTCATCAACTTTATCCCTCTATAGTTGCCGCAAATCTGCACACCCCCCTTATTCTTAAAAATGGGCACCATCACACTTTTTTCCATTCCTCAGGTATCTTCGCTCTCTCTGAGATCCTGTTCAATTATCTAGTCAGAAACGCTACCGTTGCCTCTCCTAGACACTTCCACACCTCCACAGGTATATCATCAGGACCAACTGTCTTTCCATTCTTCACTCTCTTCAATGCTTTCCTCACTTCACTTTTACTCATCTCTGCTAATTTGCGGTCTACAATAGTGACCTCTTCTACCCTTGCCTCTCTTTCATTTTTCTTAATTCATCAGCTCTTCAAAGTACTCTTTGCATCGTCCCATCACTCTTCTAGCATCTGTTAATAC
The DNA here is from genome assembly GCF_037954325.1 of Fistularia commersonii. Lineage (NCBI taxonomy): Eukaryota > Metazoa > Chordata > Actinopteri > Syngnathiformes > Fistulariidae > Fistularia > Fistularia commersonii. The sequence goes on from NC_141285.1 coordinate 14,666,648, forward strand.
ATTTCTCTTTCTATCTTTAATCACCTAGACCTGCCATATATCCTTTTTAATCTCTTTCTCTGTATCGCCAACCTGTATGGATCATCCTCTCCCTCCTTACTGTCCAACTGAGCATACAAGTCATCGTCCGCAGTTTGTTTTGCCTTTGCTCCCGCTATCTCCACCTTAAGCTGTATCTTCCTGTACTCCTGTCTGTTCTCTCCAGTTCCCTCAGTGTCCCACTTCTTATGTGCTAACCGCTTTCTCTGTATATACTCCTGCACTTCCTCAGTCCACCACTACTAAGTCTCCTTATCTACTTTCCTTCCAGATGACACACCAAATACTCTCATACCTGTCTCCCTGATAACATTAGCTGTACTTGTCCAATCATTTGGAAGCTCTTCCTGACCACCCAGAGCCTTTCTCAACTCCTCCCTGAAAACCATACAACATTCCTCCCTTTTCAGCTTCCAACACTTTGTCCTCTGCTCTGCCTTTGTCCTCTTGATCTTCCTTGTCACCAGAGTCATCCTACAAACCACCATCCTATCCTGTCTGGCTACGTTCTCACCTACAACTACTTTGCAGTTCATCTATACAAAATGTAGTCTACCTGCATGCTCCCATCTCCACTCTTATAAGTTACCCTCTGCAGTTACCCTTTGTTCCTGTCTTTTCTGGAAAAAAGTGTTCACCACAGCCATTTCAATTCTTTTTTTTTAATTCTACCACCATCTGTCCCTCTGCGTTCCTATCCTGTATACCAAATCTGCCCATCACTTCTTCATCCCCTCTATTGCCTGCACCAACATGCCCATCAAAGTCTGCACCAGTTACCACTATTTCATCTTTGGGGATATTCTGCATCACTTCAGCTAACTCATATCAGAACTTCTCCTCCTCAAACTCACATCCCACCCGTGGGGTATAGCCACTAAGAACATTGAGCATCACAACTTCAGTTTCCAGTTTCAGACTCATTAGTCAATCTGACATTTTCACCTCCAGGACATTCCTTACAAATTCCCCATTCAAGATAACTCCTACTCCATTTTATTTTGCTTCCTGTCAATACCATGATAGTACAACTTAGAGCCTGCTCCCAAGCTTTTAGCCTTACTACCCTTCCACCTGGTTTCTGGGACACACAGTATATCCACTTTCCTTCTCTGCATCATGTCGATCAACTCTCAACCTTTTCCTGTCATTTTCCCAATATTCAGAATCCCTACTCTCAGTTCCAGACTCTTGACTTTCCTCTTCTCTCTCTGCTTCTGATCATGCCTTCCTCCTCTCCTTCTTTGACCTTCAGTAGCCCAGTTACCATTGGTACCCTGTAGGTCATTGGTACCAAAGGTGGCTGTTCCTAACGCTGGCCTTGACCAATCCGGTATGAGATTATTAGGTTTGATTTGCTTGTTTGGTTTTGACAAAAGTTTTACGCCGGATGCCCTTCCTGACGCAACCCTCTGCGTTTATGCAGGCTTGGGGCCGGCTCAGGGAGACACTGGCCGTGCCCCCCCGAGGCTGCATTGGATTTCATGCTGATGAATATATTGTAGAAAGAGACAAAAAATAAAGTAGTAAAGATGCAGCTTTGCATTTCATTATTAATAATGTCGATTCAGTTGCTCTTCTTGATTAAAGGATCAGGGGCCAACAAGTAAGTTTTATTTAATTACGTGCATAATATTGTTATCAATTACGTTTAGTTTACATGACTAAAGATGTTTTATTTTTTATGCATTTGTGTTTGTTATCTCAAAAAGACAACAATCACAAGTGGAACACCACTAGATAAACACTGACAACATTCAAATGCGTCATTTAAATAGTTTCTTTTATCAGTTAAAGGGAACATCTTAATGCAGTCGAAGTTCACCGTTGAACCACACTGCTTCTGTTTTGCTATCATTTGTCCTCGAATCATTGCTTGAAACAAAAGTGGATATACCAATTAAAAATAGCTTCCTATTCTTCAAACATAATTTCTTCTGCCAGAGCGGCATTTACATAGACAGCCAATATACAAATATGTATATATTATAAAGAAACTTATGTCATTATCCCCTATCCAATTTCACACAGTTTATATGATGATTGTTAACTAAAATGTTAAACAATTCAATCAACATTCCTTCAAATAGAATAGTACATAGTGGTTCATAGCTTGTAAATAAAAGTGTACTGATGCAGTCTGAAAAGGCATAGGAGAGCTCTATATCTGTCTTCTAATCAAAATGGTTAGCATCAGACGTTCTATCACTAAAGTTGAAGCCTGCAGGAAAAACAAACATTCATACATTCAGATATTTTACATGAAATAAAGTACTGATTACTCAATGTATATTAGAGTTTCCAAAATGTTGTGAAAAGCCAATCTCTGCCATTGAAATAAACCAATCTACATATTTGAAGGTCTGTTGTTCTTGGAGGTGGAAATCAAGTGACTTGATACTACAATCTAATTATTAGTGTCCTAATTCATATCGTATTCTTTTTGAATTATGGTGTGTTGTGCCATGATGGCTAATCACACCCCAGTTTGTCAGTGGCTCCATTATCAGTGGTCCATAGCTAATTTCACAGTCTAATTTACTTGAAAGTGTGAAGTTGAAAAGACAAATATTTTTCTGTAGTCTTGCAAACCAAAAAAAAAAAAAAAGATCCTTATCCATCCCAGTAAAATGACGAAAAGGAGGAGATGCTGAATTGGAAGTCGTCACTGTGGTATATTGGAGTGTAGTGTCCAGCCAGTTGTTGTCCATGAGTGTTGTTAGCAGCTGAAGAGGCCTGTTGCTGTGATACCACAATGTAGCTGCACTGAAACTCGCTCACTAGAGACCACAGGAATGTCCTCATTCTCCCTATCTCTCGTTTTTTGCTTGAAACTTTCTCTCTATTGCTTTCATTATGTCTTAGTTTCATTCAGTGTGTTCTTGGCAGAGCCCTGCAGCACTTTTGCTTTCCTCTCAATCCCTTTCTCCCATGCACACTCAGGCGGAGGGTGAAAGCAGACCCCCGCATTATGCACACAGACATGACAATCTGTCACTGACACAGAGGCCAATGCAAACAATGAGGGCAAATGCATGTGGCAAAACCAGAAAGCAGAGAGGGTAGTGAGATTTCGACAACCCTTCCTCCTCCCCCACATGCACATTTAATCTCATAAAAATACATACACTGGGCTTTGTTGCTATAAGAGCTGGGCTTCTTTTATTGATAAACTCTATTTTAACCACGCCGAGAGAGTTAATTAAAAATCCTACCTGCCCTCTCCTGGTACCTGGGTTGTCTCTTCCTGTAGATTGAGTTCTATCTCCTGATGTTAATGGAGAGGGGTTATATTTGATTTGATTCAACTGCCCAGTGCCTCTTCCTACACTGTCCAAACGATGTTAGCCGGTTCCAACAATGCACTTGTATGACATTGAAGGGATCAATGCATGCAGTTGTTTGATGGCAGCCATCATTTCCTCTGTGTAATAAGAAGCGGAAGGAAGGTTGCCTTAGAGACTCATAAATACCATCCAGGCAAAGGCCAAAGATGTTTCCTTTTCTGTGCCAAGTTTTCTATTTTCAGGGATTCCTGTTGTGGTTTGTCTGTCTTGTCCATCACTTATTTGTCATCTCTGCATAGGCCATGCTAATGAGGCAGCAAGATAGACTGGAGGGTCGTGTGCGGAACGTCGATGAGCAGATTACTAAACTGGAGTCAGACAAGGCACTGATGAAGGTACAGTGAGAACTGATGCATGCACTGTTAAACTCACTTAGCTGTCAATATCATAAAGGTAGGTCCCTGACTTTTTATATTGTCCTTTCATTTTTGTTCATTGGTTTACAATTATTTCGATTTTTTTATTTCTTTCAACCTGTGAATTGCTACAATGTTGGGGTGCGACAATGGACTGTGTAAATATGTCTGATGGTTTGTATAAGTGTGCCAGTATAAATGAGAGACAAGCTTCTTATCACCGTACAGTACTTGAAATCAAAAAGCCCTAAATGTATTCTGCAAAAAGTAAATATACCGTTGAGTTTCTTCTGTTGACTTTCTCGATAGTGCCCATTGCCATGCTCGGCATCCATGAATTCATCGTCTATACTGCCTATCTTGCACAAAGGATTGTGGTGGGATGTGTTGTAGGGGTGGGCAATATCCATTCCCAGCTGGCATTGGGCAAGAGGCAGGATACACCCTAGACCAGTTGCCAGTCAATCCCTGGGCCAAATTTAGGGGGACAGAACTCTAGGCTGTGATAGAACCTTTCCATTTCTTTACACACTGCATTCCCCCCTGAGTAAGATTGAAGGATATAGAACATAGACTTGACACTAAAATGTTTGGTCCTGATCTGATTGTGGATTAGCACTTATCTTCTAATGATCTCCCATGGTAAGCAGTTAAATCAACTGACAATTAATGTAACAAAACAAATTAAAGTACATTGTTACCAATAATTAGATTATATTTTTTTATGCCCAAGTGAGGGGGGGGGGACCAGGGTGCGACAACAGCACTGGCACGTAACAGTTGATGTTACAGGACAAAAAGAATAAAACTCAATCAAGACAAACTAATCATTAACATAAACATGAAAAAATTACAAATAAAAAAAGGCCAACTAGTGGCTCAGAGAGCTAGTTTGTTCATGTGTATTTGAAAACTTACATGTTCTGACATGTTTTCAAGCTCTGTGAAAAGCCGGATTCTACACTAACCACAATGCAATTCACCATTATTATTCTGTAGGCCTAGTCTGCCTTTGCTCAGCACACACTACTCTCAGACGTCACATTTGTTTAAAATGCATGAGATTGGTCAAGTGTCATCGGCTGGATAGAACTCCTCATGATGATGTGCAAAACCCCTCACTTCTATTTTCACCTTCTTCTAAGTGACTATTCTTCTGTCCGCAGGACGCGGTGTCTGACCTGAAGGAACGTGTGAGAGAGCAGTATCAGAGGATGCATGCCTTGATTGACGCGAACCAGACCGAAATGATCCAGATGGTCAACAGAGCTTTCACTGCCTATACAAGAAAAAACTCCCAGCAAGTTTTGCAATTAAATGAGAGGCAACAAGAAGCTGAGACACTTCTGAGCTCCCTACAGACGTTCTTCAGAAGAGCTGAAAGTATAAACTTTATGAAGGTAAAAATTTTCTCTCCACTTGCACTAATATGAATCTCACTGATTTGTATTGAGTGCTGACAATTAGTCAGAATTAATTTTAATAAATTACCTTTGAGTGTTCCTATCCTTTTATAGTTTTTGTCAGTTACACATTAAATCCAACTCATAAACCGTACATCTCGTACCAATTTCATTCAAATTAACAGCTTTTTGAAACATTTTAAGATTAGATAATGTTTAAATCAAAACTAAATACACATAAGATTACCTGATGGCATAGAAAAAAAAATTGCTTTTTAAAAAGGAATTCAGAATGCAGCTTCGAGTGATGATGTCTTATTTGATGCAATTGCTTAAAGCAACACATCCAAATGTGCAACTCCAATTTGCACATTTACAGCCCACATAAGAAGACAAATGGCATGCGCTGACAAATAGAACCGCCAAATGAAAGCCCTTGAAAACCTAAGAGTCTGTGAACACATCACAACACATGTCCATTTGGATAGAAATTCTTCACAAAACCTTTACATTCAATCTTTACCTTAATCTGTCTGGTTATCTTATTGTTTCTTTGCATTCATGCATTTTTTATTACGGTACATCTTTATCAGAAAAAATGTTTATACAACATAAATATGACATTATGTGTGTGTGTATGCGCATGCTTGGTTTGCATTGTAGGATTGCTGAAATTAAATGTCTTTCTTTTCCAGAACACAAAACCTTACCAGTTACTAATTGAGAGGTAAGTAATTCTCAAAGAGAATTTTCCACTCACCACGGAGAAAAAACTGTGAAAAATGCCATAGCAACGTGCTTTCAAACATACATTTTACACCTCTTCCCATTATTTATTTATGCAAAGCAAACATCTGTTGAATTCCAGAGATGCTTTATGGCCTGATGCAGTGGAAGGACTTCATGTTCTGAGGTCCTTACATCCTTTATGAAACCATGCAGCCTATTAAATATGACTTTATGTTATATTTGCAGGTCAAATTCTCATCTCAATAGTGCCGTTGCTCCTCTTATGGTGAGCCAACTCAATTCCCATCACTTATTTTCGGAACTTTCAACAAGGGAGAAGAACCTGCGCAAAATCCTTGAAGGTAGGAAAGAAGTGCATTCCTGGAAATTTGATTTAGGAATATTTTTTGAATAATTTTCAGAGTTGTTGTACCCTCTAGAATTATGTTTATCCACCCTTCTTTGCCCTACCACTACATTCTCAGAGCCGTTTCACGAGGCATCCATTCTTGAGACTGTTCAGCCGCATGGCAGCACCGTTGGCTCCCATGCTGGGACTAGTTCAAGACTAAATAAGAGGAAATATGGGATGGCATTCCTGGAGAGTAACACAGAGAACTCAACCTCCCAGGACACTACTTCAATGCTGTACAGCAGCAAAAAGCCATTTCTGGCTGATCACAGGCATCGAAATTCATCGATGTATTCTTCCGATGGTCTCCTCCCGAATCCCCACCCTAGACCAGGCCACAGTCGCTTCCTTGAAAGTTCAGCCCATCCCATGGTGGGTGTCGGATCTGGCTCCAGCCACCACTCAGGGACTATATTTCCTCCCGCCCACTTCCCTAGTGGAGCAGCTCCACAGCAAACCATGTATGAAGGCAGGAAAGTACTGATGTGCACTCTAAATAACTGCTGCTGCTCCAGGGCCCCTGCTGCTCGCACTCGGTACCCGGCACCAGACTCTTTCCCCGCTATTACTTCTCAGGAGTTCACTACTCACGCTTCACTACCCACAAGCCAGCCGCTGCAGCATTTACCCATGAGGGGTCTGATGGAAGCCTCCCAAGCAGCCAGGCACCCTGACTACTATGGGCTATACAGTCAATCTTCAACCAAGCACTATGGGACCAAATAGCAGCCCAGAATAAGCATTGGCTTTTCTTCTGTTTCACTTGCTCAGAATTGGCACTACAGTTTCATTGTTTTTTTTAATTGGGTTTCTTTACCAGTTTGGTTTTAACATTAATTTATGCATTTCCAACATACCTCCATTTTGAAGTTAATTTGACATTTCATTTCCTTTATTGGGAGTCTTTTTTTTTCTACATTTGAACATAGCCGTCATCACTTTTTTTGTGAATTCTTTTCCTACATTCAAAGTGGAAGTGCTAATATGAATAATATAGTCTTAAATGCAGTCGATTCTTAAAGACAAGACTTGTTGTTCAACGGATGCCTGACTTGAGACTCCAGAGACTTCAGTGCCTGAAAGACTAACATGCTTTTATTGTAATTGCAGTTTTCTAGCTCTTGATTTTTTTCCCTGTCTGCAGCTAAAAGCATGCAGGGAGTCGATGTGGCTTTAGAGAAACACTGGACTACAGATGCTTGTCAGGTTTTTCAGAAATTTTCAGTCAAGGATAACAATAAACCAAAACTGCTGCAAATATGAAATAATTTGTTGTTGTGCTCAAAAGTTTTTTTTTTACTTTGTACAAAACAAACAATCAAACAAACAAAGAATACCCCTATATATCCCATTTCTCTATATTGACATGTATTCTGTTATTTGTTAAGAAATGTAGAATTTGGTGTGAGTTCCAGAATCCTGTTGCAAGTATTCAATTGAATGCAGTTTCACTCAATTTATTTGTTTTGTGTTTGAAAACACAAATATGAAATTTTTAAAATTTGTTTAAATCATATTAACTATATCATCGAGAATCATGTATAAGGTACAAACCATGAAAATACATACATTAAGTTTAATTCCAGTTTGTAATTGAAATGCTTTTCAAGGCTTTCATATTCACTATAAAATATGCAATGTGTATAACTTGAAACTTTTGAAAAGTGTCTTTTTCGTAATTTACTGATATTGATCTGGCTTTTGTTTGCTAATCTTCTTATTTCAAAGAAATTATAGCCTGAATTTTGGATAATCTTATTTGAGTATTTGTGAATTTTCTTCAGCAAGTCATTTATTTTCTGTTTGTATAATTTTATTATGACTTTCAAGATCATTCGTGGATGATTTTCATGAATTATTATTCATGAATGAGTGACCGTCAGGGAATTGACTGACTATGTTCGGTCTTTACCTACTTGTTACTTAGCCCTAGTTTGGAATCTTAAATATTATCTTGTATTACTTTTTAAAATTGTCATATTTTGTTTGATAATACTTTGAGGAGGGATTTAAATTTTTTTAGGTATTACAATTTGGTTCCCCAGGCCACATTTGAATTAGTGAAGCTCCCTGTGTTTAGGAAAATGCACTTTAATGCATCCATCCTTGATTCATAGTTCATAGAATGTCGATGAAAAGACATTTTACAGGGTGGCCTCGTGCGTGTATGTCTCTGTATTCACAAAAATTTGAAAACACAGCAGGGGTGATTGCGCGGGGATTTGATGCAGAGCAGAGCCAAAGTAGCCCCATTATCTTCCAATTTAGGACAGTTCACTTCCTTGTCAACATCCGGGTCTCTGGCAAAATCTGTCTCATCCTTCTTTGTCTCATTATTGGAACTGGTTGTCAAGTTAGGTCAGAGAACAGGAATAACTGATGAGCAGCTCCTCCCTCCCCTCCTCCATCTCCTCTTCTCCCGGGATATCATTTGCCGCGGCTGAATGCAGAGGAGGAGGAGCGGAGCGACAGATGATATAAGTGCCGAGTTTTAATGAGAGCCAGCATAGTATAGTCATTTACTTATCACTCATACCCCTTTCAATGTTCCCCTCGCCCCGGTGCAAGCGAGGAGGGGCGGAATCGAGGAGGTATAAGTGGGAGGAGGGAAAAGCGCACAGAATTGGTCAGTTGAAGTAAAGAGAAGCATCACTTATTTATCTGTTGTAAAATGCTCTGCCGTCCTGTTTGGTGTCACTCTACCCTTGCCCATTATAGTTGTCCTTTTCTTTTCATTCATATTCAGAAACAGTGGAAAATTTCCAAAAGGAGCTGGTCCCATTAGCACTGAATATCGGAGGAGGAAGGGGAGGCACAGAGGTTCAGTTACAGTGTGGCATCAATCTGAGATTTATTGTGTGTAGCATCATATTAGCATTCCCCTTGTGCATTGCTGCTCTAGTGTGTGTTATTAATAAAACATACAGTAGATATTTTGAGGGAGGCCTCGCTATTAATCCTGTCCATTTGAATAATGAAAAGGCACAGTATTTAGATCAAACACACAATTTTAAAAAATAAAGTGAGGGATGAATACAGATATTCCTTGAAAGTGTATATCAACTCATAATAGATAACTCGCCCGAGGTTATCATGTTTCAATCCTAGCACAGGTCTCAACAGTAAGCTGAGAGAAAGGTGTGCAGCTTGCATGTGTGTGTTTGGCTTTGCTTGCCTAATGTGCAGCCTGTGTGCAGGTCCAATCCTGTTGTGCGAATAAATGTGCGCTCAGGTGCCAGGCGTAATCATCAAGTCCGACTACTTCCTTGGTTATACAGGATTATGTTCAGTGTGTTTGTATGTGTGTACACAATATGAGGTTATGTATCGGGTAAAGGGTGATGTACATGACAGCTGTGTTCTGTTGTGGCAGGTGTGTTGGCACTCTATATGTATTAGTACTACACACCCCTGCCCGAAGCAGGATGTGAGCCTGTGTCTGTGTGCATGTGTGCTCAGTGAATTGGGAACTGTCAGCTGTTGTGCAGCTGTTGTTTGTGTGCTTTAGCCAGTGGCCAGAGGAACAGTTTGGAATTAAAGATGACACTCTGTCTTCTCTTTTTCTCAATATGTATTTTTTCTCCTGTCATCACTTTTATTTCTTTTGAATGTACATAGATGTGTTGATATTTTTCTAACTTAATGTGTTTCTCTGTTGAGACATTACAAATGTAGTTTTGAATGTGTTTTTCCTCATAATAGAAAACATAGAAACCATATTTAACAATGTATTGTAGTATGTTGTACATGCATAAGTATTAATTCAATGTATAAAGGTGGAATTACTGATGATTTTCAAATCCAGTGTCAAGATAAGCAAGTCTCAAGCCTTAAGCAAGTTAAAGCGCATTTCAGTTTTGTAGATCCACTGCCAGTTTCTTATTGATATCCAGATCTATTTTCAACCGTTAACACTCAGTGTGCCATAAACCTGAGCTGTGTTGAGGTTCAGCAGGAGAGAAATGGACATCTACCTTTTTGACAGAAAACCAAAACAAACAGGAAGGGAGAATTGAACCAGTGATAAGATGCATGTTCTTGACATGTCAGATTTAAATGTCTGTGGAGAACAGCTGTATCAGTTTGGTTGAGGATACAAAGTGGTGTGCCTCAACAGTTGCCATAGTAACTGGGTTTTGATGTGGAAGTGACACCTGTAACTGTCAGAGACAGAGAGTACATTTAATCAAGTACTCCTCCTGTAAGTAATTTGAGATTATGGTTATTCATTGTGTTATGTCAGTGTGTTTGCTGCTGTTGAGAGTAATTTCACAATACTTCACAGATAAATGTTTATTTTCTTTAAACTGGTCTTTCTGTGGTTTGGTTTCCAATGATGCTGGATAAGTCATTTATAATCAGCCCACCTCATTTGTTAACAACTGTCTGGTTAATGGAGTGAAAACCATTAATTCAACATTTATTAAGTTTAGTACTGGGGCAGCCTTTTGCAATGTGTTCTGCACACCACAGTGTGTTTACAATGCATTCTCTTTATATTTTTTCTTCATCTGTGTAAATTCCACAGATCGTAGCATTCGCTTTTCATTATACTTTTCCCTACCAAATCATATTAATACAAGTATAGGATTAAGCGGGAAAATCATATAGAATTATGGACATGCTGCATCAAATGGTTGACGGGCTGAAACAACAAGTTGCATCGCTGTGTTGGGAACATATAAACATTTGAAAGTGTGAGAAAAAATGTATGCATGTGTAATCAAAGCTTCTATAAATTATACAGCAGCCATCCAAACACTGTTATAAGTATACTTATAAGTATTGATAAATATTCTGATGGCACAGAGCAACTTTGAGTATGACAGTATTTCAGACATGTTTTTCTATGATGACAAATAAAAAGGTCAGACATAGGGATGGAGATTTCAATGTAATGAGATGCCAGACAGTGCAGGAGGTTTGCTTTTGGCTTCAACCTCCACACTGTGTTGAGGATTTAACGCAGCATAGACATCAGGCCATAAAACTGTTGTACTCAATAACAGCGCTGTGCAGGGTCACAAAACTTCCCTCACAGAATACACCAGTCAGATGAGGTTTATGAATCAGAAAATAAGAAGCTGCTCCCAGTCAAGGTGACATTATCTAGTCATAAAAAGGTTAAACATTGATTTGTGATCCCCGACATGAGCCCTTTATCACTCTGCTGTCTCGCTCTCTTGGATATAAACCACCCAAGCCAAGCTGGGATGCAGTGATACAGTTAGGTGTGAGTTGGTGTCATTTTACCTTCTTATAGCATCCCACAAAGGGTACAGGATAAAAACTCACTGTAGCTGAGAGACACAAGGGTGCAAGATTGTGTATACCACATTTACAGTGGGGAGAACAAGTATTTGATACACTGCTGATTGATATACAGTAATTCATTTGCTTTTTATTGCATGACATAAGTATTTGATACATCAAAAAAACAGAACTTAATATTTGGTACAGAAACCTTTGTTGCCAATTACAGCGATCAGACATATCCTGTATTTCCTGACCAGGTTTGCACACACTGCAGCAGGGATTTTGGTCCACTCCTCCATACAGATCCTTCAGGTTTTTTTGTCTCGTCAGACCACATAACCTTCTTCCGTTCCTCCTCTGAATCATCCAGATGGCCATCGGTAAACTTAAGAAGGGCCTGTAGATGTGCTGGCTTGAGCAGGGGGACCTTGCATGCACTGCAGGATTTCAATCCATGATGGCATAGTGTTTTATTAATGGTTTCTTTGAGACTGTGGTCCCAGCTCTCTTCATGTCATTGACCAGGTCCGGCCATGAAGTTCTGGGCTGATCCCTGACTTTCCTCATGATCACTGATGCAAGGTGAGATCTTGCATGGAACCCCAGACCGAGACTGATTGACCGTCATCTTGAACTTCTTCCATTTTCTAATAATTGTGCGAACAGTTGTCGCCTTCTCACCAAGCTGCTTGCCTGTTGTCCAGTAGCCCATCCAAGCCTTGTGCAGGTCTACAATTTTATCCCTGATTGCCTTACACAGATCTCTGGTCTTGGCCATTATGGAGAGGTTGGAGTTTGTTTGATAGAGTGTGTGGACAGGTGTCTTTTATACAGATAAGGGGTTCAAACTGGTGCAGTTAATACAGGTAATGAGTAGAGAACAGGAGGGCTTCTTAAAGAAGAACTAATAGGTCTGTGAGAGCCACCATCTTTCTGGTTGGCAGGTGATCAAATACTTATGACATACAATAAAAAGCAATTTAATTATTTAAAAATCACACAATGTGTTTTTTTGGATGTTTGTTTTAGATTCCGTTACTCGCAGTTGAGGAGTACCTATTTTAAAATTACAGACCTCTACATGCTCTTCAAGTGAGAAAAGCTGAAAAATCAGCAGTGTATCAAATACTTGTTCTCCCCACTGTATAATGCATCCCATGTGGTGTCTCCCACTCTTATTAGCAGAAACCTTGTATCAAGGGCATCATACAGGTGACCATTTCTCCGATAAGTAGGACACTTGGTATGAGTACACATTGAGGACAGAAGTTATAATAGTCTGACCCCTGCTGCCATATCGATGAATCATTTTAACAATGATCAAATAGTTGCAGAGTTAATTATCTAAATTACTAAATTATCAATGTATCTTAGTACTTGCAACTAGTATTTTATAATCGGTTGCTACATTTCTTAAAGAACAAGAAAAAGAAAAGAACATGATGTACATGTACCTTAAATTTTGGCAAATTCAGCAAAACAATTTCACAATTGTTCATCAACAATGAAGGAAAAGGGTTGTTTTCAAAACCAAACAATATGCGAATGCAAACCATTTCCGATTGCTCTGTGAAAATGAGAAGATTCATGTTCTATTTTGAAAAGTTTTATTTGAAAGTTGTCACTTCCACTCCAAAAGTTAAAAGTAAGTTCAAGCACTAAATCCCTGCTTTTGTATGATTGCAGGACTTACATCAAGCAAATTATATTACTTTGAATTGTGTATTTGTCAAATAATCAAGGACATTCTGCTGTGATGTTTTGAGCCTGCTTTAAGTACTTTCTCCCTGGAAAAAAAGATAGGTGACATTATCAATGTAAAAAAATGGTATTTGCAGTATTAACAAAGTAAAATGATCTGCATTTTTCTTCTGCAAAGTTTTTTTTAACATGGCTTTTTCCCCATTTGAGGGAGTTGTTTATCATTTTTGCCCTTTCGGAGATTAAAAAAAGGCAACTAAATATTTTCCTCTGTGTTTTTTGGCAAGTGATGATAGTGGGAGTGAAGAAAGTGGGCAGAGACTGATTAATCAAAGAAGCAGTTACTGTGATTACGGTTGTGTTCCTTCCATGAAAAAGAAAAGGCTTTTTCAGTAATGAATTTCATCGCTAGATGCCTGGTCTAAACCCAAGTTTTCATTCCTCTGAAATTGAGTGACTTAAGATGTGTCTTAAGACTAAAAGGGTAAAATTAACTAAAAACATTGACATGCAAAAAAGGTTCATCGTGATCAGACTTTTTATTGTGCCGTCTAAACATATTGCAGGAGTTAGCAAAACATCAGGTGGATGAGCCGTTCAAATTTTCATTCCAATGCAAAAAGAGAATACATTTAGGGAAACAAAACAAAGGGGTGTCACCACTGGGTCTTCACCTCAGATGCATCAACAGAAGATGTGATACAGAGTAAGACTTAGGTAGATTATGAAAGAGTTATGTGGTATATGGTGAAGGATGTCATGAAGGATTATCTTTTTGCTTTGTTCATTTATAAACTCCAATCACAAATTACCTTCCTAATTGGCATGCTCAATGGGGTTATGAATTCACTATGGTTTGGTGTTTTTTTTTTTTTGCAAAGGAGGCATCATCATCGCTACTCATCTAATGGATATTAAAAAAACAGGGGCTGTGTATTTTCAGTTATTTAAATCATTGAAAAAGGTGGGAATAACAAACCACGCAAAATGTATTGACTCGGCAGAACTACAAAATGTTCACATTTATGATAAGACACATAGAAAACCGTATTTGTGAAACTACAAACAACTGCAGTGAAGTTACAAAGGTGCTTTTCGTCCTCTCACCATAAAGTCACCGTACGCAAGTAAATCAAGTGACTGCACCATTTATTTAAATCTGGGAATGCAAATGCACATGCGTTGTTTCTACTATTAAAAAAAAACAGCATCTTTACTTAATATCGGAATATGACAGCGGTACAAGAAGTGCTTTCCTCCACTGATGCAACAAGTCCATTTTCAGTGGCAGCCATGTTATATACAGTTAAAAAATTAGGTATCTTTCAATAGCAAAACAGTTCTTCCAGTGAATGCTGCATCCACTGTTAAACTTCACGGGTGAGATAGAGGCAACAATTTGTGCGCTCTGGTCATGATGTTTCTCAGCTTCTACCAAGTTTCACTTGATAGAAAGGGCTTATGAACTTTGAAAAACATGTCCATCTGAGACAAACCAATAACAGCCTATCGGGAGCCTGTTGATGACCCCCCCCTCGGCCTACAACGTCTGCTTCTTCTTTGCTGGCTTAATGGGGGCGATCTCCTCCTCATCGTCTTCCTCGTCGTCATCCTCCTCCCCGGACAGGTCTGAGTCGTCCAAGTCTGAAGCTGCACAAGGGCAGACGGATCCAAACTAAGGTTAGTTTCAAGTTAAGTCCTTGTTGAATATTGAATGTCAGTAACCAGAGATGCAGTCAAATCGAGATTAATGGCTAAATAAGATACAGATGTGGACAATTTCTTATTGAGCAATGACAGTTCAATACTGCTCACTTTAGTCAAGTTGGAATATAATAGTTACCTATGAGGTGTAGTCCGCTGACGGTAACTGGTCCCGTGCCAGCCTTGAGTCGGAGGGTCACTGGGGCTCTCAGCTCAAATTCCCCCAGACTAACCTGAGGAGAGAGCAGTTCAGAAAGTTTAGTTCAAGAACAGTTCAAGACCTTGGCAGAGATGTAGATTCACATGCCAGAAAAAAAATATTTGTCCATCCACTGTATTTACCATTGGCAGGCAGCTGATGTGGAGGTTGGCAATAGGTACTGAAATGGTCTTTCCCTGGTGATTCATTGCTGTGACCTCCACCACATTACTTTCCTCTTTGGCTCCTTCTCCCAGACACACCTGCAGGAAAGTTGGCGCAGTCAACTCGAAATGTGTTCGAAAGGCTACTCTCGGGAACCATAATAGTCACCCCATATCTTCAATGGAGTCCCCGGGGGCTTGGCTTGATCTATTGCAGCGGTCCTGCCAGGTGTCCGCCATTGTTATGTGTTATGACTATTAAAACTATAACTGTATCAAGTCAGCCACTACCATGCAAGTGTTATGTCATTCGGATGATATCATTTGTGCATGGACCTTCCAACCCTCACAAACCCCCCTTTCTTCTATCACACTCTTGCTTCCTCACTTTCTGTCCTGTCACTCTCTTTCGACCCCAACCAGTCCAGCTCAGATCTGTCCAGTGTCTGCCTAGCAAAAGGCAGATTTTCCTTACCACTGTCGCCAAATACTTACTCCGGGGGGAATGTTGACAAACTTTAAAGAGTGTGGTTCAGACGGGCTCTTGATGTGTCATGAGACAACTGTGTTGTCATTCGGCACCATGTAACCCAAATCTGACTTGACTTTTCTGGGACATTTACAGGGACCGCCGAGGCCAGAAACATGCTCCTCTGTGGTCCCAAAGAAAATTGTGACATTGGACAGTAAATGTGAGAAAGGTATCTGCTTCTCGTTCCTTCATTCATTTAATTCCTAGTATTAAGCGTTAAAGAACAGCAGCGAATTAAAATGCAATAAATTATAATACCAGCTTTAGACAAAGGGACATCCAATGCTGATGGCGATGAGAGGTAGTTTGGAGGGAGAAATGGTTTCAAAAAATTTCCAAAAATAAAATCCAAAAAATTGGAGGACTGGACTTGTAAAATTCACGTCAAAAACAGAGGGGGAAACAACATGGTTCGACAGGACAGAAGTGTCACATGTAGGAATGTGGTCTGAGCTGTACATACCGTTCTGAGTTCGAGGAAGTGCTCCAAATCCTCCTCTTCGTCGCCTTGGAAAGTGAAGAAAGGTACTTTGGAGGACAACTCGCAGCCTAGAAGACACGGACACGGCGGCAGACGGGGGGATCACGCCGGAGCATCGAGGGAGGAGACCCACGTGTGCGCCGCCGGAGCGGGGAGCGACTTAGAAGGGAATGAAAGTGGTTCTTACTGAACAGGAAGCTCTCCAGCTTTGACTGACTGCCGGCTGCGATGTCCGAAGAATACTCGTCCGTGAGAGACATTGTGGTCAGGTGCGTTGTGTTTGTTGTCCGCGGCTCGGCTAAAGCAACGAAAATGCGCTTCACCAGCGATGCCGTCGCAAAGTAGAAACGTAGTTTCTACGTCATCACTGTGCGCCGGAAGTAGCTTCTGATTTTTTTTTTTCTCCCTCTCCCAGCCTTATACTGACAACTTGAATGTTCGACATATTACTGGAAAACGTCAACGCCTTGGAATACAAGAAAATTAAACCAGCTACATTTATATAATCATGCTTTTAAGTGTGATGGTGGCGAAATGTAACTTACACAACAGACTACTACAGCTATTTCACATGGAATTGAATATCAATTTACTGTATTCCTCAGTCCTCTTATGACCTTATGACCTATACTTGTCAGAGGAAGTTGATGGCCTACTGCAAAATGTTACAAGGAGGTTTTCAGTTGCACAAGGTAATACTGACTGTCAGTGTGTATTAAGGGCGGATCCCTACAGAACTTGCGTTCTTATTCGTAAAATTTCTCAGATTTATCTTAATGAGAAGAAGAAAAATAATCACGAGATCCTGAAGACTCTTATTTTATGGATAGTAGATTTAAGATCAAGATGAAATCTCATTGAAATTAAAAACCCATCTCCTTATTTTCTATTTTTAAACATGTACCAGTAGTGGACTCAGTGTCCTCACAGGAGTCATAAACAAAAAAGATTTTGCTTTTAACACCCCCCCCCCCCACACACACACACACTCACATCAGATAAACAGATAAAAGGGTGTCTGTCACATCATATTTATTCAATCTTAAATTACTTGGTAAGTATTAGCGGATTAGTGATCCATAGAGCTTATGGGCTTTTGGACAGAATATAATTATCAGTCAGGTTTTACTATCTGTTGCAAAATTTAATAAAAGTAGGTTTTGTAAGACATTTATGGCAGTTTACATTACATTAAAATTATTTCTGCGACTAGTATTTATCAGATCTTATTTAGACTGAAGAGATACTTTATAGAGGACATGAAGTTAGTCTCTATTAGAGAAGATACAGAGAATCAGTTTAGATGGAGGAAGGTGAATTGCTGTGGTGACCTATAAGGAGAGCAGCCAAAGCAAATATTAATTATTAAGATTTTACAAAAAAATAAAAATAAATTTTGGCAAGCTGCAGCCACCTTAGCACTTAATTGCTGCTCTTTAAGGGATAGCGGATTATATGACAAGTTCAATTGTAACAGTAACTTACACGAATTGACACATTAATATTATGTGAATGGAATTCAGCTCTGATCAAAGATCTGGTACAATTAATGCAGTTAGTTCAGTGTCGGCTGAAATGAATCATGTGACAAAAACAATTGTTTGCACATTTTGTATGTCATCACCACTTGAAATGTAACTAAAATGAATGCATTAACATTAGTTTGTAACACATATATGCCCTGTAAGGAACTAACACCAGTGACAATTGTAGACGTCAAATAGACACATGCCAAACCACTACGATGACAATGGAAGTGAATTGAATTTTCTTAAAATCAGTTTATACACATTAATCCTGCCTTGCTCCTATGGAGCAGTTTCCGTCAATTTTGCTGCCACAAAAGACAGACAACATTATGGTTTATTATAGTTTATTAGTTTTAACATAATGTATCTTACATACAAATTTTACATATGTAAACTGTCCCCAACCATAAACTCAAAATAATCAAAATGTACAATTGGAGCCCTTTCTCAGTCACAGCCCGATTCAATTAAAGCAGTTGGCAGTTGGAAGAGAACAAATTCCCACCATTGACAAATTGCAACAGAAACTAAGACTCTGCCATCATCTGAGGAGAGGACAAGCAGAGCAGCTGACAAGTTCACCCGGCTTTCTGGGGCACAGCCGGGTGGGATGGCTGCACAGGAAAGGGTACTGTATCTGTATGCCAGCTTCTTCATTATCTTTAACCAAACAGAACGCTAGCCAAAATTTCAGTAAAGATATACAAAACAATAACACTATGGTTGACAGTGTTTATAGCCTGTCTACAGTATTATGTTCACAGAGATGAGTGGCATGCTTCTTCCTCTATGTAGCATTAAATGTTATTCCAATGACTGCCACAGCAAATCCAATACACCTCATGCACATCAACAATGTACACAGTATCAAAACATCACATTGGCAGGCAGCTACTGAAGAGCAACTGATGATCCTCAGGTAACTATCTTAACACTCCTATCTATGACCAAAGTGCGTTTCTGTTTATCATAGAACATTAAAAAAGGGAAATGTGTCAGAATATAAAACATTCAAAAGGACAGATAGGAAAAGGCCTTGGAATTTCTGCTCCAAACATCCATAAGTACATTGTTGGAGTCAGCACCACTTTGGTGACATCTGATGAGGACAAGATTTACCAACCTGAGCGATCTTAAGAGTGCTCGCCAAGGCTCAACCGAGAAGACATTCATTTTAGCGATTGCAATGTACAAACAATGCAGGGAGGTTCCTCAAAGAAAGATGTAAACTGATTATTTGCTTCAATAAATGACCTTTTACAAAGACTGGAACTGTGATCAGATTGTCAGTTTACAAGCTGATCTTAAAATGTTTTTATGAAAGAACGGGGTCCAATTGTGAATGGAATAGTCATGCCTAGTTGATAGCGGTTTTTCACCAGTCTTTTTTTGGTCCCATGGAATTTTCTTTGAAAGAGGATTCCTGTTAAACATTTTCTACTTATACAATTGTAAGAAAAAAAATTGCTGATTAGAGTGTAAGGACAATTAACTGCCAAAGTCAAGGGGAGGAACTGGCTACCTCTCTGGAATATGTGCAGCATGGCAAATGTCCAGAATCACCAGCTGTATCTGACATGAAGAGCCCTGACAGAAAAGACACAGAGGCTATAATTCAAACTAAAATCTGAAGGCATAAAACCAAAAGGCAATTGCTCACAAGGGGGCAACATGTAAAAAAAATGTTATTTCAGGGACAAAAAAAGGCTGAAAGCAAAGCAAACATAAATGAGCCAAAAACCTTGTCTACCGGCTTAAAAAAGCTTATAAGCAGATACACTGCTTTTGACAGAAATTCAGGACCTCTGGATTGGCTCTTACATTGATTCAACTAATACTGACCACTGCTGGTCTCTAATGTTTTTTTCAAGGTATAATTATTTTCTATCTCTTATGTGAAGAGAACTTAATGACAATTTCTCCAAAACACGTCCCTTCATAAATAAACATGGGGAGCAACTGTAACCAGCATTAATCCAGGATGAAAGGCAAAATCTTGTATAGCACTTCACACCTTGAACAAAGATGTCTGGCCGCAATGTCAAAGCTGGAAAAACAGGACACAGGGGTAATAAGACACAACCTGAGGCTGCCCTAATTTTACAGATCTGTGTCCATTTCTGATACAGACACATTAAGCCACATGAGCAATATCCACGAAACGGCTGGTAGAAGAAAACAAAACAAATGAGCAGAAAAAAAAAACAACAACAACAACAACCTGCAGATGGATTTGTCACTTCCTGTCTCCCGGAGGTAATTGAGTAGTCGGCCCCAAAAATGAATACAGGAACACTACTCTTCAATGTTGGCTCATGGTAACTCACTACAGATTCCTACCTGGCCTTTGACCTTTGGATCTGCTGAATCCAAAAGGGTCAAGACATTTGTGGAACGTGTAGGGAATCTGGGTGTGTGACTGCTGTGCTTCTGTACACAAATCTAAAAAAATGGTTTCCTTGGGCAAGCCCAAATGGTAATGAAGTATAAAACCATGATGGAAGTTTTGTCTTGTGAAGGTCAGTCAACTGTTTTATCGTTGTGGGGGCGTAGCTCCCCCTCCTTCTGTCATTGTAGCAAAACACTTCTTCATAGGCTTCTCCCCATGATAATGACGTCTTTTGGAAAGCCCTCCATCTTGGCCACCTCAAAGCACCCCAGTTTGCTATAGAAGTCCAACATTCTCTTATCAGTCTGACGAACTTTACAGAATGCACCGAGTGACCCTGGAAGTGAAGGACAAATATAGATAACAATTAGTCAGAAATAACCAATTATTAGTCTGACGAAAGATTTTGTTATGCTGACAAAAATCTACTTTCTTTGAGCAGTGCAGTATTTAGTCTTCAGGCCCAGAAAGATAAATAGTATCCATGCTTGGAAAGATTTTGTTATCTTGGACAGTGAAGACATCGCTGACCACATGTGTTCGACTATACAAATGCAGACCAAAAGCATTAGAGACCCTAGTCCTCATTCCATTAATCTGAAAACCCTTCGTTTTAAATTATATTTTTCTAAACTAAATACAATAACATATGTTTAAATTAATATATAACAAGTATCATCCTTGTTATGTCTCTAACTTGTATAAAAAAATATGAAAAAAAAAAACAGAACAATTTTTGTCAGCATCTAAACATTATTGTTTAGTGAAGATCTGTTTGTTTTTAATGATTCCTTATTAAATAAATTGTTATACATTTGCATTAAGGCATAATGTATTTTCATTATCATGTGAAAGTGCCACGAGTAAAATGGCAAGTAATCAGCTTCTTAATTTGGCAAAGTCAAATATTTTAATTTAAAATCAAAGAAAAAAAATTAAATTGTCTGAAAATTATCATAATATTAGTGTAAAGCTAAAGGCAGACTAGGAAATTGCTAAGAGATCCCATTTCAGGTTACATACATTTGTATTAACTGCAAATATGGTACTGTAAGTGTGAATAGCTGCCACTCACCATTGGCCTTTAGTGAAGATAATAGGCATCCCATCATACTTTTGGCCACACTGGGATCAGTGACCTTAGCATGGATGTCAACTTTGATAAGAGAGGGAAAGTTGGACAGAAATGAATCTGGAAGACCCTCCTCTTCTTCATGAAAACTCAGCATCATCTTCTGTAAGGATGACATAACAGAGGGTTTAGTTTAAGTCAACGATCCAATTAAATCATTTTATAACTAAGGGCCAGGTGATAAGATCTGACCTCCGCCTCTGTCAGGTCCTTCTGGCCGTCAGGTTTGTGATACTTCTCTTGCATGAAGGGAATCCAGTTCATCTTGCATTTCTTGATGAAGGGCTTGACATCCACAGTGCCAAGAGCATAACCACAGATACCCTCATCATCCTCCAGAACAAATCCATAGTCTGGACTCAGGGATAGCAGACCTCCCACTAACCTGTGAAAACCAAAGGACCACATCAATAATTCATGCACCATAAAGAGGACCCACTAAAGAAAATGGCTTCTTTATAGCTTGCCTGTCTCCTATGAGGTCAGGATCCTGATCAGAAAACGGTATATCCTCTATTCCTTCACAGTACATTTCTTTACAGATTTTATAAACAGAGGCCTACAAAAAAATCAAAAACATATGGCAGTGGTTAATACAGTGAATGGGCAAATAGTTAGGATTTTGTTAAGCTTATATAATACAATGACCTTCAATAACTAACTTGGTCAACCTTACAGGTATTTTTTAGAACAGCATAAATGTTCAATATGTGTCATTTTGGGGTAAAATACATGAATTCCAGGTAAAGAACATGATTAAGTATAGAATCATCTCACCTCATCTTTGGGAAAATATGGCCGTATTGAATAGATTTTGGAGGTTGGCATTGAAGGTGGAGGTTGGTAGAAAAGATCGTTTGCCCCATCTATTGGCAACAATCTCTGCAGATATCAAAAGAAAGAGATTCAGTATCCCTGAGACCAAAGTCTGCTTCTTTGCCTCACTGTTTGTTTTGCAGTATGGCCACTATTAAACCAGAAGGATGGGAGAATTAAGCAAACCGCTTAGAAATATGGTTGAACAAAAATCATCTTTAACAACAAATTAACTCCTCTTCCTTGTGATCTGACAGTGGACAAGAACAAACATCACTCACTTTTGCTTAAGGAGCATAGCACGACAGGCACAGAGTCATATTTTCTTTTCAACTACAAGGGTCATATTTTGGTCTGACTAAGGTTTTACTGGCTAAAGGAGATGCTCCTTCCCTTTATTGAGGCATCGCAATATTTCGCTGCGCAACCCTCCTGTTGAGAAAAATAATGATGCTTGCGCTGAGAGAGAACTCCAGGAAAAAAACAAAGGGGCAAATGAAGTATGAGCTAGATGAGTCAGTCAATTGCATGGCAGTTGTAATTTTTGAGTCTTTTGACACTCAAAAGGATGGAGATACTGTTTTCAGCTATACAGGTGAGTTTAATCATGGAGTTCTCCCATTAAAGACATGCTTGTGTTCTCGCTGGCGCTGCGATGCTTTTGCGGTTTGCTTGCGCTTGCAAAGGGCGTGGTAATTTGTGAGCTGTGCTTCCCTGCAAAGAAATGAGATGTCATGAAAATAAGGCCTAGCAATGCTCGCTTGCGCCGCATGCGCTAGGGAAGAGCAGCATCTCCTTGGGCAGTTGCTGAAAAAAATTCAAATCAATGAATCAGAAAATGCCATGTCAACAGCAGCTGTAACCTTTTGCTTCAGGTTACGCATGCCCCTTACACTGACACAACCCAAAATGCTATCACACACCCCGCAGCACAGCTGGGGGGGTGGAACTATGCTTTGGAACCCCAAACATTGCAATCAGCTCACCTTTGACAGACCAAACCCCTTCATACCTTCGCATGTTTACCATTGTCTTCCTTGTGCACAACACTTTTTTTCCATTTGATTGCTGTAAATTCAGTGCATTAGATACCTGGAACTCTCCTGCTAGACCTCCCCTAAAGGCCCAGGGCTCTTGGTCTCCTTTAAGGAATTGTGCTGAGGACTGACTACGACACCCTGTTAGGAGCAGAGCCAAGCGGACAGTGTTACCACAGGATGGGGCTCTGTGACACAGATGAAGAGAGTGGGGAGGAAGGGGAGCATATAATTGTCTAATAGCATAACTAAATAAATGTTTTAATCATTAAAACATAAAAGGCCCTATTTTGGAATAATTATTTATGATTTCGGTGGAATACCTTTTAGTGTAATGGGGCTCGTGCAACTAAAGCTTACGTGATTACAAGAGGAATCAGGTCGAACGACAAAGTTATTTTAAGACACAGAGAACTCTTTTATGAGCTCTGCATCTCACTTTCTCAAAGTCAAAGTCAAAATAGCATAGTGAAATGCGCGCTCTGTGTAAACAGAGAAGGATGGGGACACAATCAAGTGCAGTTCAGCTCCCTTGTTGTTTAAGTTAAGCTCATTTTCCTTTTAAGGGTTGGTGGACTTCAAATATAAATTGACCCTCACAACAGGCACCCTTACTCTCCATGGACTATAAATGTAAGCTTCAGCTGCTGTCACCCCAAAGATCTCAGCACCCCGTGTGAAGTCACATTCTCATCTTATCTGCCTTGTCACATGACTAAGGGGCATAATCTATCAATCAAGGAAGGCAAAATGGGAGGGATGAAATACTCCTTAAATAAACGGGGCCTCTTTGTTTAAAATTCAAAGCCATAAAAGAACTAATTGGACCCAGTATAGAGCAGACAATGGTGAAAGCATGTGAATGGCAATACATCCAAAGCAACAGGCATTTAAATCTGCAAACATTGGCTTTGCTATCAGTCTAAACCAGGTTGACAAGGAGCCCTGTCATGTGACCAGACAAATGCAGCATGTCTACAACACACCTAACATCGTATTACATGGCAAACTCATCCTGAGACCTAACCCATTTCCTCTGATGAACTGACACGACTCCGCATGAAGATGCACCCACGAGGAGGAACTCTGAGCTTGCTTCACTTCTTTAAATATTCGTCATTTCCATAAGTAATTGCCCTGTGTGTACAGTTTCAATTCATATCCATCCATTAAGACCGCATTATTTTCACTTAGTCACAGAAATCGGGCAACCTTTGCTCTTGCTCAGTTCAGCCATTATAGGCATACAAACATGTTGGTAACTACTATACAGTCTGTAAGTTGGATGAGGCTGAAAGGCTATTTCATATTTCAGAGTGAAGAGCAAATTTCCTTGAGTGGGTGCATCAGGTTGGTTTGAGCCATTTCTATAAGCCTACTGACAGAAACAAAAAAACAAGTTAGAGAAGCTGCCGAAGAAAAATTTGAAAGTTAACACTTAGGATTAAGATCTAAAATCGCTGCGCAAAATGTGACTTCATCCGGAGAGCTGCTTCCTTTCCTCCAATGTTTTGAAAATTTACCAGTCTAATTTCGGAAAAAAGGGCATGATTCCAATTCTAAGGAGAACGAAAGAGACGCCTGCACTGTGCATACATCGGCCACTGTCGATCCAATAGCAGTAGAAACTTGTACTGTGGATTCTTCCATCTGTACATGATGAAGGGAGAAAACAGTAGAAAATATTTATTAGTAAGTGTTCTCAGCACAATAACCAGGGACGTTTTGACCAAGTGCCGGCTGCACAGCTTCTTGTGAGGGAAGAAGAATGGGCCTCAACAAAAGAGCTGATTATAACATCAGCCGATGTCAACAGAAATGCAGTCACTGACTGCAGTCATTAGAAGAAATTCTGAAATTGTTCCCCATTGTTATTGCAGTAGCTATGTATATCTTCAAATTGATTAAACCATTTAAGTCCAGTTCGAATGTGGGTGTCCCAGTGTGGGTTTGCTGCCTGCTGTGTAGTGTAGGCTAGAGTCCTCAGCTTTTCACATATAGCCGGATCGGACAGAAACCTGCGAATGAAACTGGGTTACAGGCAGTAACCTACAGGCCATGCTGGTGCTTCAGGCTAACTCAAGAAAATATTGTCATATGATCGATAGACTAAATGTCACTCAAACTGGATCAGGGTATGTGGAGTGAAATCATGAAATCTAGTATGAAGTAAAGAAGAGAAAAAGGCTTAGGCGGGGGGGGGGGGGGGGGGGGGGGGGGGGGGTAAGATAGAGGGGGAGATGGGGGGGGGGCTTATAGATGGTGATAGCTTTCATAGATAGAGGGGGAGCTTATAGATGGTGATAGCTTTCACCCTGACACAGAATAAGCAAATGATCCAGCTGGTTAAATTTCACCAACAGCCTCCTTTCAGAATTTACTCAGCCAGACCAAGAACACTTACGGTCATACATGAATATTGTGTATAGAGATTAAAAAGACACAAATTAAAATTTTGTTTTATGCACCAGAATGGCCTTCCACAGTCAGCCAGTCAACTAGCTCTCCAAGCTCGCAAGCGCGCTAGGGCATGGAGGGGTGGTGGGGGGTCTTGAAGCTTCCCCCTAGTGCCCGTCCCCACAGACAAGAGAGATGGAAGCAGGTAGGTCTGTGTGGGAATGCAGTAGTGATGTTACTGGACACACAGCAAGCAGCAGGAACCCTGATCAGACATATGCCACAGAGACCTGATTTGGATATTATCAAGTTGGAGCAGCTTGCTAGGATGCTAGCAGTACAAGCGGCATTGAGTCATATGAGAAGGAGAAAAATTATAAATAGAAAAAAAACAACAAAAAAGAAAGCGGACAAAATTAAGCGTGAAACAGAACTATGAATAAAACTACCTATGAGAAGATGATGGAGTTGGCCTGATTGCTTCACCCATCTAAAATAAGCTGCCATAAGTTTAGGCTATGCAACTCAGCCTCTTCCAGATTACAGGTAGAGGCAAAACTTTAAGGCCATATTTCTCTCAGCTTGGATCAATCATACAACTGTCTGTTTAGCAGATGTTGCTAACTGTAGCATTTAAGTTATGAAAGTTCAGTTTAGTGCTGAGATTACAAGCTTTTGCTTCTAATAATATGCCTGACAGTAATGAATCCCAGAATTAGATCAGATTATTGTTTTTCTATCCCTGCCCTTTAGAGGTAAGAGACATATAGCTTCTTCATACACACCTAACCACTGAACAAACGACTTGACCATTGAAATGATGCTCTTGATGTCCCAGATGTAAGGGTAGAGGTCATATAGGATTGTGCGGTTGGCTGAATTGGAGAGCCGGGTGAACATCTGGATGACTGAGCAGCACATATCCTCAAACTTCTCCGCCCGAGACTGCCATTCAGCAACCTGTATGCAAGAGTAATAAGAATGAAGTGTATAATTTATCAAAAACGGTAAGAATAGGGTTTAAAAAAGCAACAATTCCAACATATACCAATGACTCAATAGATTGAGTTGCGCACACTTCAATTTCCATTATAGTTACACCACCCAATGGGCATTATAGGTAGTACACATCCTCCATTTTGTTTTATAGCACCCTCCTCAATGTCTGGCAAGTACAATGAATAATGCACTAGCAGTCACATGCAGTGACCTTCAAATGTATTTGTTTGAATACTATACGTGACCTCACCTTCTCGGTGTCCTTTCTTTTGCAGTTGACACTAACGACACTGCTGTTGGCTCTTAGCCAGTTGAACTCTTTCAACATCTGCATGGCCTTGGGTCCATGTTCATAAGGCAGGTAGAAGAGCTCTGCCAGCAAGCTCAAGTCCTCAATTGATAGAGGCTCCACTGTAAATAGGGGCTTCTCATTGGGTCCAGGAACAAACACATCCTATGAAAATAATACATGATAATTTGATGGCCAGTTCTGATTTAATGTCTTTTTGTAAAATTGACAATTTGATAGAAAATTTTATTTTGCTATACTTTGCTTTGGGTGCTTTTATCAAAGAAAATTAAAAGTTGCAAAAGCTTAAAATACCTGTTTCAGCTGGTCATCTGTTTGCATGGGAGCAATATCACTCCCAGAGTCCTCCTGAATAGATTCTTCAGGGGACTTGGACTCTGCCAAGCTCTCTTTGTCAGTGTCCATTGGCTTCAGGTCCTCTGCCATCTTGTCTGCTAAAACAGGCTCATCATGCTTCTCATCTGATTCGGCTGGAGCTTCTGGTTCGTCTGACTTTTCAACTACCATTTCCATGGGTTCCTCGTCTGAATCCTTCTTCTCCACCTCGACCTGTACATACAAATCAAATGAAGCGTGTTATCCATTACGTATTATTTAGCCATTTGCTTAGTGGGGGAGCAAATCTCACCTCCTCTTCCTCTTCCGGGGTGCCCTTTGTCATAGGGTGTGGGTGTGGATCCAGACAGAGGGGAGGCATGGCGGGAGACATTATGGGTTGATGGAACACAGTAGTAACTGTGGTGGAGGAGCAGAGGGAGGGAGCAGCCATGGATGAGACGTCAATGGCTGTGCTTTTGGCACCACTCTGAGGCACCTGTCGGCCTGGGCATAGAATAGAACAACACATAATTATCACATCTGACCTGTCCATGGCACAAGCAGCTAAGATTTAAAACAGGAAAATCATGGAAAGACATTAAGTAAAAAATCCACATTCTTACTGTTGTACTGATGAGGCACACCAAAGTCCCCAAGCCATTCTGTAAGTGCCAGTTTTAGGGCAAGCTGTGGGCTGTAGAGCATGTCTGTTTCCAGTTCTTCATCACTGCCTTCATTCTCTAATTTAATCTGGATGGACACTGTGCTGTCCTCACCGTCCGCTGGCAAAAGGCGATAGGAGAGGAATTGCATAAAAAATTACATCACCGACAAAACTGTCACCCAATCTGAGAATAAGATGATGAAAATACATCACATTCTAGTACAGGGTTTCAGCAGGTATCAGCCAATCTAATTTAATACTCTTTAATGCCACTTTAAACAAATGTAATGCCCATGTTCGACTGCAGATACTTATTTATAATCATGGTAATCAATGACCAATTTACTTCTGGTTTTGATTTTGCACAATAGTAAATATGTTTATATGATCTTCTGGATGACAATGGAACTAAACAATCACATGGATTTAACTTTGTGTCTGACAATTAGTGCCTATCATTTTCTTTTTGCTCCAACTCCGGTGTTCTAACAATGTGCACCAACACAACACTGGCCCTTAGCAATATCCAAATACAGGGTTATGCTTGTCAATCATCACTGATCACCACACTAATCTGATCAAAGCTATTAAATGCTTATATAGCCTGATCAAAAATATTGTTAAGTGACAATTTTTTCCGATCAAGTGTATTTAAATTTTTAATGCCACCAGGCATGGAATTCAATGCTTTATATGCCTTAATTTTGGCAAAATCTGTTTAATGACTTGTTTTTTAATATCCTGCAGAAACCCTGTATTATCATAAAATCTCTGATATTTGCTTTGACCTATATAAAACATACTTACTCATGACCACATCCTTGCGTACCCCATTCATGTTAGATTTGTACCAGGTTGCTAGTGTGTGGATTGCAATAAAGTTAGACTCAAATTCACAGTTGGGGTTGGTGAGGACTCCCTTCAATCTGGGTATGAGTTCTGTGGAGCGTCCTTTGTAAGGACCCAAAAAAAGCCTCTTCTGGTCATAATCATTTGCATGAATGTTGTCCCAGATCACAGGGGCACGTCTCAAGATCTTAGACACCTCCTCAATAGACTCAACTGTGATATCTTTTGACACCACCTTTGGACCTGCAAACAGAAAACCCGATTCAAGTTATCCTGGGCAGTTGTGTATGTACAGGAGAAGTGGAATTAGTCAATTTATCACTCACCGGTCCATAGAATGTCAATGCCAGGCAGCAGCTTCTCTCCTACGGTGTGCAAGTAGGGTGACTGAGAAACACTTGGGTAGCAGAAGGTTCCACAATACTCTGTAAGTTGGAGGGGAAAGTACTGAAGGTAAATAAACAAGAAGACATATTAATTTTAGTGAATTGACAAAGAGAATCTGGGTATACCTGTTGGACAGAACAGGAAAGTTACTGGCTCTCCTAAATACTGGTATATTTCATTGGTGATGGAAACCTGAGCGTGTGCAAATGAGCTGAACACCTCTTTGTCAGCAGGGCACATGTTGTGGTCAATATCATCAAAAAGTAAGGCAAAGGACTTACAACCAAAGTGGGACACCTGGTGGGGACAAAGAAAGGCTCTGAATTACGGCATGTAAGAATAAAAAAAATAAATGAAAAAAAACTTATGGTGCATAATCTAGTAGAAGAAAAGCATCAAGTGTTGTTAAATGCTGGTCAGACGACTGCAAAAATAATGTTGCTGTACCTGGTCAAGTTTTCTCTTCAATGCTGAAACCTCTTTCTGATTGGAAAAGGTGATGTCCAACCCCGGGGAAATAGCATAAATGAACTCTACCCCGTACTCTTTAGCTGCACCAATAAGGGTCATCAGTTGCTCTGAGACAAAATTCAAAAATCCCATTAGGGAAGAACTATTGGCTGATTCAGATATTGTGCATTCAAATAGTAATCAAAAGTAGATTGACTTAGATTTACTTCATCACGCCATCTATTATTAATTTTCTTTGCACCAATGCAGTGAGTGCAAGGATGAGCTTTGTATAGTCACCTGCTTCTTCAACCGAGTACAACTCCCTCCAGAACATTCTGTGTTTGTAGTCATCCTTTGGTGCATATAGGTATGTATTCAGCCCCCATTTCTGCTGCCTGTAAAAAAAACAAACAGATTTAAACAATTTTTAAAAATCTTACTTTAAAAAAAAACGACATACTTTTAACTATTCAGTTCTGGTTTGTAAAGAATATATACAGTTCACACCTCCTGAACAACTCTTTCCTTTGCTCCATTGTCCAGGGTCGGCCATAAAAGCCTGCAGGAGACAAACAATGTAGTCAGCTTCAATGCAATCTGCAGTACTGATGACTACGGCGAACAGGCTAAAACTGGCTATGGGCCCGTAGGCATAAGCTGTCATTTAAGATGCAAAAAACAATGTATATATATATATAAATATATGTGTGTGTATACACACACGCGAACACGTAAAAGGGACGATGATACTTTTAAAAACCCCTTTCTTCCAGGAAGCTGTAGGGAATGTACCCGCCTCTGGATTACATATTTCCACTTCCGCGCAAACTATAAACATATTTAAAATGCACGTATATATGTGTGCTCATGAAAACATTGTTACCCTCCACGACTCCACTGATGAATTTTCTGAGCCCCGTCGTTTCCACTCCGATGTTGGACTCTTCGACCGGGCCGGGGGCCTCGGCACAAGCCTCTCCCGAGACTGGGCTGGGGCTCGGCTCGGCGTCTACTTGAGGCGTCTCCAGTGTTTTACTCTTTTGAACCATTTTGAGTATTTCCTCCGGTGTTGGGTCGCTAGTTTTAGGAGGATCCAGTAGGAACACCGAATGAATGTGTGTAAATTTGTCAGATCGATTCGACGGGCAAAACCCGAAGGAATTAAATCGCGTCACTGACTGACAAACCTTAGCTAACGATATCTTACGGTATTAACGTATCTGCGAGTTCGATTGTTGCATCTGCTCCAATAGTACGCGAAATCGCAACTACAAGGTAAAATACACCTTTTAGTATGTTCTTATATTAAGAATAACAATTTGTTTGGTAAGTTTTGGCTGACCATTTTCCTCTCTTTCTATTCGATTTGCCCTGGTTCAATTCCGTTCTTCCTGTTTACACCCAGAGCGCATGCTCAGAGGACCAGCTCAAACCAGTCAGAACCAGATCTGCGTGACAAAACACTTCAGAGATGTTACAGCAACAGAGCGGTTTGCTATACCTATATTATTTAACATCAATAATTATAAGATCATTAGTGAATTCAGAATGGAAAATTATTATTTTTTATCACAGTGTATGATGAAACCGCTTCGTGATAAATGTGCACAAATAAACCCCGTCGTATTTAGTTAGAACCCATGAATTGACTCAAAATGCTTTAGTATAATTTCGAATAATTCCGAGACAGTAAACGAAGCCCAATTTGAATGAGCCAAATAAACGTAGAGTTAACGTAATAGATAACCTCGGATATTTACTGCTTTCATCTTTACTTTGTAAACAGAAAACAAGATAACGGTGGTTGACACACTTGGTATGTGTTCACCATCTCGAACAGTTTAAGTATCTTGGGTGTCCATTCCTTATTAGGAATGCGTCCGAGCTCCAGCACGGCTTTCAAACAGGGGAGGTGCTGCTCCTTTGAGAGCCTGCGTCCCCTGCCTGCAACAAAGCCCCCTGCTAAACCCTGCACAATTCTTTATCAGTAATCCAGTCTGCCCGGTTCCCTATCCGGCTTTTTGTCATTTCGAGTAATGATACTTAATTAGAAATGTGTAAGAGACAAACAAACTAATGATTTAACTCTACAGGATTTTTATTTTTTGCGTGAATTCTTAAGAAAATGTTAAAAAAAAAACCTGACCGTTTTTTAGTGAATGTGGCGAATTTGAAGTACTTAGGGTCAACTGTCCAGAGTAATTGGATTGTGTGTAAAAGCGATAAACACTTTCAAGCAGGTGAGACCAGATTAATGAAGTGTTCATGGTAATGTATGAGACTCAGCCAGAATGAAAGAAAAGGTGTTGAGACAGAGGTGAGACCAGCGATTCTGTATGGTTTGGAAACAGGAGGATTGAAGAAAAGACAGGAAGAAGAGTTTGAGGTAGCAGAGATGAAGGTGTTTAGGTTCTCTTAAGGATTGACTAGGGTGGATAGGATAAGGAATGAGTCCATCAGAGGGACGTTACTTGTCAGATGTTTCAGAGATAAGAGAAGCAAGACTTGATTTGGTCAAGAACAGAAGAGACATTGACTATATTGATAAAAGGATCCTGAAGTTGGACCTGCCATGGAGGAGGCCTTGAGGAAGACCAAGGAGAAGATTTATTGATGTGATTGATGAGGATATGGAGTTAGTTGTGTGAGAGGATATGGAGAATGGGCTTAGATAGAACCAATTGATTGACTTGAGCATCCCCTGAAGGGGTTTGCCAAAGGGAAAACCTGTTTAATTACAACATTTCTATGTCTTTTTGGTGTCCGTGTATTAACAAGCACTAAGCATGTATGTAATTGATGCAAACTAATAGCAACATAGTTTTATTTAAAAGGTTAATTTGTTTTGCGCTAAAGGTTTGCCTCCTCACAGGAAGTTTAGCATGCACAATTCTACTCCTCCCAAAACATAGCATCTGCGTTTAATACAGCCATAGGCCTTTTCCAATATTCATGTCAAAATGTTCATATTAATAGATAAAATTTTGCTTGAATTTCATACATTGTACAACATTATTCAGAAGAAAACTGACAATTGAGAAAAAGTAAGACATTTCAAGTTGTCATTTATTTAGGTTTGTAGTACATTTCCATGTAATACATCCAATCTCTACTGTCCCTCCCCCTTTAAAAAGTGATTCTCTTGCCATACAATTCAAATTTGAATTCACATTTAAATAAAACTTTTAAAA
Source organism: Fistularia commersonii (assembly GCF_037954325.1). Classification (NCBI taxonomy): domain Eukaryota; kingdom Metazoa; phylum Chordata; class Actinopteri; order Syngnathiformes; family Fistulariidae; genus Fistularia; species Fistularia commersonii. The sequence goes on from NC_141285.1 coordinate 14,699,442, forward strand.
AAAGTAATTGTCATTCCATTTTTTTAAAGTCTTTTACCAATTTCTTTACAAATCTTCACTTCAATAGAAGGTATTAGCTTGCAGGACAAAATAAAAAAAAAAATTATTGCAACAAAATGTCAAGACAAGGGTTGCAGGCCAATGAGCTGTCAGCTCTGAGGTAAGTGTCAGCAGCTTCCCACAGCAGGCTTCCTGTTACCTCTTCAGATTCTGCTGGGCCTGCTTCAGTAAAGTGTCAAAGTCTAGTGCATTATACTTTCCTTTTGCAGCCAGTGGATCATACTCCCTATTAGAATCTGAAATGGGAGAAAGAATTGATAAACATGAAAATACATTATTTATGCTGCATTTTTTCTCAGAATGACCTTTCCTTTTGCATATTTTTAATGAAACAGAGCATTCCTTGCAATGACTGAAATGCATTGTATGTGATATTCACCTTTGTATTTAAATATAGAGTGCAAAGACTTGGAGAACTATTTAGTCTATGGTAAGCACTGGTAGGAATAGCACTGTGGGCAAGAGCTAGGTGGCTACCTTGGATGTCAAAGTAAATCTGTGCCTACCTAGATCAGAGTAGCTGGTTTGGCAGAACTGTCTCCTTCCACCAAAACAGAGATCAAATGGTAGCTCATCTGGCTTACGTAGCTTGCCTCCGTTTTCAATGGCAGTGAAAGCGTCCTTCGTGTTGTAATAAGTCACAAACCCATAGTTGTCCCTGTAACAGAATGTCAAAATATTAGCCTGTATTAGCCCAAACTCTTGATCCAGATGATTAACATTATGTTTTATCAAGTTGTGGCTTGCTTTTAAAAGAGCAACCCAGAAGAGTTAGGGGAAGCCCCAGTTATGAACAAGCCTTATAATCACTTTTGCACTGTAGCTTGGCCCAAGAGGTCAAAGTGAGGACCAAGAGGGTTCAAAGACAGTGCATTATTATGTTTACACAATTATTTCTACGGTTAAATCAATGAATACATGTAGTTACCCATGGTCTCTAAAGTGCAGGGTGCACTCTTCAATCTCGCCAAAGTATGAGAAACGTTCTTTGAGTTCCCTTTGGGTCATTGTACCACGTATACGACCAACATAAACAACCCGTCGTTCCTCCTGAAGAAACAAATTGTTAATCGTGCTATGACTGTTGTGTTTTACATGCACATACACATTGAGCAATACCCACAATGGCTTTTTCTTTGCGTCTCTTCATGTCTTCAGTAATTGTCTTTGGACAATGACTATTGCCTCTCTTATATGAAGGGCTGTGGAAATCAACAAGGACTGTGTCAATTTTCAATAAATTTTAGGATGTGTATGGGGAAAAAAAAGACAACACAGAATACTAATCTACCTATACAATCTTCTGCTTCTAGTCCACTGTGTATGTCTTTGAGGAGAGCGAGATCTGGAGCGACTCCAAGAACCGGAACGAGAAGACGAATATGAATGTTTTCTTCTCCTTGGAGGGGATGGAGATGCAGAGCTGGAGGACCGAGAAGAGGAACGGGATGAGGAGATGGAACTACTCTGTGAGCGATGGGACCGATACCTAGAGAGGAAGAATGACATGAAATTAGCCACTAGAAATTCAAAAGATAATTCTGTATCTTGTGTATATTTTGAAAGTCTAACCTTTTCTCAGCTGGAGAGCAGGATCTAGATCGAGATCTAGAAGAATAGGAATCGGAGTCTGAGCAGCTCAACTTGGGACTGGGAGAAAGATGGGATCTTTTTCTATATTTGCCTCCAGTTCTATCTTTTGGGCTGGTTCGGGAGCTGGGTGTGTGAGAATTTGCATGCCAATGGTAAGATCTTCCAAAAGGCCCTTTCCTTGGGCTGACTTCTTCAACTGCAGCATCATCATCATCCTGCTGAGCAGGAGAGGCATCAGGAGAGTCTAGAATGGAGGACTTTTCCATTTCATCGGCCCTGTGATCGAATAGCTCTGGCAGAGGAATTTCTTGTGTTGTAGTTGTGACAATTAAGTTTTTTGTGGACTCTGCAGAGGATTTGGAGGCAGGCGGCGGTGTCCGTAAAGTGGCTGTAGCTGGATGCCTGATGGGTTTAATAGTGATGAAAGATTGCTGTTTGACATTCCAGCGCTTAACTGACTCTTTTGGAGAAGCAACTTTGGTGGGAAGACAATAGTCATGGTCCATGCATGCCATTTCAGGGGTTATCGTGCTGGGAGCATTGGGCTTGCAGCGAGACTTGACAGAAGATAATGGGCGAGCTTCTATTTGAATAACTTTAGGGGCGCTTGGCATAGATTCAGTAGTCTTGTTCTTTCCTGTCACGGCCACAGATACCAGAGGCTTCCACATCTGATGTGGCGGAGTGGCTGGAGGAGTCAGAGCTAATGTGATGAAAAGGGAAGAACTTCATGTTTAGACCAAAGATTAAGGTACAGTTGGCCTTTGATGTTGCAATATAACAAATATCCAATCATGTACAAGTTTCACAAAGTGCTTATTTATCCAAACATAATAATATAGTAATTACATGAATTCATTCTGAGGTTAATTACCTGCAGTTCCTAAGGCCTCTTTGGCTCTTATTCGTTCTACAACAGTTTTTTCTAGGGGAAATTCCACCCTGCAAAACAGTGAAGAGTCTGTTAGAAGGTTTTGGGTAAACTGTGCCAAACCAACCTAAGTCAGTCTTTCAAGAATTGTAGGAGCAATATAGTTAATGTTGGACTACTTTAGAACTTGCGCATTGAGACTGGACACAGGAGTTGTGGTAGGTTTTGGCAAAAAATGGGAGTCTGTTCCACACATATACAGATTTGAATTTGTAGTTACTTTCAGAATTAACTATATCCCATTCACTCACAGAGCAGCTTGAGGGCTGTAGGGTAACTCACCTAGAGTTTCCTACAGCTGCTGCTCTACCAGAAACCTCCAGGACACTTTGCTCCTCTTTTGCTGAAGAGAAGAACAGGGACTCAATAAGTACAAACGGGAAAAGAATGTAAGCTGAAACAGAGCAGATAAGGAACTTTGGAAACGTGGAGAAAGATGAATGTCAATAAATATAATGTTCCATGAAATTACTGCTTTGCAAGCTAATCCAATTCCAATAGCGGAGCCCTGCTAAGACTTCAGCCATTACAAAATATAGGGTAGTTTTGTGAGTCAGTGTTAAATATGAATAAACTACATCATTATTATATGTAGCACAGAGATACAGTTCTTTTTTTATTTTTTTCCATTCACTCACTCATGTTTACACTGTTAATCCTGCACTGAGGGTAACAGTGGGGCCAGAGCCAATTCCAGCTGTTCTTGGTTAAGAGAAAGAGTACACCCCAGACTAGTCTTCCATCAATCACATGGCCACACAACGATTCACTTTCTCCTTACTTGTACTTATGGACAACTTAGTCTTCAATAAACGTACTGCATATTTTTTGGACTGTGATAGGAAACTAGAGAAAATCCACATAGAAAACGTGCCAATACCACACAGGGAGGTCCCAGTTGTCGAGTCCAACCAGGAACTTTCTAACTTACTATCTTTCACTCGCACCAGATTAAAGAAAGGGTGATAAGTCTAACTGTTAAAGAGCTTTAGTTGAACATAAGCAAATTTAACTATAGCTTCATTCAACTAAGCCCACATATATTTTTCGGATGGTTTATCCAAGAGCTCTCCGGTAAATCTTAAGTGGAAGCACATTTTCAGTAACAAAGACAAAAAATGGTAACAGTAGAAGCAGAGTCTAGTCACTTGTTGGAGTTTGAACATCCGCCCAAACAAAGGCGGCGGAGAGTTAAATGGATTTGCGGACAGGGCAGAATTCCAGTGGCTGAGCAGACAAGAGCACAAAGCGGGTTCTCTTTTCACCCATAGACCCCATCCCTGAAAACAATGTTTCAGTAGGAAGCATGCCACTTTGAAAGTCTGCCATGATACTTGCCGTGCACAATTCCTTGACAGGGTCTGATAATCTTCAAGTAACCATGCTATCAGTCTTGACGTAATTGTCTGGCAACTCTCTGGTCTACACTTTTAAGAGTGACCTTTTGTTTAAAAAGAAACAACTATAAAATAAAGTAACAGGTCTTGTCTTTACTAATAACCCTTTGCTTGTAAAGCCAATAATATACATTTTTAATCACTTGTTTTCTTTCAGCAGGTTATGCCACTATTTGGATCCCTCAATCCCTCAATTGTTGTTAGTCCATATAGTAATTCATAACAACTGAGTAAAGATAGTGTTGAAATATATTTTGTATTTTCTGCCATTGCAAAACTAAGGAAATTACAATTTGGCAAAAAATACACATGCAGTGGTATGTACCGTAATTTCCAGACGATTAGCCGCAACCCCCCCCACACACACACACTTTGAACACTGCGACTGAAACAATGATGCGGAGTACTTTATGGCTTCTTTTGGGCAAGTGAGCTTCATGCCATCAAAACATTTAGCCTCATCACATTGAACCGAAATTCTGAGACTGTTCAATTCCCACGCAGAAGACGACACATTAGTGGTTTTAGCGTGCAGGGGGAATACGAAGATAGCAATCAGCTGAAGTAGGAGAAAGCAGGGACAAAAAATGGATGGATTGACTTTTCTTTTTGTTATATCTTTTTAATCAGCCACATGGCAGGCACTGTTTGGACAAAAGATGTGAAACATGTGAAAAGTATGAATTTGTGGATGTTACCAGTATGTATTTAATTGAAAGTTAAAAGTGAAATATCTCTGTAATATAAATGTGTTCTTGTGTTACAATGAGGACATCTGTGGCTTATAGAAAATTGCAGCCTCTATATGTAACCATATTTATTTATTTTTAAATGTTGGTGTTTATATTCATGTGTGCTATGCTAAACATTCTGGAAATTACGGTGCAAATTAATAACTGAAAGATTTTAAACCCAAATAAAAGAAATCACAAGGGACAATATGTTTACCCTCTCCATTGCTTACCTTGGGTTTCCTCAAACTGCTCAAGAAGGCTGGTCAGGTCAGCAGCTTCAATTCCTATGGACAATTACGTTGAAATAATTAAAATGGAAAATGGTCTTTGTATGGTCATATTGAGTGGTGATAGAACAGGTGTAGGATGATTGCGAACATTACAACAGGATTCAGTTGTTTTGAGTCATACAAAATGGAATGCAGTAAAAGAGGCTCACCTATCTCACTGGTGAAAGACTCAATCAACTCCTGTGTGGGACTCTTTGCATGGCTGCACTCAGCTGCTGTTATGTTTTTTTCCTTCATTAAAACAAATTCTTGTTTTTGAGTCTTTGGGTTGAAGGGATGAGCAGAGGAGGACAGATGGGCTGCAGGGTCAGCAAATGTACATTGAGAGGAGGTGCTGGCTGTGAGGTCAGGTACTTGCTGGGAAATAACAGTCTTCTGGGGAAAACTGGAAATCGGAACAGTAGCCACTGTGACTTTGATTGTCTCTGCACTGGTTTTAGAAGGCATAGTACTCTGCTCAAGATGTGTAGTTGACACGGGTTGAGATAAGGTTTCATTTTTGTCTACTGAAACTGTGGAACAATTCTGATCTGATGCCGTGGGCTGTACAGGTTGTATTATCGAGGGACATTCAGCGCTCTGTGACTCAGAATGAACTGCAGTGGTTGTCTCATGTACAGTGTTTACAGTACTAGGAACAGTTTCTAAAATTTTTTGTGACAGATTGGGTTTAAGTGTAATATCTGACTTAGATTGCGGTGCTTGTTGAGAAACAGCAGGAGCAGAAGAAGCCTTGTTAGAGCTAGTAGCCATGTAGGATGGTGGCACCAACAGTGCTTCTGGGGTAGGTGGTGCACATGGTCCCCTTGGCTGCCAGGCAGGTTTGATGTCATCCACTTCCTTCTTTACTGATGGGGGCTGGGAACGCCGAGGATCCCGGGGGCTAGGTTCAGGTAGACAGGGAATTGGAGGGAGTTCTGTGGGGAGCTCTGGCAGACTGGGCCACTTGGTTCGGTTATTGTGTTGTTTCTCCGCAGGATCGGGCTTTTTCTGACGTCGGAGCAGCCTGTACTCCTCTAGACTAAGGGATTTTGGCTTTGGCTCTGGTATGACAGGGGCGACCGGAGGAAGAGCTTCACTAAAGGCTTGTGTCATCTGAGGGGCTACAGATTTCGCAGCTGCTGAGCTACAAGAAGCAACTGGTCTTGTCTGGTCGGGGCAGTCTTCAGTGGCCAGGACCATCTGCTTCGGCATTTCTTTGGGCAGTGTGGAACTTGCATCTTCAAAGGGACATATAGATTGAGTGTTCTGAGCGCTAACACTAAATTGGACCGTGTGATCTTTAGATGGCACAGATGGAGAAAGCTTCCCATTGTCAGCTGGTAGGGCTGTACTGGTTATTTCTGGTTCTGTTTCAGTTTGCAATGTATGGATCTTACTTTTTTGAAAAAGTGTAACCTTTGAGACTTTACTTTTCTTCCCTTCAATTATGTTTTTCTCTGGCTTTGTGGGCACTTCTGTTGTGTTTTTTCTTGAGGAACTCCTTAGAACTCTTCCCTGCACAGGGGCAGTGTCAGATGGGCACAGCTTCTTGCATTTTTTTTTCTTTTTTCTATGGGGAGGGCTTTTTGCTTTGAATTTTTTTTCTTGTCCTTCAGTGATGCTCTCATCTATCAGATTTGAACACAGGTCTAGTGTCTGCACTTTCACAGGTTTGTGGAGTGTTTCATCTTCATCATCAACAACTATATGCTCAGAACTATCAGAGGCAACGTCGATCTTATCTGAAGCCATTTGATCATTTTCAGATGTTTGCTCCTTAATGGGCAAAGAGGCAGTGAGTTCTATGTCTGGGATGGCCAGGATGGGCTCGCCATTTTCATCCTGATCAACAACCTCCAGTAAGATGCCTCCCTCTGGTAATATTTGTTGTCCATCATCATTCTCCACACAAATAGTCATGCAATACGGGTGCATATGCCTCACTAAGTCGCCCAAACTTATGGAACCCCCTTTATCAGTCTCTTGCTCAAAGGTGACAGGGAGTGGGAGGGTCAAACCTTCCCAGTCTAACAAATTGTTATCAAGCAATAAGTCATGCTGGACTGGGCTCTGTGTGAGAGAGCAATCTTCCTCTTCCTCTCCATCGCTTCTCTGCAGAGAGTCAGGATGCTTCCTTGCGAGTACCTGAGTATATTAGGAGGGAAAAAGGCATATTCAGAAATACACATATGGCACAAGTGTATATATAATGTTTGAGTAAAAAACAACTTACCTTTCCGACTGAGAAGGGTCTAGACATGCATAGTGCGTCTTTCTCTGGAGAGGACCGAGGCAGATTGAGCAATCGCCTAAGCTAAAAAATGAAAAAAAGAAGTCATGAGAACATAATTTTGGGGGGATATTGCCTGTATAATAAATTACAATCATATTTTAAGAGGTCAGCGCAAATCTCAACAGATTTGGTTTCTAAGCATTTAGCTGAAGGGAAACGCAGGTGATGCTATGCGCACAAAGACAGTAAAGCTTGGCAAATGGATACTTACTGGAGAGTGGTCTGTGCCCTTCTGACCTGATAGCAGATCTGACTCAGGCAGTGTGTCAAATGGGGAGAGGTTCTCCTCATCCACATTGTCAAGAATCTCAGTTAGAGCTGTGAGCAGAGTTGCTTCACTCTCTTCATCCATTCCTTTAGTCTAAAGAAATACAGTAAAGTTAGCCAGAAGCGTTTAAAATGCAACTCAACAACTTCGGTTGAAACTACAGTGCTTAGGTTCAGAATAATATTGTTCTTGCCTCAATTGATGGCGAGTCCTCAAAAATAGATAGAATGGAGGGGTCTAAACAGTTCTGAAGGGCCTCCATGGAATCCTCAGAGTTCAGGTCAGCAGTCTGAAGAAGAAAGTGTATTGTTTAAAATCGTATTCAATGTAAGAATAACGTTTTGTATTAAAAACTTTTATTTATCAATAATAGTATAGTGGTAACAGTAGTGACTATTTCTAATGCCTTTTCAGTGCTTTGCTGATCTTTTGAAACAATCCTAGCTGCATAACTGGCTTTGTTGTGATTAACATCAATGACATACATAAACTACACATACGTACATGGATAATTTCAACTTAACTAAGGAAAGTTTGATAGAAATTAATAAATGAAGGTAAAAGGAACAATAAATAGGTCAGAGACACAATTTGAGCTGGAAAACAAATTCAGAGAAGGAAACCCCAGGGGCACATGACTTTGTCATCAAAAGAACACAAAATGCCAAACATTTTCTTACAATGTTGCAAGGCCACGTGGAAAACTAAAAAAGCCAAACCGTAACCCCCCCCTTTTTTTTTTAATTACAGCGACCTGTGTTTCCCATGCAGTCTCTGCACGGACATGTTTGATCCTTACTTCACCCCGTCCAAAGGGTGGCCACCTAGTCCACGTGTTACACTACAACAAATACGACACATCGCTCTGATCTAAATCGATTTAAAGACACTACAAATAAAAAGGATTTTTTTACACGGATGAAAGGAAATTACAGTGCGTGGCCCGAATCGTCGTTTATACACGTTAACAAGTTAAAGAATGCCTGGGTCTCATTGCGTCTACTGCGCATGGGCCGTGGGACCAACATGTGATTCATCACGGCCAAGCCACATGTGGACATGTGTGGGTTTGAATGAAAATTCAATATCCAAGACGATAAACACGTAGCTGTATATAATTTCACTGAATTAAATTTATTTAAGGGCATCGCCAGATAAATAATGCTATAACTACATTGAAATGGAAGGGGGCCTACAAATTATACTCTTGCAAAAAATAAATTGCCAACTATACGGAAAAGGAAGGTGATGACTTTGGTAATTATAACTTAGGACAAAATAGCTACAATGCCAGCCACCTGGCATGTCGTGGTGTTGTTACCACGTGTGAATGACTCGGATGAATTGGGCATTCGGTGCTCCTTGAACGTACACGCACAACAGCGAAAATGTAATCCTATACTTTTCATTTTGCAAGCTAGAAACACACCAAGCCAATAACAAATTAAACTGTAGAGCTGTCATTTCACTCAAATGAAAATCGTCCTAGTTAACGGATATAACGTGAGAGGCTGACGAGCCGGCCGGCTAAACCACATTGATTCAACAGCTAACTAGCACCGATCTCCATCTAAAGCTCAGAATAATTGAAAACCGACCAGCCACTATCTGATACATGTAGAAACGGTTGGGTATACAATAATATTCGACTCCGAAACAAATACTGCGCTAAAACAAGTCCAAGGTATGCGACGGTTGGATCCACGTGTCACTTTTCAATACAGGTTTACTTATGGAGTGAAACTCATGCACGCATCAAGCTCTAGCGGTAAAACGTGACAGGAAACTGGGTACATTATAATTATAATAATAAAGTTTCTCTCATTTTCTTTACCTCGTCTAGTGTATTCAAAGGGAAGAAATCCATATTGCACGCTGTTAATATCTCCTCGCCTGCGCCCCACCGCGCCGCCATCTTGCAAGCTTACACCCCAGCCCAACTGGTTTCCGAATCAAAAGTCGTGAATCGCGAGCCGGCAAAGAGACACGTGGTCTAACGTTCCCGGCAAAATGACGCAAAGTGACGCGAGAGGTCAGAGGTTATGGTATCACGTTTTGTAGTCCTATTCAGTTCCGGAGTTCCCCAGCCACATCCGTACGAGGTAAATGAAGATGCAACATAGTTAACCACAAAATATTACTCGTTCATACAATATTTTCTATCAAGTATAGATGTTTTGTCCATCATTCATTGAGCCATAAATGACAGATTGACCACAATCACAAATTTCATATCATGCCAGCAAGCCACCTTTCTGTTAGAATACTTTTAAGACATTATCAGAAAAATCCGATGTAATGAACGGTGTATAATTGCATTAATTAAGTTTTGTGGTCTAATACGTTGCTTTTCAAAGAAAGTATGCTTCCTATAGGTGCAATTTAAAGACATTTCACTTATCCAAGAGGCTTCTTCAGTTCTAACAGACTATAGTGGAGTGTCTGGTAGTAGTTATGACTGTGGAGCTTCTCAGTCACCCAGGTCATGGTTCGATCTTGTCAAAATCTTCTAGTGGCAACCAAACTTGGTTTTCCACCTTTGAGGATGTTTCACCTCTCATTGGGGAGGCTTCTTCAGTTCGAATCACCACGGGCAGAAGGTATGTACACTGATCTGGCTTGATTTGTGTTTGTCATGGTATTGTTTGTTGCAGAGGGAAGAAAAAGAACTAGATGGATCACCTGAGCTGCGGTTATGAATTGATGATTTTTAGCATGCTCCCGCCTGCAGACCTACTTGTTGCCAGCAGCTTATCTGGAGAGTTCAATGGCTCATACCAGATCCCCCAAAAACCCATTCAAACCCAAACTCAGGTGACCAGCCCTATTTCACTTGTTTCGCGACAACTAAAATTTGGCAGAACTAACCCAATGCAACCCAGATCTGCATCCACCCCCATCCCTTGACCTGGATATTACTTGCCATCTGTAAGAATTAAAGAAACCTCTTGGATGCAGGGGAAAATATCCAAAATGTTTTAATTGCTATGACAAGATTTTCCAATGATTATGAAGAGGTCTTGAAGAGTATGAGTGAAATGCCCAAAAGGTGTTGTTAAAAGTAAATAATTGTAAAGAACTTCAACAGTATAATTTACAACTGAAGAGTACAAAAATAGTTAAAAAATAAGCACAAAAATAAATGGAAAATGAAATATTACAATGCACTTCTAGCATGATACTGCAAGAAGTTAAAGAGTTCTGTGGCACCTGTTGAAAAATAGTGTATGGCGCTTGGAAAGCCCAAAGGGCAAGTAGTCATTTTGTTTAAAAAGTAGTCCTGTCAATTACTGCGTTTGGTGAGATAACCAAAAGTAATTTCCATGTTTAGAATCAGTATGTATGTTGTTTCCCATACATAACGTCTGCATCTTATTAGTGCTTTTTTATTTTACACTTGTATTTCAGTGTAAACTTCCAGTGTGTGAAATCCTTGTGCAGTTGTGTCTGGCACAAAATAGGCTCAACCAGGCTTTCTGTCATTTCCAGCGCAGTGTATTCAAGGCTGTGTACTGTACATCTGTGGGAGAGGAAAGACTCATGAGCTTGTCTGTGTGAGAGAGACTCACCGTGCCCTAACACTCACTAACTGCTACCTAACTCTGCTCTGCCGTTGCCATGGATACAGTGCCCTCTCCCCCCCTCTTCCCTCTCAGCGGGTATGGAGGGATGGGGCTGGAGTGGAGAAAGGAGAGGAGAAGTGGCTCTGTCTGCTGCCTCTGCGTCATATTCATACCAGTGCAGCTGAAAGCTGCCCCCCTTTTCCCTCCTCCCTCCCTCCTTCCTTCCCTCGTTTCTTCCTTCTCATCATCCAATTTGCACACTGCTAGATCCCCCTCCATTTGTGTCTCCTATCTGCATCTACTCATCACACTTTCCTCCTTTCTCTCTGCTGGCTCAGCTTGGATTCCTTTGCGTGTCTGACCTGGGCAGACTTTCGTGAGCGAGTAAGGGCGCAGAAGAAAGAGTGAGACAAAGGTAAGCATCGAGATGGATGATGTTTGAATGTATTTGTCTGTGAGAGAGACTAATGGAAATAAATCGAGCTGGAGGAAATAGTGACAAGACAAAAGGCTGAGATAAGCGGAGAGCGTTAACTCACCTGAGTTAAGGATTTCAGCATCCTTTTAAACATTCTGTTGTGAATTTAGTAAGAAGCATTTTTGTACATGTGAGCAAATTCTTGCCTGTTGTCTAAAGGCAACATACTATGAATGGGTTTCGTGCACAAGCATATGTATGTCTTTGTAATTCAGGCAGTCAGTATGTGTTCAAGCACTTTACGATACGTCACTTAGTGTCATGGAACTGATGCTCTGTTCCCCACTGTGGGACGATTAGACACATTCTGTTCTATTCCCTCACAGGGGGGAGAAATGAGCTGAAAAGATGGGAAATGTTTTTTTCACAGAGTTCTTTGAGCAAAGTGTGTTGATAGGACAGTAATCTGTGTTTCCAAGAATAGGGACTGAGATGAGAGGGAGAAGAGCTTACCTGACAGCGCAGCCAGTGTTAAAGTGCTCAGCTTTAGAGCCTAATTACCCCTGTAAAAAGAAGCCATTTCCCAAATCACATACATGCAACCCTCCTCTCCTCTACTGTAGCATGGTGCTGCCACTTTGTGTTTTGTCATATCTCTTTGTTCATGTTTTATGATTTGCTATAACTGAGTATTATGTAAATGTTCAATCCATACACCCCAGACCTACAAACTGCACAAAGAATCAAATGGCTACAAAATAGCAAATAAGATATGGCGAGAGTCGGAAAGAGACAGGCTTGCGGAAACAGACAAAACAGAAAGTGATGTATGTGTGTCAAGGGGAAATGAAAAAAGGGAGAAGACAAATACAGAAAAATGAAACCCACTCGGTTGTTCATTGTGTCTCACTCCTGTGAACATGGTCTGACACCATGTTTGATATTTAACTGTGATGATTCTGCCAGTTCATTGTTGTGCAGCGACTGTTCTTGTAAGCTCTCAGTTCAAGTTAGACCTTTTCTTGTCATTTGTTAGAATATTCATTGTGAGTGACAGACAAGAGATGTCTTCGGTTTGTCCTATCATTGGGGACTCAAGTAGTATTGAAAACTGTATATTCACATTCATACTTTTTTGTCAACTGTAACTGAGGTTGTCAGATGATATGAAATTTCTGCAACTTGTCACAGGTCAGCAGTGTTGTCAATCCCTTTGACAATACCAGGTTCACAAACCTCTAGATATTACTCCACCTGTGTAGCACATGTGAAGCAGTTATGTGTTTTGGGGTTTGTGTGATGAAGTATGAGATTAGGAGATCATTGGCTCATGGAATATGCATCATCAACTGAGAGAAGTTCTGGATTGAAGAGGAAATGGTAAACCAGAGATAGGGGAGGGGAAGGAAATGGAATAACATCCAACTACGCTGCAGGAAGGTCAAGCTAATATCAGAGTGAGATGATCAAATTGAGAGTGAAATGTGCAAAAGGAATGGCAAACCTGATGGGCTAACAGTCTTTATAGGGGTGTTTACACTTAACCTTGTAGGCTGAGTCTATGCATGTGTACATTTGCATGTGGATGCTCTTCCTGCTTCCCATGGGTCTTGAGTGTCCCTGCACTCCAGGTGGGCTTTGCATTTTTAATCGATACTGTCTGTAGTGATTAACACTAGTCTTCTCTCTGCAGCACAAAAACAGATGGAGGGAGCAAGAGAGGGGAGCAGAAAGAGAGATGGAAATCTGACATACACAAGACAGAGTGCATGTGTATGTATGTTTGTTTGGCAGTAATGACCCTCTGCCTCTGGGCTCCTACTGAGTATGTTTATCTCCCAGAGCAGCACTGGGCAAAAATAGACGATGCATCACTGCCACACACACACATACCTTGGGCATTTTCTCTTTTTCCTCTCCTTTACTCTAATTGTCTCCTTCTTGTTTTCTTCCTTTCACCCATACACGTACACACATCGCTGTGTTTCATGCTGTATTATTTACTTCACACAATTAAGGTTCTTTCTTCCTATATCACGCCTTTCTTTTCCCTCCCACTTGTTTTGCAATATGCCTATTAATGATGCAGCCGAAGCCCCACTGCCTACTTCCTGTCTCTAACAGAGAGAGGAGTGTAGTTCTGGTGAACATGCCCTGCTTTGTACCACTCCCTCTTATCTCTCCACCCTTCTGTCTGTGTTGTTTTCCTCAGAGTTAGCCCATGTGAGCTGTGTGTGGACTGAGTGCAGCTGTTTCTTTCAGAGCAGAGCACAACATGTGAGAAGATGTCTGTTGGAGGTTGTGCTTGTCCTGGTAAGTGCCAAGTGGTCTCTTTTTCTCTCTCTGTCACTTTCCCCTGTTTCCTCGTCTGTCTCTGGTGCTGTCAGAAAGATGAGTTATGTAAAAGAGCTGCAAAACCACTGAGGGCCAGCGTCAAGCTGTGAGAGAGTGAGGTTCTGTGCGTTCGCAACACATGACCTAAAACAAGGCTACCACACTTCAGGATTGAGTTGTTCAGCAGTAGCTCTCAGTCACGCCAGCTTGCTGTGCAGCAGATCAATGGTTCTTTGGGTTTTGCCATGTACAGACACTCAGATATCAATACTTCACTTGCTGAATCTTTCGCTCTCTTTTTCAAGCACTGTAAGTCCACACAAGAAAGAAATTGATTCGGTTCTGTCTTCTGCTGCTTCTCTTCTTTGTTATAAAATGATGTGTTTATAACACGTGTTTCCTGTTTATTTTTCTTAAATGTCAAAAGAGTTGGTGATAGCCACTGCTTTTTCCAGAGGTGATTTGAACTGGATCAGCATTTTAATTAAATCATTGCAAAATGGACGGACACCTGTCTCTCTTGATTAGTTCATCCATTAATAAAGGCACTTAAGAAGATTTAACAAATGCTTGAGTTAGCTTGGAGTTCAGCAGCACTTTGAGTGTGAGGAGGCTCTTTGTCATTGTGACTTTGCAGTTTTCAATTTGCTTTTTGTTTTCCAAGCAATTTTGATCACTAGCGCTCAAAAATATGTGTGTGTGTGTGTATGTGTGTGTGTGTGTGTATACCCACGTACCACCATGTGTTTCTGTATTTTACATCTAAGACACATTTAATAATAATTTTTCTCTTTTTGAGTATTAGAAAATTTTTGACTTTGGAGAAATTTCTGTCTAATAGCACCCCAGTGAGAAAGGTATGCACAGAGACAGTTGAATTGTGCGTTGTGTTACCATGAGGATGAGCTTCATGCAGCACCAGGGAGCAAGCAACAGATAGATATTGAATTGTAGCATCTGCTGGAAGGATCTTAGAGAGGGGAGATTCAATTAGGGTGTCTGTATCATTTTAATGAGGTGGCCATGATTCATTGGCAGTCCTCTATCAGATTGAGTAATATTAGCGAGACCACTGCTTGATGCCCTTTTTTTAGACCTTTCATCTTGTCTGCTGTCTTGCTTCCTCCAACTTCCCTTCTGTTGTAGTTTTCCAGTCTCTGCCTCTGGCTCCTACGCTCCCTCTGTCCCTCTGTTGACAGTTAACTGTAGAGCAGAAACATTTAATGACATCCACATGTTTGTAAAGGATGCACGTTTGTAAAGGATGCACAGGCTATGAGGTACACCATAGGACTTGCCATGTGGATGTCGAGAACTAAAATACACAAACACACAGATGCATGTACGCACACACACGTTTACACTTTCAGGAATGTAGCAAATACATTGTATGTACACTCACACGTAAACCATCATGATAAGCCTGCTTGGGCAAGTTTAGGCTGATAGCAAATCCCTCAGACACACACAGAGCAACATTTTTGTTTTCTTCTCCTCATGCGCACTTTAAATCATGTTATGTAAAGGCTTGTTGTTTACATTTTTGTATGATGGTAGACGAAAAGTACACCTCATGTTCCTACATTTCCACAGGATACAGATATGGACCCACTGCTATCTTGACATCACCTCCCTTTTGCCATTTTGCACCTGAGAACACAAGAATATTTGATATTAGAGGAGAACAGCTAAGCTTCTTTATAAGCGTGTATTCATGTAACAAAATGTAAGCCTATACAATAACATACCTCTCCCGTCTGTCTAGTTTTGAAACCCTGCTGTTGTTGTGACTTCAGAGTGAATCAGCCTCTTTAAGGCTTTGTTCCCTACATGAAGGATCTCTGTCCTTACACAGTAGAGCCAATCACATCCTTTGTTCAGACTAAATGGTAAAAAAAGATTGTGTGAGTGCTGAAGATACCCCCCATTCTCAAATGTACCCGCTCAAGCACACTCTCACCCCTCCCATTCTCCCTCTGCCCCTTTTTTCTCTCACTTTCTTCCCTGATGTCAGTCCCCCATCCCTCATTCACTGCCTTTTGCAGCAATAGCAGTGTGACTTCATGCAGAAAGTCACATGGCTCCTGATTGGAGAAAAAAAGACTTAAAGCAGAGCTAAGATGGCAGCCTAACAACCACAGCTTTTTTGATTACCATTGCACAACATCACATCCATAGCTTTATCCTACTGCGCGATAGCTTGTTCCTCTTTCTTCTTCTTAACTTCTTCCTTTTCTCTTCACTTTGCAATCTATTTGCAAGATCAAAATGGCTGTGTGTGTGCAGAGGCATAGAGAAAGAAGGAATGCGTGGGAGACAGATATGGTGGGGAGTCCAGGGGGTGGGGGCAGAATGGAGACGAGCTGTTGTGATGTCACATCTGCGGCAGGCCGACAGGATGGCAGTGGAAAGCTGGCATGTGCCACACAGCCTTGTAAAGGGGGAGACAAGGGAATGTGGGGAGGGAAAGTGATCAAATTCAAAGCGCACATTTATCTGTGAACTGTTTGTAAGCTGCAGTGTATTCAGTACATGAGAAACTAGGAGAAAGTGACATCAACAGTGCTCAGACTAAATTAGGGATGTGCTGAAAACAAAAGATGCAAGGACAGCCATAGTGTCTGAGAGCTTTGTGTGACTTCTAACAATTTAAAGCTTTTGTTTTTGTAAAAGTATGAACCATCAGTTGGATTAATATCTTTGTTAAATATTTGAATTGTCAACTCTGCGTAGATATTGTAAAATTCAGACAAAATTAGCCCATCATTTGACATTGAATGTCACTGTTTTATTGTGTTGATATAATTTATATTACAAATGAAGCCAATTGTCAGAATTTCAAAGCTGCTTGAATATCTGGAAATCTTTCTTTACTGTTTTATTTCAGAGCATCAAAATGTTGCAGATGGTTCTGATCCATTGTCACTGAAGAAGTGACAAATGAGGGAGGCTTATATAACGTTTTTATTGACATATTATATTAGAACACAGGTACATTGGTCTAACCTAGTAGTGTATAATAAAGGCGGTGTTTCTCAATATTGGGTAGGGCACTCTTAACAAACCGCAATATGATGTTCCTGATTGCGCCTGCTTTTCTTTTCCTAAGAGAAATGAGTCACAGGTTGTGCTTTATTTCATAAGGAAATTTTAACAATTTCCAGGATGTTAAAATAAAAGCCTGTATTAAAAAGGCTGTTATCAATTATAACTAGACTCTAATCAAATCAGTAAAGCCATCTATCAAGCAGACATTTACATACTTGCTGCAATTTATCTTTGGCAAATGCAAGTTAACTGTCACACTGAGTCTTACAAGCTTCCTGTGGTTGATGGGTGTTTTTTTATTTTTTATTTTTGGCAGCCGTATTGCTTGTATCAGTTAGGTGTCAAGAGTTTCCTTGACATGTTTTTTCCTCCCCTTCAGTGAAGTAAATCAGCAATACGAATCTGGAGGTGCATATCACCAGCAATATATTTTTTTCAGAATTTCTCTGTACTGGCCAAAACAAATTTGCTTAATGGTTGAATAAAGTTTTTTTTTTAACCAACAGGCAATTTGAAAGCTTTAGCTAATCTCAGTTGGTCTCTGTTAAAGCCAGTAATGAATTCTCTTTCTGTGTATTGGCTTCTCTGGGGGTTTAGCACAAAAAGCAGAAGTTCACAAGTATGATTAGAGAGATCTCATGAACTGTAAAAAAGCCTCTAGGTTTGAGACTCCAGTGAATCTCTACTTTGTACAGCAGGATTTAAAACACACGTTCATATACACTACAATCAGTTTTGGAGTAATTTTGAGAAAACTCACCAATGTATTTAAAATCACACAGCAATTAATTGAATTGAATTCAATATGGATAATTATGCCTATATTGACATGGAGGAGTTTAAAAATGTTTGTACAAAATGATGGTGGACACTAGCCTGCTAGATGTCTCGTAGACTATCAAGAAGACGTGTTTCGCAGAAATATCAGAGGACAGGTTGACTTGTGTTGAATTGAGAGCTGCCAGCTCGTAAAATGTAATATTGTTTCCATATCAACATATGACAAAGTATGTTTACGTTTAGCTAATTTTCACAAAAGTCATAGTCTCTGTTTAGTAAAGGAATGAATAATTGTTCAACCTAGAACAGAAAATACTGAGGACAGGTATCATTAGACAATATGATTCAAACTAAAGGTTTACAAAACCATAAAGAAGAATTGGAAGAGTGAGTTGGGGGGACTGAAAGAGATATTTTGTTTATGCATACTGTATCAAATGTAGTTTCTTTGATGCTGTTGAAACTTTTTATGAGACAGAATTTCTCCCTGATGGATCATCAAACTGATAAGATTTTGATGATCCTCTTGTGAATAATAAATAGCTTATATGTGTAGTGCAGATGCTGATGGTATTTTTGTGATTTAGCAGCAGGCCAATCCCTCCTGCTGCAGTTGCATAGAACCAGTCAGGCAGTGTCTGATGATCTGCCCATTTGTACATTTTTATCTTTCCATTTGTCATTCAGCACAATACAGAGTTAAGAGGTGCAGGAGAACCATCAGCCTATTCACTGTTATATATTTGTAAAAGACCCAGAGCACATTTCAAAAGTTTAAAATAAATATGTGACATTAAATATCCTGATTTGGGCTTTTTTTGATTGGTCCCGATATGTATTATGTCCTCACAGATGCAGCAGTTAAGCTCTGTCTCTTCACCTCCACAGAATGTGGCCAACAGGAGATAATTACCTTTTCTTTATATGAAAACTACATTCTGACAGACGGTTGCTACCGCAGCTGAACATACACATTCATTTGTCTTGATCAGAGGTAGTGTTACTTTACTCGAAAACTAGCACCTTATTGGGGAAAAACAACTAATTCTCAACTCACTCAAGTTAGTACACACCTGTGCAAAGCTGATTATTTCAAGCTAATTCAGTAACTTTACTGACCTCCAGTGCGACAACATATGCTTATGTAAAAAAAAACTTTTTAAATGCACTGACTTCAGCACATACATTAAAATTTTCATCTTTGAGTATATATTGCAAGCTTTTTTCACCAATTCACATTCAGGATACTTGTTCTTTCCTTGTTTTTTATCATCTTCTATGTATTGCGGTGACTTTGTTTATGCAGCTTGATTGATCTGGCCTCTCTTGAAAAAGACATTTTTAATGTCAGTCTTACGTGGTTCTATGTTACATCTCTACATCATACTGTTGTAAATGTCCTCAATGTGACGCCTGTTATTCACAGAAGTAAATTGATTAAATTCATAGCCAGAGCTAAAGAAAACATCTTAAGCTCAAACTGGGGAGATAACATGCAACATTCCCTTTTTCCATCATATAACAACCCATTTCACCAGGCCTTTCTGCATCATTTTTATGAAATACAAATGCGGTCCTCCTGATGATTTTTCCAGGGTTCAAAATATAAGCATGCAATTAGTTCATTATGGTTATCTCCGAGTTAGTTGAAGTTATATCCCTTTATCAAACAAAACAAAAAATGGATGCCTTCATTTAGTGCGGATGAACCTTTCTTTCTATTCAAAATCTTTAGGGTATTTAAATCTGTTGCCAGCAGAGGGAGATGTGGATCCGCAGACAGAAAAGACGTCGGTCTATGGTCAGGAAAGATTTAAGATATACCTTTGTTTTGTTCCAGCATGCTGTTTTGAAATTATGTGTTGTAATACGTTATTTGATTTAGCTCTTGAAATATCAAAAGACGAGGAGTGATCGTCTTCGCACCAAATGTAAAGTTAGTGGTTTGATTCCTGTGCTCCTCCTCGCCTGTTTAATATATATTGAGCAAGACACTGAACCCCCGAACTGCTCCGCAGGAGAAATTTTAGCTGCCCACCACTCATGTTTTATCCATGATTGGCACAGTGTAGATAATTTCCCAACAGGGATTAATATTGGATTAAATCAAATGATATACATATATATATAGTGTGTGGGTGGGCGTGCGTGCGTGTATCAAACATCCTGGCTACATTTTCCAATCCGTCCTTTTTGAATAATGATAATAATTAAAAAAAAAAACACCCCTCAAAGTCTGATATTTAGGATTATGACTCAGGCCAGATATCATGATCAAATCACAACAATTACAGATATTGGTTACATTTTTTTTTTTACTGAAGGTGATAGATGGCTTGTAATGAGGGAATCCTTTGCCCAAGGATATCAAGGTTGCACACTTTTTAGCATGTCAATATTTATTTTTTATCACCTACTAATTTTAAATGGCTTCTAAATATTCAATCTCATTCATTTTATGTCTCTTGTTTAAATGCATGTGCCTTCTAGCTGTATGAGTCCTATCATTTAATGATTTGTTTTGAAATGTAGTATACAAATAATTTCATCCATCCAACCATCTATAATCCTTTGTGCTTATCCAGCACACGGGGTTCTAATTCCAGTCAATAATGGTGAGGTCAGCAGTCAGTTACTGGGCTAAATAAATGTTTCTCGAAATATCATTGAGGCAAATAGTATATTGCTTAATTTGTCCTCACAGTAATGTGCAGGAAACTCTCTTGATCAGATGAGTCATAATTCATGGCTAAAAAAATAATCTGACTTTAACAATTTAAGAAAAATCTATCACAAACAAGCTGGTCGAGGAAGCCAATAACTGTACTGTATAAGACTCTGGTAAAAAGAAATCTTTGAGAATGTTCTGTAGAACAGACTTATACATGAAGCGAAAATACGTTCAATGTCCATATCAAAGCAGAGACGATATAATCAATTATTCTCATTTGATTTAAATAGAAAATGCTTTTGCTATTGTTATTGTAAATCGATACTTTTCATTGGGTATTTACACTGTCAGTCTCTAGTGTGGTCTAAAAATATTTAAACACGCTCTGTCAATAAGAGTTCTTTGTGTACTCCTTTTATAATTAACTAACTGGCAACTCATGTATTTCACAAATGGAGCTTCAGATGCACTTAGAGACCGCAATAGGTGTTTTGCCCTTCAAATAAACATCAGAGTGGTTATTGATTAAAAGTGAGGCTACAGATTATGCTTTTACATAATATGAGGCTATGAAAGGATCAGAATTGTGGTCAGAGTGATTTGAGTCTTCAGCTGATTAAGCTGTCTTCCAATAGACCCAACAGACAGTTTGCAACCTACCATTTGTGTCATAGCAAAGATCCAATACAATCATGCATTTTTTACGAGCTCATTGAGAGCCTGATGAAAACACAGGTAAGAGCTACCTGCATGGCGTTTCCGCCTGATGCACGTCAGACGGTGAAGCTACTCCATTGTCCAATGGAATAGCTGCAGGGTCATCAGCCGGGGACCACACTGCATTGATGTTTCGCTGTATTAAACCCGAAGCATCTCACTTAGGGGGAGCAATGGCAGGGACAACTCCCTGCCATCTCTTCCAGCCACTCCTCGGACCCTTCTTTCCCCTGTGACATGTCCTTTCTTCTCAGCCAAGCCAGAAACTGACTCTTTGTGCCTCTTCTGCCAAGTCCTTGGATGTCTTCTACAGTTTTGACCCGGTCACTCCTATCTAAGGAGGCGCTGGATCGATGTTCCGATAAACCCCTTGCAGCCAACTTCCACAGGGAAGATAGTGGTCGACCACCCAGACTCTTGACACTCAGCTGCCCGCTCTCAGTATTTGTCCCTCTTCCTTTCAAAAGCTGCCTCCATTCCTCAGTCCCAAGGGACTGTGAGCTCCGCCAGGATCACTGTTTTGGCTGCGGGGGACCACAGCATGACGTCTGGTCTCAGCAAGGTCGAGCTGTTGATCAAGGTCCACTCTTAAGTTCCAGTTGCATTCAGACAGTGATGATCTCTCCCTCTGGCTGATGTTCTAAATCCCAGCCCCTTGTCCAACAAAGTGAATCAGCTTCCATGTTCTTGGAGGACAGTCCTTGGCTACTTCCATCCTTTGTGCCTCAAGGTCTTGTGCCAGCGTGGGCTGGACCTGGTTGTGCCGTCACCTGTGCTGACCCTGAGCCAGAGCTGTCTTGGAACTGGACAGGATGTCCGTAAACTTGGGTTTGGGGTGTTGCAAAAAAGGCAGTATTCCTCTGAGCTGTACCACTGACTCAGATTGCTAGGGTTGGAGAGGGTGTCGTAGATGGCCCGAATGAGGAAACTTAGGAAACTTGCTTGAAAAATCTTCCAAATGTCGGACCACTTGATGGTCCTGTTGACTACTCCTTCCCAAGTTGTCCAACATCCTTGCTGCCAATGGCCGAGTGCTTTGAACTTGTATTGCTCCTCCTCACTCCTGACCACCTCCTTGATCACCAGCCCTTTCCTCTCCTTTCTTGTCTACCTGACTGCGTCCTGCCAACACCTTGTTTGTACATCAGCCTGCTGATTGCCTGGTTGACAACCTCTTCAGCCTTCCGTTTGCGTGCTGTTCGAAACCGGCGCCTTGGTGTTTTTTACAAACGGGTAAGTTGAGTCTCTCAGCTCTAACACGAGACTCGCCTTTTCCTGTCTGTAGTCCAGATTGATGGACTTCAGTGGCAGCTGGAGTATGCTTTTTCCAAACAGGCCTATATTGGAAAGGCTTCGAGGTAAATCAAGACGTTTGTGGATGAAACTGTTAGCTTTGGCATCCATCTTCATTACTGATCTCACACAGCTTCAGGGACCACATCAGGTGCTGATAGAGGGTGAATTGATAGCACCAGACCTTGAGCTTCCCTGGCAAGTGGCCCTTATCAATCCTCTCCAGGCTGTCAGTAAGCTGCTGCATGATGGTGGCAGGCATATGGGTGTCAGACAGATCGTCCGTATACAGCCTTCCCAAGCTTTGGACGGGTTGATAGCCAACAATAGAATCCTTTTTCCGTCTACTGTTAAGGAGATGAGGTCATTCCTGGCTCCCCTTCGAATTGAGCGACTGTGCAACTTTGCTGGTTTGATTCTCATTCTGGCCCATCCAAGGAGTTCTTCCAACCTCTTTAGGAGCCTGGCAGTACACGGCGCTGTTTGCTGAAAGCTTGTTACATCATCCATGTAACTCGGCAAGGCTGGGAGTCGTTGGCCTGACTGTGCCCTTGACCCATCTGTCTACCACCAATCAGAATCGCCTCAAAGGCTGCTGTAAAGATGATGGGAGAGATTAAGCAGCCGATTGCGATGCCTTTCTCAAGCTGATGCCAGCTATTGGTTGTTTCCTATGTGGTGTAGCAAACTTGAAAACTGCTCAAGTTGTTGAATACCAGCCTCTGGATACAGGTTGGAATGTGGACAACTCAAGGGCAAAGGTGATAAGGCATTTTCTATATCCAGCCAGACAACATGCAGGTCGGACGTCTTCACATTTGACTGTCTGAATCTAGTTCCAAATCATGGTTGAATGTTCCACGCAGCCTGGGAAACCTGGAATGCCTGCCCTCTGACAGCTGGTGTCGATATAGTTGTTCTGTAGGAGATAGCTGGTCATTCTCTTTGCCACCACTGAGAAGAAAATCTTCCTTTCCACATTCAGTAGGGCAATTCCCCTGAACTGGCTGATGTTATGGGAATCCTGTTCTTTTGGGATGAGGGTAGTTATTGCTTTGGTCCACTCTGATGGGATGGTTTGGGTCTTCCAAGCAATTCTCATCAGTTTCCAAAGGAGCCTCAGTACCATTGGGCAGCTCTTATATACCCTGTAGGGCATGCCGTTTGGGCCTGGTGCTGAGGCAGATCTTGCCTTGTCTACCACCTGCCTGAACTCAGCCCACCTTGGTGGTGTCGTGTTGAAATGAGATTCAGGCTCAGCACGGCGCGGCACATATCATGGGGAACCAAGAGGAATGTTCCTCTCATGGTAACTTAGCTGCCTTTTCATGTGCTCCTCAAGCTCCTGTGCTGTGGCTTCCAACCTCCCATCCTTCCTCTCCTCAAGGAGGCACCTGGCAAACTTAAAGGGATCCTGGAAGAACTTCGCCCTCTTTCTCTCCTTTTTGCTCCTCTGTCTTCGGATACGCTCCGCCCTTCCGCAAGGTCGCCAGCCTGTCTCTGATTTGGACCCAGAATGCCTTGAGCCCTTCCTTCTCATTGTCCGCAGCCTTCCTCCAGGCCTTCCTGAGTGACCTCCTCTCCTTTGCCAGATTTTCCCCAAATCTCTCATAGCCTTCTCTGTATATGATGTTATCGGAGAGGATCAGCTTAGTAGTTACGCTATCTTGCAGAGCTTTTCCAAGGATAACATGCAGATAATGGTTGAGACTAACAGAAATATGACATGTTTCATGATTGGCGCCATCATGGTGGTGCAGTGGTTTGCGCTTCAGCCTCACAGCATGACGGACCGTGGTTCCACTCGGACAAGGGGACCTTTCTGTGTGTAGTTTGCATGTTCTCCCAGTGTCTGCGTTGGTTTCCTCCAACTGCCGCGGGTTAATTGGGAAAAAAAATGACCGGTTGTCTGTGTTTGACTGGCGACCAGTCCAGGGTGTACCTTGCATCTCACCTGATGACAGCTGGGATAGGCTCCAGCTACCCTTGTGATCTTGAATGCAGGATAAGTGGTGGATGAATTAAGTCGGCTTCACTACACATCTAAATAAAGGTTCATTAATCTGAAATACACTGCAGTTATATACACTGATGGAATTTTATGCAAACTCCAAATATGTACTTTTAATCACTCTTACCTTTTTTGTGTTTTAATAAACCATAATTGATGCTGAAATTGAGCTAATGTTTAATGACCCCACCCCTCCCCCCAGCATGGTACAGGGGATTAGAGTGGCTGTCCTTGGAACTGAATATTCGTGGTCTCATTCCCACGCTCCTCCTACCCAACAAAGTGTTGCTGAGCAAGACACTCAATTGCTAACTGCTCCCCTGGCACTGTTCAGTAGCTGCCTTCTGCTCATGGTTCATCCACGATGGGTTAAATGCAGTAGTCTTACTGAATGCAACAATAAAGGTCTCTTTTTTTTTTCTTCTTTGAGAATATTTTTAAAATACAAGATACAACAGCTTTTCGGGATTAGCTGCCGGAGATCTTGAATTATTTATACCAATATCTATGAAATATTGAGTTCTTTCCTCAAATCGCGAGACTAAAATGATATGACAGCAGAGCTTTGCGTGTGCCTGGGAAGGTTCTCTGTCATTCAGACAATAGTATTTTTTAGCAAATCTTGTCAGTTCAGAACTGAAGAGCAGTCGTCCTTTGAACTGAACATTCCTTGTTTGATTTCCGTCTCCTCCGTGCATGCTCCAATGTTTTTGACCAGGACACTGACCTCCTAACTGTCCCCCTGATGCTGCCCAGTGGCTGCCTTCTGCTCATGGTTCGTCCATGATCGTTTAAATGCAGTGGTCAAATTTAGCTGATGTTGCGCTGTATGCATAACTGAATGTGACAAAAAAGAAAAAAAAAAATGCTGTTCTATTAATCATATTAACCCAAGGGACTGTCTAATTACTGGTTTTGAAATATATCTAACTATATATTTAACTAAACAAAAGAAGTGGCAACGCATACCCTCACAGATGAAAAAAAAAAAAATAGGAGTTTCTTAGTTGAATTACCCCCAAATTAGAATCAAGAATATTTTTTATGATGGCCAATCACAGTCCCATAATAAAAAACAACTTTACCCAATTCCAGCCAACAACCAAAAGGGGACTGGATTAGTGTTGAAAGAGGATTTTCACCAAAAATGCAATACAGTTTAGTTAATCTTATAAAAGTGTCCTCTGCTTTGTTTTGACAGTGTTGCTCAAAGCGGATTGCGAGAATACCACGTTGCCACAAAGTTTGAAATCCTATACTGCATGCATAGCCCGGTTTTTAAAGTTAAACCTCTGATTTTATTCATTTGGTGCTCAAAAGTATGTAACCTGTTGCTATGAAAAAACTGATCCAATAACTGTTCATCCTTAAAGCCACACACCTACGACTGCAGGTTTGTGTGTGTGTGTGTGTGTGTGTGTGTGTGTGTGTGTGTGTGTGTGTGTGTGTGTGTGCGTGTGTGTGTGTGTGTGTGTGTGTGTGTGTGTGTGTGTGTGTGTGTGTGTGTGTGTGTGTGTGTGTGTGTGAATGTAAGTGATAAGTGACGAGATAGGCGGAGAAGCCTAGTGGAGGCGTGGTTTGTGTTTGTTCCAGTCTCAACCGACTGGCAGGAACAAAGGGTCCTGTAGTAATGTTGGTAGGAGATTAGCTTGGACAGTTCACATATTCAAATGTTAGCTAAAACAGTGCAGTACCGTATTTTAAATTCATAGGGAATGATTTAGTTACATACGCAATCGGTCCTGTGGGCGGTTATCGGAGTTTATTTCTAAACGACGGAGCTGCTGGGGTTTCGCCGTCCAGCCTCTCCGGCTAGCAGCGAGGCTAGCTGGCTAGAAGCACCGAGCGAGGGTGTTGAGCAACACCGCGTATTCGCGATCCATTCTCTGCAGGTAACTCCCACTTATTGCCACACAGTCAAGCAACACCATTGGTTCCCATTAAGCCACTAAACGGATGGAGAAGTCCGCGCGTATCGCAGTGATAAGGTTGTGATGTAGCAACAAGGTTAATAGCTTAGCAATGGCATCTGCTCAGCGGTTAATGAATGCGGCCCTGCGGTTCAGTTTATGCCCGGCCTTGAACATTAAAGAAATTTTGACTTCCTGTTTAATCCGCCATGCGATGCCCACTGCCCGGGCCATGCCCTAACATAACTAAAATATACGAGTATGTTCAAGAGTTTTCACCTTATTTGGATTGTTTATAAGCTATAAGCCCATCTCATCATCTGCCCGGATGCATCTCCATTGTTTGCGGTGATCAGTTATGGCGGACTAACCTGTACCATTAAAAGTTATGTCTTATGCGTTCTGGTTTTGGTCCGATTCCGGTTTCTCTGCATTCTGACTAAACATGAGCAGTTGTTTGTAGCATTTCTCCCACCTCGTAGGGTGCCTCCTGATTATACTGTTATGTGTTCATCATAAGAGTCACAATCAAGAATAATATAGCGTCAAAATAGCGGCAGGAATTGGGATCACGTATTAAATTAGTCACGTCCCCGACCCAAAGCTTGGTTTGGATGTAGCTCTTGTAGGTTGTCTGGATCTCTTCTTGCTTAATATTGACATTTGTGGTGACTGATATATATATGTGGTGCCCTCATCATTGTCATTGCTGGCAAACGATTCCATGAAAGTATTTCCATTTGTGTCTTCATCTGTTTGTTGAGGATATCAGCCAATTTATCACCATCTCATATTAGAAGAGTGTAGATAGTCTTGTTTGTTTTCCTATAGTGTTTGTAGACAGACTTGCCAAAGAATTGTGATTGATAATTGGTTTGTCTTCTGCCTATTAGTGCGACATGGTGTTGTAGGAAGAAGCTAGATTTTGTGGTTTTGGGTCTGTAAATCAGAGATTTCATTGAGAACAATTATTGGTTGCTTGATTACCACTTATTGAGTATCACTATTGATGAGGGCCTGACCTTTTATGACACTAATATGAAAACAAGAAAGACCAATACCCTTGTAAAATAAGTAGTTTTTAAAGGAGAAATGAATGATAAATAAAGGATGACAGGACACTCAATTTTGCTTAACCACTGCTCAAGACTTCGATTGTCATTCATCTTGAACTGGAAAAACAAAACAAGGCCTTTGCCCATGGGCCTTCCTCATCCGTTAACCCAGTGTGACTGATTAACACATGTCAGCTAGGTTTGATCTTGCTGTGGTGTGGCTTGGTTGTTATCCATGTTTAAGCTCCTGCTGGTCTGTCTTTTTGGTTGTCCCTTTTGCATTTCTGAATATAGAGTCATATAATCTATTTTGCATGCACTGTGACAGATATAAAAATCAACATGGTGCTGTTTTGAGGTGCTTGTTGATAGTAGTAAATGTCCAAGTAGGGGAATCATAAACATCTCTAGAAACAGAAATTACTTTGGCTAGCAAAGGATTATCTGCATGAAGACATTGCCGTAAATGTTTATTTTCCCTAGATTGTAACTTCTTGAAATAGTTAATAATGATAATGTCTATAAATGTATTCGGATTGGTATTGTTGAATTAAGCCCATGCTGAATTCCTACAGACAGTATTTCCTAAATGACAGATTTTACCACTGATCAGTGGAATTTAAAATCTTTAGTAAGACGTAATTACATGCAGCTGATGCCTGTCTGGGGTCTCCTTTCTTAGAGATGAAGAATAGATGTTTTCCCTGTGCCCTTAGTTGTTTGAACATGAATGCCTTATCTGGGCAGACAAGGGTTAACAACAACCAGGGCAGCGAGTGGGAGGGAGAGGGGGATGGGTAGAGGCAACCAGAGGGGTAGACAAACATTCACAATGCAGAGCAAAATACACAAATGAATTGTGACAATTAACTTAATGAAAGTTGTTCACAAATTACATATCTTTCCACCTATGAGGGTTATGTTAATATTAAATGTCCTATTTTTTCTGTGTTTTTCATGTGTAATGATATATAATAATTATTATTTAATATGATAATAAGCATTCCAACATATCCAGTAAAAAATGCCACTATTATGGACACATTGATTCGTATTTTTCCTTGTGATTGTGGCATTTCTGCCGTCTAAGAAGTAATGCACTTTTGCCATCACTCAGATAAACGTAGTCCATTCATCAGATTGAAGGTGCATTAGATTATCACAGTATCAATAAATAATTTTAGGTGATGTGCTTTTGAGTAAATCACAACAACACATCCAAAGTTAGATTACTTCAGTGATTACGTGATTTGAATGAGCTAGCCCTAAATAATCTTAAGTATCCTCTAAATCTCTGCTCTGCTTGTGTGCAGGCTGTTCGTCCAAGTCATTCAAGCTGTACTCTCCTAAGGAGCCCCCCAACGGTGGCAGCTTTCCCCCCTTCCACCCAGGCGCTATGCTGGACAGAGATGTGGGGTATGTCTGATTTGCTCTGCTAAAATTGTGTAAAAATTTCAAGGTTTAATGGAAACTAATAATTTGTGAGCATGTATTTTCCATCCAATTATTGAGATTTTTTAAACATAAATGCTGTTATTCTATTCTCAACTTATAATTTTATTGTTAAATTACTAAGTATTTTTGACCTTTAAATCACAAATTGACATTTGTAAAGTACAGTCTATTTTCTGTTGTTAAATATTTTTTTTCCGAACAATTATTTATTTTTTATTTTTTTTGTAATTTAATTTAATTTTTGTTTGGGAGGTGGTTTGTCTCAAGAATACATACTAGAGATCTGTTACCCCAATGTGGCTAGTGTTGTGGTGCTGCTTGATCATACCTTATTTGATGCAAGTCTGAGTAAGTCTTTTTTTTCCTTTTTTGGCACCCTTTCCATTGTGCTCTGCTTCTTGTGCAGAACCCATGGTTGGTCTTTTGCTTGACCAACTGTTGAGAAACTCAGTATTTCAGCAGCGAAGACAGAATTATTGGAAAAAATTGGAGCAATATGTCTCTTACATTTCTGTGATACTGTTTCCCTGTTTCTGTCAGGCCTACACCCATGTATCCTCCTTCATACATGGAGCCAGGAATGGGGTAAGTTAAATTACTTCATTTTTATATTTTCAGGTTTGAAAAAATGGTTAATACAGCATATATTTTTTTCCAAATTGATTCTTTCTTTTTGTTCAAAACTGGGATGACAATAATTCCTTATAACTAACATGTTTGAGGCTGGTACCCTTTCTTTTTACACTGCTGGTGTTTCGGAGGCCAAGAAGCAGCTTCAATAGCAGTTTGTTAAAAACCCAGTTTCTTGTTTCAGGAGACCCACACCCTATGGAAATCAGACAGACTACCGAATCTATGAGCTGAACAAAAGGCTACAGAACTGGACAGAGGTGAGAGATGCTTGGTAATTCACCTAATGATTAGTATCAATTCTGTCAAATATATAAATATAGCATTGATTGACATTGCTGTCAATAGTGCCACAGTTATCAGCTTCTTTGAATTATGTACTGTTGCCATGCTTTCAGATTTTTTTGTCCCATCTGCTGTTTGTTTGTAGCCAACCATGCTAGGGATTTTGTGGGAAATTAATCCCGAGACCGCTCTGACTCAATTTACATTCAGGCTCTAATAGGATTATCTGATCAACCTGGCTAAAACGCAGTTGGAGTGCCAACTGTTTACATGCCTGAGAGTGCAGCCGAATAGCTGAAATAAGCAACACTTTTACTTTACTGTTTACTCCTAGACATTAGGGGGGAATGTAATGTCGTTTTATTTAGATTACATCATCCTCAATTTAGAGAGTTAATTTCTTTAAAAGAAAAAAAAGAAGAGCAATTTGAAATCATTTTAACATTAGAGATACAAGTGACAGCAGCACCCATTTTGCATTTTTTTTAAATCGTAATATTGCCAGTGGGAACGAAAAGAGGAGCATAAAAATGATTATGAAAAATGCTGTTAAAGCAGTTTATGCATTTACAGGCTTAAATCTATCATAAAGTATGAGAACCTGCATGATAAGTTATATTGCCAGTGCATACAAAAAATTCCTGAAGACCTTTTACATTTTATGATATGTAGATCATTAAGAAATTGCAAAGAATTTACGTGAAACAAAAAAGGCTTGATATTTATTCCAAGTCTGTCTTTTTTTATGTAAAAAAAAAAGTGAAAACAGGATGTGAAAAATTTTTTGAATTTCAGATGATACTAATCATTGTTTGTCCTGCAAGTGTTATTATTCATTATTATATCATCTTGTAAAAGTAGTTGTGTTTTTACATAATTGACTGCGTTCTTCTCCTAAAACTTTTGGTCAGTGTTGAATACTTACATTTGTTATCAGTGCATAATTTTTTCTGGTAATATTGTGAAAAAGTAAATTGGAGTGCAATAAAGTAATATGTCAATGATGGGTGTTCCTTTAGGACTGTGACAATCTATGGTGGGATGCTTTCACCACTGAATTTTTTGAAGATGATGCAATGCTCACCATAACTTTCTGCCTGGAAGATGGACCCAAAAGATACAGTAAGAAATAATTTAAAGATGTAATTATTTGAGTCATTTTGTATTGATATGTTTCGATATTCAACAATATGCCTATTTTTTTATGTCTTCAGCCATTGGCAGGACATTGATTCCACGATACTTTCGGAGTATCTTTGAAGGGGGTGCCACAGAACTGTTCTATGTCTTGAAACATCCAAAGGAGTCCTTTCACAGTAACTTTGTATCTCTTGACTGTGACCAGTGCACTATGGTTACTCAGAATGGCAAACCTATGTTTACACAGGTAGTTACTATCTCCTCAAAACATATGATCTTTCTGTCACAAGTGATTTTTCTGACTGTCCTCTTTTTTTATTCTAGGTTTGTGTAGAGGGCCGTCTTTATCTGGAGTTCATGTTTGATGATATGATGAGGATCAAAACGTGGCACTTCAGCATTAGACAACACAGAGAGGTCCTCCCCAGGAGCATTTTGGCCATGCATGTAGGTGTTTTAATATATGAAACACTCACTAGTGCACCTTTTTAAATTGACCTCATACAGTATCTCTTTAATTCCTTAATGTAGGATCCGCAAATGCTAGACCAGCTAGCTAAAAATATCACCAGATGTGGGCTGTCCAACTCCACACTCAACTACCTCCGTGTAAGAAAGTACCTCACTATCATGCTTCTCAATTTGTAACTGGAGTCCCTTAAATTGCACAAATAACATCCTGCTTACACTTATATTTTTCTGCACATCTTTTCTTCTCAAAGCTTTGTGTGATATTGGAGCCCATGCAAGAGCTAATGTCCAGACATAAGACCTACAGTTTGAGCCCCAGAGACTGTTTGAAGACCTGTCTTTTCCAGAAGTGGCAGAGAATGGTAGCACCTCCAGGTAAAAGCAGTGGTAGTTGTTCTTACTGGCAATAGATGTCATGACTGTTTCCTAAATGTCAGTTCTAATTCTTCATCCAATTGAAGTCTAACTCCCATTGTGTGCCAAATCTTTGACCGTAACTTGTAGGCAAAGACTCATCTGATTCCTGGAGATTTAATTTCTTTGATGTCATTACTCATGGTATTTTATGCACTTATAGCTGAGCCAGCCAGACAACCACCAAATAAACGGCGGAAAAGGAAGGTGTCCGGTGGGAGCACTGTGAGCTCTGGCGGAGGCAGCAATAACAACAGCAACAGCAAAAAGAAGAGTCCAGCTAACAGCTTTTCTCTCTCCAGCCAGGTACCTGTAAGCATTACATCTATTCGAACTATATTTGCACCTCCGAGTAGAGTTAGGGAAGGTATGGGAAGATAGGGTAGAGCAGGTGAAATTGGAGTGTGTGTGTGTGTGTGTGTGTGTGTGTGTGTGTGTGTGTGTGTGTGTGTGTGTGTGTGTGTGTGTGTGTGTGTGTGTGTGTGTGTGTGTGTGTGTGTGTGTGTGTGTGTGTGTGTGTGTGTGTGTGTGTGTGTGTGTGTGTGTGTGTGTGTGTGTGTGTGTGTGTGTGTGTGTGTCAGGCGGTAGCTGCAGTATTTAATGTGTTGGCGGAGGTTTAAATGCAGGTCAGGATAGAGGTAGCTTTAGGCTGTGTCTGGTGGCAGGTTTTTGTATTGAGTTATAATTGGGTGGTGGGTGGAAGGGCCATAATTCTATGTGATAGATAGATTGAGTAAGTAAGACCCCCCCTGATCTGAACCAGTGATGGGCAGTCCCTGGGGCCACAGGCTAATGGATATATAGAGGAGGTATTATTGATTGGAATAGCTCATTGATGCATATATCATACATTTTTGGTCCATGGAGTTGGTCTACCTTGCTCTGGTTTTCTGTTGGAACAGTTAAGTTTCTCTTAATCAGCCTGATTCACCAGAGTTACTTCTAAGCTTATCAGAGCACACGTTTGACACACCACTGCTGGCTTACTTGGTTGGTCGACTGAGCGAAAGAGACCCGAGGTGGAATGAAACCTTCCCTGTGTTGCAGCACTCAAGGATCAGGGATGCCCACTGTTGGCTTATAGGGATGGCCCTCAACCCAGGTTCTTGGAACAGGGGAAGGGTCTCAGGGCCATATGGACTGCTGAGCTGTCTGGATAGCTGACCCTGTTTGATACTCGAGGAACTACCCATTGTCCCACACTAATTGGGGTCATATTAAGAGGGCGCTGATATTTCTACATGTTTACAATCCCTTTGGCCAAAATTACTGACTTAATATAGCTTTATTTTGAATTCTGTAAAATTTGTTCCAAATATCACATACATGAGTATATCTGGATTAGACCATAACCCAAAAATCTCTTACATACTGTAGTTGCAACTCGTCTACAAAGCCAGTCATTCCGCCCACCCCCTGTATTATGGGGATAATATGTACCGGCCCTTACTGTCCCCTTTAGGACGTGATGATGGTGGGAGAGCCCACTCTGATGGGAGGGGAGTTTGGTGACGAGGACGAGCGTCTGATCACACGACTGGAGAACACACAGTACGATGGGGCGAATGGCCTGGAAGATGAGGACAGTTTCAACAGCTCCCCTGCACTGGGGTCACACTCACCCTGGAACAACAAGACTCCTTCCAGTCAGGAGAGCAAGAATGACTCCCAGTCATCCCAATAGAGTGTTGAGGTCCCAGCCAGCCCCTTTTCAATGCATGAACTACTGGGATCCACCTGAGCCAACGTAATAGCGGGAAGAGACAGGGACAGGGGGCCCGGAGCACTTGTGTTCAGTTTTGTTTTCTTTATTTTGCCAACCTGTTATTTGAAAGCCAAGCAGACTGGTTAGGGAAAAGTATGATAGTTGATGTACTTGAATGAGCGCTTAGCTGTCACATGAAGGAAAACAGCCTCGCTCCCTCACAATATTGCATTTGCTCAGTGGTGCTCACCCATGGCCCTTGTCTTCTCTGCTCACATCAGTCCTCTTAGAGATGTGGTGAGACTTGTGGGATGGCAGCCTGTGTTTTGGTTTCTTTACCCCGATTATTGCTCACCACATTGTTTAAGCCAGAGTTGACATGTCCTGTTGTCCGAGTGCTCACCATGGCCACCGTGTCAGTGGGTTCTTGTTCCAACCTCGGGTCTCTCAGGTGTGCGTTTTGATAGACGCACCTCATTGTTTCTGCTGTGCTCGTGACATAGGAAAGAAATGCTACGCTTTTATTTAACTTATTTTTTTTGCAGGCTGCAGAACACTGTGTTTACTCTTAGTATAAAAAATTCATCAATTTTTTAAAAACTTCAATTATTTGTTTTTGTAGGACCTGGTTGGAACAAAAACCTGTACAGTGCCGGAGCTTGAGGACCGGAGTTGAGAACCACTACGCTAAAACTTAAACACTCAACCATCTACCAACACACACACACTCTCTCACACACACACACACACACACACACACACACACACACACATACACACACGCACACACACACACACATCCATATATATATAAACATACATATACGCACACATATATATACATACATACATACACACACACTCACCTTCAGCTCCAACATAAACATCAAGGTACAGCAAAGAGGTGGTACACAGCATGTCTGGACCAGAGCACCAGACGCTACAGAAGTGTGTTTCATTTTCTATGTTTTAGACTTATTTTGATTTTTCTTTTTTAATTTTGTAAACAATTTCTAAAAAAAACAAAACAGACAAGCAAGCAAACAAAAACACCCCAGAATATTCTTTGCACTGTTTTCACTATTAACTCCAATCTATTTTTCTTATGAATTGACGGTGTATTTTTTTTCTTTTTATATTATTGCTAATGTATGAACTGTACAACATCTGAAACTTGCAGTATATTAATGTGTAAGTATTGCTGTTAGATCATTCTTATTGTGATGGTTATAACTTTCATGTAAATCTATGCTTGATGTCATCCATCTGTGTCTGACTACACACTGTCATGAGGTCCACTGGCTCCAGTACTAGAAAAAAAAGGTAGGGAGGAACAAGGCTAGTGTTTTAAATGTATACTACATCCCATTCGGTGTGAGTTTATAGCAGCAACACTGGATACCAGTTTCTCCCTAAAATTTCTCTAAAACATGCGCCTGGTTTGGATCTGTTGTCTTCATTGCAGAACGTTAGCGTTGTGTTGAATTCTCTATCTGGGGATGCTCTCTTTTGAGAGCATAACAAGAAACCTCTCAAATTTGCTACTCAAAGTATTTTAAAACCACATTTTGAAAGGATTGTAAAATAAGAAAAAAAAGACTTTTGTATTAACTTAAGTTTCCCAGAAATGTTTTTAACCACAATTAAGAAAGCTGCAGACCAAGGAGCTACATGTAAAGATTCTTTAGATACTGATTACACTGCGCTGTTTGTTTTATGAAGCATCATTTGTTGGCTTTACCCCTCATGTTTGTGTCTGTGCTTGTATATTTTTAGGTAGTAATTTCTGTAAAAGTTATTCTATGTATTCCTCCCTAGAACTATGAGAAATTCAATCTAATGTAAAGAGATGAAAAGCTTCCTAAAAGTTTTTTTTAAAACGTGATTTTTAATCATGTACAATCACTGATAAAAGATTTTTTCCCTCATTTTAGCAAACTGTATTTATTTTTCTATGTACTGACTTCCTGTTTAGTTCCAACCCACATGTACAGTGCTCATGATAATATATGGAGGATTTTGTGGGTCTGTTGAGTCAGTTAATGCAGGTAAGGGTTGATCCATGACTATTTTTTTTTTGTCATGCAGCTCCTGAGTTAATCTGGCTTGACCTTCACAATGGTTCAATAGATTCACATTCAAGAGATGTTTAATAGCTATTTTTTGCTGTTGTAGGTTTTCTGGTCCATCTGAAAATATATCGGATGCACAGTTTTAAATAAATTACCACATTTAGAGAAAATATTTTATTGACCTCCAAGTTGTCTTTTTTTCCTGTGAAACTGTCTTTCATGGTGAGTCATTGATGAAAAGCCTTGTTTTTTTCAGATGCTGGAAAGTTGCTGTAACAGTGCAACCTTTCATGAAATGAAATAAAAATGTATTGAACCCTTTTAATCATTACTGTACTCATGTATTTGTTCTATACAGAAATTTCAAATCAGATCACAAGCAGTTAATTAGAAATTATTTGATGTGTTACTGGAATTCGCAACAATCCGCTGTGTCAATGTCTGGTATTAACCCCTCCGAAATGATTCCTCATCAAAGGGCCTTAATAGTAATGTGTCCAGCAGGGGTCTCACTGAGCTGCCTGTCATAAAGTCTTTCATTACAAAAACAGGCAGTCATCTATATATCGTCTGCTGCTTGACCTGCACTATATGTGAACATGTAGCTCAGTTCAATCCCTGGCATCTCCACTGTAAGTCGCTTTGGATAAAAGTGTCTGCCAAAATGACTACTGTAAATAACTGTATACTCTGGGTTGCAGCTGGAACCTATCCCAGCTATCATCGGGCAAGAGGCAGGGTACACCCTAGACTGGTCGCGAGTCCATCACAGGGCCACATACACAGACACTCACTTATTTGGGGCAATTTTCCCAATTTTGTCCAATTAACCTGCGGTGTGATTTTGAACTGTGGGAGAAAACCGGAGAACCCAGAGGAAACCCATGCAGACACGGGGGGAACATGTAAACTCCACACAGAAAGGTCCCCTTGTTTGACTCGAACCAGAGTCGTTCGTGCTGTGAGGCTGAAGCGCTAACCACCGTGCAGCCCGCAGGCGGTCATGTTGCCTTCTAATTTTCGCTGATATGTAGGCAGTTGTGTTTAAATTCCAACCTTGCAGAAATGCTGCAGGACTTCACCGGTTAAGCCCTGGTGTTAACAGGTTACGTTAGCAGCTTACCCTGGTATGCTGGATCACTAGATGGTAATGCAACAACACAGAGAGTTGAGAATCGATAGTTGCTCTGTGTGTCTGCTTCTTTTACTTCTGAATTTCTAACATTTTTTTCTTTAGTAAGTATCTATAAAAAATAAATTCGAATGAAAATTAATTGCCAGTCTGTCATTGGCTTTTTTTGTTAAAGTTTGAACTGTCAATAGCTGTAGATTCAGAAGTCACAAATAGAAAACAGCTTTTGTTTCTGATATGCAAGCTGTTGCTGAGCTGTGAACAGCATCACATAAGAACAACCTGAGATTGAGTAAACAAGGCTCTGCTGCTCTTTATGTGAAATGATAAACATCAAATTGTCAAAAGGAGGAATTTCACACTATGACCTAAATCTTGCCAGTTTCCCCTTGGTCTTTGGTCAGACTAGATGTAATAACAAAAGCCATGGTGGCAGCAGATTGAAAAGTGATACAGTAAATTTGTCTGACTTTGTGACAATAGCCATTGTCATCCTGGAGATGACCTGTTTTTTTCCTGAGCATTTGATATAACTACATCACTACATTGAAAAAGTACTCAACAAGCTGAAGTTTGACACAACATGGAATTGTAAGTATGCTTTATTAAGAAGATTTTTTTTTTTTTTTTAATTGTATGCTCAGTTGGTAGCTGACATGCTTCGGTCATTGTCTTTATTTGTTGCTGTTCACAAATATACAAATTTACACTTAAAAAGTGGAGGAATGACAATATATTTTATGTTGACAGCAAGATGACTGAGAAAAGGGCATTAATTTCATTCTACAGCTCCACTTTCAACTGCCAAATGTTTATTACTTAGCTATTTTGTTTGCAAACTGAAATAAAATTTGTCAGCTCCTATTCTCTTTTCATTGAGGTTTTACAGTAGTGGGTTTCATTGGAGCTACCATACTTCAAGTTTCCCAATGTTTTTCTAAGAAAGCATTAATCTTAAAGTTTTGGTTGTGTTAAGAATATAGTGCAGATGTCAATAGAGAAAGCACTTAAATCCATCCATTGTCTTATCCTACTTAGGGTCGCTGGGGATGCTTGAGCCTATCCCAGCTGGCATCAGGCGGGCGCTGGATTGACTGATCGCCAGTCAATTGTAGAGCAACATACAAAGATATAAAGAGAGACAGCTGTTAGACAATTTTCTATTGTTTGAAGATTTCCCTGTACTTTTCCACTTGTCTTTAAGACAGACTCCTATTGATGCTCTCACTCCCATTAAATCATCCAGAGGTCCTGCAACAGACTTGGAGATAGGTACCTCCTCACAGCGGTCTTGAAGATAGGTACCATTCCACGGTCCTTTCCTTATGCGTAACACTCCTTATGCAGCTCTGTGCTTCTCAATGCAATTATTGTTCACTTTTTATATAAAGGGGACTCACTAAAACCAATATATTAGAGTCCTGCTGGAAGAAAAGAAGGCACCATCTCTGTTTCTCTCCGCTGCCCAAATTAACCTCTGATACAATAGGCGAGGGGCTCTGGACCCTGGCCTTGGACTGAGAGGACAAGGAGAGCCCAGCCACGGTTCCCGGGGGTCTCTACCACTACCTCGCCTCAAGACCGCCGTCAACAACACTCATTATTTGCACAGTTGAGCAATTTTTCCAATTAACCTGCTGCAGCATGTTTTTGGACTGTGGGAGAACACCCATACAGGCACAGGGAGACCATGCAAACTCCACATAGAAAAGTCCCCCGTTGGAACTGAACCAGCAGCCTTTGTGCTGTGATGCTGAAGCATTTACCATTGCACCACTGAGAGCTCTTGATCTATTATGCGAATAGATAAGACGGAATACAGCGAAGTGTATTTTATTTTCAGTTATGATGAGATAATAAAAGAATGTATAATATTATATCACTTGTAAGGATGGCTGGCCTAAGGGGGGAAACGGGCAGAAATTAATTTTGTGCTTAAATGATAATAATAAAATATAGTCAGTCATTGATAATTGTCAGGAAACACACCCGACAGTTTTTCATTTCTTGGAAATTCTTTTGATACAGTTATGAATTACAAAAACAATGTTTAAATTGAAAAAAAAAAAAATAACGTGTGGACTTCTTTTTCGTGTCAACTAGAAGAACAGGACAGCACATTAGTGCCATGCAAATCATTGCGAAAGACAGTGGAAGTGGAAATCATTGCTTGCTTCAAAAAGGCTAGATAAATTTTAAGAGCAACAGGGCATATTGCAGTGCCAGTGCATTCCTGTCTTTTTTGTTGGGGGTAAAGGTCTGGCACTGACTCATGACTCCATCACTGGTCCCTGAGGCTGCTTATATCCCTGGGCACTAAGCGTAAGCAGCGTGAGCAACTCTGATTTTACTTTCTTCCTCAGCATTCACTTTTGAAGGCAGTACAATGGGGCCAATGCTACTGAGAAGCCTTTTTGTTCTTCTGGTTCCATTTCTGCCAGTGCTCTCCAGTGCACCCTCTTTGTGAGTACAACCCTCTACAGGAAACTTGTACAGTACTTCAGATTAAGATTTATGAACAAGGCTCTCTCTTTTTCCGGCCTTTGGGTCCATTGGACAGCCTTCCTTGAAGAAGACTGCAAGCTTCAATCCCAGACTGGTGACAAAAATCAGTTATTCAAATCCAAAAACCTTTATTTGGCCCCCGGGGGCCAATTAGGATAAGAACATTATGAAAACACCCACACCTTGGAGAAACTTAGATAATAGAGAGGCAAGAGTTAGTAACCCTATAACCAAATGCTGGGGCACCTTGATAGCGCTGGTACCAGGCCAAGGGATTAAAGTCCTCACCAAAGGCCAAGAACATGGAGTCCTGAGGAGAAGGAGCATGTAAAACATCAAAGCGACAACAGGGAGATGGAGAAAAGTAAAGCTTATGAGAAGTAATGGGTGAAAACATAAACAATGACTTATAAAACTCTGGCTGGTTATTGACAGTTATCTCTGGAGTCAGGTGCCATCAGATAGGTCTTTTCAGTCGTTGTTTCCTGACTGACACCTGAATATTCATATCATGGGGGTTCGATTTTATGAGGTTAAACGGACATGAAAGTCAACTTTGACAGCAATAAACTCAAAAGTTAGAGAACTAGAAGGTAACCATAATGCAGTCATATAAGAACTTTCCACTGTAAAAATTTGAAGAAAATGTTTAAGTAGATGGAGAAAATGAAATTCTGTTAAGGTCAGGGCGGCTGTGGCTTAGTTGGTAGAGCAGGCGTCTAGCCAATCAGAAAGTCTGTGAGATGATTCTTGGCTCCTTCTGCCCGAGTGCTGAAGTGTCATTGGGCAAGACACTGAACCCCATGTTGCTCCTGATGGTCATGTTAGCACCACATCTGCCGCCATCAGTGTATGAGTTTGTGTGTGAATGGATAAATATAATCCAGAGTCAAGCACTTTATAACAGAAAGGTGTTGAAAGCACTTTATAAGTGGAGTTCATTTACCATTTGTCTAGAATACAAGGGTGGCAGTACTGCAACACCATGGATACGGGAGAACACACAGTTGGTGATTTTTTTTTCCCTGGAGAAAGACTTTTACATATTTGGCAATGATAAGTTTCAAATTTCCCCAATATCCACATCCTTTCAGTAAAGGTACATGTTAAATTTGAAAGTAATTAATGAGCCCCCAGGTAGCACTTGTGGCTGAATCTAGCTTACACGCAATGCTTTCACATCACTAATGGTCAGAAGAGGAATAGGTAAGGTAAGTAAGCTCAAGGTAAGTGTGACTGCGCTTGTTTTAACTGAGGTCATCTTCCTCTATGGTTGGGTTTGATGGTGGTTGGCGCCTGATGTGTTACAGTAATTCTACCTTCTTGTTCCACCCTCAATTGCTGGGCATTTTCATCTGTGGTCATAATTCCTGTTTATGATTCCCTTACTACTGGTAACACTCATTTCCAAGTGTCTCCGTTCCAGCTTTTATGTCCCGTACTTGCTGTGTCAGGGGGCGGTTAGAAGGTACAGGTATTGACTGATTTACTTTAGAACTTGTTTCACAGGTTTTCTGGCCGTCGGCCCGCATTTGTCTGAGTTTATAAAGCAAAACAGAACAGGGCACTACTGGACATAGCATGAGGATCTTAATATATGAAAACTAGAGGGATAGGTATCAAAAAACATATCAAAAACAATGTGAAAAAATTCATTCGGTTATAATATCTAACATATAATTTATTCATAATAAATGTAAGACGTACTGCGCATCTATTACTGCAAGGCCTTTCCAACTTTTCACGTGTCAAAGCTTCTTTCAGTTTACTTCTGTCTTGGTAGCAGATTAAAGGATCAGCCTGTAACTGATGGGCTGAAGTAAACATTGGAAGAGTTACTGGCAGGCGATCTCACACTTTACTTGAGGAACAAAGGCAGGCATATAGTGCATGGAACTTCCTCTGCTTTATTTGTTTCCCTCGCTTTTGTGTCACGTTCCCTTTCAAAACAAACGTATTTCCTCTCACCCGTGTAGAAATATTGCCATAGTCTTTAATATCTGACCTGCTATGTATTGTCTAAACTTAACATTGATATGGTATCAGGGGTCCAAATTTCTTCTTGAAGAAGTACTCTGAATGTGGGCTGAAGGTAAGCAATAACTTAAATTTATTTCATTATATTGTGTTTTTGTGTTTCTAGATGACTATATTGCCTGATTCCTTATTCTAAACTTGTCCTATAATGGAACTGATAAGGGGGTCAGTGATTAGTGTAACAAATGTTTATGTGTTTTTCTTAGCAACCGAATGAGTATTTTCTCATTTCTTATTTCCTTGGTCCCAGTTATCTCATGTTGTATGTTTGCTTTGTCAGTGCATGTTGAGAGATTGCAGGTCTGGACTGATTCACACCGAATGACTCAGTAGAGTGTATTTATGCTGTGGGAAATATCCAATATTTTAAGAATAAGAATTAGAATAAGGACAACTTTATTTATCTCAAAGGAAATTGTTGAATTTATTTCAGTAATGGACTCATTCTGGTCTGCCTTCTTTTATCTGTGTGTAACCCCCAATTTAAAAAACACAAACACATGGATCTTTTTTATTTTTGTATTAATTCAACCTTTATTTAACCAGGTAAGTTAGTTGAGCACAGTTTCTCATTTCCAGTGATGACCTGGATCTTTGGTTGTTAACCTGCTGTTGTTTACTTCCTTCATGCCCGTCCCTCTCTTTTTTTCCCACCATCTCTTCTGTCTCCTCGCTTCTCATATTAGACCAACCCTTTCTCCTGCCTTCCATTCCCTCCCTCCCTCCCTGTGCTCAAAGCATCCAGGTTGTCCGGGCAAGCATAGTCAACTTCAATTTGACAGTTGGACGTATCTGGTTTCCATGAGACCGTCAGTGTGCACGGCCCGTACAGAATTACAGCAGACCGTATTAGTCGGATTCTAATTCACCACTAAAGGTAGGTTGACCGAGAGAAAACAAACTGACTTGTCCATTTGTGTCTACGCTTGAGTTTCATATATTTTTGACTCTGTCACTTGTTTGTGTTCAACCTTCCAAATGATTTTATTCCAAGGACCTTTTTCACATACCCTGTTTTGTTCTTTTAAAGTCCACAGTTATGTTATTCCTGATGTCATTCTGGAGGATTCTGAACAGCCTCCCCTTTTATGGGGAAAGTATTTGTGATAGTTACTTTGCTTCTCTCCCTTGTCCTCAATGACTGTTATTGTATTTTTGTGCATATCTTGTTTCCAGACACATCAAAAAGGTGCTTGTGCCATGAGGTGATCATTTAGTAAACCTGTTTGTGTCAACCGTCAGCATGGGGCTAGATTCCAGACAGAGGGGTTTGAGGTGGCGGGGCATCACTGTGGTGTTCAGGGCTGCAGTTGGAGGATTACTGCTGAGGCTCAGTGGGGCCCAATCCGTCTCCCCACAGACTGCCACAGTAGCTAAATTTCAGACTTTTACCCAGCCAGAGTACCACAACACAGAACTTGTAAACCCTGGAGTTGACTTCCTTGCCGCTTTTGTTCAGTCATTCATCCACACAGTCCAGCCTAAACCCTTTCCCAAAGGTAAGTATTGTTCATTGTTCTTATCTTGAATATTAGGTGGCATGCTCTAATGTATTCTTATCCAAATAGTGGACACGTAGTTTTTGTTTGCTTTCGGGTAACAACCTGCTGTTCAAATACAATTCCAATAACACGAATACATTTTGCAGCTTACATAGTGTACTAGATTAAAATTGTCCTCCATGTCAAGGAAGAGGAATTGTTATTAACCCTCAGTCCTATTGTGCTCTGACGTTGCCTCTCAGATGACAGGTTAATAAGTATGTGTAGTGAATATTTAACCTATATGAGCCCTTTTGTGGTTTCCAGGTAGGCCAACAGCCTCGATGGTCTTTTTCTGTTACCGACATTGCCTCATAAAACCCTACCTATTTTGTATACAACTTCCTGCCTGGAGAATTTACAAATGGACATGACCGCATGACTAATAGCTTTTTCTTGTTTAGACTCAGTAAACATTGTGATTGTAATGTTTGGTGATAAATATTGGAAGTGACTTTAACTCAAGAGATTCTGAAGTAATTTAAACCATTGTTTTTCTGGTGCACTCACTGCGCTCCCATGTGATAAGGAAAATGGCACGGTTGCTAATGATTGTTGGTTTCTGCTCTACAAAAACCCACAAAGCGGGTTATAATTTTGTGCATAAGAAAATATACAGAAAAAGAATTGGGTTCAGTGAAACTGTAAATGTACTGTAGTTTCTGCTGTGAACATGTTGCATCTCCTGAAACTATCCTTGATTCTTGGTAAGCACTAAATGTAAGTGCCACAGTTCAATTTTACAATGCAAAAGATGACAATATTTGTACAAAGCTGCACAGGACACATTTAACTTATTTCACTTCACAAGATATTGTACCAAAATGACAGGAAGAAACCAGTAGAGTTGTAGAGACAGCTGTTTAGACTATTCTTGTTTATTCAGATATGCAACGTTGTAGTTCAAATGCGTTAACCTACAAAAAAAATGATTTTTTTTCTTCTCCATTTTTTTTCAGACCTTATCCTGGAAATTATCCCCTCTTTTGAAGAAGTACTATCAAATGGAGAACTTCGCGATAAAGTGCGTAAATTAGGTGGACTTTTAAATGGTCTAAATAATTGTTTGAACTTTCACACATGGGAAAAGCACAGACACACCCTCATCTGTGGCCTTGGAGCTGGTAATCTGAGAGTGTTTCACGATGTGCATGCATCCCACTCGACTAAAGTTACTATGACTCTTTCATCCACTCTGATTGTAGACTTGTTGACTCACCCAAAGTAATATAAAACTATTGTCTGTATGATGTCCTACTTTGTTTGATGTCACAAAATACCACAAAGGCCTTACATTGTTCTGCTATCTTGAAAATTATGTATTTTTTGATTTTTTTGTAAATGCTTAAAATAACAAATATCTTCATTTGTCTGCATTTATGTGTATCCAGGTCTTGTTATATGAGGTGGGTTTTCTAGTGAGTGCAGCCATTGGCATCCTATACATTATTGTGATGCCCATAGCTGGTCTCGTGGTGTGCTGTCACTGCTGTTGTGTGAAGAAGTACCAGAAACAGACATCCTCCATTCAGTGTCGCAGAAGAACCCTCTACTGGAGTTTATTTAT
The DNA here is from genome assembly GCF_037954325.1 of Fistularia commersonii. Lineage (NCBI taxonomy): Eukaryota > Metazoa > Chordata > Actinopteri > Syngnathiformes > Fistulariidae > Fistularia > Fistularia commersonii. Next base: position 14,743,744 of record NC_141285.1, read on the forward strand.
CACCACAGTCGTTATCCTGTGAGTGTGTGTGTGTGCGATTGAGCGCACGCTTATGTATAAGTAGAATGATGTCCTATGTGAAATTAGACTAGAACGAAACAACTTTGATACATATGTCTCCGCTGGTGTGGCTCAGTTTTCAATGCTAAGAAGTTTTTCACAACAGAAATAAGAGGTTATTTTTTGGTGTGTGTGTATGTCCATTTTTGCAGTGCTGGGAATGTCTGCATGTTCAGAAGTAATGGGAACCTCAAAGTAAGTGTGGATGGGACCCCTTTGATATTGGACAACAGCATAGAGAATCTCCACACCTTCATAACTGCTGTACCTCAGGTAAGAAAAAAGCTCTGATTAAAGGTTGCTGCATAAACATGAAAATGTTCATTTGTCAAATGTTAAGTGCCCTAGTGTGGCAGCATTAATCAGGAATTGTCGAAAGCTTGTCCATGATCTTTTCCCCTTCATTTTATAACAAGAAGTCCTGCCCCCTCTACCATCAATCTTTAATATTGAATATTGTCAAAAGAATGTTTGTGTGTCACTTCAACATACCTTCAAGTTTCCCTTTCAGTCGAATAACTAAGTTCCGACCCTATACTATGAATGGTAAATATACTTATCTCAAGCTGCCAGAATGAGTGGAAAATATGGGACTGCATTCTGCTTTTTATTTTATTCTATAAAACTTTCATGTTTGATTAACTCACGAAATCAATCCTGGTTGGGTTTTCTTTCAACCCATGTAGTAAATGAAAGGTTCTGAAATTGTTTGTTTTTTCCCTGTCAATCTTCAGCAAGTTCACTATGTGGTGAATGAGAGCACCAGGACCATACAGGAGGTCTCAAACAACCTTGATGGTAAAAAAACAAAAACAAAAGTAATTATTGTACTGGTTGTAAGATGTGCTGAAGAGCATCTACATTTATGCCAATGTGTCTTTGAAACAGCCATTGGACTGAAATTGGGTTTGCCGATCCAGGAGCGCTTCAGAGGAACCCTGGACCCGACAGTGCACTCTGTGAGGGTTCTGGATGAAGGTACAATACACCAGCATGTTTGGTCCTGTTTCAGGCAGGACATGTAAATGCATGTTACATGTAAGGTACGAGAGTGGGATCTGCAGAGATGGACCATGATTTTACCTTGTAGTTATGCAGAGTTTCCCCCTGAAAAAGCCAGTGTTTTTAAATTTTATGCTGATGAAAAAAATGCAAAAAATGTATTTAAGTACATTGTTAGTTCTTTCTGCAACTGAAAATCAAGAATGGCAAGTAAAATAAATTCACAGACAATGTTACATGTTATCTGTCATATCACAATAAACGATCTTTGTTTTCATTTTTTACAAATAGAAATGGCTATTGATAAACGAGTCTTATATTGATAAGCGCTTTTTCAAGATTCATACTGTTTATCATCCTATGCACAGTCTGTAAATGTGTTTTCCTGTACAATGAAATACTTATTTGGCTGTCCATGGTGAAGCCAGGTAGGTAGCAAATGAAAAAACAAAGCAAAAAAACAAACAAACAAAAAAACAATTAGCATATTATTGCAACAGGATGTAAACAGTGCAGAGAAATGTAAACAGTATTAACGGGATGTGCAAGTTAAAGAAAAAGTGCAAACTGAAATCTAAACAGTTGTGTTCAGGGGATGTGCAAGTTGAGAAAAATGCAGATTAACATCTTAAAAACTGAGTGCAGCTTGGGTCTACAAACTCAGACAGTGAGTGCAGGTTGTTTGCAGACAGTTTCATAAACAGTTAACTTAAAATGTATTAGGATACAGCTGCTTGAATTTCAGTGTTTCTTTTCATTTGTGTGAACAGAGTCGGCAAGCATCAATGTTCACTTGAAAGACTTAAACTCATCCCTGGCCCAGCTACAATCCAGCATGAATGTCCTCCAAGCCAACTTCACTGCTGTCAAAGATAACATTGACATCACTGCATCCAAACCAAACTGCGTTGGCTGTAGCGACATAAGTCTGGAGCTACAGAAAGTATCACTTGATGCCTCCATCACTGTATGTACCCATCCATTGTGAAAGATGAACTACAGATCGAGTAGGAATTTGTGGGTCTCTTCCAGGCTGGAAAAACTTTTTTCAAAAAGGGGGGTGAAAAGAAAAAAAAAAAAAAAACTATAAAAAAAAACACTCATTTGATGTAACTGACATTCAGCCTCGATGATACAAGTAATTACTGAAGTCTGATGTTGTGGTGAAAAAGCAAAAGGAAGCTTAAATCAGGCAAGAAGTAGCACAGACAGAGACAACAACACACAATATCCGTATTTTTTGACTTTTGACACTTAATTTGTCCCCCAATCCGTTTTCCAATGTAACTCCTACACTTTTCACTCCCACCTCCACATGCACACTCCTATTTCTCCTAATAGGATCTTAAGGGATTAGAGGGGTGATCGTTATCAGTATTCTTTTAAATGAAGGAGTTTGGTTGCAGCCCCATAGCTGATTATATCTAGAAAACCATGTTTGTGCTCGGTTACCTCAATTTTGCTGCCCCCTTCTGCTTGTTGCCAGCATAGCTTTTAAGATGCACGTAATCGTGAGTTTATTGATTATCTGTTTTTAACTCTGTAGATACCCAGTCTTGCTGAGTTCCAGTCTGCAGTGGATGAAGTTATTGCGGCTGATTTTAAATCCCAAATCAATAAGGTCAGAGACCTCCATCCCAACACGTACACGTATATGCACATGCACATGCACATGCACATGCACATGCACATGCACATGCACATGCACATGCACATGCACATGCACATGCACATGCACTAACAATAACTTTTCAGACTTTTTAATTCCTCTTCCCTCAGCTGCAGGGAATCTTCAATCTTTGTAGTTACTGCTAACAGTTAAGACAATTTATATATCATTATATTTCTTATTCTTCCTCCTTTCCACTATTGTCTATTACTGTTATGTTTTTACTTGAAACTCTGGCACAACAATTTCCTTCGGGATTAATAAAGTTGTTCTCATCTCTCATCTCATCTCATCTCTCAACTTGAATCATGTAGATATGTTATCTGCTCTTTCAACTACATTAATGGATGATTAAGATGGCAGTTAACAAGCATAACCAAAAAACAATTTAATAAAATGTGAAAAATGAATTAGGGCTGCATGTCTATGCCAGTACTGACACTATATTTATGTGTGTTACCAGAGATAAATTGCTACTGCCTGATTACAACAAAGTAACTCATTCATTGAAAATATGTTCTGGAAAGACAATTTTTATTCCGCCCTCCAAATACGGACTTATAAAATACCATTCTACATGATGCAATTGCTATCATGATTATCCTTATTTTTATTCAAGATGTCTTTGCCATTCTACATGATGTTATTGCTATCATGATTATCTTTATTTTTATTCAAGGTGGAGGATTATCTCAACAGCATTCCTCAGACAGTTACCGATGATACACGGGATGTTGTTCAAAGTGAGCGCCCAAGGACAAGACGTCTTTGTCAAATCTAATCTACAATCAGCTATTTACTGTACAATCTGCAGTTAGATTTAGAAAATGACCTCCGTGTGTCCGATTTCAGCAAGCAAGCAGCAGCTGAGTGAAATAGAAAAGCAGATCTCCCAGCTGACCAACGACCTTCCCTTAAATGATCTCACTAACATCTTGGACCCTCTCAATCAAGCTCAGGTGGAAATCAACAATCTTCGCCCAGAGATCCTCAGAGCAGAAGTTATTAGGTAATAATCCTTGGAAAGTAGACGGGGAGCGATCTGAGTGAGATTTGATGAGAACGACTTGGCTTAATCATTGTACGTCCACTTTTGCAGATCAGGGGTATTTATTGCGCTGAGCTGCATTGTCCTCCTGGTGGTAGTGTGTAATGCTCTCGGTCTAGTTTTGGGTCCACTGGGCCTGAAACCCCAAGTGGACCCCACAAACCGCTCCTGCACGGCAGACTGTGGAGGGACATTTCTCATGATGTGAGTCACGGCGGTGTACAAATTCAATATGAAACACATATACAGTTAGAGATCACACATTTCATTTTGTGTTTACAGGGGTGCCGGTTTCAGCTTCCTTTTCTCCTGGCTATTCATGATAGCAGTCCTGCTTCTGTTTGTGTTTGGCGGCAATGTTTACAAACTCATCTGTCAGCCATGGAATGATGGACAACTACTAAATGTAGTACCTCAAAAACAATCACCCGCATAAAGGACTTGTAAAGACACAGGATGATCGATTCGTACTAAATTTTCTATTTCCCTGTCTTCCTCTCTGCAGCTAATTGATACTCCAGGCTTGATTCCAGGGCTGGACATACAATCGTCTTTGAAACTAAAGACCAATGTCACCATCACTGATATTTATAAGTATGTGAAGCTCTATCCACGTGCCATAGAAACACAAGTTTGTGCATTCACACTGTGCCCATCTCTTACCTCATCATTCCTATCTGTATAAGATTTGAAACATGCAAGTACATTGACTTTGGTTAAAATTGTTTTTTTCAGTGAGTGTGAGAAGAACCAACCTTTGTGGTCAGTGTTGCACTTATCTGAGGTTTTTGACCTTGGAGCCATACTCAATGTGTCTGGTGTAAGTTTCCTCACCATCAACACATGCACATGCAAACGCGCGCGCGCACACACTCACACACACACACACACACACACACACACACACACACACACACACACACACACACACACACACACACACAACTGTTTAGCTCTCAGGCCTGTCACAGATGGTCAGTTGAGGGATAAGCACGAAGGCAGTGACATATAAAGTGAAACATCTTATTCTGAGCCAGAGGAAATCCTATTGTTTAAATCAAGAAGGAGAGCTGAAAGCACATACAATCTGTTCTGGATGTTAGAATGTCTTAATCAATTCAAAATGTGAAACCTTTGTCTGATAAAATATGATTATTTTTTTCTCTTTGCTCCCCAACCTCTCTGTTACTCACACACAGTACACGGAGGAATTGCAGCAGCATTTTGAAAACACAAACATCACTCTGTCCACGATCACACTTTTGAGCCCCGAAATCAAAAATTCACTGACAAGCTTCACTAACAAGGTCGACCAAGTTAACTTCACTCATGCCACACAGCAAGTAAGCGTGTTGTTTTTTGATATAGCAGATGCACATATATCAACTTTAAATTTTTTTTTGTACGCATATAGTTGGTTTATGCACCTTGTTTCCTCTTTTAGATAAACAGCATTTCAAACATCAACCTGAATACAACGGCAGATAAACTGGATGTGCTGGCGAACATTCAAGTGAGTCATGAACTGGCACCACTTTTTTCGGTTTCTCAGATTTCCTTCAGTTTTTGGTGATGCCCTTACTTCTAAATACTGATCTAATACTTCCTTTAAGGCAAATAATGACATAAAGGAAGAGCTGAAAAACGAGGCCAGGGACCTAAGACATATCCAGACAACCATAGAAACAACCGTCCTCCCACTGGCTGTGCGTAATGAGCTTTATATTTGTAGCATCTCTGGTTCTGGTTGTCCTTTCTTTTTTTTTTTTTGGCATCCCATTGTGTTACAGACATTAGAAAAAACTGACATCCAGTGCTTTTATTTTCAGAACAAAGTGAACACCACGATTGAGAATCTTCAACTATTTGGCAAAAAAATCAATGTGAGTACACAGGAAAAGAAAACATTGCAAAAATCTGAGCTTTCCCCATCTTTTTCTCGGTAACACATTCTTTGCCTCCCTGTCCCATACAGGGAACAGTGGGGGAGGTTCTGACAAACGTGGGTGTAGCACAAGACTTCCTCACAACAAATACATCACAGCTTGTCAAGACCGTGAGTAGAGTCTCAAGTCACATGAGTTAGAGGAAAAAAAAGCGCTCCATGAGGTTCTTTAATGCCTGTGGTGGGTCAGTCATTTTATCCAATGGGAAAAGGGGGGAGGTCTCAGTGTACATGTAGTATGACTGCCTTTTTTGTAGCTTAAATTCTGGGCCTGTTGGTTTCATATCTATGATGAGGTTGGAGCCACGGAGAAACAGCACTCACCACCTACAACTAAGAAATATTGTATTCAAATACAAGTATATCTATAGATGTGTTTTCATCTTTCTTATATCCTTTCATATGTGCATGAAATGTGATGAATAAATAGAACTTGTCTTGAACTGCCAAATCACAATGATCTTTCTGTTATTTACACGTCACAATGAGCAAAAATGGCCAGGAAATCCAACAAATCTAGAAAATTCCCACTGTGGAATTTATCTTTTTCTTACTTTCAGGAGAGCACAAAATTTTTGGATAGTCAGCTGGGTTACTTCACTGCGTATGCTGACTGGGCAAATCAGACGGTAGGGTCATCTCTGGTCTTTGTAGACATTTCTCTGGATATAAGTTTATGTTTTGCTTGTATGGCTGATCAGCTCAACTGTCTACAGATCACCCAGCAGATTGGCCGTTGCAGGCCAGCAGCTAATGTTGTGAACTCAGTGGAGGACCTTCTCTGCTCTAACATTGTAGAGTCTCTGGTGAGGGTCTAGTGCACCTTGATCACTTTTCCTTGAATAAAAATGACTTAAAAGCAGAAATTAATGGTCATTTTCATCATTATCAAATCAGTACAAATCCATTTTACTATCTGTTTATTGCTTTGCATTTTATTCACTTATGTCTTCTTTCTGTAGAATGCCTTCTGGTTCAGCCTGGGGTGGTGCTTGCTCTTCTTCGTCCCAAGCATCATATTTTCGGTCAAACTGGCAAAATACTACCGAAAAATGAAGTACACTGATGTCTATGAGTAAGTATCACACACATTTAACTTAAAAGATAACTTAAAAGATATATTTTACCTGAGAAAGAAGCTTGGGGATAAGCTCATGGTGGTCAGGACCACAGGACCCCATCAGGCCTAGCTTCTAACAATGTAGAGCTACAATACTGCTTGTGCATCACAAGGAAAGACAGTAGGTTCAGATGCAAAATAAATGGGTCAGCAGAAGTGGATTTGTGGGCATGCCATGAGCTGGTGTGTTAAAATGATTATTGGGATGTGAAATGCCACCTTTCTGGCAGGGAAGGAGCGAAAATGGTGTGAGTGATGAAGTGGTAACAGTATGATTCAGTTGGGCTATGTATGTGCAAATTGTCAGGTGGATGAAGTAATACTTTCTGCTCTCAGTAATGCAACAGTGAGGTGGCGTTTTCCCCAAGATGTAAGAGGTTCACCTCCAAACAACAACTGTTATGGAGTGAAAATATTTAACTTGCATGTATATGCCAAACAGCTTGTGAAACTGCCTTGGTGTCTCTAGGTGATTTCCTGGACAACAGACTTCACAATCCTGCCAGGGGGCTAAAATACTCTTGTGGACAGTTATGAAGATATTATGAAGCGGGCATTTAGGGAGATTAGTCTGTCTGATCCAAACTGCCAAATGATTTTATAAACATATCATCAGCCCTCCATCAATCTGGTTAGGACTACTGGGGGGAAAAAAAAAACGTTTCATGTCAGACAACCCTAGTTAATCAATATTTCAATATTCTCTGGTGTGAAATTATTTGTTAAAGTGGCCTCATCTTGTCACACAGACTTTATTCAAAATGGAGTAACAAAACAAAGCAAACACAAAAAAGTAGCCATCATGAAGGTCTTGTCGCAGCATAAAACAAGATTTAAATAGTACTTTTGTTTTGTTGGAACTCATTTCTCCTACTATGCTCCCATGGTATTCCTTCAGACTCACTCAAAGTTCATGTACATACCTCTCCAGCTCTTTTTATAAGATGAATCAAGCAGAACCATTTTGTAAAAGTCCCTTTGTTGCTTGAGTAAATCACTCGCTCGAACCATGGAAATGGTCTCCTGAGTTGTCTCTTTGGCTGACATGGAAGTTATGAAATTCGCTTCCTATGAAAGACGGCCCGAAAAGTTAAAGACCTGGGCGATCTGTCTTTATTGAAATTACTCATTCAAAGCTGCATTTCTGGCTTGAACTGATGAGCAGTACAACAAATATGTCTAATCTATTTAAAACTTATGTGTTCTATGGGCACCTTTGACTTTTATTTTTTGTGTTTTCAGTAATCACATTGTCATGAACCACATCCCACGGGCACAAATGAATATCACCTAAGAGGGCAGCATACAGTACGTGTCTCATATCCTTGAACAGCTGCAGACACTACTATGGCAGTCCTAAACAAAATGAGACACACTTGCTGCCAGATGTGGTGAAGGGCAGAAAGAGTTTGAACACATACTTGACTAATTTGACTTCAAATTCTGTCCATGGGATGGAGGAGCAAAATCTTTGAGTTATTGAAGGTCTAATGTGAGGGGACACATGGCACAGAACATTCTGCAGGTTTTTTTTTGGTTCAATTATTTCAAATAAATACATGAAATGTTTTTTTTCATGTAATGTGGTACATAAATGCTTTATATGTATTTCTTGCATGGTCAATGTAGCAGCTATGGACCTTGGATAATGACAATCAGCTGAATAATTTGAGGTATGCCAATGCCATTTTGATGGAGAACATTTTAAATTCACCCCTGATTGTAGTAGCACTTTGTTTTTTTTTAGAATCCAAGCACAATTTCCTCATTTAATTCAATGGTCGATATGAAAAAAAATGTGATGAATGTTACTGACATTTGCAAGGTGTACAGTCAAACATTACCACTTATTTTCAAAATGTTTTTTTAAACACTGATCATTTTGACTGATTTGATAACTATTTTTGTATTTCTTTGTATAAAATTGAAGACAGTTGTATTGTATTAAGCAGCACTTTATTCAGTTTTTTCTTAATGTGATTCCACAGTAAAATGTGTCACTGATTAACAAATGCAAAGGGTCTGCTCCGCATTTCTCAGCCTTTTAACTGTAACACAAGTGGATTCTCAGACGGTCTGTATTTTCAGTTCAGTTTACAGTTCAGATTTGTAACTTAGCGTCTGGGTCTTACTTTCACCGCCATCACACAGCATTATTTTTGAAAAGATTATTACACATGGAAATCACAAGAACAGCTTCAGCTGAATGTTATAGCTTTTAAGACTTCACTTAATGTCCATGCCATTTCAGTATTCTGATAATGCAGAAAACGCAACTCGGTGTAAGTATAAATCTCTAGCAAATCAGTCACACTCATGACACTAACATTAATGCACTGTGTGCACAATTATTAGGAAAGTTGTATTTTTGAGAATTGATTTTGTTATTGAACAACTACAGTGCTCTTGGTCAATTCAAAATGTTACACCCTCAAAACCTGAACATTTAAGTGGTAAAAGTGACAAATGGCTTTCTTAAGAGAATAAGTGAAGAAGTGGGCCACATCATTAGTTTTTCATTTTTAAGGCCTTTACTGGCCAGCCACACAGTGGAGTATTTTGATGAATGTGATGAAGCGTTGTCTTGCATACAAATCAGTCTTCTTGAAAGATGCAAACTTTTTCCTGTTTCACTGCTTGAAGAAAGTGTCTTCTAAAAATTGGCAGTAGGTCTGAAAGTTGATTTTGAGTCAATTGTCAACCCAAAAAGGTCCAACTAGCTCATCTTTAATAATACCAGCCCATAGTTTCCGTTACTGATCCAACCACAGGCCCATCCATCTGGTCCGTCAAGAGTCACTCTAATCTCATCAGTCCACAAAACCTTTGAAAAATCTGTCTTAAGATATTTCTTGGCCCATTCTTGACATTTCAACTTTCACTTAGACCCAAAAATATTTGGGCAGTGACACAAGTTTTGTTATTTTATAGTCATAGTCAGGATACAATTATATAATCAATATGGGCTTAAAGTGCAGACTTCCAGCTGTAATTTGAGTGTATTCCCATCCAAATTGAAGCAAGGGTTTAGGAATTACAGCTTTTTAATATGTAGCTGACCCTACATATTGATTACCAGAAGTAATTGGACAACTGACACAGAAGGCTGCAAAAAAAAACAAAAAAAAACAATGCTGCGTGGGCTCTTCCCTCGGTAACCTGTCATCAATTAAGCAGATAAAAGGTCTGGAGTTGATTCCAGGTGTGGCATTTGCATTTGGAAGGTGTTGCTGTGAACATACAAGAAGAAGAACCGAACACCTCGTACTTCTTGACACGCCAGGTAGGTCGCACTTGTGGAATAATGCAGTACTGGAGAATATATATAATCCTGGTAGCTTCATGTTTGAAGTTCTTCTCAAATCTTTGGCGGTTAATTTGCGTCTTTTCTTTTGGACATGTTTCTTGCAACCCTGTTGACTATTTGCTACAAAACGTTTGATGGTTCTGTGATCACACCCCAATATCTTAGATATTTCAAGAGTGATGCATACCATTGAAAGACTTTACAATTTTTGACTTCATGTTGTAAAATCTCTTTTGGCCTATTTTTCCAGAGAGAGGAATCCGACTAATAATTATGTACACCTTGATATAGGTTGTTGATCTCCGTAGGCCACACCCTCCCTCGTTACACAAATACACATCACCGGATATGCATTGAATCCAATAAGCATTCAAGGTTATACAGCTTGGAAATTATGGATAAAATGTAGATATGGTCAAAATGAATACTAGCCTCATAATTGTGCACACAGTATATACACAGAGGACAAAAAGCAAGTTGTTTTTATTTAAATAAAGTTCAATACAATTTTATTTCGATGTCCCTTGTTGAGCATACAGTATGTTTGAATGGTCACACGCTACAGGGATCCTAAATTGTTTCACTCACAAATACCAAAATAAATTTACCTCAATGTCACAGGAAATTGTTAAAAATATATCTCCAAACACATTCAAAATATTTCAAGCTGTGTTAACAATCTATGATAAAAACTTCAGATTGTTTTTCTATCTTTTGCTCATATGTAATAGGCTATCTTATTATTTCAACCCTTATAAAAAATCATTTGTAATTTTATAGGTCATTTCTTGTCAATTGAGGCATACTGTTTTGTCATGACTAACAAAATCCAAGCAAATTTGCTTAAAAAGGGGAATCTACAAATGATCGAAGATAACTGCCAAAATGTCATATTATTAAACTACACACTGTCTTGGTGACATCACTTGAATAAAGTCAAGCATGATTAAACCCTAGTTTCTACCTTACAGGCTTGTTTCCTTTGAAAATTTTCAATATTTATGAGATAGCAGTTTTGATTACCAAAGAAAATTATGCTAATTTTGACAATGGGAAACAAGTTCTGAGCTGTCAGTCATATAAAGTGCAAGTAATGAAAATGTTGTATAATTTATTTATTCCGCTGATACATTTATTCTTGCTTCTCATTATATTGATCTGTTCCAAAATACATATTATGGAGGGTGGAGTAGCAGGCATTCCTGCAAATGTTTACATTGTTGTTTTCAGGATGCCATCTATAATTAGTACATTGGAAATCAATGACATTACACCAACAGCATGCCCTAAACCCCTGCAGTATGAGAGGCTGTTCGCAGTGAAACTTAAGTCTAACGTAAACAGGATTGAGGGCAAAGCGAGGGGTCAGAGAAGGGGGCTAAAATGACAGATTAGACAATATATGAGGGATTTTAGTATCAGGTTTTGTCTGAATCTGCAGCGGTCTGCTTTTCTGTTACCCTTTGGGAATACTCATGTTACCCAGTACCTCTCAAACTGAAGATCCAGGTCCCCCCAGCCTCCCACCCCACTCCACATCTACCCACTGTAATTGTACCCTCGCAACCTCATGTGGAACCTGCCTGTTTGCTGCCAAAACTCGACAAGCTCATGCACTCTGTCCTTCCTCTGCTTTTGTCATTGTTGGGAATTAGTTAACGGTTTGAATTAGAAGCTTAATGGGTAATGTCAGAACATTCCTCTTATAGCCCACAACCATGAAAAGATTTAGTTTATGGACTCTCACTCGGTCACTCACGCGCACACAGACACAGACACACACAACACCTCTAAATGGATTTGTCCATGGATTGGAAACTAAGTAATGGATTATATTGGTGCATAATTGCATATACTTGGTGAGTATTTTAAAACAGTGAACTGTTTTTTGAGGTTGGACCAAATCAACTGACACTTGACGTCAAATAAACTAAGAGTAACCTTTTCTTTACGGCGACATTTTACTTCAATGTGATTTTCCTGTTAGGTTATTTGTTGTGAGTTCAATTTAGCTGCAGGGGCATTGAAAAAACACCAAAGCAGTTTGTGGCAAATTTAAAAGATCAGACTTTCAAGGTTGTTGCTAAACAACGAATGTCTCCTTAATGCACTGCAGGGCTTGACAAGGACATGACTTAATCCAATCAATAAAAAGGCAACAAGAAAGGCCTTTCAGCAGGCATAAACTTGTCAGTACCGATGTGTCCGATTTTGTAATGGCATTACCCTGTAAAAAAGGCATACCAATGTAAGACACAGAATTTTTAGCTTTAGTTTAATGGCATACAGCATTCATTCATAAATACTTCTACACATCATATTTTTTCGAAGTACTGCAAAAGGACAGTACCAGTAAACTCACCATGTAGATGTGAAACCTCTGTCAGGTAAATCAGGAAGAATTACCCTTTAATGAAAGACACACAATGAGGCCAGTGTAAGAGTAAATGTGAAAAAATAAGATCTCTGGCCTGTCCTTGAAATAGACATTGCACTGACTCTAAACAGGCCATAAAAAACTTGAAATAGAAAAGGTGATTGATTGATTTCTGTTGAATAGATTAGGTCCAAGTGTATACTACCTGTAACGATATCAATAAAACCCATGACGTAATCAGAGGACAATTTTTAAAACTCAATTCATCTCAAAATGATCACAGAAATAATTGTTGCCAACACATCTGTTGGGTTTGTACAGTTTCAGCATTTGTTTCAGTAGAGATTAGAGGGGCACTGCAGAGACACCAGAAATGTGACATAGCCTTGCAAATTGAAGAACAGTGCTGAGAAAAGCCACCAAGTTTTCTTCAGAGTCTGTCTGTTAGGAGCAGTGTTTTTTCTTTTTAAGTCAGCCATCAGTAAAACAGCTTGGATTACAAAATAAATAACAGTATCAGATGGCTCTGCATTAATATATAAGAAAAAGTTCTTAAAAAAGAATTAAAGGCAGCACAGAAAGTTTGGCATGAAGGCACTTAAATAAACTCTGATAGCACTTAAATATATTAACATCCATTGAAAGCATGATACAGACAATACTGATTGGGGTGGTAAAAGTGCAATCAGTTTCAGAGCATAGGGAGAGGACAGCAAAGTAGTGACCTACAATCTCTAGTCTCAAACTTCCAGGGCCCATGAAGGAGGATATATGTGACCTTCAGTTAGCGGCCAGCAGGGCCAGTTGGCTTGTCACAATAAGCTCCACTCACACTAGAATCTCAACCGAATTACCTCTAAAATTGAATTTCAAGTACAACTGTGAGTCATTTTTATCAGTACTCTGTCAGGAATGTCTTGTGAGCTGGACTAAGAGGGAGCCACAAGATGGTGTCCACACAGTAAAAAATAGATGACAAGGAGGGGAAAAAGAACAATCCAGGGAGCTTGACAGTGCCCACAGGAAACAGCTTTATGTTTGAGCACTTTAACAAAGACTACAAAAACCAGGAGTGGGTACAAGAACCTTGGACTCCTTAGACATACCTCACCTAAAACAAACATTCAAGACAAAGGCAAGGGTTGTCTTGATTACGGTCACTAGATTGTCTGCTGCATGAAAACAAGCCACAGCAAATGGCGGGCAACAAAACTGAACTCCAACTTAAAGACCTTTTTAGCTTTAAATATAAAAGGAAAGTTGCCACACAGAATAAAACTCTCCTAAAATTAGTGGCGTTGTTGTTAACAGAGCAGTTAAATACTAGGCTGCATGATATTTATTGCTTGTATTCTTCTAGAGGCTAAGATGGGTCAATGCAAGTTGAAACAATAAAATTCTCGTCATCGTGCATTTACCACTTGACACTATATACATAAGAAGGCTTATAATTCATTGCATTATTTACACAGGTAACATCATCAGTAGTCATTTAATAGTCTCTCATAATCATAGATCCCCTGACAGTGACAATGTGTTAAAAAACACAATGTGATTTCATTAGATTCAGAGTGGGCTAGAAGGCTTTAGTGCACAGGCCTTTGGGACAGTTGCGTGATTGCAGGGCTGATAGTCAGGTGTTTTTTTAAGAGGGTCCGTCACGCTGTCATTGCACAGATGTGAGCCTGTATCGGGATCCGTACCAGTCCTGGCCTGTTCCGTGTGCTGACGAGGTGGTGCGGGAGGGGGGTATGTTGGTGACTGGAGGATGTCAGCATAGCGCTGGCTGGGCTTGGTCTCACGCTGGAGGACTTTTCTCAGCAGAGGTTTCAACAAACCGATGGTCAACTGACTGCTCGCTGGATCGGCAAATGGTGCTGGGGGAGGGGAAGTTACACTGGAAATGGAGAGGGATGAAGGAGAAGGCGTGTTAGGGGAGGGGAGGTTTTTCAGGACTAAGTTGAGAATGGCAGTGACAGTGATGTCCTCTGGGCACAGGGCCCACAGTAGATCCAGGTAGGGGTCCAGGTCTCTGTGCTGTGTCACCTCACAGAGCAGAGTGGTGAAGATCTCCTTGTTAAGCAGTGGGCTCTGTTTGCAGAACTTCTGAGCCATTTGAGTGACCCGCTCCCATTGCTGCTTCCCGATTAGAACCCTCAGTGCCTGAAGTATTGCGTTGGGCCGTCCACTGACCATCATCACCTCCACTTCTATATCCTGGTGCTGGTCTCTGTCCTTTTTTAGGCAAGACAGGACAGACAGCACACGTTTATAGAGAGGTACACTGTTCTCCCCGCCCTCTCCTCCTCTCCCCCCTGTAAAGCTCCAGGAGGAAGTGGCCAGGCTCAGGCTCAGACCAGCTGAGCCTTGCTGCTGCTGGGCAAGCTCAAGGAACCTGGGCAGCCAGCTGGGCTGAAATGTGAAAACTGAATGGCACAAGAGCTCAAACACTGGGAGGACAGCGGGCAAAGTGGTGCTCGAAGATTTAAATTTAGAGTTGGTATTTTGCTCAGCTTTGAAGCTGTGCTTGTGTTTTGGCCCTCCATTTGCAAGAAGTAGGGGGGCCAGGAGGCCAGTGGTTGGAACATGACTCAGGACAGTTTTCCACACATCTGGGTGAGCCCTGCTAGAAAAAGAGCCCTCCCCATTGAATTGCAGCTGGAGGGCAGCCTGTGTTGCCCTCCAAGCTTGACAAGGGAACATTGTGAAGATGTCGTTTAGGTAGAGCAAGGCTTCTTCATCCAGCTCCGAGGATGAAAGCAGCCTGGTTACTTCTTTCTCGATGAGAGTCTCACATATTCCCTCTACTTCTTTAACGCCTCCTTTCACTAAACTCCCCTTCACCTCTTCCAGAGAGACCATAGCCTTCAGCTCAGCCTCCAGGGAGCCTTTTAACTTGTCTTGCCCGATTATACAGCCACCCCCTCCGTTCTGGAGGCGCTCTACTGCCCTTGGCTTTGACTCTGAGTTGAGGTAGCTCCTGAGAATATAGGCGAGAGAGATGGGAGCCTGAAACCTACCTCCTTGTTTGAGTGCATCGACAGTGAGCTGGGTGCTGCTCAAGCTCCTCTGCTGGTAATATTTACAGGCCTCCTCAAAGACTGCCTCAACCAGGAGGGCCCCTGACTGGATATTCTCCACTGCATGCAGAGATGAAGGCTTTATCTTAGTGTTTGAGTCTCTTCTATCTGCCTCTTGGTGCACCACCGCAAAAAGCCCAGTTTCTAAAAGGAGGTGAGGTGTACATCTTTCAGCTTGGTTTGTGTATAACACCCCCTCTTGTGCCAGTGTAATCTTTTCCAGTTCTCTGCCACAGCTAGAGTCTATGAGATGCAGATTCTGTCCAATCAGGAGTGCTAGCGTGTCCTGGTACATGCAGAGGCTAGTGTGTACACCATGTTTCAAAGGGTTGTTGTCTGCTAATCTGTATATGTGCCGTAGCATCCCATCTTTCTGCAGGAGACACACCCAGCCTGTGCTAAGCAGAAGCAGCAGCCCACCACAGGCTGACGGAGAGTAGTCACATATCTCAGGTGGTTCAAGAGCTGATAAATATCCCAAACAATCTGTTAACACTCTTCTAAAGTCCGACTCTTTCGCTGACAGCCTTTTTAAGGGTGTGCTTTTACATGTTGTGCTGACCCTGAAGAAGTCAAGTTGAGGATACCAGGACAGGAAAAATTTAGAGATATTCAACAGGGGCTTTACTCTGATATCAGGAAGAAGGTGTACATAGTCTCCTGAGCTGATCACAGTGAATTTAGGGTTGTTGTGCAGGGCGATCTTCACTCCTCCTAAACTGACAGCCATCTCATCCATGTCAAATTCACGTCTGCACACACAGTATCTTAACTTATTCCTGTTGGAGCTGAGGGCAGGGGAGCTCTCCGAGGGGGGCCGCTCCTCACACCAGATGATAAGCTTGGAGCAGACACAGACAGAGACCACTCTGGCTCGGGGACTGTTGCACAAGTCTGATGTTTGCAGGAGATGCCATCCTCCTGTGCACTCCTGGAATTTCCAAATCTCAGCTTTTCCATTCTCATAAACCACTGCGGCAACCGCGATGCCTCTGCTGCTGCTTTCGTTGTCCAAATATAAAATATCCACAATAGGCACACTTTTGGTCAAACACAAATCCAGCTTCTTCTGATTCTGAGCCAGCTGGGGTCTTTCATACTTGTCAAAAGTCACAAGACCGACCTTAGGCTTGGAGAGGATGACATGGACGTGACGTCCATCTGGGCTCAGGCGGACGTTTGACAGTCTGTTTGGCAGCTCTTTGAAAGTCGGATTTTGACTCTCAGACAGCTCTTTACTGCCCGTGTAGTCGCCGAAGTCTGACAGCTGCTCCAACGTTAAACGCGACATGACTCCAACCTGAGTAGCGGAATGTAGCCTGTAATCGAATTGCCACCGTTGACTAGCCTGCTAGCTTGTGTGGCACTGCGTTCCTCCGGAGGGGCTAACGGAAAGGCATCCCGCTATTAAGTCCGCTGAGAGCCGTCAGTCACTCTTATCTCCTTCCGGGAAAGAGACATCCCCCCGACATCTTCCTGCTTCGGTAACCCGGCGTCTGAAGACGCAAAGAAGCTAACGTGTTAGCTGACGGTAAATGCGGAATAACTTTTGAAGCTCGAAATCGGAAGAGACGCTCCGGCTGCTAAGCTAACACTCCCCTGACATCACGGGATTGTTAATTTCCGGATGCCGAACGTGTTTTGCATAAGAGGAGGAGCTGGACGGAGCTCGTCTGCCTGGGTCCAGAAAAGTCTTGCGTTCATCTTTAATTCTACTTTAAATACAAGGGAATAATGCCGAACAAAATCCCTCAATGTTTTACGTTCGTTCGTAATCCAAAGTCTGACTTGAAACTACGCCTGTTAAATAACTTCTACATTTAATACGTGATAAAATGGAGGGGTTGCTCGACTAGTTTTTATTGTGTTCATTGTTAGAAATTAACTAAAAACAAACTCACATGCATGTCGGTCACAAAATACTAGAAAGTAACCTCGGGATAGTGGGCTGCAGACTATAAAAACAATTACGTTTCATTTTAGCAACCTTATTTATTCTGTTTTATTTGCTGTATATTTGTGTTTCAGTCCATAAGGGGAGATGGCTGACAAGTGACAAGCCCTTTTGTATCATGATGTATCTTTTTATCTTCCTCGTGTTCATGTTGAAGAATAAGGTTATTTACTGAGGTCTGTTAAGTTCAAACTGTGGTGTAATGTTAAATAAGGCGCTTTTAATAAAAATGTACTATTAGTATTACTACTCAGAGTTATGTGCGTGATGATAACATCAGTGGGAGTCAGAGGTGGGAGACCGTCAGAGAGGGAGGCCCATGCTTGTTAAGAAATGCTAGTTTAATCCACAGTTGGTTATTTTACTAACATGACATGGTATCAGAAGTACTACTGAGTGAGTACATAACGCTGAGTGACATAAGTTTGCCACAAGTTTAGGATGGTGATTTTTTATTTTTTTATTATTTTTTATTTCTAGAGTTATCGCTGAGAGAAAATGAAGAGTGGGATGGAGAGTGTGATTGAGTCCTAGCGTTATGTTCAAAATACAGCCACTAGAGAGCTTCGACTTCTCAAGCTCTCAAGGGTGGGTCAATGGATCCGATGATTTGAACAATTTCTTGTGGCGAGTAACCTGAATGCTGGTTTGGAAGATAACCAAATGAATACTTTGATATACTGTCTGTGTGGGCGACAAATCCGATGTCTTTCATGGGCTAGCTTTGACTGAGGAAATAAAAGGAACCTGTAAAGGCTCAGACCTTAGCATATTAATACACAAAGAAAAAAGACTGTTGCTGGACAATCTTAAAAAAAGGGGAGGAGTAAAAGGAAAAAAAAAAGTAAAAGAGCTCAATGGAATGTTTATTTGTTTTTGGCTTATGGGAAATTGATTATTTTGTAATTGTAAATTTATAAATAGCTCTATACCATAGGTAGAAAATGGTATAGTATTAGTATCTTCATAGGTATCACCAGAACATTGCTTTTGTATTACTTCTAAAAACTAAATCTGTTTATAAAGTGCCTCCCCACACACAAATACATATACAACAATACATCACCAATGATATCAAGGTCAATGTTACAATAAATGTGAAGAAGAATACATTTTTTGATAATAAAATTGAGACGCTTAGTGAAATTGGATAACTAGGAGACAAACTTGTGATCCCAATAAGATAATTGAATCAGTTTGTCCTTTATTATATTGTCCCTTGTATTAATGGCGCAAACTGTCGGCTAATGCATTGTTCTCCAAATATATTTCAAGGCAAAATTGCCTCTCTCAAGCTATTAAAATCGAGACGTCTAAAGCAATTGAATACAGTAAAAAGAACAAAGCAAAGGCAATAAAGATAAAAACTTACTTTCATGCTTGTCCTTTGTGCTTGTATCCAGAAGAAGGCAGTGTTGATCTTCACTGAATGCGCGCGTCTCGTATGAACGTTCATAATAAAAAGGAATGAAACCGGATTAAAAGTTCTTACAGAAACAAACTAATAAATGGATCATGTTTTCTGTCATCTATTAATTGTTTCCCTTTTACCCAGCCCTTGTCTTCTATTAATGCTATACAATAGCACAAAACAAAACACATCTAGTTTTAAAGGCTGTTGGTATGTTTCACTTTAATATGACAAAAAACAAAAACAACTTATGTTCTTATCTTACATGATGCTGCTATCATTACTTTGACTACGACTAACACTTCAATCACAAGTCTTATCATTTATGATACTATCACAGTTTTGTGTAAATATGTATGTCTGTTTGTTTTGCTGATTTTGATATGGTCTAGATGTGTAATCCCTCCCCCCAATAGCCTGCTAGACAATTGTGCAATTCTGCAGTACACAAAAATATTACATTGTTCTAACTGAAATGTATTTCCCGATTTTTAAACCATGCTGTTCTTATGTATGGTGCATTCATAGAACAATCTAATCTCCATCAAGGCAAAGGTACAAAGACGACATCAGAAGAAATAACATCCCGTCAGCGTAAAGTGTTTGGTGTTTATGTGTGTGTTGGAGACAAGTGACTCAAACATCTGATGTCTAAATATACATAGAATTAGCTGTACTCTCCTGTATGAGGTTGATAATGTCAACATTGCATTTCAGGTACATAACTTCCTGTTTCTTACTTCTGTAGAGAAACCGTTGAATAAAACACTAAGGTGAACTTACATATAGATATAAAACAGTTTACCTTTTAATATAAATTAATTCTAACATCATCTAAGCAGCTCATACACTGGTTTGTATTATTTATTTGACTTCCTGGTTCCTTGAAAGAGATCATAGCATCCTATTTCGGTTTTTACTTTCCAGCAGTATGCTATTTACCTTTTTGGTCAAATGTCTGTAAAATAACAGAGCCCAAAGTGTAACACTAAAGGAAGTTAGTATTTGGAGGCAACACTGCTGGACTGTCAGAAATACCTCATTCATTGTCCAGCCTTTGCTTTGTGGCTGGTTTACATCACTATGCACCACAGCAATGCCTCCGGCCAGCGGACTGTCTGCTGTTGTTGTAAAGAAAGTTGTGGAAAGTACGAGAAGCGCATGCCAATTTCTTTGTTGCAGCCTGTATAATACAAAACACAGGATCACTCATTCCCATTATTTGAGCGTGTCTTGAACAAGACGATTAAGCCCATTTTTGATGCTTCAACAGAAATGTCCAAACAAGGACATTGACTGGAAATATATATTTGAATTTTATGTTATCGGACACATTGGTCAATGAGCTTGACTTATGATCCAGGAGGAACAGATGTTGTTTGTTTCTTGTCTTTAAAAGTACTGTACCGTAAATGACATTCTGACATATTTTATGTGTTTTCATGTTTTCCTTTTTATTTTTGTTGGTTGGCCATCTGCATTTGATACCAGCATATTATGTGGCTAATGTGGCCTGACCTCACTGTGAAATGTACACCAACAAGTCCAAGTCCATGCAAAAGTACTGCAATGGCCAATTTAATTAGTTTTATGTATGTAATTGTATTATTTGCTTCAATCTAATTCTAATTAATTTCTTTGAATGATCTAGGATGAAATGTGTATCTCAGTCTCTCTTTATATTATGTTGTACCCCAAATTAACCTATACCCATTGCATTCTGTTGAATAACTTATCATTTTTTAGCAATTTATTGGTGTATCTTTATTGCCAGGGTGGTGCTGCAGTACTCAACACTCTATCAACACAGCAAGAACCTTCCTATTGCAATCCCTATTTAGGCTTCTCTGAATTGAGTTTGCATATTCTCCTAGTGCCAATCTGGGTTATACTGTATTTCCTCCCAGAGTTCAAAAACATGCAGCATGCTAGTCCAAGCCTCTGAATTTTCTGTCATTGGAATAAGAAGGTAAATGGTTATATTATCTACCTCTGTGGTCCCCTACTTACCAGTTTGAGATGAGCCCTCTAGCATACTGTCAGCTGGGATTGGCTCCAGCACCCCTATGACCCTGCGTGCAGGATAAGTGCAATATGTATTTAGTAGATATATTTACAGTAATGAATGGCTAGATTTGTCGTAAATGGCAAAAGTTTGTCATCTCAATAATTCACAGATTCTCTGACTCCTTTCCATGCATTAAATTATATGATTCTCTTTAAAGCAAATGGTTTAATCCTCAGTCATGGTACTTGAGTTTTTAGTTATGATAATTTGACTAATGAAACTCATCCAATGATAACAAGAGGTTGATGCGCTGCTGTTGATTCATGGGTTCATCATTTCGATCATGTGCAATTTCATTCAACTCTGTTCGTTAAAGAGCCACTTTAATATACATCAGTTGTAACAAAGATGGTGACCATCTGCGATCCTAAATCAAATTACTATGTCCTTTGATTTAAGGCAAATGCAACGTGCAAATGTATTTAGAACTAAATTTAGACAACACATTTCTGTTATTCATATAGAATAATTAGATCCCAAGACCTATGTTAAAATCACACAAATTCATTATATTAGTCGCAGCTCATTTCATCTGGTTTGACACGGAAGAAAATATGGTTATGATTTAAAGCAGGGAACATAATACTTGCAAAGCAGGTGCCTTACTTACATAAGTAATAGCCATGCTGGCCAGCACTTTTTGTCGCTGCTAGCTCAATGGATGTTACTTGTCTTTTTATTTTGGTCTGAGGGTCCGTGTTTTTATGTCCTATTATATCTATATCAATGCTCATTAAGTATTAACATCCAACATTTTATTCAGATAGTAAATTCACATCCACCTTAGGACAGGTCTAGCTTGGTTAGAAATAACCTTCTATTACAGAGTGTACTCTCTTTAGACAGGGAGATAAAGTGCTTGACTCGGAACCTCAAGGGTTGGATACCGAACACATTTCCCTTTTGAGTTATACGGTGCATGAAAAAACAAAAACAAAAAAACAATGGCTGTAAAGTTTTATAACACGGAGTAAAGAAGACGGACTGGCTGTCAGCTTTGCACACCCACTAAGACAGAATTATTCTAATTGCAGACCATTTAGTTTCAAGAAAGGTTTACGTGTGTAAAATTGTGTCTTTGCAAGTGAAAAACTAAGACAGCCAAACATACTTCAGAATTCGTTTTGGGCTTGAGCGCCGCTGTGCCAACTGAAGTCGCAGCTGCCTGTCAACCTCCTGTCTCCTCCAGGAAAAGGCAGACATTATTGTCAGTTAGTGCTTGCTGTTGTTGAGCTGTCATGTAGGCAGCTTCTTTCTCACCCAGCCTCCCTTTCTCCCTGTAAGTTACATTGTGGAACTTTTTTTTCTTTGGCTTTGGGTCCCCAAAATGCCCAGATGTTTGAATGAAAGACTGACTGGTTGTTTATCTCTATATATGGCCAAGTGATCAACTGGCGCCTGGTCTGGGGGTACCTCACCTCTCGCATAATGACAGGTGGCAGTCTTCAGCATCCCTGGGACCCTGAGTGCAGGATAAGCAATAGATAATGAATAAATGACTGACTTTGCAAACTGAAACACTTTTCCATTCCAACCATATTCAATGTTCACATCCAAATTGTGAAGTATACTTACAGTGTATGATGTAAGGTAGCATCACTATATAAATATCATTGCCTATAATGATTACATTTCACTAAATACTCGACGCGCATGAACAGTGTATAAAAGTGTGTGGCACCTGGAGCAAGTGCAGTCGCAACTTAAGATTGATTCTTGGTGACTGTTTGAAACTGGATGTGGTATGTCAGTAATTTAGTGCCTGTTGTACCAATGTCGTACATTTCTGTATTAATTTATGTTTGAATGGGTATAATGTGGCTGTGTAGTTGTTGCTGTACTTGCTAAGCAATGGTTTCTCGTGTTGGAAAACAATAAAAGTCTGATAAAATGCTACCCCTCAGGATTGAGGAGGAACGAAATCAAGGAAAAATATTGATCAATGAGACCATTGCCCAAAATCACTGACATCAATTTTTAAAATGCTTGTGCATGGTGATCAGTATGACAAGGGGCTTTATCTTTTGGCTTGTGATTTCCTTTCTCATGAATATGATCCTTTATTTTAGCAATACCATGAGGTACTTTCCTACTTTGCTTTATCTAAAGGATGAAAAGCTCAGATTGAGGGGAGCTAGGACTTTATACAAATGAAGATACTGGCCAAAATTCAATATTATTGGCAGCTGGAGGCATTATGCTTGACCGTTTTCAGTCCATCCTGTTATTGATGCAGTATGGTATTAATGCCTCAAGGGAAATTTTTGCAATTAGTAATTTTACAATTAGTCATACAATTTAATTTTTCAAACATGATCTAAAGATGTAATGGGACCCAGATTAAAAACTATTCAAGTTTTGTGGTCAAAGGTAAAGGCCAGCATGACCATTGGTATGACTGCCATAGCAAAAATTACATTGTCAAATTCTGTGTTCATAGAAATGCTTCAAAGCATATGTTGCAAAGATTTATCAATTTATTCATTGCAAATTGAAATGCCAAAAAATATTGTGCTACAGGCATTTGGCTTGAATTTGAATAAATTCAGTCAGCATCAGTCAACTACTTGCTGTATTAATAGTGAGCTAAGAAAAGCTACATGAATCAATAAGGACCCCAGGATTCCAATTTGATCAAGAAATATAAAAGAAAATATTCATTTATTTCCTTTCAAGACTTGCCACTGCAGCCTGGACAAACATGGATACTGCCTGAAATTCATCAAAGGCGTACAGGTATATGTGCAGCAAATGTAGTTTTGGCATATTCCTTTGATTACTCAATTTTTTTTTTTATTTTCTTAGTCTTTTTAACGTCTTGTATTTGAGCCAACTTTTCCAGCATGAAACACAAACGCATCTCCATAGAAGCTGTAAACAAAGAAAGCAAATAAAAGGATGTTTGGACACTCCGAATGAAAAATAGAGAACTATGCTGGATTTACATAATCCAGATATACTTGGTTTTAGATCTCTGCTTGCAAAACGTTCATCATCTGGATTTTTAATGGCTGAGATTTCTCTTATATTTTCAGTTCAAATGATTTCCTTCCAGAACTGAGAGAAATTTTCCAAGTGGTAAATATTCTTCAGTGAGAGGCCCAACATCTAACTGCATATTCCAACAGATTCTCCTCTATATTGACTGCTTCATGGGTTTGCACAGTCACAATTCATGACAAATAAGGATAGTTTCCTAGTACAGCTGGAGGTTCAATGTGAACACAAACAGACTTTTGAAACAAATGGACTGTGACAGGCTATAGCTTCAAACTAAAATCAGTGTAAAAAACAAGCGGGATGAAACATTTCCAGCCATTTTTTTTTCGATGTGATTGGATGCAGTATAAGGAATCTTCTTCTTGTCCTTTGGGCTGTTTCCCTTTGGAGCTCAGTGAATCATCTTCCTCCATCCAAACCTATTTTCTGTATCCTCTTTTCTTACACCAACTAACTTCATGCCCTCTTTCACTCAATAAATCTCCTTGTCACTCTCAAAGGAACCTCCACATTTTCCTTTGTTACCTCCAGCTCTGCTTCTTGTCTTTGGTATTGACATCAAGAATAATGTTGATAATTGGAAAAAAAAGTGAAAAAAATAAAGACAAAAGTAAATTCCTGAAAAATATTCACCATTTCATGACATTTCCCAAAATTTACCAATGAGAACACACAGATGTGATGAACCACTATTGCTCTGATGGGCGCCAACACAACAGATACCCCGCCTCATTTGCTGATTTGATAACAAGCCATGTACAATTGGATCCCACTACAATTAGCACTGGCTCTTATCTCAGTGATTCATGCTGTGACTCACAATATGAAAATCATTAGTACTCACATCATTTTATTTAGACTTTGGATCATGGCTTGATGAAAGGTCTTGGCTTGGCAATTCAAGTGTCCGTCATAAGTAGAAGACATACATACAGCAATTGTGCTAGCTTTATCTCATGCACAATTTTCATTCTTATCACAAATAATTTCAAATTTTTAATAAAAAGTTTCACTAGTTGTATTGTGATTATTGTCACGGGGTGCCTTGACTAAGTTTGTGGAGAGTGCACCCCGCCAATTACAACGCTGGCAGTTCAATTCTTGGCTTCTCCTGTTTAAGTGTCCTTGGGCGTTACACTGAACCCCCAGTTACTTCTGATGGCTTGGTTAGTGATATGCTTCCAAAATGCAGCCTCAGGGCAGCACAGGCCAGTGTCTCCCTGAGGTTGTGTCAGGAAGGGCATCCAGTGTAGAATTTTTCCCATAACTAAACATGTGCCTGATAATCTCATACCGGATCAGTAGAGGCTCAGGTTAACAGCAAACGCCATCGGTACTGATGACCTATGGGGTACCAGTGGAAATAGGGCTACTGTAGGTCAAAGAAGGAGAGGAGGAAGGTGTGTTCAGAAACAGTGAAAAAAGAGGAAAGGAAAGAGTCTAGGACTAAGAGTAGGAACTACAGATATTGGGACTATGACAGGAAAAGGTTGAGAGTTGGTTGACATGATGCAGAGAGGGAAGGTAGATACAGATATACTGTATGTCCAGGAAACCAGGTGGAAAGGTAAGGCTAGAAGGTTGGGGGCAGGCTTTAAGTTGTACAATCATGGTACTGACAGGAAGGGAAATGGAATAGGAGTTATCTTGAAGGAGGAGTTTGTTAGGAATGTTCTGGAGATGAAAAGAAGCTTGACCTATGAGTTGAAACTGGAAACTGAAGGTGTGATACTCATTGTTGTTAGTGGCTATACCCCACAGTTTGGCTGTGAGTTTGAGGAGTTCTGGAATGAGTTAAATGAAGTGATGCAGAATATCCCCAGAGATAAGAGAGTGGTAATTGGTGCCGACTTCAATGGGCATGTTGGTGCAGGCAATAGAGGGGATGAAGAAGTGATGGGCAGATTTGGTATCCAGGATAGGAACACAGAGGGATAGATGGTGGTAGACTTTGCAAAAAGGATGGAAATGGCTGTAGTGAACACTTTTTTTCCAGAAAAATAGGAACATAGGGTAACTTAAGAGTGGAGATAGGAGCACGCAGGGAGATTACATCTTGTACAGGCAAGGTAACCTGAAAGAGATCATTGACTGCCAAGTATTTGTAGGTGAGAATGTAGCCAAATAGCATAGGATGGTGGTTTGTAGGATGACTGGTGACAAGGAAGATCAAGAGGATAAAGACAGAGCAGAGGACAAAGTGGTGGAAGCTGAAAAGGGAGGAGTGTTGCATGATTTTCAGGGAGGAGTTGAGAAGGGCTCTTGATGGCCAGGTTGAGCTTCCAGATGACAGAACAACTACAGCTAATGTTATCAGGGAGACAGGCGGGAAAGTACTTGGAGTACCATCTGAAAGGAAAGTGGATAAGGAGACTTTGTTGTGGAATGAGGAAGTGCAGGAGTATGCACAGAGAAAGGGGTTAGCAGAGAAGAAGTGGTACACTGAGAGGACTAAAGAGAACAGACAGGAGTGCAGGGTGATACAGCGCAAGGTAAAGATAGAGGTAGAAAAGGCAAAACAAAGGGCTTCCGGAGACTTGTATGCTCGGTTGGATTGTAAGGATGGGGAGAATGATCTATATAGATTGACGAAACAGGGAGATAGGGATGGAAAGGATGCACAACAGGTCCGAGTGATTAAGATTGAAGAGGGAAATGTATTGACAGATGCTAGAAGAGAGATTGGAAGACGGAAATAATACTTTGAGGAGCTAATGAATGAGGAAAATGAAAGAGAGACAAGAGTAGAAGAGGTGACTATTTCGAGACCACAAATTAGCAGAGATTAGTAACAGTGAAGCGAGGAAGGCACTGAAGAGGATGAAGAGTGGAGAGGTAGTTGGTCCTGATGATATACCTGTGGAGGTGTAGAAGTGTCTAGGAGAGGCAGCGGTAGATTTTCTGACTAGATTATTCAACTGGATCTTTGAGAGTGAGAAGATGCCTGAGGAATGGAGACAATGTGTGATGGTGCCCATTTTTAAGAATAAGGGGGATGTGCAGAATTGTGGCAACCATAGCGGGATAAAGATGATTAGCCATACAATGAAGTTATGGGAAAGAGTAGTGAAAACTAGACTGAGAGCAGAAGTCAGCATTTGTGAACAGCAGTATGGCTTCATGCCTACAAAGAGTACTACAGATGCAGTATTTGATTTGAGAGAGCTAATAGAGAAGTACAGAGAAGGCCAGAGGGAGCTGCATTGTGTTTTTGTAGACCTAGAGAAAGCATATGACAGGGTGCCAAGAGAGGTGCTCTGGTTGTGTACGTGGAAATCTGGAGTGGCACAGAAGTATGTTAGACTGGTGCAGGACATGTATGCTCGCTGTGAGGCAATGGTGCGGTGCGCTGTAGGGGTAACAGAGAAGTACAAGGTGGAGGTAGGACTCCATCAGGGATCAGCTCTGAGCCCCTTCTTGTTTGCAGTGGTGATGGACAGGCTGACAGATGAGGTTAGACAGGAATCTCTATGGACCATGATGTTTTCAGATGACAGTGTGATCTGTAGTGAGAGTCGAGAACAGGTTTAGGAAAATCTAGAGACATGGAAGTATGTGTTGGAAAGGAGAGAAATGAAGGTTAGTCGCAGCAAGACAGAATATATATGTGTGAATGAGAGGAACTCGGGTGGAATGGTGAGGCTACAGGGAGTGGAGATCAAGAAGTTAGAGGATTGTGTGGAATCCTCCGACGGAGAGTGTGGAAAAGAGGTGATGAGACGGGCTCAAGCAGGTTGGAATGTGTGGAGAAAAGCGTCAGGTGTACTATGCGATAGAAGACTATCTGTCAGAATGAAAGGAAAGGTGTCCAAAACAGTGGTGAGACCAGCGATGCTGTATGGCCTAGAAACAGTTACAATGGTGAAAAGACAGGAGGCAGAACTAGAGGTCGCAGAGATGAAGATGTTGAAGTTCTCTTTGGGAGTGACCAGGTGGGATAGGCTCAGGAATGAGTCTATCAGAGGAGCAGCACGTTCAATGTTTTGGAGAGAAGATCAGAGAAGCCAGATTGACTGACTCTGTACATGACTGTTTCAGTCATGTGCAGAGGAGGGACAGTGAATATATTGCTAGACCGATGCTGGAATTGGAGCTGCCAGACAGGAGGTCTCGAGGAAAACCAAAGAGAAGATTTATGGCCTTAGTGAGAGAAGATATAAAGGTAGTTGGGATGAGAAAGGTGGATACAGAGAATAGGGTTAGATGGAGAAGATTGATTCGCTGTGGCGACCCCTGAAGGGAAAAGCCGAAAGGAGAAGATCTCTCTTAAAATTCTTTATTGTGAATGGCCTCTGAGTGTACTTGACCACTGCGATCAAAAAAATTGAGAAATTATAGTTTCTTTTATTTTGGTGAAGGTTATTTTAATTTGTATCACTCTTTAATCACTAGATATCGTTGTGTAAGGCCAGCCTTAAAAATTCAAACGGGACCTATGAGTGTAATACCATGTGTGACCACGGGTAGGTAGTATATGCATTGACAGTGATTATTTTTGAAGTGGTTTACGTTTGACATGAGGTATTGCAATCACTGCTCTTGCACAGCCTATCTGTTTGTAGATTGTTTAAAGTAAAGGGGATCCATCATTTGTCTGTGATCGTTTCATTATACAAAAAACACCATCATTTTTTCCTTGCGTTTTCCTTGCTGTTAATCACTGTGCTCTTGCCATTCCAAGTACACAGGGTCTCACTGGAGCAAAAGATCAAAGAGCAGGATTTAGACAGAGCTTCCTTCTTGATTTCCTGCTCATTTAACTTCACTACTTATTCATTAATCAGCCTGGAATAGTATCACCTTTGGTATTCATGCACCTTCTGTCTCCCCAAGCTTCTGTTTCTGCCTGAGTCTTATTCTGTTCTCATCTCTCTGTCCCAGGTTCAGTTGAATTGTCATGGAGATAAACACCCATATGCAGTTTTTCTCCTCCTGTTTCTGAAAACATCACACTTGCCTCAGCAACAGGGAACAGTCAAAACTGTATCAGTGTCAGCTTTGATCACAAGAAAATCCTCTCACCAGCTTTGGCCTAATTTAACTGGTTCTGTATCTAAACCTTATGTAACCCTTTATGCTGTCACATAAAAGCGCCGCACCTTGGCTGCTTTCTTTTGCTGAAGCGATAAGATCTCAGCCAGATGAGATACATGCACTTAACACATGTGGCATATGTTTGAATATATTACTGGCGGTTTTCTCAGTAGGTTGCCCTACTTACATGTCTGAGGCCTTGAGACTATTGCGTTGTATTGAGTTGTTAAAACTCTGTGACAGTCAAGACTGTTGGCATGCATGTTCAGCCACTTGCTTTTATCATCAAGGTTATTGTTGATAATCAGCAATGATGACTCAGAAAGAGATGCTAAAAGAACATGCGCCTCTTTTAAATCTGCAAAATCACAGGCGAAGCGGGACAGAGATGCAATTTGATTATTTTTTTCTGCTTCTTTTGTACATTCAATGGTATTTTCCTCCCTAAAATGACTGCATATTACAGAGACCCTTTAAGTTAATCTCATGAAGTGAATTTCAATGAAGTGTGAAGCTCAAGAACTTAATTACACTTGGCGTAATTACACTTTGTCAGCATACTAATATCGGTCTGATCGGCATATAGTAGGTCCTGGGACTAAATTGTCTCACAACTTAGCTCTCCACAATATGAAAATAGCGCTTATTTTTTACCATGTCATGACGAACATAGAAGCAAGGCAATCTCTCTACATTCACATAAAAAAATCTTTACATACTCAGGCAATGGAAAAATTCAAGTCAACCCTGTGCATTTCAGAATCACTGTCCCATGACTGTTGGGTGTTCATATTCAAAAGAGCACTTTCAATCGTAAATCATAAAGGTAATTATATTAATTACAATGAAGTACATTCTGGGTTCACTTATTATATTCTATACATATATTTCACAAAATGTGTAATTTTAATTCTATGAATTGAGAATTTATTCCAATTCTAGCCTTTGCAGGGAAGAAAATTAGAGGGATAACAAATATTATGTTTTCAAATTTTTGTAAAAAGGAAAATAGTTCATTGTGAATCTGTGTCCAGTGTGTGCCCTTCTCCAAAGTGCTATTGTAGTGTTTTTAATGGGATGCAACTCTTCTATTTATGGTTTGAAACCAGACCTGGATACTAATTTCGTACCCCAAACTATAAGGTGGGCTGGTATGAAAATTTAAGTTCCTTGAATCCCTGAATCCTTGAATGTTTTTCTGCCAGCGGTTACCTCATACTCTTCATTTGGGAATTAAGTTTCTGATACAACTACTATTACTTCTTTATTGGAGAATAGTTTTTTTTTTTTTTAATTGTATCAAAAAGAGATTGCTGTCATAATCCACAGCAAAGACTCTTTACTGTCATCTTTCGTCCTGTACCAATGAATACTCAGAAATAAACAAATAACAGGACTGTAAATTAAGATGAACCAGCGTCTATTAGGCACAGGTATCCCGCTTGCTTGCATTATCTTCTTTTCACACCTGTGTTTTCCCGTTGTAGTTATCTGACTCTCTGATGTGAGGATAGCTGGTGGATATACAAATGCATATGACAATACCTTGCACATTATGGCCTTATTGAGTCATTTTATGGTGTGTGTTTGCACCCCACATGGAAATAGCTTTGACATTGTTGGCCTTTGCTTGATAAATTAGGTCCCTGGGCAGGCACCCAATATTACCTTACACATTTATTATGAGTCAACCACTGACCATATAGAGTAAGTGTTATACCCCTACACATTAGCTTGACAGGAACATTAAGAGTGGGAGAACTGAATCCCCCGCATTTAAAAGAAGCACTACACCTATCAGTAAAACTTCACAGCATCAGGGATGTTTTGCTAATTTGTAATTCTCATTGCTCATTGTAAGCATTTGGGAATGTTCGTAAGTCAAAACAAATGAGCTCAGACGTGTTGCAGCCAGAAACTGTCCAACACACATCGTAATTGGCAAAGTGTGATGCTCATGAGACAAAAAGAGGTGGTGGAGACTTTAGGAAAAGGGGTAATGATTTCCTGTGTGCAGTGAAGGAGCCAGAAGTTGAACCGGTTAGGTAGGAACAGAACATGAGAGGGGGATCAGAGGAGGTTAGCTATCTTGAGACTCATTTGTGGAGCAGATATATGGCCACCACATGCATTTGGTCCTGGATCAATCCAACTTCTATTGTATCCTTTTGCGTATCTCTCTGTATGTGAAAGCCATGACTTATCCTTGCCCCAGGGGCTTTGAGCACCATGACATAATCAGACTTTCTCTCAGGAATCTCTTAAATGAGGACATTTTGCACTATGGTGTTATTCCTCCCTCATCCCAACAGCCTTTTCAAGTCTTATCTCTTTGGTGGACATAGTCATACAAAGATATTTCCAAACATTCTCGTCTTATCTGTCTGCACAACTTTGTAGGACTCAACCTAGTACATTAACAAACTGATATTATGCAATTATGCTCATTAACTTTCTCTCAAACATCCAAGGCCTGATAACATTTTCGCTTCTATTCTCCAATGTGAGGTCACCATCAGCAAGCAATCTGATAGGTTTAGCGAACAGACTAGGTGTTACCAATTTGCCCAATTGCACTTAAAGGCTATTCTAATAAAAAAGGACAGGTTGTTCATATTTTACAGAGTATGATTTTAAACACCAAAAAGAAGAAAAGCCCAGGAAAAGTGACCAATCCAAAATGTTGCAAAATGATAAACATTCCTTTCTCTATAATAAAAAAAATCTAAAAATCTACAATATGACATTTAATTAGTATTAATTAAGAACTGTACCACCATTTAATTAAAA
Source organism: Fistularia commersonii (assembly GCF_037954325.1). NCBI lineage: Eukaryota > Metazoa > Chordata > Actinopteri > Syngnathiformes > Fistulariidae > Fistularia > Fistularia commersonii. The sequence continues at coordinate 14,775,609 of NC_141285.1, forward strand.
GCTACACTAAATAGTAATTACAAGTGAATATTCATATTTCCAAATGAATGCCAAAACATGAAACATTTTTCCATAAATCCAATAAATGTTCAAACTCTGTCTGTCAGTTGTGCTTTACTTACCTGTCCTCCTTCCTGAGCGTGTTATGCTTCAGTAAATTGCCGCTATAAAGCTGGCAAAACTTATTTATTTTTCTTTTTAATTTACCTGTACTTCACTCCCTCTCTTTTATCCCCCCTCCTCCCATGTGTCTCTCCCCCATACTACTTTTGTAATGCTCATTAGTCCCCCACATACAATCAATACCTTGGGCCTGACCATTAAATTGAAAAGAGTGTGTATTAAAATACATTGGGACAGCATTGTGCCAGAGGTGTTGTCAGGGCTTATGGGAGATTCAGACAAGGATATTTAGTGCTTTTCCTGCTGTTTACAATGCCAGCGTTTGTCACAGACACCATCAGCATTTATATCGATCCTATGCTGCCTAGTTTTGCCTCATCCATCCATCTATCTTTTGCTGCTTATCCTGCACTTAAGGTTGTGGGGGATGCTGGAGCCTATTCCTGCTATCATCGGGTAGGCAGGGTACACCCTGGCGACACTGGTCGCCAGTCACAGGGCCACAATCACAGGGCCACATATATAGACAAACAACCATTCACTTACTCATTCATTCCCAATTTTTTTCCAATGAACCTGCTGCATGTTTTTGGGCTGTGCGAGGAAACTGGAGAACCCGGAGGAAACCTACGCATACACAGGGAGAACATGCAAACTCCACGCAGAAAGGTCCTCTTGTCGGAATCAAAACAGGGTCTGTCCTGAGAGGCCGAAGCGCTAACCACTGCACCACCGTGCCACCCAGATTTGCCTCATATTCAATTAAATTGTAGTGTTTTAAATTTTTCTTTTACATTTTAAAACACTGATCAATTCCACTCTGTGCTGTGTAGTCAATGTTGTTTTATTGCTTGGGGTCCCATATTGTCCCTGTTGTGCAGGGCCTGTAACCATGATCGGTGTCACAGATTTAATGGATTATCATAGCAGTGGTCTGCTATGACAGTTGCGTTACTGTGTGTATGTATCTGGTTTGTATCTACTGGGACGCAGGTGTCAGGCAAAGATGAAGACACCCTGGAAAAACCATGAATAAATTGATGTGTATGCAGGACAAGACTTGTTGTATGGTCTATTAATATGACTGTTGATTTTCTCCTGACTGCCCATCACAGTTATTATTGATATCTTTTCAACTTTATGCAAGATGTGTCACTTTTGAATGTGGGTGGACAGTGCTTTCTCACTTGCCCACTGTTAAATAGTTTATTGCATCATATATACAGGTTTGCTTTTATTGTTGTTGTTCCTCCTGTATGTAAACACAGTTTAAAATAGTAATAAGAAGAAAGCTGGTTGCTGAGGTGTAAATTAGATTTTAAATATGTGTAACTTGCCAGAGGAATGAATAATGGTACCTGTGTTTCAAACACCACTTACGCTTAGCAAATAGACCAGCATGTTGTTATGGACAGCTCGTAGACAGAATGGATGTTGCATAAACCCCAGTAGTTTGTGATCTGTGCCCAGAAGCTGCAGACATGAGTAAATGAATATAAAATAAGTTAGGGATGAACAACTTTGGGTTAGGAGACTTGCAAACTTTGTTTTGCATTAATAATTTACTGTGGTACCATACAGCTTCATTTTTGTCTTGGAAATTAAGTCTTTTACTTAAAGGCAATAACAATACAAAAAAAAGTTTAATTCTGAGAGGGAAGAAAATGCAAAACAATTCACCCCGATTAAAGGACAAACCATGTGGATATCAGTATTCAATGTTACATTAATCACAACTAGCCAATAAATCCCCATAATGATGTGTCAAAAGAGAACAAAGACTCCAGCAGACACTTTTAATTTATCATACAATTTCAGGTTGTGGCTCAACATAAATCAAATAACATCGGACTTGAACTTCCAGTAATATTTCACATTATTGATACATGAATGCTCATATTATTGATATATGAATGAAACCTGCAACTGGCAGGTAACAGTTGACTTGAGCAGACAAATCAAGTCTCTCAACATGTTTCTACTACACTGTACTGGCCTGACTTGCTCTTGAATGGGAAATAGTATGAAACGTGCCATGTCCAAGGAGCTCTAAACATCGCTGGAGGACTCTCAAGTGGTTGTTGCCTTTTAGTGCGAAAGGAAGAAGTATGAGTCCCATGAGAGATACTGTCACAGACAAGGTGGTGAGGATGCTTTTTAAAGTTGGAAGCCCATGTTTTGAAGGGCTGTACCTCTACCATTACAATTCTTACAAGAGGGCATACACCACACAAATTGAGTTTTCATGTCTGTGCATTCAGAGTTTTTCTCAAGATATTCTCCATATTCCTGTTGTTGTACTCCACCATTCATTATGTGTAAAGGTTTATGTAATAGACATAATGTTCATGCTTGATCACTTGAGGAAGCATTGAATATTTCTATTTTCAACAAGTCAGTGCATCAATAAGGCACAATCTGTAATGGTGGTTACTAAAACCATACAGAATTAATTTCTAACAGTATTTTAGCACAGATTTCCTATATGTGAAATTAAAACAGTCTTTAACGCAACGGCATGTTTTTCTTCAGTGACTAAATAGTAAAGATGAGTAAGATCCTGGTTACTGAACTGTAAGGACTGAGACTAACAAAAGAAAAAGAAAGCAATTGAGTGAATCTTGGAGGCTTTTCAAACTGCACCGCTTTTACCTCATCTACTCTTGATATTGAGCTTTTGCTAATTCACCATTGAGCAGTATTTATGACTCAGACAGTATCTCCGATAACAGAAACATGAGCTGAAAGGTCATTTGAGAGTCAACGAGTTAAAACAGCCTTCTTATTATCTTATTATATCAGTCTGGGCGTTTTATCTTGAATGGCGGCATGTCAATCATATTGGCATGAATTATGAATACCCTTTGTGAAAATGGCCCTCAGTTCATTAAGAATGGTTTGATAATTTTGTATTGGTATGATGTGATACAAATGATTTGGTTGTCCAGTGATAAAGTACTTTCAATGATCTAACAAATAGGATCACAATGAAAATTAGCTCAACTGCAACTGATTAATGGTGTTTGTATCCAAGAGCTATGACTAACATAAATGGCATGATCATGTGTGTTGACATGTTTGCAGGAGCACAAACACACACACACACACGCCTGTACATGGTTAATGATTTATGACTAATCAAAGAAGCTCAACTTTCAACATGAAACAGTGGGAACACATGTATTTAAAAGTCAGAACTGCTCCATTTACCATATCCTTAGTATGATGAGCTTTAACAAAGAAAAGAATTACTCAATTGACTCACTGGCTCATAAAGAAGGGAACAAACCAAACTACTGACATAGAGACATAATAAAAGATCGGGAAGGGAGGTTTATTTGTTTTGCAAATACAGCTTTAATTTTTAATCCAAACATATAATATGGTCACCATTATAACCAGGTTTTCTGTACTTTTCTGCAAACGCCACAGATATTTACGACTTAATATTGCATTTAATAGCAATGAGACAGGGAAATGCAAGTGTTGAATATTTAATTTTAAGAACAGTGTTGAATATTTAATGTCAAGAAAGTTCACATGCTAATCATGCACACATCTATTTATTTAATAAAATGCAGCAATACAAATCCTCCCACTTTGGAGAATATTACTACAGTAATTTCTAAGATGAAAATGATTTTATACCCACCTTTCTAAAATCAAATGGCACAGGCCAACACAATTATACAACAGCTGATTGCAATAGACACTGTCAAAATGGCAAATAATGAATGTCTGATTAAGTCACAATTTCATTCAAATAAAGTGAAATATTTTTCTAGATGTTGATACATAGTGTTTTAAACCTCACACATATTACTGAGTTATAAATACCGTGACACAGTCAAGGATTCTGAGCAATTCCGCATGATATGCATAGCAGCTCCTTGGGCTCTGCCTTTCTTCATAGGAAAAACAAAGACTCCCAAAGAATGTTTAATGAATGCCAAATGAAAACAAGGGATGCAAAAATTGTACTGAATATTATCAAAACAAAACTAATAACAGACTTGAAATGTTTTTCAAATATGTAATTTGATTTGTCCATTGGATTGAATGTTTAATTTTACAACAACTGCAATCTCTATGCTATAAAAGGATCTCTTGTAGGGAAATCTTTCTGCTCTTTTTGATTTCAGTTATTAGGCAATAACTTATACGTCAATATGTATAGCACAACTGTTTGCTAATGAGAATATCCGACGGTGTAGGACCATCTCATGTTTACCCAGTTATAAAAGAAGGAGTTAATCAAATTTCATGATCACAGAAGAGACAATGTATGATATATTACCACAATTATGCGGTAATATATCATACATAAAAATCTGCTGAATATTCAGATTCTTGAGCTTAAAGAGAGAGGTTTTACCATAAATGGCATTTATAAGTTCAAAGCATGGCTTGTGTTGTACTTTGCTAAGATAACTATGAAGTAGAACGTGTATCACTTTGTCCTTTCCCTTAGTATATACAAGGATTTTATGATTCAGCAATCTATGTATGTGGTGAGGAGATAATGTTGTGACTCTGAGAGGATTAACACAAGGAGGTATTGCTGTTTCCCCTGACACTTTGGCAGGCTTTTCACTGTTGTGTGCTGGGAAGTGTTTGACTTCAAGCTGCCAAGGATGCCACTGCCAGAGCAGGGTAAATATGGGCTGCAGCCTAATACCTTGGCATTAGCTGCTGAAAGGGAGACTGAGGGATTTGCAAACCAACTAAGCTTATATCTGGGGAAATAAATTATTGGCCTGCCTGATTTCAAATTGTATTTATGAGAGGGGTTTTCCAGCTTCCAGGAGGTACACGTATCATCCAATTTAAAACCAGCCAAATCAATCTTACTTGACCATTTCAAAGTATAAAGGTATGTTGAAAGTAAATTATGCATTCATTGGCTTTCAGTGCAAATACAATAGAACCCCAACCAAATACTGTTTTAAATCATAATATAAATTATTATGATGTCATTTTTTGTATTTTTTTTAGGATACTGCATGTGCATTTACTGTGACTCCATACTCCAAGACTTTGTAAATATTTATATTATGACCCTCATGCGTTATGACATAGATTCAGATAAGAGACATAAACATTTTGTAAGTATATTTATGTTTCTATATAGACAGGGACTCCTTTCACACTTTCCGTAAAGCCTTGGACAAAAGTGAAATTTCCCAAGCTCAAACTGGGCACATAAAAACCACTGATAACAGATTGCACACAGATGACACGATGAACCCGAGAAGGCAGTGTGGTCGTCTCGCTTCACAGCCTCATTTGTTCTTTTAAAGCAAATGAATTGACAAAGTTATCTGTGCTGAGGAGTCCTAACATTCGTCTTAAGCTACCACTTTGACCAGACTTATCTCTGCTGTTTTACTAAGAGCACAGCCATAATAGCTTTGGGGTTTGAAGTGATACAAACTAATACTCACCGTTATTCCATGTTTTCCCTTTGAGATGCTTTCATGTGTTGAATTATTTCACAGTTACTTCAGGTTGATGATAAACTTTCTCTAACATGCTGGAAGAAATGCCACATATTTCTTAACGTTCTATTGAACTTTCCAGCCTCACTGTGGTTTGTGTGAATAACAAGTTTCATTTACTCTATGTGTAAGGCATCCATGTACTGAACTTTTTCAGGAATTTTTGGTAAATTCTCAGAATTGTGTTTGCACATCAGTTGGTGGTTCTGGAATCGAGAATCGAGAAGCAAAAGCGCGAATCACAGAATCACTTGCAGTCTTGTTGTGGCGACTGGACTTGAATTTCTTTATTAGAAGATGTTTCACTGTGACCGCAGGAAGTTTTTGAATGTAACTGTCAGGGTTTTGGGCGGGTCTAGTTTATCGTGGCTTGTGTAAATGTAAGAGTTGATCGGCAGGAACTAGGTTTAAAAGGATTCTTGCTGAAATCTTCTTTACTCATTTGAAATTGTAGACAATTTTTCAAATAGTGCATTGAGATGTCCAAACTAAATACAATGAATTTCTGGAAGAAACTGATTTAATGAACTCCTCTGAAGCAGAATAATGGTTTGAGCTGCACTCTTTGAAATAGTTTCATTTTTTGAAGTTGATGGTTTTTGGGCTATGACTAATGATTTACATGAAATTTATACTTTATCACACATTTAAGAGATCACCGAGATGACAACAACTTGGATTTTTGGAGCTGATTAGTTATCCCCGCTTTCAGAATGATGTCTTATTTGTACACATATTGTAGCAAGTCATGAATGTTGGGATTTATGTTGATGCTTTTTTTTCTGTGTGATTTTGGGGTTGCTGGGTATTTCAGGGTGTGGTTTGGGGTGCAATGAGTTCTTTTTTTTTTTACCCAGACCTGAGCGGGAACAGTTGGTTGTAGTGCAGGCTTGTGTGGTGTGGCTGTGCCCAACAACAGCTATTGCTCATTTAACAGACATTTTACTGTCACCTGGGTGTTTCCCTGACTAAAACGCTACAATATGTAAGTCAAGAAGAATTGTATATTTTCTGATGAATACCCTCCAGTGCAGTTTTCCTGCATCCATCCTTTTCTGTCTCCTCTCTCTTGAGGCTCCTCTTCCAAAGACTTTCATGCACAGGCCTAGCCATGCTCAACCAAGCATTAACACTTCACTTTACATGTCAGAAATACACCCGCTACCTAGAGTACACACACACACACACACACACACACACACACACACACACACACACACACATAATGACACTGCGTTCAACTGACAAGCTGTCTTCTGCACTTTCTCCCTAAAACACCTGTCAAATAGTCTCCATGTGTTTTCACCGTAAATGTTTTGCCACGTTTCACAGATAACACAGTTTTTAAAAGAGCGGGAAAAAACTAGCCGTATGCTTTTTTGCCGTCTAATTTGTCGTCACACAAAAGGCAATAAAATTGAGAGATAGCAGCTCTCAGATCCAGTGTTGTCTCAAAAACAATATTAAAAAGTCAGAACACAACAATAGCAGCAACTATAAGTTAAAAATACAAAATATATGACTAAAATATAAGACAACAGATAAAAGAATAAATAGATTAAAAAAATGAATGAATAATGAATGAAGGTAAAATGTTGATCATCAACATGATTCTCTTACAGTGAAGAACATGGCAAAACAAGCAATTTAGAAATTAGTGGGACATAGCTGTCCATCTATCCATCTTCCCCCGCTTATCCTGAGTCGGTTTGCGGGGGCAGCAGCCCGAGCAGTGAGGTCCAGACCCCCCTTTTCCCCGCCACATGGTCCAGATCTTTTACAGAGACCCCAAGGCATTCCCAGGCCAGCCTAGAGATGTAGTCACTACAGTGCGTCCCGGGTCTTCCCAGATGGACATGCCTGGAAAATCTCCCCTTGGAGGCGTCCAGGAGGCATCCTCATCCGTGCCCAAGCCACCTCATCTGACTCCTCTCTATGTGGAAGGAGCAGCGACTCTACTCTGAGCTCCTCCCGGATGACCGAACTTCTCACCCTATCTGTAAGTGAGAGTCCGGCCACCCTGTGGAGAAAATTCATCTTGGCCACTCGTATCCACAATCTCATTCTTCCGGTCACTACCCACAGGTCGTGACGATAGGTGAGGGTGGGAATGTATAGCGTTCGGTAAGTTGAGAGCTTTGCCTTTTGGCTCAGCTTCCTCTTCACCAGGACAGACTGGTACAGAGTCCGCACTGCAGACGCTACACCGATCCACCTGTCGATCTCCGGTATATAAAATTGTAAAACATTTTCACTCATAGGCTGCCATTGCAGTTTATATCGCAACACTGTCTGGGTGGTGACATCACAAAGTTGGCTTTGGGTTCGGTCCCGTTCATTTTGCCCTACAATGCAAAAACATTTCATCTATGCAACCCTTCCTATTTGAACCCCAGAGAAAGGTGAGCCAGGAGGATAACGCTGAAGACAGAAGTCCAAAGGAGATTCAAAATGAAGACCAACAAAGACGTGAAGAAGCAATAGTTGCCAAAAGTCACTGGTGTGCATGTGTCACTTGTGTTGTAAGTAGCTCCACTTTTTGTCACTGGCTGACTTACCAGCTGACTTGTCGTCAGCCTCCTCTATGATCCTGCTGGTGCCCGGTCTTTCTTCATCAGATGCTACTTCTGCAGCAGCTGGTTGTTTACATCTTCGCATGGGAAGATCATCTCTTCGAGTGGGGTCCAGTAATTTCCCGAGGACCTTATGTCTGCTTGTGAAAGTAGACTGCCGGCACGGCCTTTGGCTTCACTGTCTGTTTAACACTAGCAAGACTGGAAGCAGCACGTGTGAGCTCTTTCAGCAGCTTAACTCAGCTAAATGCATCAAATGCATCTGGGGAGAAGCGGCAAGAACACAGCTGCGGAAGTTGTCTGTGGCCACAAGCAATTTCTTAGTCCTTTCTTCTCTTCTTTTCCCCTGGAAAGCTGTATGGACTAGCATCAGTCTCTTTGTTTCCGTTGGACTGGATATCGCACCCAAAAGCAGCACAATTTGGCATTATTACCTCATGTACCGTATCATACCGTACCTAGCAAAAGTTAACACTAGTAGAAAGCCAAAGTCGAAACGAGCAACCTCCAAATGTCACCAACCTAGCATGTATTGCGTAAGTAAAGCACCCATGGGTTAAAATATGTGTTATAAACTGCAATTTTGAAAGGAATAACAATTTGTTGTGCTTTTGGGGGTGGCGTGGTGCAGGAGGTAGAGCATTGTTTTTGGAACCAAACATCCCTGGTGTGTCGAAGTGTTGTTGAGCAATACACTGAGCCCTTAACTGCTCCCCTGGCACTGGTTGATGGTATGCCTACAGCTCATGGTTCATCCATGATGGGTTAATTGCAGAGAACAAATTTCCCAACAGGAATTAACAAAGGATGAATTACTATTAAAACAACATATTCTACCATGAGACAAAGAGTAAAGCATATTAATGCCTATTAGTCTTCCCAGGTGTGGTTCCTTTTAATACTTAAACACAAACAGAACACATACTGTATATAATCTGTGGAAAACAAATAGAATAATAAGCAACATTAAAAAAGGAGGTGGTGTGGTTAAACAAACTAGCAAATACCCAAAAAACAGAGGCCGTTCTGGTGATAAAGCAACACGGGCCGCTGTCTCTCTGATCCAGTCCCAATGCTCAATGTTGTTAGTGGCTATGTCCCACAGGTGGGATGTGAGTTTGAGGAGAATGAGAAGTTCTGGAATGAGTTAGATGAAGTGATGCAGAATATCCCCAGAGATAAGAGAGTGGTAATTGGTGCTGACTTTAATGGGCATGTTGGTGCAGGCAAAAGAGGGGATGAAGAAGTGATGGGCAGATTTGGTATACAGGATAGGAACACAGAGGGACAGATGGTGGTAGACATTGCAAAAAGGATGGAAATGGCTGTAGTGAACACTTTTTTCCAGAAAAGACGGGAACATAGGGTAACTTTTAAGAGTGGAGGTAGGAGCACACAGGTAGACTACATCTTGTATAGACAAAGTAACCTGTAAGAGATCATTGACTGCAAAGTATTTGTAGGTGAGAGTGTAGCCAAATAGTATAGGATGTTGATTTGTAGGATGACTCTGGTGACAAGGAAGATCAAGAGGACAAAGACAGAGCAGAGGACAAAAGTGGTAGAAGTTGAAAAGGGAGGAGTGTTGTATGGTTTTCAGAGAGGAGTTGAGAAAGGCTCTAGGTGGTCAGGGAGTTTCCAGATAATTGGACAACAACCAGCTAATGTAATCAGGGAGACAGGTGGGAGAGTACTTGGAGTATCATCTGGAAGGAAAGTATATATGGAGACTTTGTGGTGGAATGAGGAAGTGCAGGAGTATATACAGAGAAAGTGGTTAGCAGAGACAAAGTGGGACACTGAGAGGACCGAAGAAAACAGACAGGAATACAGGGAGATACAGCAAAAGGTAAAGATAGAGTTAGCAAAGGAAAACCAAAGGGCGTATGATGACTTGTATGCTCGGTTGGACAGTAAGGAGGAGGAGAATGATCTATACAGGGTGGCCAAACAGAGAAATACAGATGGAAAGGATGTACAGCAGGTCCGGGTGATTAAGACTTGAGAGGGAAATGTAGAGACAGATGCTAGAAGAGTGATGGGAAGATGGAAAGAGTACTTTGAAGAGCTGATGAATGTGGAAAATGAAAGAGAGGCAAGGGTAGCAGAGACGAGTAACAGTGAAGTGAGGAAGACATTGAAGAGGATGAAGAGTGGAAAGGCAGTTGGTCCTGATGATTTACTTGTGGAGGTGTGGAAGTGTGTAGGGGAGGCAGCAGTCTTAGAGAGTGAATAGATGCCTGAAGAATGGAGACAAAGTGTGATGGTGCCTATTTTTAAGAATAAGGGGTATGTTCAGAATTGCAGCAACTATAGAGGGATAAAGAATAGGGGAAAGAGTAGTGGATACTAGACTCAAAGCAGAAGTCAGCATTTGTGAACAGCAGTATGGCTTCGTGCCTACAAAGAGTGCTACAGATGCTGTATTTGCTTTGAGAATGCTGATAGAGAATTACAGAGAAGCCCAAAGGGAGCTTCATTGTGTTTTTGTAGACCTAGAGAAAGCATATGACAGGGTGCCAAGAGAGGAGCTCTGGTTGTGCATGTGGAAATCTGGAGTGGCAGAGAAGTATGTTAGACTGGTGCAGGACATGTATGCTAGCTGTGAGACAATGGTGCGGTGTGCTGTCGGGGTAACAGAGAAGTTCAAGTTGGAGGTGGAACTCCATCAGGGATCAGCTCTGAGCTCCTTCTTGTTTGCAATGGTGATAGACAGGCTGACAGATGAGGTTAGACAGGAATCTCTATGGACCATGAGATTTGCAGATGACACTGTGATCTGTAGTGAGAGCAGAAAACAGTTGAGGAAAATCTAGAGATGTAGAGGTTTGTGCTGGAAAGGACAGGAACGAAGGTGAGTTGCAGCAAGACAGAGTATATGTGTGTGAATGAGAGGAACCCCGATGGAATGGTGAGGCTACAGAGAGTGGAGATCAAGAAGTTGGAGGATGTCAGGTACTTGGGGTCAACTGTCAAAAGCAGCGGAGAGTGTGGAAAAGAGGTGAAGAGATGGGTTCAAGAAGGCTGGAATGGGCGGAGAAAAGTGTCAGGGATACTATGCGATAGAAGACTATCAGCCAAAATGAAAGGAAAGGTGTATAAAACAGTGGTGAGATCAGCGATGCCGTATGGCCTAAAAACAGTTACAATGACAAAAAGACAGGAGGCAGAACTAGAGGTTGCCGAGATGAAGATGTTGAAGTTCTTTTTGTGAGTGACTAGGATGGATAGGACTGAGTCTATCAGAGGAACAACAAATGTTAGATGTTTTGGAGAGAAGGACAGAGATGCTAGACTGAGATGGGTTGGTCGCGTTCAGAGGAGGGATAGTGAATGCATTGGTAGACAGATGCTGGATTTGGAGCCGCCAGGCAGGAGGTCTAGAGGAGGACCAAGGAGAAGATATATGGACGTAGTGAAACAGGATATGAAGGTAGTTGGAGTAAGTGTGAGGTAGATACAGAGAATAGGGTTAGATGGAGAAGTCAATTTGCTGTGGCAACTCTATCTATCTATCTATCTATCTATCTATCTATCTATCTATCTATCTATCTATCTATCTATCTATCTATCTATCTATCTATCTATCTATCTATCTATCTATCTATCTATCTATCTATCTATCTATCTATCTATCTATCTATCTATCTATCTATCTATCTATCTATCTATCTATCTATCTATCTATCTATCTATCTATCTATCTATCTATCTATCTATCTATCTATCTAAACCCTAGGGTTTTTAAAGTACTTTCTATTTATTAATCTGGAGATTCTTACAACAGAGCAGTAAATGCTGCCACTGTAGCCGATTTTTCATGTATCTGTCTGTTACAGTGCAGATAAGAAGATGATAAAAAACAAAGCCAGAGGAGGTGCTAAATTAATACTGTCTCTGATTGGGTGTGCTGTGAAGGAGGACCTGTTTGTTGTGTTTGGATGTGAAGTGGAGGCAGTCATTGCCAAATGAAAATGGTTTATATTGTTTCCATCATCCCCTGCACATAAAACAAATCTTGTACGTGAGTAGGCAAGCATTTTCATCCACATCCTTAATGGAACTGGTCCAGTACACATAAAGTTGGCAATTCTTGACTTTTCTAAATTCAATTCTCATAGTTAAATGGTTCATTTTAAATAAAACAATATATTGCTTTGTTGTATCTGAATGTCTTAGTCATATACCGTTTAGATACTTTACGTATTAGATATATATTGTTTCGGTTTACTTCATAAAATCATATTTGTGGTGAACAAATCATCATTTTTCAAAGCTGCACTGAATAATAAGAGCGATGTTTCTATTTTTACCAGGTAAGAAACTAGATTTCCCTTTGAATGGAGTCTGGCGATAGGGAGACATCTTGTATACTGTGTTTAGAAAACACCTCCTACGCCGTGAAGTTTGATGGTGAGAACTGATCTCCCTCAGCCAGACCTCCCTGTGCATTTCTTAAAGACCACAGGCTACAGGCTACACATAGACCAGGTGTAAAGTGCAGCTGAACTTATACAACATTATAGACCTACTCATTGTGTCATCTCTTCAATTTTACCACTAACAGATAGGTTTATGTGTGCTTTTGTGTGTCTGTTCACAAGAATGCCTATGTGTATTTGACTCAATCTTGCAATACAAACTACTAACACTCCTCTGCATGCGTTGGCTGGGGATGTGCTAATCCTCATGCACATCACAACAGTGATGAGGATTAGCACATCACTGTTACACATGTCTGAATGTCCACTTCTGAGAGGCTTTAGGTAAAAGTAATCTTGGATGCTTCTGGTGTAGATGTCTTGTCATGAAACCTTGCTGCTTTGCATATAGGCCCACTTTGAAAGCCTTAAGGGAACAATTTTAGACTCTGGATGGGATATAGATTAATTATGATTATACCGCCAATGATAATGCATCTTTATGTCCCACTATAGACTAATGTTGCCCATGAATATACCCTGTACAAATTTTACAAGACTAAATCTGACTCTATCTTGACAATCTATCTTGACAATTTTCTTCATCCTATCACATTTTTGTACTCATGTACCAGGAGATAAGTTGCCCCGGGGGTTAGTTCAGACTTATTAAGGTTTACCTTTTCCTTTTCTTTAACACCACTGACTTGAGCCAAATCTTGTCATTAAATCTCAGTATAATGAAGAACCAAGGCCTGAATTATCATCACATCTGTTCCCACATGACATTAGCCACTTCGTGGTCCTGGCTCATTTTATTATGCTTTAGGGACAGAGGGGCCTTTACTGCAAATGGAGAACACATTTAACCAGATGAAGGGAGCATTTGAAATGACACCTATAGCATGTCTGAACTCACGGCCAATGTTTTGCATTGTGGAAAAAAACAATAGTGTTATAGGTTTGTTTAGCTTATCAAGTATTTCTGTAGGAGGCTGGTAATTTTTTGTCTTACCCAAACAAAAGACAGCACATATTTTTATTAGGAGGCCTTCAGTATGACAGTTTTTAAACATTCACAATTTTTTTTGGAAATCTCTCCTCATGGTTGAAAAGCCTATTAAAGATGTATAAAATATAAAACAATACAAATATGACTCCATTGTTTTAAAGGACAATTTGGAGTGTAAAAATTGAAAATGTATCTGGGTGGCAAACGAATCAGGCAGTTCTCTGTTCCAACTTGTCAAATGCTGTCAGTTTTTCACTGGCCCTCATCAGCCTGTGAAACCGAAGAAACCCCTCAAGCATCTTCTTTGATGAGGACGGCTGTCGTCGAGAAAGGAAATGTGATAATGCCTTTATAAGTAGTGAGAAAGTAAGAGTGAGTGGGTGTAACGAGGAGCCAAACACACCAACACTGGACGTTGAATTAGGAGAAAGACGTTCAGAACAGATTTCTCACTTTTTCTGGTTTGCAAAATGACACTGCTGCTGTAACTTTACATCTAAGTTTCCAGAAAAAAATGTAGTCTTGCTTTGGTAAAGTCACAATGAATGGATATTGTGCTTTTTATGTCATTTTTTTAATATCTGTTCAAGATGCTCCTTAATTGAAAAAAATATGTTCCTTGCATGTGCTGGTGACTTCTTGGCCAGGTCAACATTGTGTAAGAGATCATGATCTCAATGTTTCCCTTTTTATTGGCTAAATAAAGGTTAATGAATAAATAAGTAAATAAAAAATGTCGCCAGACTTGAAGAGGTATTTCATATCTTGCTCTCTCATGGAATCCACAGTTGTGCCATCCGGCCTCATTTATATACTGTCTGTGCTGCCTAAGTCGAGCATGTACAATATATATATCCAGTTTGGGAACTGTTTCCCCAGTAAGAGATATGATGAATCAGCATCTTGGCGTAAGCACCACACACAGTGATTGAAATGGCTTGATTCTATTGCAGTATAGAAATAGCAGATTGTTTGTTTGTTTATGTGGGGTATAAAAAGATATTGCATTGTTATAAAAGATCAGGGATACTTATCCACTCTGCTTTACAGGCAGAATATTTTATGTGATGTTTTTATGTGGAAGAGGTAAAAGCTGTCAAGGTAGCTATATTAGCTGTTTAAAACTGAACCAAAGCTCCATTACAAATGCAATACTGACCATGTATAATATCCATCCATCCATCTTCTACTGCAAAGACAGACAACATTTACTCACTCACTCATTTGGGGGGAATTTTCCAATTTTTTTCCAATTAACCCGCTGCATGTTTTTGGGATGTGGGAGGAGACTGGAGAACACGGAGGAAACCCACGCATAGATGGTGAGAACATGCAAACTCCTCATAGAAAGGTTCCCTTGTCAGAATCGAACGAGGGTCCTTCGTGCTGTGAGACCGCTCTGCTCACTGTGCCTCCGTGCCGCCCATGTATAATCTAATTAATTAATTTCAAATATGATTTACAAGCGGAATGTCACACTCCAGGACATTCCATAACCATATATCATACTGAAATACAGCCATTTTCAGAGAGAGTGATGATGTACAATAATTTTCAAAGCATCTCTGAAACTAGGCTTCTCTTTGCCAACAGTAGTAACTGGAGAACAAGTTTTCACATCTTTCAAAATGTCAAATGTCCAGATACAGATTATCTGAAAGGTAATGGAAAAAAGTTTAACATTTCTCGGTGGAAAGGGCCATTAGCTGCCCAAGCATCTGGATCTTGCAGCCAAATGTGTCAAATAGTCAAAAGAGATGGTCTTTGGATTAATTACCTGCATATTTTGTCAAATGTCAAATCTGCTAAACATACAGGACAATAAACAAAGGAGTATTACAAATTCAGTATGGTCATCGCTATCTAGCTTTAGCTCATTTTCTGTGCATGTACAATCTGTACAAGGAAAAGCCGCTTCTTGGAATAGGATTTAGAAGAACTCTGGACTTTACTGTGGCTGAAAGTGATGTGTGCTCTTGACTTCTCACTGACTTTGTTTTAAGGATTTTTTTTCGAATAGCACCCCTTTTGAAAATGTTGGTGGTGCATATTTAAAAAAGATAATAAGAATGGAAACATTTTAAAGGCACATGAAATCAAGTTTATAATATACATTTGTACTGAAGTCATTTTTTTTAGTCATATTTTTATTCAACTTGCCAATGCATCGGACAAATAAATAACTTTGGCCAAAGAGTCATTAGTGATAAAGGTGTCACTAAATCCCCCCAAAAAGCATGGATGCCATACTTTGTTATTGTTATAGGCAAAACCACTATCCATGTTTCTAAATTTTCCAATTTCTTATACTTTGTAAAGTTTAATCAAATGCTTGTATGACAGCACAAATAGAATAAAGCAATTAAAACACAAAAAATGTAAGAAGCTTATGAACTGGATGAACAGCCTCAGTAGTTGTGAGTCAAACTCTGCTTTTCATTAGAAGAACTTGAATTATTCAAATCCACCTCTTTTGTCCTGATGGCTTATCAATCTCTACCGGGCTGTTTTAGGTTTGCATCGTTGACCCGAGATCTCACCATTTTCTGGGTGTGATTAAAAAGAGAATGAATGGCAATACTATAACCTTGGGAAATAATTAGTTTTTTTTTCCTTGAGAAGAAACTTAATAGTTACTCCCAATTTCAACCTTCCCCTTTGTAGTTTTCCATTCACTTTGAGGATTAAGAAAATATAATAAATTCTCACTCATTCACAGAAAAATGCGCGCGCACACACATACACACACAAACACACATGCACACACACACATACACACATACACACACACACACATGCAATGTTATATAATTGTTAAAGCAGAAAATATCTTTCAAATACTATCCTTCCCTTCAGGCTTGATGAGAAGACTAAATAAAGTGGATCCTTCGGGTAGGTGCTTGAGGTTTTTTGGTAGTAGGAAGCTTGCTTACTACTCTGAAATCCATATTCTGTCCCTCTCTTGAGGCACAGCCAGTGCCCTTCAGCCGGCTGTAGTGTGCTGGGTGGGGTGAAGCTGCCATTGTGCAGAGCAGGTCCGGCTTCTGACTGCTATTAGACTTTTGTGTTCTGTGAAGGGACACAGAATGATGTATGACATGCTTCGGGGGTACACTTAAGTGCAACAGCATGTGGCCAAATGAGAGCTTTAGGAATGTCAGCATAGGGTCTGTGCCACATTCTCATAACAGACAGGTGCATTTTTAAATATCAGATATTCTAGCCGAAAAGAAGAATGAGTGGGTGTGCTTCATTCAATTCACATTTTTTGTTGAATATTGTCTGGTAAGTACAGCTTGCATTACAGATTGTAAAAGCTATTCCATCACTTTTATTCCAATTGGGTATTTTGGAATTTAGTTGTTTAATTGTTTATTTTTTGTTGTTTTATGTTGCCTGTATTATACAAAGCTTGCCCGGACGCGGGTCATTGGGGCCATCCCCTGGAGCCAGACCAGGGGGTGGGGCTTGATGCTGAGCTCCCAATGGCCAGGCCTTCAACCATGGGGCCCGGCCGGGCACAGCCCATGAGAATGACATGGGTCCCTCTTCCACTGGGCTCACCACCCACAGTAAGGGCCAAGAGAGTTGGGTGCAGTTTGAGCTGGGCGGTGACCGGAGCAGGGTACCTTGACGGTCTGATCCTTGGCTGCAGAAGCTGGGTCTTGGGACATGGAATGTCACCTCTCTGGCTGGGAAGGAACCCGAGCTGGTGTGCAAGGCTGGGAGATTCCATCTAGATATAGTCGGAACCACCTCGACGCCCAGTGTGGGGTCAGGAATCAGGCTTCTCAAGAGGGTCTGGATTCTTGTTTTACTCTGGAGTTGGGGTTGGGGTTCAACCTGATGGATGACCTAATGGACGAGAGAGTAGCCTCCCTCCGCCTTCAGGTGGAGGGACAGCTTCTGACTGTTGTTTGTGGCTATGCACCCAACAACAGTTCAGTTTACCCACCCTTCCTGGGGTCCCTAGAGAGACTTCCACAGAGACACCATGTTCAGGCATGAAGGTGTCCATATGTGCGCTTCGCGCAAACATACCTTAGGCCTTCTTTGATTGACCTTGTAGTCGTATTGTTGGACTTGCGGCCGTATGTCCTGGACACTCCTGGATGAAGACAGGGGTGGAGCTGTCAACTGATCAGAACCTGATGGTGAGCTGGCTTGGATGGTGAGGATGCTAGTTGGGCCTGGCAGACCCAAACATAACATGCGGGTCTGGCACAGTCGCCTGCCAGAGGGGCTTTTAACTCCCACCTCTGAGAACTACAGAACTACCGCCATATCCCATGGGAGACAGGGGACATTGAGCCCGTAAGTAAGGTGGTTGGTGCCTGTTGGGGTGGCAACCCTTTAATTCACTGGTGGACTCCAGCAGGGAAAAGGAGTCCCATCGGGCCTGTCTGGCCGGTGGGGCTCTGGAGGCAGTTGACAGGTACTGGCAGGCCAAGCGGCATCCAGCTTTGGTGCTTGCTGAGACAAAAGCTGGGGCATGGGAGGAGTTCAGGGAAACCATGGAGAACGACATCTGGTGGGTGTTGAGGAGACTCTTGCCCACCATCAGGCGACTCAGAAGAGGGAAGCAGTGCTCCACCAACATGGTGTACAATGGGAGCGGGATGCTGCTAACCTCAACTCGAGGTGTTGTAGATCGGTGGCAGGAATACTTCCGTGACCTCTTCAACCCTGTTGAAACGCATTCCAATCAGGAAGCAGCGCTGAGGGACTCTGGAGCGGACACACCTATTTCTGGGGCTGAAGTTGCTGATGCAGGCAACAAGCTCTTCAGTAGCAGGGCCCCGGGGGTGAATGAGGTCTGTCCGACATGCCTATGCTACATTGCATGGATGTTGGGGACAGTGACGCTGGACTGGGAGACCAGAGTGGTGATCCCCCTTTTTAAAAAGGGAAATTGGAGGATGTGCTCCAACTATAGGGGGATCACACTCCTCAGTCTCCCTGGTAAGGTCTATTCAGCAGTGTTGGAGAAGCGAGTCTGTCGGGTTGTTGAACTTCGGATCCAGGAGGAGCAGTGTCGTTTTCTGACGGCTGTGGAACCGTGGACCAGCTCAATACCCTTGGCAGGGTCCTCGAGGTAGCAGGGGAGTTAGCCCAACCAGTCGACATGTGTTTTTGGATGTGGTGAAGGCATTCAACCGTGTCCCGCAGGCATTCTGTTGGGGGGGTTACTCCAGGAATATGGGGTACCAAACCCCATCATACAGGCTGTTCGATCCCTGTATCATTGGAGCTTGGTTCACATTGCCAGTTGTAGAATGGACTTGTTTCCAGTGAGAGTTGGACTCCACCAGGGCTGCCCTTTGTCATCAATTCTGTTCATAACTTTTATGGACAGAATTTCTAGGGGCAGCCAGGTCGTCGAGGGCATCCTGTTTGGTGGTTGCAGGGTCAAGTCTACTTTTTGCAGATGATGTGGTTCTGTTGGCTTCATCAGGCCATGATCTCCAGGTCATGGCCGGTTTGTAGCCGAGTGTGAAGCGGCCCGGATGATGCTCAGCACCTCCAAATCCGAGACCATGGTGCTCAACCAGAAATGGTGGAATGCTTACTCTGGGTCAGGGAAGAGGTCCTGCCTCAGTGGAGGACTTCAAGTATCTCAGGGTCTTGTTCATGAGTGAGGGGAGGATGGAGTTGGAGATCAAACAGCGGACTGGTGTGGTGTCTGCAGCAATGTGGACTCTGTACCAGTCTATCATGGTGAAAAGGGAGCTGAGCCAAAAGGCAAAGCTCTCAATTTACCGGTCGATCTACATCCCTACCTTTACCGATGGTCATGATCTGTGGGTAGTCACTGAAAGAATGAGATTACAGATACAAGTGGCCGAATTGAGGTTTATCAAACTCGAAGTAAACTCAGAGCTCGGGGTAGAGCTGCTGCTCCTCTGCAAAGAGAGGAGTCAGATGAGGTGACCCAGGCACAGGTGAGGATGCCTCCTAGACGCCCCCCAAGAGCAGGTTTTCCAGGCATGTCCATCTGGGAGGAGACCACAGGGAAGACCAAGGACACAGTGGAGAAACTAGGTCTCCAGGCTGGCCTAGGAATGCCTTGGGATGCCCCTAGAGAAGCTGGACCATTTGGCGGGGGAGAGGGAGGTCTGGGCCTCACTGCTCCAGCTGCTGCCCCTGCGACCCGACTCCAGATAAGGGGGGGAAGATGGATGGATAGTACATGATGCTATTACACGGTCTTATTACACAATGTTTTGACACAGTGTAATTACACCATGTTACGACACAATGTTATAACATCTCAAATTATTGTTGGCTGGAATTTAAAGGGGAAAGACAATTGGATTAAAGATCCTTTTGATGTTGAAATGCCCGTCAAAGGTGTGTATTTGTCTAGGCGCTAATAGGGGCTAATCTTGGCTAATCTGGCGTCTAGTTGACAGGCACCTTCAATGCGTAAACTTCCTTAAAATAGCTCTTATTTACAATTTTTTTGACCACCCACGGAAGACTTATTGACCCTAATTGGACTGGTGAACATTCTATGGATAACACCGCTGGCACAGCAGGTCCACAAAAAATTTTAAATGTCATCGTCAAGACATTTTTAACCTCATCAAAACTCCCAACAAATATTTTTGGAGAAGTAGTGTTTTTCTGTTATGGCATTGGATAATAGCTTCTTGAAAAAACCTTTAAAAATGACTGAATAGCACATTAGTTTTAGAATTTGTTCCCAAATTGGCCAATTACTTACCACCTTTTAGCTACAAATGGCTTTGTGAATGTGGGCTCGATTCATGATTATTTCATGCGCACTTATTTCGACTCATGAATCATTTAAGAAATGTCATAACTCTGGGAGTTTGGTACTGTGAATGACCTTTATGTGTGTGTTTGAGTGTGTGGTCTCATATGAGTTTTAGGATGAGTTTATGGTTGCTGAAAGGAACAGATAAGTGAGGGGACAGGCTCTCACCAAACTGATAGAAAGGGAGTTTTCTTATATTTAAGACAGCCGCAAGGGAAGTACTGGAGAGCTCTAAGCCTCTTTTGTATCTTCCCAACTCACAAACACAAACAAGTGCACTGAATGCCATGTACGAGTCAGCTTAGGCAATAGACATGTGCTTGATAAATGATGTAACATCTTGGCCCTGTCTTCTCTTTTTTTGTTTTAGAGATTAGGCGAAGTTGAAGAGAATGCAGTCACCAAGACTGTGTGCTGTGGTGCACTTTCATAAAGGGAGAGTGACAGATACAAGCGTCTACACAACCATACAATCATGCGTGATTAATAGTTTTGATATTACTGGTTTTCTTATCAGAACTATCAGAATCAGAATCAAAATTTTTTATTTATCCCTAAGGAGGAAATTGCTATCAATAAATACACCAGAGGTGGAATTGAGGGCAACACAACTGCTAAGCATTCATCAGGGGAGAGAGAAGAGAATAGATAAAAATATATATCAAACAACAGAATATAACAGAGATAGCCACAGGTGTATTGAAGTGAAGCTTCTCAATTTTGGCAAGAAAGACTTCATTTTGCACACCAAGCTGCACACAATGTTTTACTTGCACTGCCAACACCGTTCATATTTATAATAATGTTTACAATACCTATTTATTCAATACACATCCAAATGCACTGTGGACAGAAAATAATTTTGTTGTACAGGGAAACACATTTCCAGACTGTACATATGAAAATAAACACTTTGAATTTTGAATCTTAATGATTTTTGCCAAGTTGATGGACTAGCATACCAAAACAGCCCATACATTTCTGTTACCCAACAAACAGAGAACACAAATACTGTCCCTGTCCTCAGATTGAAATCCCAGTTAAAGTTTTCTATGAATTGTTTTCCATCATTAGATGTGAATTGGTAAATAGATTAAATAGTAACGGAGTAACGGTAAATTCAATAGCATTTTATGTCAGCATGTAATGAGAATGAACTCAAACCTGAGAAGAGTTGATCTGCCAAACCCTGCACTCAAACCACTTTTAGTATTTTTAAAATTCTGCTCCACCAAAGACGAATTACTTCAACTTCGCTTATTTCTATTATTTAGGTCACACAGGGAAAGAATGCAGTTCTGAAAGGGCGTAGTTCTCTGGTTCTGAAAAGGAGTGGCAAAATATTTGCAACATCTCTGTGTACTCTCAAATTCTGTTATACACTATTCCAAACTATTTTGGCAAAGCTTCTTGAAAATAATAAATTGAAATTAGTATTGATAAGCACAAATCGAAAGTGATTCGGTGGGGATTGGTGTGGGTTAATTGTGGTCTCATCAACTGATAGCATGAGCAACACTAAACCACCTGACCTGACATGACTGCATTAATGCCTATATAATTTCTCATCTAACAGGCCAGATATACTGCATATCTTTTACCAAAGTGAAAAAATAAACTCTTCTACCACATTGAGCCATCCATCCATCCATCCATCCATCCATCCATCCATCCATCCATCCATCCATCCATCCGTCCAACCATTCTTGACAGAGACCACAGTCTAATAATGTTCACTGATGTTTATGACTTGTCTTGGGGAACTCACATTTATCTCACGAAAGCGCAGGATAAAAGCTGTCTCTATTATTCTTATTTGTCATATATCTTTTCTTTTCTTTTTAGGATTTTTTGCAGAATATTTTTTTCAAAGTTTTACCCAGTTTTTTTTTTTTATAAATCCAGCTATCCATTTAAGATTTAATAATTGAAACACGATGTAGTATAAGACATCGAGATTAGAAGAATGGAGTATGATATGAATATAACCTCAAAAACTAAACGGTCTGAAATGAAAAGGAATCTACCAGGCTCTCACAGTAACAAAACAGTGACATTAATTGTTGTGCTTTGACTTTTCGTTTTAGATCAAATGAAATATCTCTCTTATTGCTCTTCATAATCAGGATTTATGAGGAATGAGGAGTGCTTAATTTATGTTAATTGTGTAAAATATTAAAAATATTTGTGATTAAGTAGTTACAATGAAATTGATTTGATAAGAGTTACATGGCTCCTTCCTCAAATATTTGTCATGTTTAAGACTGATTTGCAGTTAGGTGATTAAAGCAATAATTCTAAAGGCAAAATTATAGCCAAAAGGAAGACTCTGCCTTCATTTTTATCTATTTGTTTCTATTCTTATTTGCCATTCATAGGTTCAATACTTTCCAATTTAACATGGTTTTTGTAAGGAGCGTAACTTTTTCATTACTGTACTTACAACATAATAAGGATTTATGTTCCACTTAGTCTCAAAATGATTAGTCAGTTATGAGACTTCCTGAGGACTTCATGCCATTAAGCTCCAATATAATTACTAAAAATCTTTTTTTTCTTCCCTCATCACTTACAGACATGAATATAATATGCATTTGTTTTATGTTTCCGTACTTTAATTTCCTAGAGAACTGTGACATAGCAATAATTGAAACACTGGACAAAGATCAGATAGTTCTGCATCTAATTTGTGTCTTTCCTATTCTTTTACTTCATTGCAATTTTCCCCCCGTTCCTTGTACAAAAAGTTCAATCCACAAAACACTTGCATTGATTGACAATTTTCTGAAATTGTAATGTATAGAACCCAGGAAATTGATAAAAAGCAAGTCTTTAAATGTATGAGATGAAGCAGGACATGTTTTCATGGTCAGTGTTGTGGGATTTGGGTTGATGTTGTGAATCTTCTAACTCCTATTCCCTCTTTGGCTGGATGGCTATTGAGCAATCACATTTCCCTTCAATCTAAAGTCACATTTGAGGGTTCATGTTATGTAAAAAAAGCATAGTTCTACAGTATGGATTTTAAGTTCATGCTATAGAACACAATGGAATGGACTCTTGCACGCATGTAAACACACTTGATCAGTTTGAGAAATGACTTTGTATTGATCTGTTTGTGACAAGGTGTGTTGGTATCTTTTCACCCTTTCCATGTGAAACATAGGCCCCGTAGATTAGTCCTTGCAGAAGGTGAAAGAGGAGTGGTACATGATGCGTTGTTGTCTCAGCCAGAAGTGAAAACCACACATCTCTCACAAATGTCCCCTGATTTAGATTTAACTGACTTAATTGATTTAATTGTGAGTAGCAAGAAGTTGAAGGCGAGTGCTGCTTTTCTAATGGCTGATGGAGGATTTCACTGCAGTAGAGGAGTATTTTGTTGAACAATTTATCAATAGATACAATAGATGCATGTACAAACAGATACAGTAAGAAATATTTGAGTTATGTGAAATTTCCGAGTTGTTTCCAGGCTATACCTCACCTAGTGAACTAAACCGACAAAAGAAAAACCCATTCCTGGATTTCATTAGCAAAATTAACAAGGTTAAATAACAGATTTCGAGATGTCAGAGTCAGTAATGGAGCAAGTAAGTTGCTGTCCTGAACAATGTGCATTTGATTGCTAAAGAGAATGAAAGGCTTGTGTACACTTCTTTTTGAGGAAACAAGCCATGGCAGGGGGAGGTACTGCAACATGCCCCGCCCTTTGGAACAGACACTTCAAATTAAGCTGAAGCGCTCGGAAAAAAAACATGATGACAGCTCAGCTTTATCTATCTTAGGCAGCATTAGTCCACCCCATCAATTGACAAAAAGCCCCTCGGGCTCAGAAATAGGTGCTATACACAAAAAAGGCCTTCGGGTGTACGGGTACGGGTGGAAGTTGTTGACTGCTGACCTTAGACGGCGCACGATATTGAAATTATTCCTTATTCAAGTAAAGAAAGACTCTTACTCTAAGACATCCCATGCCAGCTGCTGTGAGTGCAGCCAGCTGGCAGCTACCTTACCCCTATCTTTCCCCTAACAGAGAGTTTGTCCAGGCAGCCTCATGGTCATCTGCAGTCTGCAGTTCTTCAAGAAAGAGCATTGTGACACACCCTATGTCAGTGACGTGCGCTGAGGTTCATGGCTGGTGACGCACTGACGTCATCAGTCAGATTTATAAACATATGAACCCTACGGAGTAGCTTATTCACCATTTTATTGACAGCAGTTAACGTGTTTTGTTTAAAATATCATGTCAGCATTCTTTACATATACAAACTTAAGCATAGAAAAAAAGCACATAAAAAAAACGTTATCTCTTATCTTTACTTATAAATGAAGTCCATGCTGCGCTGTGCGGTTTTCCTTTACCTTAGCATTGTGGATGCTGATGTTGAGTTTTTACTGTTAATACAAAGCCAAATCTCTCCTGGACATCCCAAATGTT
Source organism: Fistularia commersonii (assembly GCF_037954325.1). Classification (NCBI taxonomy): domain Eukaryota; kingdom Metazoa; phylum Chordata; class Actinopteri; order Syngnathiformes; family Fistulariidae; genus Fistularia; species Fistularia commersonii. Next base: position 14,800,458 of record NC_141285.1, read on the forward strand.
TTTAGCGCGATTTGACTTTGAATGTGAGTGGCCGACCGCTCATGTTTGATTGTCAGAAGTTGAGAAAAGAATGCAGGAAAAGCAGAAAAGGCGCTTTCTTACTGGACATCCAGACAACCAGCCTTTTTGTATGTACCACTCCGTTTGAAAAGACCGAGTCTTCCATCTCCTAGTCTGAAGCAAATCCGATAGCGCCGACGTCGGTCTTCCCTTACTTATTATCTCCTGCTTCGACTAAAAGTCCAGTTTGGAAAATTCTTTCAGTTTAGCTATGCAGTCTTCCATTTTGGAAATAAAGCCAAGCAAGAGGAAAAAATAATTGGATGGCTGCACTTCACTTGCTAACTATTTACAGTAGCTTGCTATTGCAAATTCTATTATTCTTAAGCCGAGTAGTAAAAAGGCTCCCTGGGATCGCCATTGCCCCCTACCATGAGGCCCCGTCACTGCGTGCCTCACTTAGTGTGTCTTCGCTGCCGCTCTACGATTGCTCGGCAAGAGAAACACGTTACAGTTGTTGACGAAAAAAATTATACACATCAGCTAAAGTATGGAAATCTAGTTCATATAGTGGTGCTTGAAGTGTTTGAAAATTTTAATAGTGACATCCACAGAGACAGCAATAGTCTCAGCAGCATAGCATGGCAGCGCAGTTATTGTGCAATCCATAGCGGGCACCACTGGCTGACGCGTCACCGCACGGCTCTTCTTCATATTTAAACGCTAAATGTGATTTTTTTTTTCCAGCGATTTTGAAAAAAAAAGACTAAAAACAGTGAAGTTAGGTGGAAAATAACTGTATAGCACAAATCACTGAATAAATAGAACGATTCAAATTATTTTTTCATTTTACTTTTTTTTTCTTTCCATGATGCCGGGTGAGGCCCGGCCTCACCTGCCTCTACTGACTGCACGTCACTGCTCTATGTATAGTATATGCAGGGTGAGTATGTCCTTAAGTGCTCAAACAGCCTGTCCGCACTGCTGATCTTTCTCTCTCTCTCTTTCTCTCTCTCTTTCTCTCTCTCTCACCCCCCCACAGATACTTTGATCTAACCATGAGAGGATCTAGTGCACTTGCTCCAAATGCTTGTCATCCACAGAAAGATCTAACTTTACAAGAGCTTGTGTCCACTTCCCAATATTAAGTTTTCTTTTCTTTGATGATGTACATTTTTTTTCCCTTGAATTACTAAAAGTGTGGTTTTTCTTCATTAAATTTCTTTTTAGAAAGAAATAAGAAGAGATGTGTGGACTGTGATATCTGGGGTATTTGACAAATGGATGTGAGTTTGGGTTTTGGAGTGGGGGTTGTAGTTTTTGCAGTTATTAACTGGCTGATATTCATTGCATTACTTGGGGAGGAGGTTGTTGGGGATGGGGAGGTGAGGTTGGGAGCCATCTCGCTGATCAGGCGTGTGATCCTGAGCATCTCTTGTCCCTGTGCACAACACTGCCATCGCAGATGAAGTGTTCACCAGAGCTGGATGTCAGTTTGCACCTGGTATGACTGGCTATGATTTCCTGTGTGCAAAAAGAGACAGCATCTGCTCTACATGGTTTATCGCTCAAAGCGCTCGGATCTCTTGAATGGACTCATTGGAATAACAAATATTGTACACAATTGTACGTCTACATTCAAGATATAGAGCAAATTCAGATGTAAGGCCATTTTAAATGTGCACAGTTAAGATTTTTATTTATGAATTTATTTGCAGAGGCTCACCGAAAGATTATATTATACAACAACATTTTGCATTGCATTGGTGAACCATTCAACTGATGAACAAGGACACACTTTCCGTGATTCCTGTTTTTTGCCCTGACAAAAATACACCATCTATGTGAAGAAACAAACAGCCGCACAGGAAACAGAAAGATTGAAATTACTAGCACTATTTGAAATTACTTCAAATTGTGCTAGGATAAATGGCCATTGTCAAAGGAAAGACTCTGATTAAGCAGATATAAAAGTTGGTGAAAAACATGGCTTTTAAAGCCAATTTTCAGGAAGTCACAACTTTTCAAACATTTTTGTTCACCTTTTGTTGGGGATTTTTTCCATATGTTTTTTATGTTAAAATTTCCACTTAAGGCATAGCCATAGATCTTTTCAAGTTGTTTTTTTTTAGTTCACAGCAACAATGAGTCAGATAACTGTAAAAGCGGTCTCCGATGAACTTAAAGAGCGGTAACACTCAATTTTGTAAGCGTATATCAGCTCATGGCATCAGCTTTATGATCCTTATCATAAAATATTTTGGTTCGTACTGTCTGCTCTCACAGCCTCATCCCAAGCAGTTTCATCTGTTTTTATTGATGAAGCAGTGATAAAGTCACTTTATGCTACCTCCGGCACTGAATTGCACACAGATAATGCTTGCAGCTGGTTGGAGAAGTGGTGCATTTAGCTGCTAATGAGAAAAATAGTTCCCCCAGGGGTTGTTGAGTACCTAAACAGCTCAAAAAAAAAGTAGTAATGGACTTACATGGGAACAAATATCAATAAAGACTCCTATTGTTAGGTCCTATAAGCTATACATGCAAATAGACTCCTCTTTTCTGACCGTTTCTGATGGCGGAGTGAGGCTACCCTCTCGTTTATTGGACTGAAGCCCCAACATACAGGCGCAGAGTCAGAGGGCGATCAATATGCCCACACCTGCCTGGCATCTCTCACCAGGGGCAACTAAAGAGTAAAAAAAAGAGTGCGGCCCCTCTCAGGAGGCCTGGTTGCAGACCCCACGTTGTGTGTTGAGGTGAGTCCGGCTATTATTTGGATGTGTGAGCAAATACTTTGGGCCATTTAGTGTATTTTATTAAGGGTTACTGGACATGAAACAGGAAATATCTCCTGTATATACTGTAGCTTCCTCATCAACTGCTGAGACCATGCACTCTCTTAATTCTAGACGGCAATACCTTCTTAAAGATGACTCCAGCCTTCAATATATGTCCAGTCTTAAATGTATTTAAATTAATTTTTGATTTAATTTAGTTAGCACTCTCTAAATGTTGACTGCCTTTGTAAACGTTACTCCATTTATGTACTCAATAAGACTTTGATATAATGAGATGTCAAACTGATGGACAGCAACATACATAATTTATATTGCCATGAGAATCCTAATGATTATTTCCATCACATGTATATCCAAGATAATTAATCTTACACTTAGTGTAAGTGTAGTGTATTTCTTTATTGATTGCAATTAAAGCAGTGCACAGTGTCATATAGTTTATTCAGTGAAAACCAGAATCAGTTTCACTGCCAACATGTTATATTAAAGGAGTAATTCATCACACACACATACACATCATGCAATTTTGATTAAAAAGACAAATCTGCTCAGAATGTCCTTTTAATAATTCTCACAAATTTTGAGCCGGAGACTGTCAAAACTTTTTAGCTGATTCCAAATCTAAGTCTAAACCCAATTGATAACCTCACATTAAATTGAAGTTGTAACTCTGCAGCAAATTGCTGATTGTGGCCATTTCACAGTTTTCACTTTGACTGTATACAGTCAAACGCAAGCCAGTCAATATTTAAAATACAAGGTTGATCTCTTAAGTGATCATTTAATGTGCACAGTAACAAATAGAGCTTGAATCTGACAAATTCAGATTCAAATTGGCTCAATATGTAAATGCATAGCATTTGACACAAAAGCAACAATCCGACTGTACAGAAATTTTTGGCTCAGGCAACAACACTTGCAATGAGAGGAATGCTGGCGCCAGATAAGCAAAAAGTATTCAGTCTAGAAAGCAAAGTGTTATGTTGCTATGGCTACGGACCTACAGCTCTTACTTATTAAAGCAATTATATTTGCGATTAAAACCGACACAACTTAGGTCTGTCTTGTGAGATCAAAACCACAAGCCTCGACTATGTCAGTGCCCGTGTCCTGCAGATTTTTTGTAATAAAGACAAAATCCAAGTAAGTTTTCCACCTTCTTTCAAATGATCTATTTCGAGGAACTGTGTGTGGGTGAGAGCCTGCAAGGTAAAGAAAGAGACTGTTATTGGTAGGTGGAGGTTAAATTCTGTCTTTTTTGCATGAACAACCAATAGGAGCCAGCAAGAAAAATAAGAGAGAATAAAAGAATTGCTGAAAGCTGTTCAGCTGCTGGAGGATCAGCATGTGGTCCATTAGCCAACATGACTCACAGGGACAGGGATGGAGGGGTCATGCTGGGTAGGGGAACTTAAGAACCACCTACCGTCACGATTGTTTGGAGCTTACCTGGTATATCTCACCACAGAACCCCAGGCTTTATGAAAAACTGAGAGAGGGAGCTGATCAAACAAATCGATGAAACGAAAACTTGTAATGGTCAAGTTAGGACTGTTTAAGTGCTGGAGCAACTTTTAATGAGAGCCTTCTTTCACTGTCTGCAACATTACATAACCCACCATTCAAGTCTCCAACTTTAAACACGTTAGTACACGTTGCTACATTGTCTGGCACCACCTGCTTTAAAAAGGGGTTTTATTAGGGGTGCGTCCTCTTTCAGACAAAAAAATACAGGTGGTAAAGACAAGGACACCACACTTAATATGCATCAGTGGTGCCTTCTGCTATGTTTGAGCAATTACATTTTATCATGAACACTAGTGGTAATAGTTCCAAAATAATAAGCAATAGAGTTATATCCAATTACATCCCATATTGTTGCGAAGTCCTGGTTACTCTAATGTATGATTTGAAAGATAATTTTACACATTTAATTTTACACAAATACAATTTAAGGCATTAAACATTTGCAGCCATTTTCTTTGAAGATATAATTTACACCAGATGGTATGTGTTCATAATTTTGGGATACTTGGGGTGCCTGTGAAAAAAATCCATTCCCTGAACCAAGAAAGTGGCTGTTTGCTTGCCAGTGAAACGCCATGCAGTTGTGTCAGAAGGTTGAAAATGTAGGGGGAAAAACAATTAGCCAACCAAGTCCTTATTCCACCGTTCTCAATAAACAAACTGACTATGGCAGTTGTAAAGCACTTTAACCTAGATAGCATTCACCCATTCACACATTGATCATCTGAAGCAACTCAATGTTCAGCGTCTTGTTCAACAGTCAACTTTCTGAGTGGATGGATGTTCCCTCTCCCAACTGAGCCATAACCACCTCTGACCAGCAAGCAGCCAGCATTTTAGATGGCAACAAGTCCGAGGTTGAACTGCAAGCATTTTCACCAAGTTAAATCAATTAATACTTCTTATGTCATTCTGAAGAACACAGTTCACACAAACACAAATCAAAACAGATTTCAAGTAAGTTACACTACACATCAGCAGAAGCTATGATTCACCCCAGTCTTTAATCGCTTATTTACCAAAAGTATTATTGTAAAATGAGTTTTGTTTGGCTCCAGAAAAAAAAAAAAAAGATACACTCCAGAATAATCAAAATTGAAGGTTTCACTAAACCTTCAATATTTGCAAATAATCATTACATTGTTTCTGGTTGTTTTGTGTTCGTGAATGTGAGTCCTTGTATTTTTTTTTAATACATTTATTTATAATTTTATTATTTGTATTACTTCTTCAATAGTCACTAAAGTAAACTAGGAATATAAAACAATCCTGTATGTTAATGATTTAAAACAGAATATTGTAAGTGCTACATTGACATACAGCATATATTTTTCACAGTAAAATGCAGAGACACCAATTAAATATATATGTGATGAAAAAACATTTGCTGCTAGCGTACTTTGACTGACTTCCCATTTGGTATCTCAAAGACAAAGTCTTTTTCCCTACTCCACAGTATTTTTCTGGTAAACATACCATTAAATTCCAATTTAGCGAAAAGTGATAGCTTTCATCTTTGCTTGGGCCTTTTGCATTTAATTTGTTTATGTGTACATAGACATTTGAAGCAAGCAGAAACAAAACTGGGGGAAAAAGAGAGTAAAATATGCAGGAGGAAAGAGAGTAAGAACAGATTACGAGGGCAGATGGGAGGTAAAAAGCATCAATGAGGGAAGACATGCATGAAATGAGAGGGAGAAAGAATGGACAGCAGGACACCCTCAGGACAGGTCCTGGAGAGGGAGTAATGGATTAATGGGCAGATAGGGTGTTTATAACAAACATAACACAAACAGACACATGACACACACACACATGCACAAACAACTCGATCAGCCATTGTGAATTTATGGGATGGCAGATTGATAGGTTGTAACTGGCACCGTGAGATCAAAGATATCTTATTTCTCTTTGCAACCAAATGTAGCGAACCTCTGGTCTTTCATACTTTAAATAAAAATATTTTCTTCTTCTCTTACACCCACCCACACACCCACACACACACACACACACGCACACACACACACACACACACATATATATACACACACATACTCTACATGTACTACATGTGGCCAAGTATGTCTGTTTGTGTGTTTTTCTTTGTCATGTGACGTTATGTGATGGTTTTTTATAATACAGAAATCTAACCGTGCGTGCAACAAGAAATTCAAACATTCTGTCACAGCCCAGGTTACTTTTTTCCTGCCTTTGTTTCTCTCTTCCCTGTGTTAGTGATAGTTTTATGTAGGTGTCTGCTGCACCTGTTTACTGTTGCTTGTCGGGAGTCCTGGTGTATTTAAACTCCCTGTTTACCTGTGTTCAGGGCTAGATTATGGTCAGGACATAACTTGTGTCTGTTGCTCTCTTGTCTCCAGATTCCCTATAGAGGAAGATCCTGACTACCTCTGGTCTACCTTTGATGCTTGACCTGCTCCTGCCTCCCTGTGCTACATTGCTGACGTCCTTCTAGCTCCTGAACCCCTGTGCCACTCCCATCTCCCTGTAATCTCAGGTAATCTGGATAGTGGACCTTGTAAAAAAAACCCTTGACATTCCCCCAAAACACACAAAGTCCGAAAATATAATGCTATTTTTTCATTCCATCGCTCTATCCTAATCCGTCCGTCTATTTGGTCTACATTTGGACCCAAAAAACACAAACACAGTTCCTCCTTTCTTCTTTGACACTTAAAGTTGGATTCTTTGAAAAGATAGCAATAAGTCAACGGTGGCATTTTCCCTGGAAATCTAATGAACCACTGTGCCCATCTTTTCCTTCATCCTGCCCCACTCCTTCTCCACTCTCAGTCTGCCCTTTCATCATTTGTTTTAGCCATGCCCTAACAAGACTGTTTGGGTGCATGCGTTTCTCTGGAATTGAAATCTGTTTTGTGTGGCTTGAATATCACATGAGAAAGAAAATACATAAAGTAAAAGGAAAGGCCTTATGGAGACAGGCGTAGCCAGTGGTAAGGCATGATGAAGATCCTCCAGCAAAAGTCATCTAATGATTACGGTGACAAAATGGTCATCTTCATGAGAATGTAGACATTGAAATCAGGGGCATGGATATCCAACTCATGAAATGTATTATGATACAAATTAAGATTAAAATAAAGCCCTTCCTTGTCAGTCTGCATTTTAGGTGATGCCAGGAAATGCAAATTTTGTTGTGATAAAGATAGAGGTTTTGCACTGTCTCACGTGCTGGAGCGATTTAATCCAAGCAGGAGACATTCTCCCTGTTTGAGAAATTGCTGTCATGGGCAATCAAAAAAGATGAATACAAAAAATCTGACCTATTTTAGATCCTTATTTGAAGACATTTTTATAAGCCTTTCACAGATATACATGAGTCAAAGAAAAAGGTGCTGTGTGTGTCAATACTGTAAAAAAGTTTGAAGACTGCAAATGCATGCATGAGTTAGGAACTATTTTTTTTCTGCATAAACCTGAACAAAAAATGCTATATTTTGTGTGTTTTAATTAAGAAATCCATTTGTATTCATTTACATGAAATGTTCATGAAACATTAAAGACAAAACCTGCTCAGCAAAAATGAGCCCCAAACAAATGTTTTTGTTTTTGTTTCTTAGTACAATAGTAATAAAATTACATAATAACAACTGACTGCCAGTCTTCTGTTTTGGATTGCTCAGTAAAATACCATTCAGAAAAGCAGAAATTACAATAAACATGGATAAACATGCCGGCGACATACATATGCATGTTGATATGAGGCAAGCAATTCTCCTTCTCGGCGCCTCTGTAGGCACCTCAGGCACAAGTATCCGAGATGTGTTCTTTGTGTTTATTAGCTCCACATCTCCACCAATCCATATTTTCTTGGCCCACTGGAAAGCTCAGTACGTGGCTAGACTGTGGATGAGTGACATTTGTAGGCCATTAACGCACACTGCGATCTCATTCAGGAAATTCAGTGATGAATTTTATCGAAGTCAATCTAGTAATGTGACATTTCAGACCTCCGTTAAATACAAGCCCCCGCAGTTCAGTTGTCAATGGAGGGATTATGAGAAGCAATGACATGATAAGGCCAGAGAAGTGCTCCTTGTCCTCTCAGTTCCATCGTAAGTTTGACTTACTTTTGTAGCCATGCACTTACTGTAAGTGGGAGAGTTATCTAAACTAACAGACAACTTAAAGTTTATCACATATAATCAACACAATTCCTCTCATTGTGAAGAGGCTGCTATTGAGAACTAGCTAAGCACTCTTCAGAGTTCTCAAGAAGCATACATCCTCCACACACACACACACAGTGCTGCAGTTGAGACACTGAGCATGCTTCTTTGTGATGGAATGTGTGTATAAGAAGCAGCAGAAGAGGGAAGGAAAATGGGGTATCCCCTCCATGTAGTCTGACTGGAGACCTTTTTGAATAGCCCAAGGCTTGGAACATCATTTGTCATGTAGACAGCTCTGCCTATGTTTGTAATTCCGTGTGTGTGTGTGTGTGTGTGTGTGTGTGTGTGTGTGTGTGTGTGTGTGTGTGTGTGTGTGTGTGTGTGTGTGTGTGTGGAGAAAAAAAACATTTACATATCCTGGCACCCTGTGGCATTCTCCTGTACTCTCTCAATCAAGATTTTTGGATTCTGTTTGAATAATGCAGGCCATGAAAGATGGGATTCATTCCCAACCAGGAATAGCAACAGCAGAATGAACCTCGTCAGGTGCATGTGTGTATATGCGTGCATGCGTGCATGTGATAATTTCTGATGCCACTTGTGAAAACCTATTACAAGTGACAGGCCGAAGTCATCGACTGCTCACAGCATTAGACACTGATGGCCGTTTGCTTTTTGTGTGTATGAGATTTTCTTTGGGCACGTATTTCATGTGTTATGAATCAGCAATGATGGCTGTAGGTAACTGGGGAATGAATTTGCACATTTGCCAACAAAATGTAATTTGTCAGATTTCCTCCATTGTTCTATTTTTAAACTTCAATCAAAGCTACCTTATTTCATGTCTTGACAAGTATGTGTTCTATGCTTAGCATTCCCTTAGTTATAACTTTGACAAGACTGGTGAGCTCCTGATGACCAGTCCACCTGGTTGCAATGTAAAGTTCTGATCGCTTGTTCTCTATGACTTTAGGATTTATTATATTACTGAGTTTTCTCAAACGGTTAGTACTGAAACTAAGCTCTGCCGATTTCTTTTTCCGAGTTACTTTGGATAAAACAATTCAAAATAAAATGCTGTTTTTTCTACATATACATATACAGTGCTGAAATAGTTCACTTACCTCTTGAGATAAGAAAAGAGTACACATTTTCCTTCTGTATTCTGTTTTGCATGTGACTTGTCAGCCTCCGGCTTGCTGTACTCACAAAATCTATGTATCCATCCATTATCTATCCCTTATCCTGGACTTGGGGTCATAGTAAGGCTGGAGCCCATCCCAGTTGTCATTGGGCTGGTGGCGGGATACATAATTGACCAGTTGTCAGTTGATCACGGTTACAGAATTCTTGCTCTAAATTCAGTAGCTCACAGCAGAATTAAGCATGTGTGAAAATAAAATGCTCATGGCCAGAGACAAGTAAGTCACATGTTTGTACAGTCAATGCAGTACTCGCCGATATCTTGTTAGGGGAAAGTTCTGAATACAAGCTGTATGTTAGATGATAGGATTTTTTTTCAGTTAAGAACAATTCACATAACATGCACAGTGTTAGATTTAATCTGCTGCTTTTTACGTCAAGTAATATGGTGAAACGCAACACTGTAACAAGTCACAGGCATCATATCAACTACCAGATGTATTTCTGACAGTGACATCCCACTTACAGTTGACAAAAGTATGTTTGTGCGGGACTGCTTCACTATCTGGGTCGGAGCAAATCTAGACAGGCAAATACTTTGATTCTCAAAGCAGGATCACTTTGAACTGCCTGATTAAAAAAGGAGGTTCAGGTAGAAGGGTGTATTCACCAAATTATGTTTCTAAACTTTCCTGTGTTTAAATGGTTTTACACATCACCCTCACTACTCACTAATATTACCCAAATAAATGCATCCATGGAAATAACCCTAACCTAATCTAACCATGCACTACTGGCACAGTTTTGAAGTACATAATATATGTAGTTTGGGTGTAACATCCACTGTGAGCTGATAGGGTCAGAACCCTGTTACTGCTTCTGTTTATTAGCTCCACGCTGGCTGTGCGGGCCAGTCGTTTGTCTTTGCCATTGGGTGACTACACATTGTTCATGAATTTTACAAAACAAAATCCACAAACACTTCAGACTTTTGTGCACATAGCTATAAACCTGAGAGAAGCTCAAGATTTTTTTCCAGGCACCTTTAACTAAAGGTAATTTTCCTGTTCCTTGATGCTCCTAGTGATTCAAATTTTCCTGCTCTTCGATTTGGAATATGTTTTATAATTCTTTTTTTAGATTTTTGGTTTTGTATTTCTTTATTTTTTTTCTTGGGCACTTTGTGTTGCGTTGTGCTGCGAATAAATCTGCCTCACCATTTGCCTTTGTCTTGCCTAAAACGTTTTTTTGGGTATAGGTTTTTTATCTGGAGCTGAGGGCTTACAGACAGAGGACTAGCAGTGGATGACCATTATTCAGTTGCATTTCATCTAGATGGATAAAATCATGATACATTTCAATCTATAACCAGCTCAATTTTATATAATACTAAACTCCACCACTTTTTCATCACAAGACGTATTTTAAATAGTTTTCTTTTCCGTGCTCCCTTTAGATTTAGAAAAACATGTTTGAAAGTCAGGGTACCTCATTTTCTCTACCTCACAGTTGGTTAGCATTGTTTAACGCTGCATTGTGTCTTAGTCAGCTGCTCGTGTAAAGTCAAAGCCACAGTTTGTGGCTGTGCTCCATGAATTAGAGTGCAGAATTTTCAGAATTTTAGGTGTCCAGATAAGAAGCAGTGTCAAACATACCTTGTCATAATGCTGTAAAGTCATTGAATGAATATCCCTGCGACCGGTACTTTGTTCAAGATGAACCATAAGATACTTCTCTGCTGTTTAATTGAGGTCTGTCTTTGTCTGCCCCCTGCCCTATCATCATTAACCTATATTTAGAGGAATTATTTTGTCCATTAAGAACAAATTGAATTATCAAGACCTTTATCATCGTGAGACATCTCCATCATCACACTACAATTATTCATTATTGCTTCTTGTTGTAGATCTCATTGAGATCTATGCTGTGCACCGCACGTTTGTCTACATTATAAGCAATTTGACATTTTGACAAGTTACATGCAGCCTGAGGAAGATTATTCTGCCACCTGTCAGCAACAGCGACAACACCCTGACATCCCAAAAGCTGTGATTGGTATTGTTGTTTGCCACATACTTTTTTATGAATCAAAAGCTTCATTCTCCTTATTCTTGTCTGTATTTTCTTTTCCTATGGATGTTAAACCCACCCCCAGCTCTTCTGTTCTGTATCGTCGTGGGTCTGTGGCTCAGTATTTTGATGTTCCCTCCTGCTGGAAGATTAATTAGCCGTGTACCTCTGAGACTGGTGTCTCTTGGCAGCTTTCACTTTGCCATGTCATCTCTCTCTTTTTCACTCTCTCTCTCGCGCACATTCACTTTTAATTGTCGATGTTTTGACTTTGATACTTCAGCAACTTTTGATCCCTGTAGTCTGAAATTAGCTCACGACTTGTATTTTCACGATGCCAAGGCACATTCAAAATTCCTCATGTCAGCCCAAGAGTAATCGGCTTCGTCTTTTTATGTGTTAAGAAAACAAGATTTGACAGACGAACGCACCTTCAGATGCACGGGGTGTCATCGAATTGTTCATCTGTATTCCATCCATGGCTTGCCTGCCAGGCTTTAATGCCGTTATGTACAAAGGATGCTAAGCAGTTAGGTCACTATGGACAAAAGCGCAAGCATTTGTTGATAAAAGGATCAATCTCTCCATTAGTGGACAAGAACAAAAAAGGATCCCGGAGATTTGTTGCATTATTTGGCACATTAGAGAAATGTGTGTGCCTAGATTTGTGTCAAAGGAAAAATACAGAGGCCCCCTCCTTTTTCTCAAATGAGATGTCAGACCCTGAGGTTGAAAGCACTTAGCATGGAAAAATACAGCTTTACATAATTTTATGCTCTTGGAAAATCTAAGATGCATCAGCTCCTCGCTCTTTCTCCATAACTAACAGCACTCTATTTTAAAATTTCATGTGCTTCCAGAGTGAGTCAAAAACATAAAAACGTTGAGTAAACGTTGGGGGAGGAGGGTCTTGTCAGGCTATGTTAAATAAGAGTTGTGGTTTGAGAAAAGTATGCAGCGGAGTCTGTCAGTTTGGCTGATGAGTTGCACATTTTACGCTTTATTTGGTTAACATCACTCCTGGATGTTTTTACAATATGCAGTAGTCTCAAAAAAACATTCACACAACAACCTTGGACGGTGAACAAGGATTTCGGGAGAGAAAAAGCCACAAAAGCAGTTGTTCCCATTCTTTATTATACAACAGTGTATGTGTTGGGTTTTTTGCCCATTTTAATTAATCATCACGTAACTAAACCGGAGAGGTGTGCTTTCACTTCTTGTTTATGTTATTTTTTTCAAAACCTCCAAGTCATTCACTTTGCAAGAACTGCATGAGGAAGACTGAAATATTGATGTTCCTGTGCATTTTTTGAATGCAGCAGTCTACTAGTTTCACAAATTACAGGGTGCAGATGCAACAGCTTGCCAGGGGGGTACATTTACTTCATAAACATGAATATTAAATCTTGCAGTAAAACCAATCCAATACTTTTGTTGTAATTATCTACTAAGCCAAAAGAAAATATTTTTGCTAGTATTTGAAAAAGCTGTCTTGCAGTTTCAAGTAGCTTTCCTTTGTATCCAGTACATGATGGAAATGAACCTGAATGAAAATAATAATGCCTCACTCTCATTTTATGTAATCTACTAATCCGGACATGGAAAAGTGGTGATCAGAAACCGGAACAATTATGTGGTTCAGCACTTTGTACTCACGCGGCAAAGGCTCACTGACTCTCCAATGGACAATAGACTTCTTCAGTTTCACTGGGACTAAAGGATCGACAGTTGTAGCGCCCATGGTGCTACAGAGAGGCTCTCCCAGGGAGACAACATGTGGAATCATTTCAACAGCTTTGTAATGTAACGATTGCCCCTGTGCTGCAAGAATCTGAATCTGTGTGTGTTTGTGTGTGTGTGTGTGTGTGTACACTGGAGGTTTTGCACACTGAACAGTTCTTTACATGCTGATTTCACAGTAGTTTCACCTGTAAAAATCAAAAGGGAAAGATATTAAGTCTGTGCCATGATATATGGGCAGGGCTGACAAAACTGAATTGCCTCTTCTGCTTTCAAAAGCAAGTCCCTCCTTGTGATATCTGCAGAAAATGACAAACTTAATTGGAATCAGAGTCAGAATCTCTTTAATGGCTAAAAGCACAATGCTCACAGGAATTTCACATGACATGCCAGCGCCATGTAGCAGGTAAAGTGTTTTTTGTTTGCACACATACCAAAAAACAAAAAGATTCATTCGAAGGATATATGATTCTTTACAATGTCATGTTGTAATCATCAGTAATCAAGTATTTATAAGTAGTATCAGTTAATAATTGAAATTAACATTAACAACCCCCAAAGGTTTTTGAGTGAGGTGGGAATGAACATTGAATGGACACCTGTAATATGAAGGATACATTTCCTGGGATGTATGACATTGCTCCCATATGTAGATATCTATCCCTGTGTGTAAAATCCAAATGATAACCTTCCATTATCAATCAAGCCGATCCCATTTGTGTAAAATATGACAGTGTAACTAAGCCCCAGTGTGATTGCAATGATTTAAGCTGTGGCACCAATAATTAGAGATGATTACTGCGACATCCCCTCATCCTTTACTTTAAGCCAGGAGATCATGGCTTGTCTCTTTTCTTGAAAACCTCATAAGTCAAATCCTATACATGAAGATTACCTCCATATCCAACTTTTTTCCATTAAGATCATTGGCTTTTATATATCCACAGTGGCAGTCTTAATTTTGCACAGTAACAATGTGAGTCAAACATATCTATTTTCATTTTCCCCATTTCTGTTCTTTGCACAGCTTTCTGTGTATGCGCTCCTACATTAAACTTGCCATTACTCTATTTTCTTTCCTTAATCAAATCACAGTATTGCACCATTTATTCATCTGTAGACTTTATTTTTTCTGAGTCTGGTGAATTCACCACTGTGTTTTGTCCTTCTTGTCTTTTAGTTCACAAACATAAATAATCCTCCACTTCCTTCACATGTTTTTCTTTCCCAATCAAGTATAAGATTTAGAAAAAACAAAGGTTAAAAATCAATAAGTTGAGGATATAACAAACAATGTATAGGATGGTACATGGCTTAAGATGGCTTAGAGGAAGAAGATGGAAATTGATTACCAATGGCTATAGTCTTTGTGTTGTAACAGTGATGTAGTTATTGATTGGTCTGTATATGTGCCCCAAAGGTGCTGCACTTCACCAGGTTTATCCTTTTACATAAGCTCTACATTCTTTGCATACGTATGAGATTCTTTAACCACACTTTGCTGACATCACTCTAAACACCCCTTGCAAATGCAAATGTTGCGTGTGAACATACACAAGGAAGTACCTAACCATTGCAGATCTTTGTAAAGCACTAATCCTGGATTCTGTCTAAACCTGTGAGCAATTCTTGTGTGAACAATCAATACGGACCTGCGGTTGAGGCTTTAAGCATTTGCTGAGGACACAGCAGGGTAGAGGAAAGTACTAAAATAGGGATGAGGAATATCAGTAGACTCAATGGCTTTTACTTTAGTGAATCCAATGATACCATAAAATATTCCTCCTCGGTGGAATTTTAATAAATCGCCTAATTTTTCTGTTGGAAAAATGTCCAGAGAGTCAGTGAATTTGCATTATCCAAAGGCCAGTGAGCACATTTAGTGAGGAGCTGACTTGTATAAATGGCGCTCCTATGTGCTTTAGTCCCTCATCCATGCCATTTCAGTTCTTATTTTTTCCTGAGGCCATTGGAAGTCAGCAGATTGGTCAGGTTAATAAATGATTGACATCTTAGGAAGCTTGGCCCACATACGGCCGAGGAGACTGGGAGGTTCTGACACCACAGGGTGAGATACAGCTGTCAGTCGAATGTCAGCTGTCAATTACTTGTACTTGGTTGGTTGTGTGCTTGATACAAGTCTTCACTTGATTGTTAACGGAGTAATACCCAATGACTAGAGAAATATTCTTTAGTGTTACCTGTTATCATAATATAATCATTAAGGGATATTTTGGAGGAGGTATTAAAATATTCCTATAACTTTGTTTTTAATCAGTCAGTGACAGGTCTTTTGTTTGGGGATTGTCAACAATGTAGGCAATCATTGGCAAATCAAGTCAAAACAGGTTATTTCTTCCCTTTTTAAGGTAATAATGCTGAAAAAGCTATTCAATACACCTCATCAGCAGCAGTAGCAGCAGTCGCATTGTGTTTGCAAAACATCGCTTTGGGCATCCTCGCTCCTCAGCAGCCATTGGCCAGTTCTTATATGAAATTTGTCCTTCGTGTAACAGATGGTTGTGTTTGGCCTGGTGTATGTGAAAGTGTTGGAAGTTGGAAATTTGCTATAGGTTAGCTGAACAAAAAAGCAGCAGACTTTTCTGGTTGTCCGCCTAACACCCTTATAGAGATACAATTTATGTGCAGAAAACCATATACAGGACTGTCACAGAAAATTAGAATATTGTGATAAAGTTCTTTATCTTCTGTAATGCAATTAAAAAAACAAAAATTACTTTTTCATGATATTCAAATATTTTGAGATAGGATTTTTGAGTTTTCTTAAGATGTAAGCCATAATCAGCGATATTAAAATAATAAAAGGCTTGCAATATTTCAGATGATTTGTAATGAATCCAGAATGTATGACATTTTTGTTTTTGTAATTGCATTACAGATGATAAAGAACTTTATCACAATATTCTAAATTTCTGAGACAGTCCTTTATGTGCACACTGACAGCTAAAACAGAAAGAATTCACAGTTATTGATTCTTGCATTAAAACCTATCGTTTCTGCTCATTATTCACCAGCTAGTATTGACAGTTAAAACACAAGCCCCAAAAGCTGGAAGATAATTCTCTGTATCCAGAGAGATCTGGTACTGGCAGAGCAACAGTTTCAACAAAAAGCAGTAATTCCTTTTTGTATTTCACAAACCAGTGACTTGTCACCACTTGAAAGCTATTGTTATCTGTTCCCTCATTCCACAATTTCTCTTCCATAACACTCTCCTACAACTCGTTTATCAAGAAGAAGGTGATGCCTCTGCTCTAGTGGCTTCCCAGGGGAGGCAGAGAGGAAAATGGTATGAGAGATAAGGTGAGGGGATTGTTGGGTTCAGTACTGACAAAGATTGAGAAGCAGTGCTGGGCACTGAGAGAGATGCAGAGAGATTCCAGGGACATGATCCAGACAAAAATTGAGTGACACAGAATTACGATTTGGAAGTGGAGAACTTTTGTCCACCAGAATCCTGTCAAGAGAACATTTGTGTAGTGATTTCAGTCATTGCCTCAGGACTCAAAAAGGCACTGTACATACCCGTTGCATGACATATTGCTTTTCTGTTGCCCCAAACTATTTTCTCTTCTAAAAGGGGAACTTCAAGACAAATTTATGGGTAAAATGCAAATGAATGAGACTGCTTAAAACTAACCTGTGTTACAAGAACTTCAATGCAGTCAAAAAAATATTACGAACTCCTGACAAGCCTCTCATTCATAATGCTTTTCAAAAATAAAGCTTATCTCTGTTAATCACTGCAAACACAAGAAGAAGGCATTATCATACTCTGCGTGCGTGTGTGTGTGTGTGTGTGTGTGTGTGTGTGTGTGTGTGTAGGGTTTGGATTGAGAGAAGTTTTTTTTTTTTAATTTTGTGTGAGGAGCTATGGTCTGTTTGGTTATGTTCATAATCCCTTTTGATAATTTCTATTTTTACAATGGACTCTTAAACCATACATTTGTCTAAGCTATTACATCTATGAACTATGCATTTTGCCCAATTAATTTAAGGTCCTTCATTAGTGATAGATTCCAGTCTCCAAAAAAAACAACCTCTAACGGCTCTGCCTTAATTGATGGTAATTACACCAAATCCCCCTTATCAAAAAAAAAAAAACAGCTGATTGGTAGAGATAACCGAGGTGGAGTTACTGTTTATTTGGAGAGGGTCCTTAAACAATTTCTTATGACCACAATGACTGAAATACCAACCAAGTATCTGGCTGTTGCTCGGCCCTTGATGGATGGAATTCCCTTTGTAGCTGTGCATTTGACACTGACTGTGCATCAATCACAAATGAGTGTACTGAAGTTTGTACTGAAAATAAAAAGAGCCACAAGAACCTCACATGATTGATAACATTGGCAACTGCATCACAAACATACTGGGGGAATTTCATGAAATTTATTGTTCTCACATGAGATGATTCATTCAGTAGTGTGTTTCACACACACACTGAGCAAGGCAGGGGTCACAGCAGATATTGCTGGCTGTAAAACTGGGCAAACAAGTCAATGACATAGTGACAAGATAGAATAGCACACATTACACTGCACGATTTGTTGCTCGCTGAAGCATATAGTGTCAGAGATAGAGTTGGGGTTATTGAGAAAAAGATGTCCAATCTACAGATGACTTCATTCAAATCCATTCAGCTATGCGTGGGGGCAACCAGGCTTTTAAGAAAATGTCTAATGTTACAGCATTTCTAATATTGATGATAAATAAAAATCCAAATGTTGAGACAAAATTATAGGGATGTCATTTTTCTATTTTAGATCTTAGCTGAAAGCCAGACTATAACTGCTAAGCTTTTATTTTTTGCAGTGGCAAATGGTAATCCTAATAATTACATTTCTACTCATTAAACATCTGGGATTTATGTATTTGGAGCACCCTGCAACGCAAACTAAAAAAAGTTTTAACCCCCCCAAATACAGCTACTCCTCCATTCTTGATAGCATCTAAGATGAAATCAGGATCAAAGGAAAAGCTTTCTGGTTTCACCAAAAATAATCTTAATTGGGAGGTTGCACATTTTGCTACTTGTAGAGTTCTGTCTTACTTAGCATATGTACAAAGTAATTTATCTACTTTTACAGTTGCAGAAGGGTAAGAAGTATTGTTAACCTTTATGGAATTATTAGGCAAGTTGTATTTTTGAGGATTAATTTTGTTATTGTACAACTACAGTGCTCTTGGTCAATCCAAAATGTTAACAAACCCTCAAACCTAAATATTCAAGCAGTGAGAGTGAAGTTTTGGCTCTCTTAAGAGACTATCTATGCACACCATTATTAGCAACTATGAGTGTGCAGAATAATGCAACTCGGTGAAAAACAAAGATTTTCCCATCTTAATGGTTCATTTTCACCTGTTAAAGTGAAAATAAATAAACTAAAAATTTACAGAAACATTTGTAATTAAAAGAAAAACAAAAAAACAAATCCGTCAGTGACCGATATAACTACCCTTCCTTTCAGTCACCAGCCCCCAATCACGGAATCAGTCATTTTCTTGATCTGGTCAGAATCAACTTTTTGCACAGCCACAAGCACAGCCTCCCAGACACTGTTCAGAGAGGTGTTGTTTAACTTCACTGTAAAGTTCCTGCTGAAGAAGGGCCCAAAAGTTCTCAATAGGGTTTAAGTCAGGTGAAGAAGAGGGGCCACATCATTAGTTTTTCATCTCCAAGGCCTTTACAGGCCAGCCACGCAGTGGAGTACTTTGATGCATTTGATGGAGCGTTGTCTTGCATACAAATCAAAGTCTTCTTGAAAGATGCAGACTTTTTCCTGTACCACTGCTTGAAGAAAGTGTCTTCTAAAAATTGGCAGTTGGTCTGAGAGTTGATTTTGAGTCAATTTTCAACCCGAAAAGGTCCAACTAGCTCATCTTTAATAATACCTGCCCATAGCAGTACCACACCTCCGCCTTGCTGGCATCTGAGTCAAAGTGGAGCTCTGTATCCGTTACTTATCCAACCACAGGCCCATCCATCTGGTCTGTCAAGCATCACTCTCATCAGTCCATAAAACCTTTGAAAAATCTGTCCTCAGATGTTTCCTGGCCCCTTCTTGATGTTTCAACTCATCTGTCTTGTCCAGAGGTGGCAGGGTTTCAGCCTTTCTTACCTTGGCCATGTCTCTGAGAACTGAACACCTCGTACTTCTTGACACTCCAGGTAGGTTGCAGTTGTGGAATATGGTAGCAGTGGAGGATAATGGGTTCCTGGTAGCTTCATGTCTGATTCTTCTCAAATCTTTGGCGGTTAATTTTGCGCCTTTTCTTGCAACCCTCTTGACTTCTTGCAACAAAACATTTCATGGTTCTGTGATCACGCCCCAATATATAAGTTATTTCAAGAGTGCTGCACCCCTCTGAAAGACTTTACAATTTTTGACTTTTCAGAGTCAGTAAATCTCCTTTTTCCCCCCTTTTTCCCCCCTTTTTCCTTAAGAGAAGAATATGCCTAATAATTTTGCACACCTTGATATAGGGTGTTGATCTCCTTACGCCACACCCTCCCTCATTACATAAATACACATCACCGGATATGCATTAAATCAATAAGCATTCAAGTTTATACAGCTTGGAGTTGGAAATTATGGATAAAATGATGATATGGTCAAAATAATCACTTGCCTAATCGTTGTGCACACAGTGTAATTTACTGATTATTGCAGTGTTCGGGTACACAGTGTTGAAACAAGCTGTACTTCGGGGCCAAGGGTAAGGGTACTTCCTTGATGCAAACGTGTATAAATCCCTTCCAAACTCTGCAGAGACATGTAAATTGAGATTCTACATGCAAGAAAAATATTGAACTAATCTTCTTCCCCTTTCGGCATTTCCCTTCAGGGGTCGCCACAGCAAATCAACCTTCTCCATCTAACCCTATTCTCTGTATCCTCCTCTCTCACACCAATTACCTTCATATTCAAAAATTTTGAACTAGTAGTCACCTCAAATTGTCTAACAGACTGTCTTACCACTTATGAATCTGGTGATTCACCTCAACGGGGTGACTTGATACTAATGGAGCCAAAGTACTGTTGCAATATCATTGGCTGTGCAATGAATTAATCACTAATACCACCCCT
This sequence comes from Fistularia commersonii, assembly GCF_037954325.1. Lineage (NCBI taxonomy): Eukaryota > Metazoa > Chordata > Actinopteri > Syngnathiformes > Fistulariidae > Fistularia > Fistularia commersonii. The sequence goes on from NC_141285.1 coordinate 14,821,005, forward strand.
CATTGTGGGCACACAAATAACATGCATCTCCTTCTTCACTACAGAAGTTACATTTGATATAAATGATAAGTGATACTTATCATACAATGTTAGAAGAACGCAAACAAAAAACTGCCAAGCTGTATCTCAAAAGAAAGATCAGAACCCAACCTCTTTGGCATTGATTATCTTTCAGAATTCCCTTCCCTGCATTTTATTGCTCAGGTGATTTATTTATTTTATGGCTTGGAAAAACAGTTTAGGTGTGGTGTGCTTGCAAATCTTTTCTAATTCTTAACACAAACGTTTCCTTCCTTTCCTGCACTGAAAAATGTCCTATGTTATCATATGACCACATTATGATTTTCAGCTACTGCAATTTTGTATGTAGTGTCTTGAGTGTAAATTCCATATAAAAATCAATCAAAGATATACGTAGAATAAAGCACAAATTTCCTTTCCCATAGGGAATGGACAGCAAACTCATGATCTGTCACAGGTATTCTATTATCTATTCCAGGTTCATCTCTGTGTCTCATATCTTTGCACACAACAGTTACTATAAGAAGCATACATTTCTGTCAGGAATTGTCTCACTTTGACCTTAAGCTTCCCTGCAAGCAGGTTCGCTCTTCTTAAACAATCCACACATCTGTATGACCTATTGTATGCTGCCTAGGTGAAGCCCGTCCATAGTGTAATTTTCCTTCTCTTATCTCTTCCTTTTGCAATGGCGTAGAGGGTGGGAAACCTCAGCTGCCCTGAGATTATGAGATCTTCATTTTGTAACAAGCTGTGGGTTGTTGTTCTAAAAATGAGGAGGCAGGAGCATTTCCTCCGAGTTAGCATTTTCTTGTGAATGCCCCTGGACATGGGACAGCAGCCAAAGCCCGGCCACCTGCCTCACAGCCTCGTCACAAACTAAACATTGGCCAACAGGTCTGCAACACAATAGTCCTCTGGTATGTATCCCGCTGTCCATGCCTTGTTTATGTACCGATCACATCTCAGGTGATCCCTCCAGGATTGCACAATATTATGTAATGCCTACAGCTGTCTGAATGTACATTTTTTATACTCATACAACCTGAGCACATTTTTTTTGTTTGTTTTTATGGGTCTTTGGGCATTTAGAGCAGGTATAGGTCTGTATGTATCGGTACGCAGGTGTGTTCTCTAGCAAATCCTCCGGGGAATATTCTATCAAGGTCTTCTGGAGTAGATTCATCTCCCTTTACAACTCAGGGTACTCTGCACAAATTCAAATTATCAGTGCAATGCAAATGCAGTGAGTGTGAATGCTCAGTGCCCCTGTACATAATATAGACATGTCAAAATCTGTGTGTATCTATACGGAGCATGCCTTGAACCCCTAAAACATGGGTGAAAACCTGACTCACAATATTTCCCCGATGTAGACACAATCAGCCAAAATCCTGCAAATACTGTACACAAACAGGGACATTAAACCCCAAGGAGTATTAGCTAATCCTTTATGGGCAACGTTGCCATCTCCTCTTGTGTGATGTCAAAATTTCACAACAGCTATATGCCTAATTTACAATGACAATTGTCTTCTATATTTGTGTCTTTGAAATTGTGTGTGCTTATGTGTCACTTTAAACATTGTCGCTTGTTTGCATGGGGGATCTTTTGTGACAAGTTTCTTGCGCTGTCAAAGCATATTGTGCTTGAGTGATTACCTGTCATCTCAAGCCCTGAGCTTTGCTTACTGTCCAATCAGTCGCTGTTGCTCTCCCACTCTATTCTCACCCCCTTTCTTTCCTTTGTGCCTTTCCACTCTCTTCTCACTCTCGTTCTTTTTTCATCCTTTGAGTCTGGATTTCTTTGATCTGTTTATTCATTTTCTCATTTCGTTTACACCCGTTGGCTTTCATATACAGTTTAGGTCTTCATGAAATTCCTACCAGGCCTTGTTTGATATATGAGACATGCTAGAATGAGGTCCAGAGGCTGCAGATGACAGGCCAGCTGGGAGTCTCACTGTGTACTTTGCATATTACACCCATTATGTTTGTTTTTGCCATCTAAAGCAGGCTGTGCACTGAGTGACATCATGTGATTTCCTCCACATACAGTTTATTTTCCACACATTTTCTTACTTGTCTCTTAAGTTTCCTTGATTTCCTTCTAGAATGCACTCAAATACGTTGAAGTCATGTCTCCAGACAGTTTTTGATGGATGAGATTTTAAATTTGCACTTCTTTTTTCCATGGACGTTTAGCTATGTTATTGACTAAAAGGGCTATAAATGTGTTGTTTAGGTAACATAGGCAACATTTAAACAAATGGCCACAACTTTGCCTCTTAAGGCAGACATAAATATATGCATCCATTTGGAAAAAGAACTGAGGACTTGGGGTATTGATAATATTTGGCTACCCGTTGCTAAACCAGATTTCTAATAAATTCTTGCCACATGGCTGCTTTTACTTATAATGAGTAAGAATGTAGTTATTTTGCATTTATCCGTTTGTATTTTTAGCCCACAAAGCACAGTGCATTTGTATGTTTGTGCGTGTGCACATAAGCCTGTGCATTCTTTGTTGATATGCCTAACAGATGGACCCTATCCTATGTGGTAGGAGATTCATCTTATTCGATTAACAAACTGTGAGCGCTTCAGAGTCAGAGTCCCTGATGCCCAGTGACATCTAATTGCCCACTGGGTGAAAACTCTGTGTTCGAAAGACTAAATCAGCACACACTTAATAAATATGAGGTTTATTTACAAGATTAAAAATGATAATTCTATATTTCCTGCTGTGCGATGTGTTAATAATTTATTTTCAGGTAGACTTGATACCATGGTAGTCAAAGAAATAGCTATGCCCTGTCTTCCCGCTTTTGATCATTGCAACACTGTGGGGTCCACCATATCCATATTAATCAGTCCATCTGCTTCCTTTTTTTTTTGTTTTTAACCATGTTGCACTTACTTGATGGTGTGAGTGTAGCAAAGGGAAAAAGCTCAGATAACTCAGTCAACTGGTAAGTAAAAATGGGAAGCCTGAAAGAGGTTGTCTCTGACCAGATTCCTCTCAACAGGTAAAGGGGATTTCTGAATACATGGGTGATTGACTGATGCGATGATAGATTGGAATAGAATCATCTCTTTATTGTTATTACAGTGCACAAGTTGTACATTGCAACAAGATTTGGTATATAAAAAGTAAATAAAAGAAACATAATGTAAATCTGAGTTGATGAGGTGGTATGGCTGAGATATAATGTAAGTAAGGCAGATTGTGAGCTCTGAGTTGGACATCTGCTGACATTCAGACATCGTCACAGACATAATTTTCATTCATTCAAGTTGATAAGGAGCAGGACTCTCATAAATGAAATCAACACTTCGGCAGTTTATAAGAGCAACAATCCCTCAGTAAATGCCGGTCTTAAGCGGGACCACATATGGAGATAAAGGCTTCACGACAGAGCACATTGCATTGATCAAAGTCCGCACTGGTCTTTCAGTCAATAGCCCACGCAGAAGTTTTGAGCAGACTGGCTTACAAGTGATGGAGAATAAATTCAGTTTTAAAGAGCATACATAAATGACACACCAGTGATAAAAGAAAATATCACTGTTGTTTCTATAATTTTTTTTCAGCTTAAATGTCGCTTTGGATAAAAGCGTCTTCCAAATGACTGTAATGTAATGTAACGTTAACTTCTGATGCTAACTTGTGAATTCATTTCATTCTCTTCTCATCGCTTACAATTCCATTTTATGTATTTAATGTAATTCCTGTGTTTCTGGTTATATTGCTGACTCTCCATTGGCTGCTATTTTGACATTGTTTTCCTCTTTAGTTGTTTTCTCATTGATTTTAATGAAATACCTAGGTAGGTCTGATTACCAATTTTACTCTAGATATGTGGATATTTCTCCACCTTTCTGGAGACTTGCTTGAATCTGTATTTTCTCTTATTAAATCAGCCTGCTCTTCATTATTTTGTAGCTCTCAGTAATGCATATGCGCAGATGGATGACAAATTAGTAGAAAGTACATTTATTCATGGAACAAGGATGAAAGGCTTGAAAAGTCAGAAAGCTATGTGAATTAGATGCTGCACCCTTCAGAGATATCTATATTATACATCTACAGTAGTGTACGTTCCGGCATGCTGCAGAGCTACTGCCATCATTAAAGCAACAAATGAGGGAAAAAAGAAGATGTACTTCCAAAGAGCATCATACCAGACTTTTAGAGGAAATTAACCCTCAATGGGCCGACACCTCATTAAAACCCTTTAAGTTGTCTTTTTTCTCCTCCTTCCACTGTTATGTTTAATGTTATGTTGCTGAATTCTAGTCAGACAACTGGTGCTTATTCCTGATGACAGACTCCACCGGTGATCTTACTTACCGTACTTGTCACCTTATTAATTATATTGATTCCTTTCGTGTTTGAACTGATTTGTGACAGACTGTTTGACCTAATTAACCCCCACCTTTAAATGCACATTTACTCTCATGGCTAAAAACATTGATGTCGCTGCCTTTCAAAGGACACAGAGGTGAATTCGAACTGCCACCACATTTGGTTAATTAGCCGAACAATGAATTCTCCAATGTATTGTATTTCACCTTGACTAAAATGCTCAACATAAATTCCTCATGTGTTCTTGTGTACCTGATCTGTCCTTGCTGACTAGTTGGTGTACATATATTTTATAAGTTCAACTAAGTGCTCACAGGCACCTCAATTGAACATCATGCCCAAGTTTTTTTTTTTTAAATCAATCTCAAAATTATAATGAATATATCTAAGACAATTTAGCAGGTCAGAAAGCCTGTCTGTGTGTAGATATTCTCCCCCTGTATGTGTGGAATTCTACTAGGCTCTCCAGTTTTCTCCCACAATCCATAAACATGAGGTGGGTTCTTTAGAGACCCTAAATTGCCCAGATGGGTGAGATGCAGTAGTCGTATGTCTCTATATGTGGCCCTTTGATCAACTGGCAACCGGTCAGGGTGATTTCCACCTCTTGTCTAAGGCCAGTGACCCTAAACGCAGGAAAAGCGGTATCGATAATGGATAGATGAAATCACTCAAAGGCACATTCTAGTCTATTATCAAGCACATTTTTTTGCGAGTTAAATTTCTTTAAGGGTTAGTTTATGAGGGACGTATCTATTTTGAGAATTTGGTTACCCCATAGTCAAACATATTTCCCTGTAAGAGTAGATTTTAAAGTCGTTCTTTTTATGTCTCCCATTAAACAGTGTCCTAACCTATGTCTGAACTCTTTATTTGCAATTATCTTCCCCTGAAGCGTAAAGTCTCTTCATGTGTTTCTCTCATTACTGCGTTTAATGATTTGCATTACCTGCTTTGTGTCCTCATCTTTAATTTCATTCCAGTCGCCAACTACTATGAATAGCTGCTTTCAAGTAAGGACGCAAATTGCAAGCATTTCAAGCTCTGACCAAAAATGATTCCAAGAAATAACTCTTTTGACATCATGTGATGGTGTATTGTGAGCCAAATACTTATATTACTCATTATATATAAAGCTGCTCATAATTGCTGGCTCATTCTTTCCTTTCCAAATTTTATGACCTTATGTGAAGGTTGAAACTTAAATTACCGGCTAAATTGAAAGCTTTACCACCGAGCTCAGCACCATTTCAGAACCAAGCATCGCGCACATAACTGCTGATGCTGCATTAATCTTCTTTCCTATGTGGCATATAAATATGACTAATTGTATCATTTTTGGCAGCGCTAATGTGTTTGCAAGGTAAGCAACATGTTTTTTTTTTTTCAAAATGCAACTATAGCACTAGACCAGGGCTTCAGCGCAGTATGTTTTAAGTGGTATGTCTCAACGTCTCAATAAAGAAAAAATACAATCGCTCATTATTTGGAGTATCCTATATTATTCTGTAAAGGTTCGGCCCCATTTAGAGGGAATGACCCAGCCATGATTTTTGTTAAGAGCTCTTTCTGACAGTGATTTGTCGTGAATAAAGCGGAAGCTAATCCCCAGCCTAGGGCTGCTGGCTGGATGGCTATTTATTGGTGGTTTGGGTGTGTTGTGTTCCCATATCCTCTTAATCCACCAGCCACTGAAATGGTTGAAATATTTCATCACTTCTCCATATAAAGTACACACAGAATCGCAACAGTGGATTCTCTGACATATCAGCTCAATGGAAGAATAACAAACTGCACCGAAAAGCCTTTATCAAATTTTCCCGCATGAGCTAGTTTGCATATGTACTGTGAATTCATGTGCATTCTTTTGTGCATACTTCATAAATAAGGAAGAAATATCCCTCAGCATGAGTCATGGACTAGAAATGATGATGAGATGATCCCTTCCTAAATAAGCAAACACTTCATTTTGGTAGATCATTAACTAGACATTATCTTTCATTAGGGGACTCTGCATTACTTATTCAACACCCCGAGGATGCACATGCACAATTACAGGCACTCAGGCAGATGAACCAAGAGCACACACAGCTAAAATAGGAAATTGTTTGATAGAGTATTTGAAATACTGCTCAAAACATTCTTCCAGTATGTGTCAAATCCAGTGACACAAATAATGCTGCTGATAAGAGTCTGTACTAATTTAAAATAGACCTTTTTATTATATTGTGATAAAATCCAAGTTTTGCAGCTGTTTACTGTTCAAATTGGTATCAAAGCCTGCAAGTCACACAGTCTATTTACAGATGGTCAGAGTAATCAGGCCGACAATGAGTTTCACTAAAAGTGAAGAGCAGGCCCTGTTGGTAAGAGCATCATGATAAACAGGGGGTGCTCTTAAGTGCATCATGAGATGAAATTATTGCATCACGTTGGGTTGGTTCAGATTCCTGCTGTTCACGTCTCACTTTGCAAACAAGTGAAGAGCAACAGAAAAAGCAGAGGGTTCGCTGTACCATAGTACACAGTGGCATCAGTGATACAACTTTTGTTGTGGCATGAAAACATGCCTCTGGCGACATTAATGGGACAGGGCATTTCGGAGAAAAAGCCGGAGCGGTTTCCGGCCCACCAGACTCCATCAATCTGTCTGCTCGACATATCGGCACTTTTCCTGTTTGCTCTCTCCATCATATCCTGCATCTACCCACAACTCCCAGCTCTCCATTCATCTCTCTTAGGGGTTTTTCCACCCATGCTTGCCTTGGCCAAGCACACCCCAGTGATCTATCAGAGAGTGATTTTATGGGCTTTCTCTCTCTACTGATGGCTATCTAGCTGTCTTCACCCAACCCAGAACTATTTATTATTGTAAATGTTTGTCTGATGCATTTATACTGTTCTCCAGCAGCAGACAGATGAAAAATGAGGGAGCTTTGTGGAAAGTTATGAAAATTCATTTTCCTGACAGATCGATGAAACATTAAGGAAATAGGATGTGATGATGAAATTGTTGTGAAAGAATATCGACCAAATAACAGATCAAAATGAAGAATTGGATGAGATGCGGAGCTTCACGGGAATCACTGGCTTCATCTGATCAATGACATAATGAAAAAGGTTTCCAGACTTGAAGCTGAGTAATTTCACCCACCTCCTCTCTGTCTTTCATTGTTTATATGATGAACTCTATTGGCTTTAACAGGCACGGGCTGGATTTAAACAGTAGTCTGAGCACCTGGTTGCTGTCATTACATGAGTACACAAGCTCAGGTTACTCTGATGGAGGGGCATAGACACACACACACACACACACACACACACACACACACACACACACACACACACACACACACACACACGCCCATACAAACACACAGAAAATTACAGTTAGGGATCCAATGGGCAAATTAATTTGAGATTTTTGATTTGTATTGTTGGAAACAAGCTGATGAACCAGTGAGCATCAGTCTGCTTTTCTGTGCTCACAAGATGTGTGTGTGTGTGTGTGCGTGTGTGTGTGTGTGTGTGTGTGTGTGTGTGTGTGTGTAAAGGGAGCACTAAGTGTTCATTTTCTTTCCTAGCAAGCAATGATAAGAATGATCTTTTCAAATCTATTAGCTCTGTTATATGACATTACCAAAGTATATAAAAGGAAAAAAAAAATATGATCAAATATTATGTGCTGGTGCTTCTTGAAGCCCATTCATTCATTCATTCATTCATTAAATATCTATACCACTTCTCCTGCACTTAGTACTGGAGCCCATCTCAGCTGTCATTGATCGAGAGATGGGGTTGACCCTGGACTTGTTGTCAGTCGATCACAGGGTCACGTAAAAAGTCATGCAACCATTCACTGGGGTAGAACAATGCAAACTCCACATATAAAGGAATTGAACCAGGGCTCTTCTCATGCTGAGGCAGCAGCGCCAACCACTGAGCAGCCTTGTAAAGATCAAATGGAGATTTACAAAAGATTATGAGTCCAAAATAACAATGCAAGCCTTTAATTCAATCAAATCATAATTACAATTAGCTTTGTATGTTCATGTTTATGGACAGCCACACAAAGATACAGTGTGCGGTAACAACAGGCTAAATGCACCATTTTCTACCAGTGAAACTCGTCCACAGTTCTGGGTAGTTTGAAGTCTTCCAACAATAGGCTAAAAGGTTCATAACAGCAAATGAGCCATCATCCCACCCTGTGTCTCCAATCAAGCACCATTTTATCTATTGTTTGTATCATCTTGCCTCAAGTTTGTTTTTGAAGTTTCAAGGAATACTACAGATTTTATTGAAAAAAATAACACTGAAAGAATCACAGCCTGCTCTTTAGCAACATTTGTGTCTTCCTCCTGTTAAAGAGGCACTACGTTACTCCCGGTCCCACTGAGACCCATTGGTCATGGCCATTGACCTTTGGAATGATTCCTCTAGCTTTAATAGATTCCCCAAGCTGGTCCAAAATTCATCCTTCACTGGTATAACAACAATGTTGTAAAGATAAATGGGGAAACTTCCTTGAAAAGTTCCTCCTAGCTGCCAATGTAAAAGTCTTTAAAGTCAGCAAAAATATAACTATATTCCACTAAGATCTAACGGAAAAATGTCATTTTTCCAAGTTGTGATTTAAATATTTGTTTTGAAAATCTGGTCTTTGTTTGAAATGTGTAATCAGAAGTAACACTATATTTCCAATATATTCAGTAAAAATGTCAATTGTATCATTCCAATTTCTCGGAGAAGTTTGGAAGGCATGGAGACGATACCAAAAAGACAAATACCGAAATAAGAGGAGAACAAACCGAAGAGCGTGTCAGAGACAGAGAAAGCATGCACTTTACAGTCATGGTTTATTCATACAAGTTTATGCGCTTGAGATTTTCATCCTCCAGGCCTATAAACATAAAGAGGTGCATCTTTATTTAGATTGTAGTGCACTAACAACATAAGTTGTATAACCAGAGAAGAGAATTAAAGATTTAATTTTTTGAATATTAGACTGTCACTGATTTCCAGATGCCTCTCCGGCTGTGACATGTCCACCTGTGTGTGTGTGTGTGTGTGTGTGTGTGTGTGTGTGTGTGTGTGTGTGTGTGTGTGTGTGTGTGTGTGTGTGTGTGTGTGTGTGTGGCCACTGTCTCTTGGCAGAGGTCCCTCTGGTAAAAGGTGACATCAATAGCAGTGCTCCAGTTGACATGTGTCAGAAGACATTTGAACTTTGAAAAATTCTTGTGGAGGCAGCAAATATACCTGGGGTTTATAGGGGGTGTTCACCCTTGGAATAAGTGAACAAATAAAAAGAATTGCTGTCAAGTGTGATTACATGGGCCAAAAAAATTCTGACATGTGGCGAAGGATCCTGCCAATATTTTTTCAAGGTCCCGAGCTTGTCCTTCCCTTCATGATGTCATCACATATTAATGGGTTCTGGAGAGGGTGGCTGATTTTCTCTTTCCATCTTTCTGATCTAGAGAGAAAAGAATCAGTGCACGTAGGACCAGACTGAGAGGGAAAGAGGGCAATCAACTCAGATTAAGATTACAGCTGGTTTAACAAGAATAGAATTGGGTGGTATTTGTAGTCACAAGTTGAGTTTAGAATAAAATCTAAAAGGAAGGGAGACTTGGAGATGATAGTAGGTGTTTTGGAACCAGATGATGAAGTGACCTTAAAACTTGGACAGGTAAATTGTGTAAATGTACCACTTTTAAGTATCCTGAAAGTGAAAATAATTCACATATAAATGCAATATGACAAAGGTGTTTTAATCTATTGCATCTATTCACACTAGAAATTTGCGATTGTTCATCCTGGCTTTCATAAAATACCGTGGGTTGATTCAAAAACTCCACTGACTTTACCTGACTGGTTTTAATCACCATGATGTGACTTCATTAAACAGGAGAGTTGAGTTGTAAATATCAGAAGACTTTTTTTTTCTATCATCCTATGTTTTGTTCTTTCAGCTTTTGGGATACTGGGAGATAACCCGGCTTTCATTTTCGTGCATCTGCTTTCACTTTCATTTCAAACTTGGACTGAGGACTCATAATCCGATGGCTCTGACACTCGACTGCTGTAGGAAGATTTCCAATTAATATGTCACTGTAAATCTCCTCGGCTTCTTAGAGGAGGATGGTTTGCGGTCACTGCTGTTTTCACATTTTGAGTCAGTACTCTGGAGTAAAATTTGTCAGCTCATATGGACCCAAGCAGTTTCCTCTCCTCGTGCCCAATAATGGCAGTTCTGCCTCCAGCAGGTAATTGGTGAGAGAGTACGAGGGATCTGTGTATTAACATATTGATTTATAGCTGCTGCTTTGAGTCCTGGTCTCAGAAACTTCTGCTCTCAAGCACTTTTCCATTCTCAAACAGTCCAATGTTTTCCTGCATTTTACAGAAGTTGAGAGGATCAGCTTCAATGTGTAGAATATCATAACTGCAGCTTTCACACATCAAGAATGCTTTGACATTAATTGATAGACTACTGATGCTTGTATATACAATATGAGGAATCACACATTTTTCAGCCAATTTCCATAATATTAGGCAAACACACGTGTGATATAAACAGCTGGAGTCTCTGTTGGGTAACCGCTCGGAATGAACTTTACAGCAGGTTGTTGCTTGTGTCAAGCGGCTGTAGATGTGAACTTTTAAGGAAGGAGGAGAGGGTTTTAAATGATGTGAGCCCCCCCCCGAAAACAAACAAATTGTAATTGATCAATCAAATATTTCCATGTTTATTTCTGTGCACTGTGACTGAAATGTGTCATCATGTATTACTTTAGTAATCTCTTTTTGTCAGAAGTTACAAAAGCCTATATTTCCTTTTTTGTTTTCTTTTTTATCTCAATGTTTTTTCCCATTACACCAAGTTGCAATTCACATATTATGTTGTTTAATTGAAAAATGGTCTCTTGTTTGTCATTAATTTCTTAGTTTTTTTGTGTGTGTGCGAGTGCTTTTGTGAGCCGTCATGTGACAGATGATGTGAGTCTAACAGAATATCATCAGTCAGTCAGTCAGTCAATGACTATGGGCTATGTGACTAAGACCATAGTGACAGCTCTGTGCTGGAGGACAGTGGAAACAATGAATGATGAAATTAAATGTCAGTTAGACACTTGGAGTGCTTTTTAGCATGGCTTAACAAGGTCGGTTTTCTTCCAAGTTTGGAAAGCTTGAGGCTCCAATATGCTATTGGTGACAGCCCCATCTACTATCCTCATCTATTCTTATTCCATCTTTTTTGCTGAGATGCAAAAATGAATCTTTACCTCTTTTTCTAACAGTCTACAGAAACCGGAGACATTTTAAATTGGTTCAGTGGAGGGAATATTCAGAATGTGGAAATTTGAAATTCTTTGACATTATTTGAAAGGGATCCATAATGTATCTGCTATTGATATTCATGCTGTGTATGGCTCATTAGTGCTAACATGGACAGGAGACTAACTGTGATTTTGTTGTTAGACATGGAGATGCTCTCAATTATTGGGCTCAGTGTTCTTCCCCTCTAATTTTTTTGCTTTCCTCTCCATTAATCTACTTCTTTCCCACTTTTTTTTTTTTATCAATTACAAAACAAGTAACCCGCATGTCTGCCTTAATTTTTTTGATAAACCAAGATTAAGCAGCTAATTTAGGTGCGATTTGACTTTTGTAATTCACACATGGTTTGTCTTTGCCAAATATGGTATATAACAAGAGATCCTGCTCTTCAGGTAATATTAACACCGCAAAATTGTAAATGGTATATCTCCTAAGTGGTTATAGGCCCCCTTTATTAAATTTGGAAATCTCATCAAGCTCTGAATTGAAAAAAGGTTTTAATACCCATTTCACCCTGTGTGCTGCGGTATTAAATATAAAACTCTTTCAATGTTAGTACTTCCATTGAGAAAATGAGGTCGTCAGTATTGCAGTGAAATCCATGAAATTGCTGAGTTGGTGACAGGTCCTGAACAAAGAGGTTTTTCACCAGAATTGTTTGTCTGAAAATACCAATTTGGTGCCTGAATGTTCCAAAGATAAATGGATCCACTATTTACTTTGTCGACAGTGGAATTAGCTGTAATCGGGGTGCTAGATCTCTTTTACCTCTAAAGAGTAGACCTACTGCTGGTTTAATAAAGTGTTTGAGGCTGTGAAGAAACCCCTATGAACATTCACATCTTCGATCAACCAGATATGCACTATTCTTAAGTCCCCCCTTCAACAGTGAGTAGCTCATGATCAAAATGATCAAAATGAGTATTTTGCTCAAATCCCATCTAACTCGAAGTTGATCATTCTCCCCTTCGTTTAGAGTCCATGTCTCCTTGCCCCCCTTTATTTACCACACACAGGAATCCAATCACCATTCAATTGACAATATCTGTAGAATTTTGGTTGGTATAAGATGACAGAAAAAAGGGTTGCGTGGTTATTGTGAGCCCCCTCCCCCCATGTGTTTATTGGCAACACATAGATTTCAAATGAGACTTACAAGGGATAACATCCAACTCCTCATGCCCGTATGTCACCTCGTTTTAATGGTTTACCTCCTGCGGATCCTGGATTATAGGAATAAATTAAAAGATAAACCATGTGCACACCTACAAGACTCTATGGTAACCTACCACTTTGATAAAAAGATATAGTCATCCATCTGAGGCTCTGTAGGATTCGTCCAATGAACAAAACAGAGGCTTATAGCTGCTATGTAATGGATGAAAAACAATGGCAATTATCAGGGTTTGACCAGGATTGGCCAAATGCCCTGAAGCTGAACTGTTTGTGTGTGCCCATTGTGTCATTAGTGCAAGAAAGCCACAGCAATTTACAGAAAACAGAAATCTTGTTAGTGGAGTGGCTTTTGGTTCACAACAGTGCGAGGACGTGCACATGGTGACAAACACATTCAAACGGTGCTATGGAGTCTCACAGTGAACTATTCGATGAGAAGATACATTTTCAGTGTTAGCCAGCATGACTTGATACCGATTATTGCAGTAGATTGGGGAGGGTATAGTACTGGCTGTGACTCCTGAAACAAAAGAGTAATATTTAAGCACATGTTGACGACAGCACGTTTTTTTGCACAAGCAAGGGCAGAAAATGGTTCTGAAGTTTAATGAAAGAAGTTTAATGGTCTTGTAGAAGTGGGACTCATACACATAAACGTGTGACCGATGTAATTTCATGTAATTTCAGTAAACTACACAACACCAAATCAAGCCCGGTTGCCAACATGTTACATGTCATCTGAGAATAAAAGATGTTTGACTGAGCGGAGGTATGATTTGGGGTCCCTGCGGTTTTACACCCTGTCTCGAGCAAATGAGATGAAGGGCGTGAAAACTCGAATGATGGAGAAATGATACAACTGGGTCCCAACGAGACAACCAGTTGTTTGAGAGAAATGACCGACTCTGTGAAAAATCCAGATTTTAGACGGGAAACCATGACAGTGACGACAGACTTCTCAACAGATTGCGACCAAATGTCATAGTACGAGAGCAGGAGCGAGGCTATGGGAGACAAAGACTGTAGCAGAAAAGGGAAAAGGGACAGGCTTCCACTGTTGGTGAGTATTTATAGATCACACATAGTCACCTCTGCCTGGCAGCTGTGCTCCCCTTGTTGCTCCAACTGATGTCTCTGCACGCATTCCAGCAGGGCACTGACTCAGGAGAACATGACAGATGAGAGGGTTCTACAAATGCTGAATAAGTGACTGGTTGGGAAACCAACTTACCCAGTGAGTGAAGGTATGAATGGAGCCGCACGTAGCCCGCCTCAGACCCCTCTGGTAATACAAAGGTTTTCTGTAATGCACCCTCAAAGAAAAAAAAACAATAGTATATATGTAATTGTGTGAGTGTGGTTTCAGTGTTCACGTGCGCGGGCGTGAGCAGCTGCGCGCCAGTCGGAGACGCGCTCGCCGCGGCGCGCCCCGCTCCGCGCCTCTCTCCGCTCCCGGATCCACGAATGTCCCCGAGAGCGCAACAACGCAGGAAATTACATGGCTCCCCGTTTTTATCCGCGCAAAGTACAACATGGAGCGTTAGCGTCCACTTTGTAGCCGAGATCCCCGCCAGGAGAACCGGTACCATTAGAGACGTGATCGCCAAACATTAATCTCTGTCCTCCCCCCCCGTACACAAACAGTTCCACGTTCCGGCGCACACCGCGAACATGAAGGCGAAGATCCGTGACCAAAGCCTGTCGGACTCCAGGGAGCTGGACGGATCCTACGACCAGCTGACGGGTGAGTGAATCGGCGTCTCGCGTCGTGCGTAACGAACGATTCAATATGTAAAAATTCCACGAGGACTCTCGAACTTCAGCAGCCTTGTTCGCCATTATTCCCCCCCTCGCCCATAAAAAGATGAGTGCGTGTATCTTGCCCTCAGTGACGGCGAACAAGTTGTTTTTGATGATGAAGTTTGAATTTTTTTTTTTCTGAAAGTTGATTTGGCGAGTAAGTTCTCATTCACGTAATGACGGGCTGACAATCCGAGGACGGTGTATAAAATACATATTGAATCTGTTGTGGCCAGTGTCGCATGTGTGTGTTTGTGTTGGTCACTCTGATTTTCTGCATCTTTTAACACGAGAATTGTGATTGTTTGTGTGTGTGTGTGTGTTTTTTTTTTTTTTTTTTTTTTTTTTTTTTGTTGGCCTGGCTCAGTGACTGGGACCCCAGGTTGCCCCAGATACCCCTGCTGTTGAGATCAACGACCTGATGCCCAACATTGTGGGCATAAGAGAACTGGCAATCTTACATGCCTACATGTCTGAGGGATCTTTTTATTTGCCAATATTTGTGGCTTGGTTCCCTGTAGCCATGTGGCTCCGGTGAGCTGAGCTCTCTCTGGCTGCATTCTCCATCCATTAAGTGCCAGCTGCCCAGATACGAATTCCTACTTTACGCCTAAATGCATCCCTGGTGTGCAGAGGGGAGATGTGCCCATCCAGACAGCTGCGGGCCTCCGGCACAACAGGGCATTGTAATCCCAGTTTCATGTAGTCCAGCAGCTGATTTGCCCTTTCCACAAATGTAATGGGTCAGGATATTTTGGTGAATTCAATCATAATTGATTGCCTGCTTTGATTGGTAAAGTGGCATGTATTGTAGATTTCTCAGTAAATATTTTGCTTCAGGAAGAGGAAGTGGAAAGGCTGTGAGAAATCAAGCAGCAGCAACTTCTCGTCTTTTGTCTGTTGTTTTTCCAACTTTGTTCAAATGAATTTAACCTCCCTACTCACCTGCCCGACAGGCATCACAACTCAGCACTGGTATTGTAAAAGGCATAATTCCACTTGCACAATGTGCCGACCGTCACACTTGGGTATTCTTTAAAATCATCAGAGACAAACACGGTTCAACGGCATGATATTCTTCTGGCGTCTTCCATCAGTGCACGTGTCTTGCAACTTAATTGGCCCTTAAATCAGCATATACGGATTTCAGTGAGCGTTAGGTGGAAGATGTGTGGGACACGACTCTGCAGCAGTGACTCTGAGTTAACTTTATCGTCGAAGTGTTGCCAGTTTTGCTCCTACTTCTATTGAGCTCAGCTTAAATCAGAGAGTGGATAAGAGAGGTGGACACGTAGCTTGCACTTTTACAATATTCCTTTTCACTCAATGCAATGCCTGCCCATGCATCATGAGTCAATAGTACCAGGACAATAAACAAACTATACATGGAAACCACAATGTTTTTAGTATCAACATTATCTTTTTAGACTTATGGATTCTTTGTTGGCAGACTTTTGTACAATAGAACATGCACTGAGTATAGAATTTACCGTAGATCTGGAGCTACTTTCTTGGTATAATCTAAGCCAGTGCACCAAATTCTACTCAGGATACGGCATCTTTAGAGTGCTTAAAAATCAGCGCGGCAGGTGAGTGATTTACCATCACTTTATCATTCTTGCTTTTTGAGATATTTTTTTCACCTCACAGCACTTCACACCAAACAGCCAAAGGAAATACATCACTAACTTGGAAACTTCTCATCTACAATGTTTCAAGCGGAGACAGAATGGAGGGCCTGATTGTGCCTGTGGTAATCTTGCACCTGGTCACCAAAGCACATGAACAGTGTGATGAGAAAATAGGGCCCTTAATCACGGAGCTGTCGTCACCCTGATCGCTCTAATCCTCCGCTGATGGTGGCTCTTACCTGTGTTGCTCTATGATTGCCCGGCTCCACAGAAATCATCCATCATTTCTTTAAGGAAACAACAAAACATGTCTTGTATGAATCACCTCTCTGACACAAAAAAAAAGCGTGAATACCTTATATTAAAAAATGATTTGTAACATTAGTTGTTCTATTTTGTTAGAATCCGTTAATGTTTACAGCTCCTGCGTATTCTCTCTGCTTCTATACGATGAACTCCATTATTGGACGGATAAAAGTAAGGTGTGTGGGCATGTATGGATTGGAATGAGTGGTACCGTGGCTAAATTTAAGTGGGCTAGAGCCAGGTATAAGGCACTGATCCGTCTTTCTCCAAATATCCATGGTTTGTTCCAGCCAAAATTAAGAAGTCATGAAATCATCTCTGTGAAAGCTGGAAGAATGCAGATGTTTGTCCAAAAGATTGGCCCCGTTGCATGCCTGTATAGAGAGCCATGCAATTTCACATGGTTGGGTGACATCACACCTGTATTGTTTGATTGTGGATAAATATAGGAGCTTACTTGTTTTTGTGGGTATGTGGAATCTCATGCTTAACAGAGCATATTTAGTTTAATCAAAAAAGCAAACCAACCAAAATTTTGTGACTGTAGGGTTTTCAGAGGGTACTTCATTAACAAATAGGTTACATAACACTGGCAAAGTCAACTCCTTTTGCGCAGACTATAGTGGAAGAAGTTGTTTACGTGCTAATATTTTGCTAAATAAGTGCTAAATAAGACTTTTTGGTCAAGCACATTTAAGTTTGCATTTAAATGCATATAATGTTTCTTGGTCGAGGAATTGGAACTCTGCAGTAGGAGCCAGTATAATGGTGACGCTGTGCAGAGAAAGCTATGGAGACCTACTGTATTGCTGGTCTTTTGTTGAATTCTATTTCATATTGCCTGAGGAGGATTTAACTCAATGTGTTCATTATGTGCAGGTGACAGGTGCTTTTCTGGAAAACCAACCTAAAATGAAAAATGTATACAGTACAAGAATACTTGTGAGAATGGATTATTAAGTGGGTTTTTTGTGTGGGAAGGGCGGCTTCAAGTGAGTCACGCTTCTTACTTACAAGCAACTTGGGTGTGTGACTGACTGTTTTTCTCACAACGTTGACCTGTGTTGCTTCAAGGTAGTGTGGGTGGTCTCCAATCAACATTTGAGTGAAATGTAACCCTCTAGAAATAACTCCCTCTCAGCCTGCTACATTGTACTGAAGTGCTCCCTACTGTGTGTGTGTGTGCGCGCATGTGTCAGAGTGTGTGGTAGCCTGGCATTCCCCTGTTGTATAAAAGAACATCGGCTGAGAGATGAGAGGTAATTATAGAAGTGTGGTGCAGTAATCTCCTCTTCTACCTTGCAAGCCATACAGAGGGATCATATCACCTACACAAATGAATGAGCGTTCATGCACACACACACACACACACACACACACACACACACACACACACACACACACACACACACACACACACACACACCGCATCTCATCCTCGTGTGCATAAACGGCTACTATTTCAACCTTGTCATGTTGTCAAGTCTGGCATATTGGTGTCTATGTCAGTCCCAATCGAAAGGGGAGCTTGTCAATCATTCACTGCATAGAGTAATAATGCGAAGGTACTGGTTTTAATTACCCCTGCCGAGGAGGATACGTTTTCATCAACTTGGTTTGGAATTGGTTTGTTATTTGTTGTTTTGAATACAGTATTGGGGTTGTTAGTGTGAAAAGGTGTAAAGAAAAAAACGCCGGATTAAATTTAACTGAAATTTCCATGCTAAGGCACATGACCAGGTTTTTTCCCTTTATATTTTTATTAACATTTTTCTTTGAATGTTTTTTTAAAAGAAATAAATGTCTTTTGGATCAAGCTCTTAGAATGATACAAAAAGTCTACAAAAATCTATTTAATGGAACTCCGGAGCCGTTGACTGTCTTGTCGATTAATCTTTTTTGCATATGAATAATGGTGTTAATAAGTTTACTGAGTGAGGAGGATGTGAGAGGCGATGATATCCAATTTTTAGATTAACTGGATATTTGTTCTTGGCAAAGTCATCTGAACACCCCGCTCAGTCCAAGGGATGGAACACCTACATGCATGCCCATGCATGTCGGTGATTGTATATACACACATGCACACACAAACAGACTGGTTAATCATTCATGGGTGAGGTATCACAGATTGGTTGGCGCACATAATTAAACATATACATGTGCTTTGCTTCATGCCACTGTTCACCTTGTAGTGTTGGACTGTATTTAGGTCTTATCACCACAGCTCTTGGAGAAATTTATTAAAGGCCTTTAGAGTTGGGCTGTAAATCACAAAATGCATAGTTGAGGAAGATTACCAGGAGAGGTAATAAGCCCCATAACCCCCCCGCCGATGCGCTGAGTGGTTTACAGCACCCCTGGTCTGAATGATATTTTACACTTCGTAGAATTGACTGATTTCTGGGCAAGTGCTGCCTTCTAATTGAGTTTGTCAGAGTTTAGCCTTTAATCACCTTCTTGGGTTGACAGTTTGTTAAAGCTAGAACCCTAATTGCCATCGGCAGTAATAAACAGTCCAGAATTAAATGCATTAGCCAAGTGCTGGGACATGTGTGACATTTGTTTCCTCACAAGGAACCATCCACTCATGGTTCCTGCGCTTGAGTATCTCCTTAACGTGCCAGAATTGCTCATTTGAATATTATAAACTATAAATTCCTGTGCTGAGAACTGTTTCGAGTTTTTCTCACCTAAGCCTCTGTCCAATTACATACAGTATATCATTGTCAAAAGGTAAGGAACAATGAAAAGACAATGAAGGAAGCAAAGAGGGAAATGATCCTGGAGAGCAACACACTGTCCAGTGAAGCTCTTTGTCTGCTTTCCCTCAATGTAGTCCCATTTCCTACTTATAATGAACTGAAATCCACTCCTCTTACACCTGTGCTTTCAAGGGAAGTTATCAATTATGAAGCATTCATTAGAGAGTGGGTAATATATCCATCCATCTACCACTTATCTGTGATTGGGTCACAGGGGCAGCAGCCCAAGCAGAGGTCAAGAACTCCCTCTCCCCGGCATTGGAACCAGCTCTTCTGGGGGGATACCGAGGTGTTCCCAGGCCAGCCGAGAGACATAGTCCCTCCAGCGTGTCCTGGCTCTTCCCTGGGGCCTTCTCCCGGAACACCTCACCAGGGAGGTGGCTGATAAATCTACTGTATTCTCAGAGTTTATTCCTTATTTGTCTGATTTATTCTGAATAGTTCCAACAAATTTGTAAGCTACTTCCACATGTGTGCTACAGTGGACAGTCAAATTGGCCATGTTTGTCCAAAGTGATGTTGCCACAGACCAAATTTTAGCCTGTGGAAAAGTTTGCAGAAGCCCGAGACGGGTTAGGAGGCCATGGGTCAATTACAGGTTTGTTATTATATTTCTGTATTCATTTTTTTTTTTTTTAGCAAAATGGAATATCACCAGGACTTTTTATGTGCATGCGCGCTCTTGTCAAGCAGCAATAATTAAAACGCACACAAATTAAATCAAGCAATCATCATACAGTGACTGTTTGATGAATCATTCTTTTTATTATCATTCATTCTTACCACTTGTTATGTAACAGCTTAGAGAGGGGAAGCAACATAAAATCAAATGTAATAGGTATTTAATAAAATGGTTTATGGAAGCTTGAAAAAGGAAAGTGAAACATTACAACAGAGCAGTTGGCCTAATAAACCACACAGTATGTCACAGCAGCTCCCTTTGGTACGCCGCACATAAGCTGCAACCTTGAATGGCTGTCTGGTTTTAAGGAAGTCAGCACATGGTGATTGGCTGCAGTTGATTGACTTCAGGTGTTCTGATTGACAACACAGAATCCCTGCATGACAATTTTAAACACATAGAAAGGGTGGGGGGGGCAGTTAACACCTCTTTTCCTGCAGTCATGGTCGAAGGCAGTGGCTGGAACCTATCCCATTGGGTGAGTGGTGGGATACACCCTGGACCAGTTGCCAATCAGAGGGCTGCACACAGGCATACCACCATTCACTTTCATTCACATGTCTGGGCAATTCAGGGTCTCTGATGAATCTTTTGCATGTTTTTTGGAAACCCAAACAGAAATGGAGAACATGTTCACACTGAAAGCCCCCGTGTCGGAATCGAACCAGGGAACTTCTTGTTGTGACGTGGAACTGTTAACCACTATGCTTGCATTGTTATAATGATTATTACTGTCATATTGTTTGAGGTGTTGTAACCCCTTTTAAGAGAAAAATAACAGGAAAAACAAGTCTAAGTGCCTTTTAAAAGTTTGCCTTTAATTATTAAAAAATGTACTATCTCGATCATATCAGTGTGTGTCTGGCGGTCAGTGACTGCATCAATTTAACATAACTTTGCTGTTGACCATGTTCACAGCTAAAAATCTGAAGCACCTAACCAGTTTTACTGTTTTTGTAAAATAGTTATAGTAAATGTTACAATTACTTCCTGGAGGAAAAAAAGAAACTGAAAATATTTTAAAAATATTTGAAAATGTAACAGGTGGCGCAGTGGTTGCGCTTTGGCCTCACTGCACGAAGAACCTTGATTCGATTTCGACGTTGCTGTGGAGAGTTCTCCCCTTATCTGTGTGGGTTTCCTCCAGGTTCTCTGGTTTCCTCCCACAGTCCAAAAACATGCAGCAGGTCAATCGGAAAAAAACTGGGAAAATTGTGCTGAATGGGTGAATGAGTGAATGGTTGTTTTTCTGTGGCCCTGCGATTGACTGCCGACCAGTCCAGGGTGTACCCCACCTCTCGCCAGATGACAGCTGGGATTGGCTCCAGCATCCCCGGGGACCCTAAGTACAGGATAAATGGCAGATAATCGGTGGGTGAATAGCAAATCAAAAACTAAAACTCCCCAAAAAATAACAATCGATGTAATAAAAACATAGTAAATGAAAGGACAGTATATTATTTTAATGAAATGAACTATATATCTAAAACCTACATTTTTGATTTAAAATCGCCATTTGACAAAATTGAAATGAAATGTAATAAAACTTTTATTCTGTTTGAGGGGAGAAAGTTTAAAGTTGTATTATTTCATTGTACGTTCTCTGGAGAGTATTTGATGCTTTACGCTGTCTTTTTAGCTGGCAAATATTGATCTTTTGCTGTCTTCCTAATGTCCCCTCTGCATTTTTAAACAAGCTGACTGACAGTTCCTGGTTAAGCAGCGCTGCAATTCACTCTTTTCTTGCACTCTATCCCACACCTCCCCCGCATACCGTGTCCAATCTCCACTTATGATTGTATAATATTTTATATATGCCTCATTAGAGCAGCATTTTGCTGACCATATCTGATGGCTCTATTTATTTTCATTTCTACTTTTCTCCCATAGTCCACGTCTCAGCATCTCCATTGTCCATCCTCAACTCCTCCCTTCCACCTCTGTGGGTTTATCTGACCACAGGGGAACTCCAGCTTAATGGAGCCTGGAGCCAAAATCGATCTTAACGAGTTTTAATCTTTGACCAAATCTACGAAGGGCCAGGCAATTGTTGATTAAAATATGCCCCCTTTCTGTAAACACCTTCTGTAAATGCTTGCGAGAGGACAAAGAGACGAGGTCAGAGGGAGAGGGAGGTCAGAGGAAGATTGTAAGATAAGGGATGGATGGATTTTGCTCAGGAAAAGTCAGAGAACAAATTAGATTGAGGTGATCAGAAGGCAGGGACAGCAGATAGACACATTTTTTTTTCTAATTTTCATTTTCCATTACTCATTTTCCATTACTCTTGCCTGCAGAGATGTGTATCATCACATTGCTGATTGATTGAGCATGATAGTGCCCGATGTTATCCATTGTGGTTTTCACTCCCGCTTTGCTGTCCTGTCATTCAGAACATCTGATCTGCATTGGAGGATGATTTTTGTCAAATGACAACTGTCAATTAGTAATTCATCAATCAAAGAGGTGAGATGGACCAGCTTGTAAGTTTGTAGGTCTCGCTAATCTTTCCTCAGCATGGTTGTGTGAGGGAGACAGTCCTCAGCCATCAGGGGGTAATCACGATGTCTCACACATATGATGAACTGAACAAAGTGATTATGATCTGTTCATGTGTAAAGCTGTAAACATGTCTGGAGGACATGCTGGCAATCAACATAGTGTTTGGGCGATTTTTTTTTGGGGGGGGGGGTCTGTTTGTTTTTCACTGTTATTAGTTTTCCTTATTTCTTTTAATTTCATTTTTCTGCTGAATAAATTTGGTGTTATATGAGATGTCATTGTGCTTTGCCCTTGATGGGTTTTTGTAACCTTCACCAAAGAGTTCTGTCTACAATCTGATACAGATTGCCAATTTGCTCAGGACAGGAAGAGTCTTTAAGCAAAAGGTTTTTTCTTTTATTGAAAAATCCTGCTTTAGTTGAAAAAAATTGGGTTTATTCCTCCAACAATTTATGGTTTATTATCAAGACTTGAAGATTTTGATTTTTTTTTTTGTTTTGTTTATAACATTATGCTTTCTCACTTAAGATGACTCCAAATTATTTTGATATTGAACAGTCCACTTCTGTACTTGGGCATTTGTGAAATTATCTTTTCTAAAGCTTCTTTGTGTTTTACAAAGTTACCGTGACCTTTGACGTCTGATATATCATGTCTCATGACAATGATCTTGACCTCCGACCACAAATAATTAGTTCAACCCTGAGTCCAGGTAAAATTTGTGCCAATTTATTTCAACAAATGGATTGGTGAAGACCTGAGCCATAGTAGTTGTCTGGATACAACCTACAGTGCTGCCTTGAAAGTAAAAAGTCGAGTAAGATGTCTTTATTTCATTTTTCTAACTTAAAATTGCTTTTTCAGAGTGAATGAGAGTGGTTTTCTTTTCCATTGAATTCAAGTGAGGCTCGGGTCGGATAAACACATTAGCCTCAAGAGTCATTGAAGAGAGAGAGCCGAGATGTAAGTTGGCGACTGTAGGATTTGATTCTTTATCAGCCAGTCTCATCTCACATATTGGGATTTGAGATGGAAAACTGTGTATAGCACAAACTGAACTGTGGCCTGATGTGTCCACATTGGTTCTTAGTAGGATTCTGAAATGTCTTTCAACTGATTCCCGTGAGTTTTATTATTTACTTGTAAAGCCAGCCAGCAGAAAAGGTTCTGCTGCCTTTAACTGGATGGCAGAGTCATGGATTATTGTGGACAGTAAATACAAAACCAAAGACAGGGCCAGGAATGAGAGATGACAGGGTATGAGAAAACTGTAGCTATCCTTCACCTTCCGTCAATAACACAGACACACATAGCTGTTGCTGATGTGATTTTATTTGACAATAGAAGAAAAGATAATGGTGGAATACAACCAAAAAGCATAAACAGTCTTTGCAAAAACATTGCAAAAATCAATTCTTAAATTAATTCAAGCATATAAGTATCTCCACTGGAATAACAAATAAAGTATCCAAGTGATTTTCTCCAAATGAAGTTTTTTTTCTACTCATTTGTTCATTTAAAAAATTTGGGAGTAGACTGTTAATACTGTTTTTGTATAATTTGAAAAAAACAATCCCCTTTTGACTGGGGATGGTCTGCTGTAATTTGAGTGATTTTTCATAACCTAGGCTTGTGTTACATTAATCTACAATAAAATCCCAATTGTAAGGTCATGTAAAGATCTATAAGATATGTGGTTAGTTAATTAGCTCCATAGCCTTTCCTGACTGTTTGAAAATCCTGCAGTATAAAACATTTATGGTATATAAAAAAGACAAGCTCATATCAGAAATCAGTGGAATCACTACCTTATAGATTGTAGGTTTGTATTAAGTTAAAAATGTTCTCTTGGAAGGGTTAGGCTGGGATACATGTTAACGGAAAGTCACACTGTTAAGCAATTAATTGTAGATTTTCTAATTAACCAATTCAAATCTGAAAGAGTATAATGCTGATTCGTGACTAAAAATGAGTGTTGTAGTTAGATTTGAAAACGCATGGAAAAAACATTGCACAAAAAGAAATGAACAGGGAAAAAAAATAAAACCCTTGATCCCAAATCTTCAAATCTCTAAAAAAACATAATTCTATCAATGCTAACTTTTACAGTATATACATGGACCTTTTGTTATTGTCCCACACCAGTCACCACAGATCTTTTGGGCATGGACTGCTCATTTTCATTTTTATTTGGTTCATGATCAGAAAACTGTGGTCCCCTGTGCTGTTTATATTAAACTCTAATTTCCTGGGTGCAGTTCACCCAAATGCACTAAAACCTTACAGGCCTCTGCTGTGTATATCACTTAATTTTCAAAGCACATGCTTTCTACATTTGCCATCATGCACAATAAAATCACTGGCAGTATTAACCTTGATTCATTCATCATTTGTGATGGACAATGATAATCATCTGTGTTAAAAACGAAAATGAATTATGTTGGTATAGTCCCGTAGTGCCGAGCCAGATTCAGGTAGTGATAAACAATTGTCCTTTTCGACTCCGATTTGGCCATAAAGAGTACTGTTATTAAAGTTTTCTTTGAGGGCATGAGGGAAGGTGTGTCTGTGTGTTTGATTCTGAGATTATTCAAATGCTTTTTGCTTGTTTAAAGTCTTTACTTGTAAAGACAAGAGAAATCGGTCATTAAAGGGTAATTGTGGATGATCAATATTTATACATCAAGTGAAATTAAACATTTAACCACGATAATTGCTAATAAGCTATCTCTCAAGCATCATTCGGCACATGACAAGCTGAGCTGTCCTTGTTTAAGCTCCCAAGGTGGCTGCCTACACATCATTGCTTTCGGTTGCCAAGGGGGGTGACTTGGTCTTTATTTGTCCTGAAAGGAAAATCTCAGACAAGCCAAATTTGCAAGCTGTGAAATATGCAGTGTGAAATATAGAAGGAAATAGGACCAATTTCATCTAGCCAGCTTAGATATGGTAAGGGGAAACGTTATTGAGGATTGTTTTAATGCTGACCTGGTACTTCAGCATTCAGATCCAGAAAGATGCTTTTATTGTGACTTGACTGAACCTGATAGATGGCCATTGCTGACTCTGACTGCCACACCTTACTGTGCCAAAAAATCTGTGATTTTGAGGATAAGCAATACATTTACACATTTAAAAATGCATTTACTTTGATACTGTCTATTTTGCGCTGTGTGCAGGGTGTTTGAGACTAGTATAGAAGTTACTCACAGAGCAATCTGACTCTGAACAAGCGATTCTCACGTGGCACAATGGCCTTTCACTCGAAAGTCCACAGGAGTCCACTAATTTAAACACACACATCACAGATACACACACTCACGCACAGGCTGGATTGACTGATTGGTGGAGTGACACTCCTGACAGTAGTGGGATTGGAGCTGCACAGCAACCACTTACCTCATCACAAACAATGATTCTGGGCCTGTTTGGAAGTGAAGAGTGGAATTTCTTGGATTGAGATAAATAAGCAATGAGGCTGTGTTCAGAAGACATTGAACTTATAATAAAGAACAAATGCAGGGGAATTCAAAGTAAATAGAAAATGTTGTCTGTGATATCAAATTAAAGGCCGTTTTTGGAAAAATTGGGGATTTTTTTTTCTTGATTTAGATATGAGAGATTTCTGGTTTAAAAGAATAAATATACATACATTTTTTGCCACTGTTTCCTCCTCCCTTCTGTCTATAATGGACAGATTCCATTGGCTTTTTGGTATCAAATGAGACATTAGACGGACTGTCTCACAGCACGCTTGACTCCTGCTGAGGAGCACGCACTCAGACGAGCCGGTTAATTAAAGTTTTATTTTTAAATGTCATGAAATGTCATAAAGATACCCAAATCGTCCTTTTTTTTTAATTTGTATTTTTGGTACACTTATGTTTATAACTCGTGTTATTCTCAGTTAGTTTTGAATTTTGGACACTCTTCTTAATAGTGATGAACAATGCTTTTTCCAGGGTCCTTGCTTCTTCTAATCATTCATTCCTCCATTGATTATCTATACCGCTTATCATGCACTCAGGGTCGCGGGGAAGCTGGAGCCTATCCCAGCTTTCACTGAGCGAGAGACAGGATTAGACCTGGATCAGTCGGCAGTTGAGACTTACAACAATTCACTCTCATTCACACGTCTAGGCAGTTTAGAGTTCAACTGACCTACTACATGTTTTTGGACTATGGGAGGAAGCCAGAGAACCTGGAGAAACCTAAGCAGACACAGGGAGAAGATTCATATTCCACACAGAAATACCCCTGTTGGAATCAAACCAGGGACCTTCTTGCTATGATGCAGAATTGCTCACCACTGTGCCCCTGTACTGCCCACGCTACTCATAAATCGTGTCTGATTTTTAATTTTTGCATCTTGACTTCAGCCTGTCCCATTTCACAGAGTGAGTGGAAAGTCTAAGGCTACATTCTCCTTTGTCTCTTTGTAGTCTTCTCTACTCTGGACTATCACCAAGATTGTAATGACAGAAAACTGTGTACTTGGTTATGTTGTATCTTTAAAAATGTATTCACATCAGCCCTTATTAACATTTATGGCTTTCAGAAATGCCTTTCTTAAGGAAGCATACCAAGCTGTAGTTTTGTTTTAAATTAGAATGGTATTTTCATATCCATCTGCTTAGGGGTAAGTGGTTTATCATGTTGTGTCTGGTCCATACCTTATTCGTGAAAGTCAGACCCCACACATAACCCATATATAGCCCGCACTACCCATTTTTGAGTGGAAACTCTAAGTCCACTCCACCCAATCTAAGGTGAAGAAGCTACAGTTGGACACACCGTCTCTCTATCTGACAAAGGTAATGGGAGGTAGGTAATGCCTGCACATTTTACAGGTAAATCAGGAGTTAGGTGAATTAATTAACAGTTACTTAAAAGGGACTGAACTTTGTCTCCATTTCAAGAGTTCTGCTATATGTTCCATTTGTCAATATATGATAGCAATCTAAAAAAAAATGGTTAAATAACCTAATCCACATATTGATGTTATGATTATCACCTGGAAAGTAATTTGTCTGGGCTGAAACATCCATTTATCTTCCACAGAGTCCTATCTTCATGAGATTTTGCAGTGTGGAATTACTGCCTTTTCACCAACAGTGATAAATTTACATGAAATTGATTTTTGTTTGCACAATTTCTGATGGGTATCTGTAATTCCAAATTTTTCCAGTACCAATATTGAAGTAAAATTAAAGTTATTAGACACAGATCATTTTTCTTTGTAACATTTTAAATGTTAATTCATGCCTTTTACTCCTTTTCAAAGAGGAAATCCCCAACATAGTTTTGTAAGAAATTAGTCAGTCCAAACAGAAAAACAGAAATGATCTACAAGGGATGAATAACCAAACACTGGATATTGTGCTCTGTGTTACATAAAATATACTGTATACAAGCCTTCAGAGGTACTTCAGGATGAGTCATTGGAAATGCAACAAGCTGGTCTTTATCATCATTCCAGTCTTGTCATTTTTTAAAATTCCATCCTGTGATTGTGAAGAGTGTCCGTATTAATACACGCTGAAAGCAGTTGAATTGCCAGTAATCACAGAAATCTTTTTTAAATATCATGAGCATACTGTGTTCCCTCTTACAAGCTTGCAGATTTTCTTCAGTATGGACACAAACACAGAAGCTTGCCACTGAAAAACACACTCATACACTCAATGCAACATATTTAATATGTTATCATACCAGTCTAGGGAATTACATTTTTGATGTTTAACAAGTCTGATTTATAATTCCTTGCTTTGTGTGTGAGAAATCATAAAGTTGCTGAAAATCAAGTTGACAGGCTTCAGATTATTCTCTCCCTGAACTTCCTCCATTTCTATATCAAGTTTTTTCACAATCGGAAGGGAAAAAAAAAGCTCAAAACGGCAGGCAACTGAAGAGTTTAATGAGTTTAGATGTGCTCCAGTAGGTCAATCATTTCACAGAATAGAAAAATAGAAAGCACAAAAAGCTTAGAAGTCAACATAACATGTGGTACTCTGTCTTCTTTTAGGTATTTTTACTTGAGTGTACCAAATCAAGGTCTCCTGTATTTCGGCTACATCCATTCACCGTGTAGGGGTTGCTTTGGCTGCGAAATGCAGACTTTGCTGGCTACTACAGCAGAGATGCACAAACTCACATTGGATGAGTTTATTCTGACCCATTGTACTACAGCTGTTCAATGTCATCACTTTGGAGAAGCTCACCAAGTAACCTCTATAACCGTATGCCTGCCTCTTCATCTGGCTATTTGTCAACGCAATGCTCACGGGAAATACTTTTCTCATTCTGTCTAGATAGAATGCATATCGCAGTGGTAGTCGATAGGAGGCTGAGGGCTAGGATCAGTTGATGGTACAATTTTTAAGCAGTACTTCTTACTTTCTCAGAATCTCAAGATTGTGCTTTTAGAAGTATACTCATATTCTAAGAGTGAGATATTTAGAGTGTATTGTGCAAGTCTCTTATATACTGTATGCTCTTGAACTTTTTTTTTTTATAAAGGTAGGTGTGATCCTGCAAGCATATAGGTGCAAAATAAAGTTTCCTACCGGGAAAATAAACTATTGTAACAATTTCCCATCTTGCCTGCATATCATGGACCAGTTGCTTTTGGTTCCAGGAGCTTAATTTGATATTTTATGATTCCTCTAAATTAATCAATTGTCTTAAAATTATCCTTCTGTTGCCTTGGTGCACTTGAGATTGAGTAGATAATGTTTCTCATTAATGGAGGATTTTCCATGTATCCTTGCACAATGCCCATAGACTGAAAGTCGAATAATGAGGGATGTATTTCTCCTTTTCTTTTCACGGTTGAAAAATAATGTTCGCTTGTTGCCAGCCGTACAGCCTCTGCGTGTCCTTTTGGTCCACAACCAGTTTCATGCTGAGCAAAATGTAGCTGAGTAACCTTTCAGTATTTTAGTTATCCATGTTTGGATTATATATAATATGAAACTCATGAAGAAGCTTTAAGGTATTATAATGTTATTGATAAATATGATAAATATAAGTAATGGCATAGCAGTTCTTAGGTATGGTGTACAGTGACGATATGTACAGCGAAGGGATAGTGATAATATTGGCAGAGGGATGCTGAGGTTGGAACTGTCAGGCAGGAGGCCTAGAAGAAGACCGACGAAGATATTTATGGGTTTAATGACGGAGGACATGAAGTTAGTTAAAATGAAAGAAGAGGCTACGGAGAATAAGGTTCAACGGAGGAAGATGATTTGCTGTGGCTACCCCTGAAGGGACCAGCTGAAAGGAAAAGAAGACAAAGTGACGATTCTGCCCTGAAAACTTTTTCCAATTCTACTGTCTGTTCGGTAGAAATAGCTATTCGCAGCACTCTTTTAGCCGAAAGCATCTTATACATATCAGTTTGTCCTGCTGACACATTGTGCTGAGGTGACATGTCTAAAGAATTTAAGGGATCAAGGAACTTCTATTCACTCATCTCTGTGAGATGGGCAAATACAATTGCATGTGCTAGTCACGGTTGTGCTTGACTGAACGTGCATCATGTGGACTTTATTAACTGACTTCTGTGCAGAATAAAAAATGGAATTGGCTTGAACTGCTTTCTTTCATGAAATATATTGGAATAAATCTCATGAAATGTGGTTCAAAAGACATTTTCTAGCGCGGAATAAGTCAAACAAGGACAGCATATGTGTTTGCTTTACACTGACAATGTATGTTTTTGTCCGTTCTCAGTTCTGTCTCATTGTTCTTGACAGATCACTGCTAATTTACAGGTTTGCAGATTTCACATGCAAATGGGAGTGTGTACGCATGCAGCTACTCTTCGAACATCATTAGGATGCCACCAGAATGCATTATCAAGCAATTTACACTGGGAGAATGCAGGGAAATCAAGGATCCACAGGATATACACCTTTACATTGGCAGTTTAGCAGTGAAATACTGTGTACTGTTTACTACCCCACTAATCGCACTTAGCCTCAAAAAAAAGATGAAATGAATGTATGTATGCATATGGTTCTGAGATGGCTATTTGGTAGAGTGGTCATTTCTGACTTCTGACGATTGGTACTTTGGATCTTTGGTGACTGAATTGCACTTTTTGTAAGTCGCTTTGGATAAAAGCGTCTGCCAAATGACTGTAATGTAATGTAATGTTACTTCTCACTTAACTCTTTACGAGTAAGTTACACACACAAGACACTACATTGATACCGGATTTTTGTTTTTATGAATATGTTTGTTCACAATGAGGGACGCAGAACAAATAACATGCAGGTTTGGGCTCCTTACACAGGTCTGCCACTCACTCACCAAAAGCACTTGAGATGAATTGGACCCTCTGTCTCTTTTTTAGCAGTTCCTCAAACAATCAACTGCTCTCCTCTTCACTTAATTTTGAGGTAGACAGGATGTCTAAAGATAGAATGGAACATTGAGGACTGTGGCACGGCTCTGCTCTAATAAGCAATGATTGGTACCATGTGCGATTTTCCTATTTAATGGCTCACACTTTGAAATAAGAAGAGCTGAGTCAAGCTTGTTGATAGGCACAGCTGTCATTGCTGGTCATGAAAGACATTGCTCAAACGTTGCTATGGATCCTTTTATAATCCCATTCATTCACATGAATAGATTGGTTTTACATCATGAACAAAACTGACCATTTCAGATCAATACAGCTCAGTTTCTGAATTGTGCTTTTTCTAAATAACACGCAGCTCATGGGAAATTTTTCCTTTATTGTGTTCTGCTCCAGCAGCAGTTTATTTCTCAGAAATACATAATAGATGTTGTTGGCATGATGGAATGAAAATAAAAGGAGCAGTTTATCATCTTTCGACTAAATAATAGGCTGATATTCGCTGTCTGATTTGGACTGTTAACCAGTCGAAAACATTGTCTCAATAATGACAAATGATAAAACTCTTCGTCTCCAAGTCCTATGCAAAGTGGCATTCTTTTCTTAACAGCAGAATTTAAAAATCAGTAAATAATAGTTGTATTCACTGGAAATGCAGTTGAGAAAGACAAATGACAACAGACCAGTGGTTGCTTTGTAAGCTACCACATATATGTCAGAATGCTGTTAATTTTAACTGTCAAACCTAAGGATGAGAAAATACATTTACTGATTGCTGCTTTTGAAATTCTTGATGCTTAGAGATACAAGTTTGCACGAGTAAACAGTGATACCTGTTTTTATTCGAAAGAGTTGGTTGGCATTGCAAGTATATTAACACATTGGCATCTTATCGTAAAGTGTCATTTCTAATACAGTGTTTATTTGTGGTAGAAAAGTGACACGACGGGTTTAGCAACTACTCTAATGGTTCTGAGTGTTCAAAGGGACAGCTTTGTAAGACTAGGAAAAAGGAACTAAAAAGAGAGGATCCAAAACACTGGACAGGGGGCATTTTTGGCACAAAAATTAATTGAGGTGTCTTGACAATCAGAGCTGCTGTCAACATGTGTCTTGTTTTTTCAAGAAATTGAGCTATCTTGAACCAGTTGAGAATATACATTCTCTCTTGGCTCTAAACCTATCCTTCAGGTCTTCTCTTGAATGTTTACCTTTCATCATGGCATAGATTATATGAAAGTGATGACCAGAATCCCAATTTCTGGTCTTTAAATTACCCCATTCTCTGCCAGAGCATCAGACTGTTTCTGTGCTCACAAGAGGACATCTTCTCTCGTAGTATCAGTGTACAGGTTTTTACTGTAACCAAAATTGTAGAACTTTCTCTACTGTGAAATGGTTTGGATGTACTTCGCTTCAGTCACATCAACCCTTAACTTGAGTTGTATTTATCTACATTTATATCTTCGACATTGATTTGCCTGCCTGATCTAGATTATACATCCCAGATTGTTTCTGACACATTGGTTGTGTTTTAAGTTTTTGGTTTTGCTAATTACTCCACATTTGCCAATACATTTGATCATCTTTGGTGTAATGGCCATATACCGTTTATAAATTGTACTGGTACATTAGTAAAAAAAAACAGCCGCACTGGTTCCAATGCAAATTTAATATTCTTTAAATTATTTTAGGTTTGTGGCCACTTGCTATTTACTCAACATTTGCCAATACATTTGGTTGTCTTTTGATATAATAACCAAATACAATTTGTTAATTGGCAAGTGGCCCAAAAATGAGAATTAAAAACAACCTGAAATAAACCGAAAGGTTGCCAAAAAGATTAGTTAGAGATTATCTAAAAATGTGTATCTTCCTAAAAAAGTTATTTGAAATGGCCAGATTTGCTGTAAATGGTTCAGGGTTTACATTTAGAAAATAAAATTGAAAAAAAATTAAAAAGGTTATTTTAGCAGCATTATTCAAGGAGTTCTCTTCTGGAAAGAAGTTTCTTGAAAAAGAACCCTAATATATTTAATAGATATGATACAATTAGGTTTTAAATTTGATATATTGTAATTTTTATGTCTTGTTTCCGAAGCAGATCAGGTGACTGATGGATAAGATTAGTTTAATTCTCTAGATGTTGATGAATACTGTATGTGGGCTGATCTTTGCATTTAAATGAAGCTAGTACATCTTCTCACACAATTCTCATTTTTCTATTGTTAAAATCTATTGCTGACACAAATTGCGAACTGTAAAGACATAATAAGTGTGTCTTTTATATAGAGCACTCTCACCATCAAAAATGTCAAAGGAAACACAACCACAAATCACTTGAAGTTCTCCTCAGGGTTTAAGATATTTTAATATCCATCCATAGCTTTAATATCCACCTATGGCAAAAAAAAAAAATGGGAAGCAAATGAAACCACTGGAATTTTCATGAATGTGAAAATATCTGTTGGACTTTCAAACCAAACTTGAAATTAACTTCTGCGTTGTACTTTCTTTTTTCTTTTTTTCATTCAGTGCACTTTTTCAAAAGATGCACCGTATGTTATATAATAGACCATCTCTTAATTGATTTTTCAGGTGACTGTCACATTGTACTTTTTTTCGTTTTGTTGTCCCTTTTACATATTTTATCTTAGAAATTTTAATATCTTTGACATAAGCCGTCTTTGCCACTCATGTAACATTACAATTGACACTTTTTTCAGGTAGTGGTCCCAACACAGTGTTTGAAATGAGACATGTTGACTCCTGTCTGTGAGGGTAAGATGCAGAGTGGGCTTCACTGTCATATCAGTGTGTAGTCAGCAGTGATGAGGGGGCTTCATGGCTTATTTGCAATAATGTCAAAGCAAAGATTAAAGATATTCCGGCTTATATACTTTTAAATGCTACTTTGTCACAAGGTCGGCTTTTTGACCAAAATAATGACAGAAATCCAACAGGAATGGCACTGATTTGCTGGGTGACATGGAGATGTGGTGAGGAATCAGACATTTGGAGGAAGTTGTAGTCAAGCCTTTGCTTCTCTGCAGCAAAAGGGAGAGTTCTTAGATCAGGGGTGGGCAAACTATGGCCCGTGGGCCACATCTGGCCCGTCAGTCTTTTTAATCCGGTCCGCCAAAGATTTGTATACAATTCATACTTGATGTGAATGATTGAATGATTGGATCAATGAATATGGGATCTCAAACAGGAGATTTATTTCATTTTTGGAGCTACTTGAGGACACTTTTCCTGAGCTGAAGGACACAGATTAGCTTTGTGATTTAGCCTTTACTGTGGAAATACTGACACACATGAATAAGCTTGATATGAAGCTACAAGGGAAAAACTGGTTTGTGTATGAAATACAAACAAATGTCAGAGCCTTCAAAACTAAGCTGCTTTTATTTTCAAAGAAAATATCAGACAAGTCTGAAATGTACTGTTAACTAATGCGTTTATTTTTTTATGTATCGTATCTTGTGCTGACCCGGCCCGTCTGTCAAATTTTAAAAATCAATGCTGCCCTTGAGCCAACAGAAACACGTTGAGCCTTTGCCCAACGTGCTGCCATTTAGACCCGATCTCCGATAAGCAGACCAAAACTGATGGATGGAAAGAAATGCCCCCCCACCTCCCAGTGTGCAGTGTGGCTGTATTATCCCACTTTATACAGCTGTACAATGGTTTTATTCCTATCCACATTCTGTTCATCTTCAATAAAACTTTTGATTCATCGGTCATATTTGTAAACCATTATCATTTGAAACTGATCCCATATTGATACAACACATGATCAATTCTTGTCAGTTATTTCACTATGATAATTAACCAGATGCTTTGCTGTCTTTGGTCAGACTTCCTTCTCTGGACATCTGTTCCGAAACTGACTTGGCCGGTTCTGTCACGGCTGGAGTCATAAGCACTGTATAGAAGTCGACTTTGGAAATGGAACATAGAGCATTGTATTAGGGACTGCTATCTTTATTCAATTATAGTTGCCTGAGTCCATCTAAAATTATTAAACTTGAATCTTTTCTAGTATCAGATTATTCTTCCTTACAGATCTCGGTGAATATGATACCAATGCTGTTTTCATTTTTTATTTTTTTATTTGAGAAACATTACACCCCCCCCAAAATGGAAAACAACCGCTGCCAGCCAAATTTAAAAACAAAATAAATCATGGCCAGAACCACCTTAAACGGGTGGAGACATCAATGCCCCAATGGGTGATTCAATGCCACGCTCATGATGGTGGCTAATGGCCCAGTATGTCAATATTCATTTAGACACACACAAACTGATTCGCAACATATGCATGCAAATAGAGAGACTCAGGCCCATCACTCTCCCTGTGCACTTCTCGAACTATGACATTTCACAGCAATTTTATCCCCCTCCCTCTGTTCCCTTTTGTATGCCCTCATTGGGTGGGGGTGGGGTGGGGGGCTCTTTGGCTTATCGTCTTCTACCAGCTGCAGTTCGGATTGGGGATCTGGGGTCTCTCCTTCCCTCAGTTTTCCCCTAGGTAGAATTATGGGGTATAATGATTAGGCACAAAACTCGAAAAACAATCACAGTTCTCATGCAGCCATACAAGCGATGATCCACACACAGGCTGGCACATACACACCCATTGAGCTCATCCAGATTTCATGGCTCAAACTTTGTAGACCTTGAAGGCATAATGATAATATTGAGCTGCTTTCTTTTCGCTTGCTTTACCCCTTTCCTTTCCTCTTCTCATGTCATTAGATGATCCCTCCATTCACAACTTAATGACTACTGTACAGTCTCTCCCTGTAGTGATGTGGCTTGTCCATTCTCTTCAGTTACACAAGGTCAAAAATGAACAACCTGTACCTGTATTTTCCCATACATAAAAATATGTATATAACATGCATTTATGTGGGGGAAAACTGAAGTGCCTGAGGGTTGCTTCATGTGTCTATGAGAAAATTACCTTTATTCACTCCTTTCCTCAGGTCTACGTCGTAATAAGCATAACAGATGATAAGAGAAAAAGCAAAACTAATGTCCAAGACAACAAAGCCAATGACCTGTCATTACTGGCTAAAGAAATTATACTGAGGTTTGTGTCGTAATTTCGTATTCTTTTGCAGTACAGTTGGTTTGGAATGGGGGGATTTTAATCAGGCATATTATTCATATTCCATATGTTAACCTTCAGTCCACTGCAGTTGTGGTTGATATTTAAAATACTGCTATCCATAAGAAAGAACAGAAAAATTTATTTCCCACTAAAGTGACCAATAATTGCATCATGAAAGATTAATTTTCTTCAGTGGTGTGTTCAGCAGGATGGAAAAGATTGCTTTTACCAAACCAGGGAAAAAAAAGCTTTTTCTCTCAAAGCTGTCTCTCAAGAGTCTTCAATAAGGCTGCTCTATACCTGCCTTAATTAATCTGCCAAAAAACAAAAAAAGAATAAAACTGACAGTATTTAATCACTTTTGCTGATCTTTGGCCTTTTCTAATAAACCTGATGCCCAAACTGTAGTGGCATATTGCTGACACTGACGAAATGCCCTCTTAGTGCCACTCTCCATATTACTTTCAAATTAGTGTGATACCATAGGGAGTACTCTCAGTCCACCACCTATGCGTAATGAACAGAATTCGCTCTGTCTGTCCCAGGTGGGGAAGTGTTATCCACAGTTCTTAATTCATAGTCTATCTGCATCTTGTTCCTCAAAAACACACCTAGACTTTTAAGTGGTTTCCTATAACATTGGTCTCTCAAATTACAGTCTTTCTGATTATTCAGGCTGTTCCTAAGATGTGCAGGGAGCTCAGCAAGTGCACATGAAATAATACACTCTTTCAGTCTTCCTTTAAAGTTTCAAGTAAGAAAGATATCCATTTAAAAGCTAGTATAAACACAACAGCTGGTAAATACCCGATAGTATTTAATATTTAACTCGGGTGGCTCTATTTCCATCCCTTGCACTATTTCATACCTCCAAAACAAGCTCGGAGATTAGGGTGTTGTCAGTTTTCTCAGCAAACACACATTTGCCCTGGGACTATTGTCGTTCTCTCCACATTGAGGTTGAAGCAAGGCATGTAATGTCTAAGGTGTTTGCAGGAATAAAGGTTATCCGAACGATTAACCTTGTCTGATGAGTAAGGGAGCAATATAAACAACAAGGCAGCTGGTCCAATAGCAAGATTGGATGAGGGTTTTGTTAGGACAAAGGTGATGGTAGTTGGTGAATGGCATATGGCCAAAATACCATCACCATTTTTTGCTGTTTAAGTATACTGTTGAGAAATCATGTGTGTGATACTATTTTATTTATTGGTTTTTCTTTTCTAATTCATTTTACCTTGTGAGAATGTACAGGCAGAGATTGTAACTTTGGGGGTGGTTGGATCTTGTCTTCAAAATCCTCTGCTGCCAATAACCTTTATTTAGACTACTGCTTACATGGATTTAATGTCAAATCTAAAGATGATATTTTGCTCTAAAATTTTTGCAAAAACACAAATAAGGAAGCCTTAATCATTAAATCTAC
The DNA here is from genome assembly GCF_037954325.1 of Fistularia commersonii. Lineage (NCBI taxonomy): Eukaryota > Metazoa > Chordata > Actinopteri > Syngnathiformes > Fistulariidae > Fistularia > Fistularia commersonii. The sequence goes on from NC_141285.1 coordinate 14,858,513, forward strand.
ATCAAGATTCTATATTATCTTACAGTTTTTTACTAGGTACATCAAATGTTTTCGATTGGTGGTCTCTTTTTTTTGGCGGTCAGGGGTATTAATGGTGCACATAGAAACTTGATAACTTAAGTTTTTACACGATAAACATAATTCAACAATCAAGTATATGTTTCTATATTATTCAAGTTCCTCAAAATGTACTCAGCTTTGAACTAATTTGTTGTTCCCAATATGCTCAGACTCAAATGGCTTCATGCAGAGACTGTCTGAATATGTACCAGCATCAGGCAGATCAGACTGCCGTGTTGGGTCAAAGTGTGCAAAGTTAAATTCCATGGACATGAAACATCAGAAAGGCTGCTAAATTCCAGCGTGCTTATTGTCGAACATTGTTAGAGGCAATTGTTAAACTGTGACTTACTGCCTCTTATACAGAAATATGTAATAGTCCCTGGATGTATTACTTGTTTATTTTGATCGGCTGACAAACAACGACAAGGGAGGGGTTGCTTTGTCAGGCGCCAGTTGGGGATGAACGCCAACTGGCTGATGAAACGATGAACGATGAAAGTGATAAAGAAGTCACAGCAAGCAACTTTCTATTTAGATCAATGCCTGCTATTCCCCAAATCCCCAAATATTTTGGTCTCTTTGTCTTTGTTGACCTAAATGATGTAAAACCAACTCTCAGCCCAATGTACTCGCGTAGACATTGTAAATTGTCACATTGTTTGGAAGCGGATGATATTGACTTCTTTTGAATCAGTGACTAGGGAGGAGAGGAGCGGCGTCGACACTGTGGAACGAGGAGGTGGTGAGGAAAGGCGTCACCTTCTGGACATGGGAAGAGCCCCGGTTGTGGACAGGCAGCTAGCATACACTGACGTGGGAAGAATCCTGGTCGGGGATGCCCAATTCTGGACTCAGGAATGAAGCAGAGATAATGAATCTTACTTTGGAAATGAAGATCTACCAGAAAGGGATGACTGGCACTGTGGGTATGAAGGAATGGAATCCGGGAGAGGGGTCCATGTGGCGGTACCCACTCTAGACAACAATCTGGCGCCGAAGGGCTGGCAGCAAGCTCCTCCCGAGCTCAGCCTGACAAGGCCCGACAATCCGCAGGTGTGCATTGCACCGTAGCTGAAAACATTCTCCTGCTCATTCAGGCTCACTGCTGAAGGATTGAGGTGAAAGGAGCTGCACACAGACGCATAAGCCTGGATCCCAACGATCACATTATTATTTCGCATCACTAATCATCACATTTCTTTCATTGTTGCAAAATGTTACATATCCACAAAATAATAATAAAAAATAATTGAGTAAATTTGATTGATTGAATGATGAAAAAAGTTATTTTATTCTCACTGTGCATATTAAAGCATCATGTCTATGGAACAATAAAACAAATAGAACCATAATGCTGAGTTCATAGTCAGTTGTTGCTCTATCTGTGGCTTGGATTTCTACCTGTCGCACTAAGAATGCTGCACAGGCGTGCTATTGGAAGATACAGCCGATGTGTTTTGTCACACGAAGAAGCCTAACTCCCTGTTGGAATTCCATTTCCTCCTACACTACAGTATGACAGTGTGTGTGCAGGAAACTGCTCCACAGGGTTCTTATCTGCAAAGTGATGAGAAGACAAAGTCTCAGAAACCTTTTCCCACTCACAAAATACGTAGGCGGAAGAGTGGCCTTTGTGCTCAAATGCCAAACTTCTTTCGCTGTATTTCCTGCCTTTTAAGTCTGAACCTCTGTGGTAGCCATGGAGAACCTCACATAGACTTACAGTTGAAATTGCTTTGGTAATGTCGCTGTATCTGGTAACTGGTGACTGGACTGGTGTGTCATTAATTCATAGTTTTGTAATGTGAACTCTTTGAACCATGACACTTTTGGTTCCTCATCTCAGGTCACCCAATATTTTTTTTGACGGATTTGTTTGTGTGTGTCTTATGGCAATGAATGTTTCCTTGCTGAAAGGTTATTTTCTAGTTAGTGATGTTCTAAATCAGACATAGCATTTCTTCTCTGTCATGTCTCCCAAAGCTTCTCTCTGCTGTTGTTTCTCTGAGACCCCCTCTATTATATTTGGCCTCTATTTGTATACACACAGTATTATATGTATGCATTTTAGTGTATTTAAGATAGGGTGTCTGTTTGGTTACAACTACTGAATAGAAACTTCATCTGGGATTCAACTACACACTCCACTATACACACACACACTGCAAAAACAAACACACACTCTAAATCTATGTTATGGTCAATAAAACAGTTTGCTCCAATTTCTCAAGAGTGCAAAAGCTGTCTGCAGGAAAATGTGATTAAGTGAAATCATAAGCCCATGCGCGTGTGCACACACACACACACCCATACACATTAACATACACACACCAATTGGTTGTTCACCTCTGGTGTAAAAGGCTTACATGTCACATCAGCAAAATCCTGCGACTACATATTCAAATTGTGTAAAATGCCTGATGTAAAAGTTTCATCGTAATCTTCTTCTCCTTTCGGCTGTTCCCTTCAGGGGTTGCCACAGTGAATCAACTTTCTCCATCTAACCCTATTCTCTGTATCCTCCTCTCTCACACCAACTACCCTCATATCCTCGCTCACTATATCCATAAATCTTCTCTTTGTTCATCCGTGAGACCTCCTGCCTTGCAGCCCCAATTCCAGCATCCGTCTACCAATATATTCTCTATCCCTCCTTTGTACATGACCGAACCATCTCAGTCTGGCTGCTCTGACCTTTTCTCCAAAACATCTAACATGTGCTGTTCCTCTGATAGACTCATTCCTGATCCTGTCCATCCTGGTCACTCCCAAAGAGAACCTCAACATCATCATCTCTGCAACCTCTAGTTCTGCCTCCTGTCTCTTCGTCATTGTAACAGTTTCTTGGCCAGACAGCATCGCTGGTCTCACCACTGTCTTGTACATCTTTCCTTTCATTCTGGCTGATAGTCTTCTATCACATAGTACCCCTTACACTTTTCCCCACCCATTCCAACCTTCTTGAACCAGTCTCTTCACCTCTTTGCCACACTCTCCGTTGCTCTGGACTGTTGACACCAAGTACCTAAAATCCTCCAACTTCCTGATCTCCACTCCCTGGAGCCTCACTGTTCCACCTGAGTTCCGCTCATTCACACAACTATTCTCTGTCTTGCTGTGTCTAACTTTCATTCCTCTTCTTTCCAGCGCATACCTCCATCTCTCTAGATTTTCCTCTACCTGTTTTCTGTTCTCACAACAGATCATAATGTCATTTGCAAATATCGTGGTCCATGGAGATTCCTGTCTAACCTCATCTGCCCGCTTGTCCATCACTACTGCAAACGAGAAGGGGCTCAGAGCTGATCCCTGTTGGAGTCCCACTTCCTCCTCGAACTTTTCTGTTACACCTACAGCACACTGCACCACTGTCTCACAGCTAGCATACATGTCCTGCACCAGTCTTTCCCATAACTTCATTGTATGGCTCATCAACTTTATCCCTCTATTGTTGCCTCAATTCTGCAAATCCCCCTTATTCTTAAAAATAGGCACCATCACACTTCGTCTCCATCCTTCAGGCATCTTCTCACTCTCTAAGATCCTGTTGAATTAACTAGTCAGAAACTCTATTGCTACCTCTCCTAGACACTTCCACACCTCCACAGGTATATCATCAGGACCAACTGCCTTTCCACTCTTCATCTTCTTCAATGTCTACTTTGTGGTCTAAAATAGTCACCTTTTCTACCTTTGCCTCTCTTTCTTTTTTCACATTCATCAGCTCTTCAAAGTATTCTTCTAGCATTTGTCAATACATCTCCCTCTATCCTTAATAACCTGCATCTGTTGTACATCCTTTCCATCTTTATTTGTCTGTTTCGACAACTTTTATAGATCATTTTCTCCCTCCTTCCCTCCCTCTCCAGATGACACATCAGGCACTCCCCTACGTGTCTCCCTAATAGCACTAGCTGTTGTCCAATCATCTGGAAGGTCACCCTGACCACCCAGAGCCTTTCTCAACCCCTCCCTGAAAACCATACAATTCCTCCCTTTTCAGCTTCCATCACTTTGTCCTCTGCCTTTGTCCTCTTGATCTTACTTGTCACTAGAGTCATCCTACAAATCACCATCCTGTGCTGTCTGGCTACACTCTCACCCACAATCACTTTGCAGTGACTGATCTCTTTCAGGTTACCTCGTCTATACAAGATGTAGTCTACCTGTGTGCTCCTACCTCTGCTCTTATAAGTTACCCTATGATCCTGTTTTTTCAGGAAAAAGTTGTTCACTACACCCATTCCCATCCTTTTTGCAAAATCTACCATCATATGTCCCTCTGCATTCCTATCCCGTATACCAAATCTGCCAAACACTTCTTCATCCCCTCTATTGCCTTCACCAGCATGTCCATTGAAGTCTGCACCAATTACTACTCTCTCATCTTTGGGGATATTCTGCATCACTCCATCTAGCTCATTCCAGAACTTCTCCTTCTCCTTAAACTCACATCCCACCTGCGGGGCAGAGCCACTAAGAACATTGAGCGTCACACCTTCAATGTCCAATTTCAGACTCATAAGTCTATCTGACATTCTTTTCACCTCCAGAATGTTCCTAACAAAGCCCTCCTTCAAGATAACTCCTACTCCATTTCTCTTCTTGTCAGCACCATGATAGTACAGCATAAAGCCTGCTCCTAAGCTTCTTGCCTTACGACTTTTCCACCTGGTCTCCTGGACTCACAGTATATCCACTTTTCTTCTCTGCATCATGTCGATCAACTCTCTACATTTTCTTGTCATAGTCCCACTATTCAAAGTCCCTACTCTCAGTCCCAGACTCTTGCTTCCAATACATTTAATCTTGTATGGTTGTTTTATGGTGAATTCACATAAATGCCGTTGCTTTATTTTTTGAAAGATGTAACTGTTTTTTTTAAATTCAGACTTAAAATCATTTTACGAGGGAACTCTTTCTATGTTTAAGATACAGACCAATAGACAGGGCTAAGCTAAGTTTCTGCCCCTTGTGTTTGTGTCACCCTACCATGGAAGCATCAAATAGAACTTACTTTTGAGTCTGTGCTGCCCACATTGTCCTATGCTGGATTTGAAATATGTGTAATTCAGTGAGTAAACCATAGGAGACTCATACTTGTGTTCTCAGGTTCACACAAATCCGTATTTTTTTGGCTAACTTTGTATTGGAATGGGGGTGTGATATTGCAGTACTGAAGTATAATGCAATAAGCTGAATTTCCACCATGCCCTGTTTTAGGGATTTTTGCCTTTAGCTTTGGACACAAACAAATGCCTTGTTTGAAGTTCATATCCAGCCGGGACTTCAGGACGAATAAAAGTTTATAGTGTGTGTGGTCCAGTAAAATCCATTGACCTGCGCTGTGCTCATCTGTCCTTATCCTTGGAGTGAACATTTTATATCAGCACTCTAAAAAAAAAATAGTCGCTCCTGCAGGCACCCCAGTCCTTCATCATCCTTCATTTGGGATGTCAGAATGTTTTGATTGTCACAAAGAAATTCAGATTGTTAGAAAAAAAAAATGTATATATATAATTCTGCATAGGGTTTTCAATCACTCAACAAATACATTTCCATTATGGTGTTAAAATGTGTGTGCTTATGATTTCTCACCTTTGCCTGCCTCTCACTTTCACATGAATCAGACGAACCGTTCCCCTGATCCGGGAGAAAATATGTCATTGTGATTACAGTTTCAGAAACAGGCAGCGCTTATTTGTATGGTGAAGAATTCAGGAAGAGAAGGCAGCAGAGCAAAAGGGGGCTGAAATCGCACATTTAATTCAATCCATCATTTATCTTTGCAGCCCCTTTGAATTCCCATCTCTCTTTCACTGTTCTCGTCCAATTTAACTGCCCCCACACCCACACAAACCTTTGGATCATTGCCTTTTCTTGACCATCTAGTGAGCTTTTGTGTCAAGAATATAGAAGCAGAAATAAAAGGAGTGAGTGGGAGAAGATTTAGTCATTATATTGGGTTAATAGACAAAATTGGTCGGCAGAGATGGCTTAATAAGGTAGAGATGGATTGATGAACATGAAAGAGAAAACAGGCATCGTTTTTACAGACCTCATGCTGAGGCCATGAGCCGTAGCTAGTCGGGAGTAAGGGATCGCATAACTGCATTTAATATGAGCCACACTATATATTATAGATACAGAAAAGTTATAAGACCCCAAGAGTATTCTTCTTCCTTCTGCCATCACTCTACTCTGCGACTTTTTCTTTGTCACCTGTATAGAATTTGAAAATAATGAACCACAGCAAAACAGAGCACTGCTTTTTTTAAAGAAGATTTTAGAAAATGGTTAATTTTGCAATTTAAAAAGAACACAAATCAGGTCAACAAAACAATGCAGAAACAAAACTCACAGTATAGTTGCTGGTACTTTGGATTTCTTTCTATTAACATAAAATACCTGTGTCTTGTCGTGAAAAGGGTCACCTGAATACTGCTATAGCCCATCTCAAAATATCCACCATTGTTGCCGGTTAGTAAGAAGTAATCATCTGTTACTATTTCTTTCTTCCTTTCTTTCTTTCTTTCTTTCTTTCTTTCTTTCTTTCTTTCTTTCTTTCTTTCTTTCTTTCTTTCTTTCTTTCTTTCTTTCTTTCTTTCTTTCTTTCTTTCTTTCTTTCTTTCTTTCTTTCTTTCTTTCTTTCTTTCTTTCTTTCTTTCAAATACTGACAACTTTTTCCTGATTGTAAAGTAGCCCCATAGTAATAATCGCCTGACATGTTTAACCAACTCCTTTTGTCCAGCTCACAAGTAGCCAGATGTGTTGTATTAATTTGAAAGACAATTTGTTACTGTATGCTTTATTTAATATGTGTTAATCACCTCCAAATGCAAATGAAGCAAATGAGAAAATAAAAAAAATAAAAAAAATAATAAAAAAAAAAATCTGATGTTTACGAATGGCATCTGTTACAGGCAGTCTATTTGAATGGTCTTGTTCTATCTGTGGGAAGGGAAAAGACACTGTTATTATATGGAAAAAAGAGAAAACTGTTTCCAGAGGAAGACATTCAGTTTGGAATTGTAAATTTTGTTTTCAGTATAATGTCCACATGACATACCTGACAGAATGGGAAACTGAAGGAATCAGTCTCTATGCTGGAATATTACAGACACGTGTCCGCACATTCAAACACATTTTTCATTTCTTCCCTCACAAATAGACAAAACCTTTTTATAGAGTTGTTTTGTTTGTTTGCTTCTTTGTCTCTGCGCAGCATCAAATACATATGGTTGTCAAAGAGACTGAGAGAGACTGATAAAAGGAGTGAGCTTTTCCCTCTCCATTTCAGCTGTTTTCCAATGTTGCTTTCGAAACCTAGTCACTGTATGTAGATTACTCATACTGTGGTCTTGGCATTAGTCTTAATACCAAATAACTGTAGTATATCGAGTTTCAGTAATGAGACGTAGAAAAGACAAAAGAAACTGGAGAATTGTATTCTATAAGTCCAACCACTATACCTTCCCTCTCTATGAAGACCATAGTTAATCAATAAAATGCATTGTTCCTTTCAATTTGAGTGTAAATGTGTCTGCTCAGGGTCAAATAGGTCCATATTATATGGATTACCACTGTGAGGAGCTACAGTTCTCATTCAAGTGCATTTTTGTTTTTTGTCCCTCGTATTACAAAGTGCATTCAATTTATAAATACTGATGAGCCACAGGGTCATAACAGCCTGAACCAGCCCGCCAGTCATTTGTAAGGATCAGCACTTTATGAAAATCTTAGAGAGAGAAATATTTAGAAAGAAATACTGATATTATAAAAGCAGTTTTGCACTGTGCAATAAAAAAAGTATCTTAGCACTGACAAGTTGACCTTTGTGCTTCATGAGTATTGGGTGTAAAATTTATCTGCAGTGACCATGCTTTGTACCTGTTGCGTGTGTGTGTGTGTGTGTGGACTCCTTCAGGAAAGGGACCTTCTGCAGTGGTGGCTGACAGGTTTTTATATCTGAATGTCTCAGGACTGAATTTGTCTCTGTGATTGGATCACTGTACAAGATGTTGCCTGGGGATGGTGTGGCTCAAGCAGTAAGAGCCTTTTTTGGAACTGGAAAGTTCCTGGTTTCCTCATTGTTCACGCATGATGGGTTAAATGCACAGGATATAACAATTTCCTGAAGGGGATGAATAAAATAAAGAAAAAAAGGTAGTACAGGTCAAAAAGGCATGCAGTATGTTAAAAAGTGTTATGTTAGCAAGTGAATTGTGTCTGATGTTAACTAATTTATGAGTATTGATCATGATTTCTAATATAGCAAAATATCACCATACACATATATTACCTAACTTTACTGAAATATATATTATTCTCTGTTGTCTGTTAATATGGGTGCAAACTGCCAAATTACATAACTAGTAAATGAAGAACTGGTATAGAAGATCTGACAATTACTGCTGGCTTTGTAACAAACTGCCCCTGGGATGACAGAGATAACTTTGATCCTGATGCTTATACGGTTAAGAAGACTCAGTTTGTAATAAATCCATCTTAAAATATAAGAAACTACACGCAGGAGACAACAAAAAATATTTTGTACATTGTAATGTTTCTCATTCATCTGTGTCACGGTACTTGCAAAATGTAATCATAGTGACTGCCTTTTTTTGGGGACGATTCCTCTCTCATCCGAGAGGCTTCTTCAGTTCTTACTCATTTTGAGGAGCATGGTGTATTTCAGTAATTTTGTGCATTCACACATTTTTTGAAGCCTCTTTTATTGTTCCTCCTTTCATTTGTTTAGCTGTTGATCAGAAACCTCTGATTTCATTTTTGAATAAATGAAATGAAAAAATTCACAAATACATGTGAAAGAACAAGGGCATCAAAGTATGTTAGAGTTAGCCTAATCCAACCTCTCTGCCCTCCTCCTCCTTTCATAGATCCATACCTGTCTACCCACTGATTTCCCATGAGCCTTTTGGTGATTGTGTGAATCCAGCCAAGTCTCCATTCTACAGAGTTATGCTCATTTACACTGACACATTTTCACACACAGTCTACAAAAATCCTCAACACCCCCCCCCCACCACCACCACTCACACACACACACACACGCACATACGCACACATTGCACATTCCCTTGTCTTATATAACAGCTGTTTACAATGGAGGAGGTGCCTTTTAGGACAAAACTTTGAAAAAAAGACTTGGGAGTCCTCTAGGAATCTTTATCGTCAACATCGGTCTTTGTCCCTGAGGATTTGATGTTTGTCTGTGTTGTGCAATTTTGTTTACACTGTTTGGAATGTTTAAATATTTTGCAGTCCGCTGAGTATCTCTCATCATTGTGCTGTTATTGTGCAATGTAGTTCACCTTGGTTCAACCCTGAATCCCTGCCTACATGGTGAGAGGAGGTGACGCACAGAGTCTGTGAAGCAGCAGAAAAAATGTTTTCAATTGTTGAATTTTCCAGGACCTCATTACACAGATGTCATTCGCTCAAGGTGTCTTCAGTCCTCAGAAATACATGCGCACACATGAACATGCATGATTATAAGTGCTGTGCAGAAATAGTCAAGAGTGAAAACCTTCCTCTGCTTCTTGCTGTCCGTCTTGAGCTGAAAATAAGGTGGAAAGTTCAGCATCAGACCCTCTGGAGAGTCTGAAACGGAGATGGACTGTAGTTGCTGCCAAGAGGAGAGAGGGATTACATTAGTTGGCACATGAGTTGGTGATTATGGTTGTACGCTGTAAGTGCTGCATTTTTCATAATCAAAGCTGCTATTAATGCTCTTAGTGTGGATCAAATTGAGCCCTCAAAACAAATAACATGAGGTCAAATTGAGAAGCTTTCAAATCATAAATAAAAAGATGAGTGGAAAGTGGGAGGTGTTTTACATTTGATCTTTTGTTTCTGCTTGTGATGCAGCAAAGACGGTATTTCTACCAATTAATATACATACTAAATTGTTCAATATATTTTTGAAGAAAACCAGAACTTATGTCATATGTTAGCAGTACAATGCCAGGACTTTAATCTGAGATTTTTGTCCTTACTTTGAACAAAACAAAAGCAACTATTCTTTTGTTTTGTCACTGTGAAACAAATAACCCACAGCTTTTAAATTGTTTTCTATAAAAAACAAGACATCCTAGGTCCTAAATTCATCAATGAGTACACTTGTATGATCAACAAAAGAGGACTTGAATATTAGAGGAAAACTCGATTGCAATTATTCGCAGATGGAAAGTTCTTTTTCAGAGAACTTCATATCTCTCCAGATCCCTTGTTAGTTTTCACCATCTATAATATGGTTGCAATTAGTTAGTGTAGTTTGCTATGGTTTTTATGTGTCCTATCTGTGCCCCTGGGTATTTTAATGCTCATTAAAATACAAATGGAACTATTTCAAATATCCACATTCTTATTTTGAAAAATGTTTTTTACATTTTTTTTTTCAGATTTGTAACGCAGTATATTTGTATTTTCCCCCATAGAGATGTGCTTTATGGAAAGGGCCTTGAAATAGAGTTGGAATTTTTTGAACAAACTGAACTGAAAATTGGTGTTAGATGAGAGTGGGGCTGAGCGGCCTGTTCACACAAAGAAACACATGTGCATAACAACATCTCAAGAATGACCTGTGGAAATATACTCTTGATCAGAAATAACAGTTCACTTTGACAGACACATGAAATTATTAAATTTGTAGTGTCTGTTGTACGCATGTACAGTCTATTATATAGATGCACAGTTTATTATATAGATGTGACGTGTATTCAGACGTGTGATTCTTTGTATAGTAATTTCCAAGCGTCCATGCCCAATGATGACTAGTTGCTGATTAACAAACCTTATTTTTACTAGAACAATCATGAACAGTTATTCTACAGCAGCTCAACTTTCTGCGCCCCCCCGTCTGTTTTTCCACACCCCGCCCCCTCGCTCTCTCTCATCCCAAAACATATTCACAGCCAGTAGGAAATCACAGAACTCAGAATATTCCTCCAAATAGTACTGCAGGGTTGCTACACTGTCCCCCCTCAAAAAAGACCACCGCCCTGAGGGATCCCAGAAAAAGTCCGTAATCTGGGCCGGAACCCTTCTCTGTCTCCGGGGCTACATCGGAGAGAATAAGAGCGGCTGCACCTGTAGTCTCGGAACTGCCGGCTGATGAGCTTGAGTGAGTGTTGGGATGGAGAAGGTGATAGGTTGGTAGGGCGAATGGTCACTGAACCTAGGGTTGTGGCCGCTTTACTTCTCCGGGCAGGCATTGAGGATCGAGGGTTCCGATGTGGGTGTGCGTCACCTCTGTATGGGGCCAACCCATCCCTGTGAAGGACCACCTGTCTTCCCCTAGGCGGCAGCTGGACCCTATATACCACTTCCCCAAGGTTCTCCAATACCTCACAAGGCCTTACCCAATGATTTTCAGCTTAGTGCTCTGGCCCTTCTCCCGCCTCCCGGACTCCCTCTCCAAAGCCAACTCCAATGCCTCCTGTAGAGTCTGGGAGTGCATTAGCTGTGTCTGCATGTGCAGCTCCTTGGGAGTTAAGACCCGGATGAACTGGTTTCAGGCTAGCTCACCCGGCATGTGGGTGTATGCTTTTCCTGTGAGGTCTCAAAATCATTTGCTAACACATAGAGTGGTTTCCCAGCCTGTCTCTGCCTATTTGATAGCTCAGAGCGCAGAACACCAGGTTGGTGGCACTGCCAAAAACAGGCACTGTAGAGCATCAACTATGACCCCATTGTTGTCTCCTTCGGATGGGCTCAGCAGTAGCAAGCATGTCGACACTTCCTCAGTGAGACACAGGGCAATCCTGCGTGATTTACTGTCCTCCAACCAGCCTGCAGCCTGTGCCAGCAGTTCAAACTGGATGTGAAAGGCCTCCCTGTTCGTCTTACTGGAGTATTTCGGAGTCTTGACATGGCGTTGGTTACAGCGGGCACCACCATCCTTGCATTCACCCGGCTGCACATTGCCCATGGCGCCCATTTATCTGACGCCGCTACCCGCCACATTCGGTAAGCCAAAGCCAACATCAGCGGCTAGCTTCTTGACTGTGGGTCTCAGGCCAGCATAATGCTCTGCAGCACGGTCAAACTCTTCCTCACACCCTGATGTACCCACACAAATATTGTCCATCACCTCTTCCTTGGCTGTCAGACGAGCTTCAGTCTTTTCTTGCTACATCACCGTACCTCTGTCTGAAGAAGAGTTTGACGGTCTGGGCTCACTGTGCCAGGGGAGTTCGACAAGTTAAAGTCTTGTGTTTTACTTCTGACACCAATGTGATTTCCAGACGGACGTGCCCAACAACGACGAATTGCTGGTTAACAAACCTTATTTTTATTAGAACAATCATGAACAATTATGCCACACTTAAGCAGCAGCAGCTCAACTTAACCTTCTGTGCCTCTTGCTCTCTCTCATCCCAAAACACATTCACAGCCAGTAGAAAATCCCAGAACTCAGAATATTCCTCCAAGCAGTACTGCAGGGTTGCCAAAGTATGTTTATGATACCCCATGTGGCTTTCAGTTGACCCTCGGGAACAAATAGAGGTATCTGAGTCTGAAAGCCAAGGTCACTATGTCCTCAAAAAATGGACACCGCACAGTTAGGAAACATTTACTCAAGTTTCTAACAGAATATAATGAAAGAATGATGATATTTTGTGTCAAACCATGAAGGTCAGTGACCTTGTAACATGGTGCAAAGAATTTGACAGAGTAATGATGAAAAAGGTAGTCTAAATATTAACTGACAAGCTGAACCAAAATGATGCAAATTGTATGCTCTCAGTATTCTGTTGCAGTTTCGGGGTCTCAAGGTGACTCACGGACAGAACTTTGAGAATTAATGAGTGCTCTGTGTTTTTTTTTGTTTTTTTTTATTTGCCTATGGAAGGGGGATCCACTTCAACCTCCCTCATTATACTCTAGTTCAAAGTGCACTCGCATCCCATATAACCTTTGCACTTAATCATTTTCTTAAATTATCCTCTCATGTTATACTATCCAAAATCTCACCCATTAATAATTGACAGACATTTTGGTCATTTTATCAGGTATTGCCTGCAGGGAATTTACACATTTTTTGTGCGGAGGATGACATGGAAATTATCACAAGACTTCATAGAAAATGGGCAACACAGACCCACTTGAGTCCAAATCAGGTTGACAGGCTCTAAATTGCAGTGAAGGTGACCTGTTGTACTCGGATGGATGATAGTGATGGGACAGATCTGTCCCTCTTCTATCAGGAATGATTATATCATTTAGATACAGATGGGTCATTTAACCCAGCAGCTGTCTTCATCAGACACACCAGACTGAGCCCTTTGGTTAATGACTTACGAGAAGCCATGAGAGAAGCAGATAGTGGCAATGAACCAAGAAAATAAAATCTATAGGCCACGGGGTGTCCGAGTGGATGGAGATACCAAGTAAAACTGGAAGGATCTCAAAAAGACTCCTTCACAGGACCAGTGAAAAAAGATATGATTCAGGGTCTTGTAAATAAGCTGTAAACAAAGACATTACTCATCATCCAAAAGTCTTCTTAGAGATCTTTGTTGTGGCATTAAAGTTATAGAAGTTTCTTGACTTACTTACCATAGGTTTTTCAGATCTCACAAAGTGGTCTAAACCATCAAGTATTAATACAACAAGAGAAATGTCAAGAGCCTTATTGAGAAAGGCTTTCAAACGACATTGTGACTAATTGTCATCCCGTGGAAGTATTTTTCACATCAAAATTTAGAGGAGGAGAGGTTTGCCTTTTCTCCTGTGACAAATTACTCCCGTCACAAGCTAGCCGCAAGGAAGAATTTTAATAAAGAATTCAAACTTGAATGCTTTTCTTAGTTGAATGACAGCATGTACAGGACTCTCTGGGTTTTGTAGATAACTTTCCCATTCACCAGGAGGAAGTAGTCATTTGAAAAAGGAAACCCTAAAGTGTTGGTATGTAAATATACACAAAACAGCACTTTTGTCATATCACCGCTACCTGATTTGTGAATATTTCAGCGATTTATTTGATAGAATGTTGCAAGAATGGTCAGATGAAAGCAAGTTGGAAAAAAAATCTTGTGTCTTGTGAACCAATGAGATGAAAGTTGTTGTTTTGGGTCATTTCTGCTCTGCATTGCTTTCTAGTGAAAACTACTGAGTTTTCCCCTCTGACTTTGACTGCAAATTAAATATTCTCAATTGGTTTAGAAAAGACACAAACATAGTTGGATTAGAGGCAACAGAAGACCAAATCCCTTGGTTCTCCCTTTGCACCACTGTTCTATTGAGCAGTATTGCCGAGTATTTTCAGAACTTATGGAAAACAAGAGTAATAGTAATGTGAGTGTAATTCATGTCCACAAAAATGCTTCACTCTTGCAGGTAAGTATTTGGGGTCTGCAAGCTGCAAATGTGAAGGGGTTTAGTTATATGCCAATTTTAGACTGGATTCCAAGTGAACGAGAGGCCAAAGAGAGATCGTACAAATTGAATTTTTGAGTAAGTATCGCTGAAAAAGAGGTCAGAGAGGCCGGGTGGTTGCTGAACTGCTCTTTATATTTTTGGAAAATGCAACAATGGCTTACCTAAATCACTACAAAGTTTTTGAGTCGTATGGCTCGGCTTTTCTGACAGAGGACGGGCTCAGGGGTGACCTGTTTGTTTTTTTCCCTTTCATTTCTTGTATACTCAGAGGACACACACATTGGATACACACAGGTGAACACGTAACACGAGGAAAATGATATGGAGCTGTGGTTTCGGGATTTGGATAAGTCCTCCCTCCCGTTGCAGAGAAGGCATACTCTGAAAATGGAAGCGTAAATTTTCTCTCCTCCTACACAGGCAGCTGGGCTCAGAAGAGCTCAGTCTCTCGGAGGCTCTCTGATCTTCAAGTAACTAAACACCTGCTGCCTTCCTTCAGACGGCGAGGGCGAGGGAGAGAACAGCAGTAGAGCGGGAGAGATGTTGGGTGTGACAGTGAAAGCAAGAAGACTGTGGCTTCAGAGGAAATACAGAATGCTCGTACGGTGCAAGGTATTGCAAAGGGAGGCAAAATTCTAAATTTCAGGTTGACAAAGCCACTTGAGGGATATCATAGACCTCTCTGACGCCTCTTAGAAGTGCAGGGAGCAGTGTATGATATTGTGTTTTCAACGATTTTTCAACGTTAAGCTTGGGTGATTTTGGAAATACATCCAACATGAAAGCCCCTGAATCTCCCAGTGGGTTATCTGTAGACCTCACTGCCTGGTGATCCATCCCTCCACACATCACTCACTGTTTATTTGACAGACTTGTATCCCTTGGCTCTGGCCCTGTTCTATCTTCATCTATCCAAAGCCTGGGTTTTTCTGGGAGAATATGTTAGGAACTATATGTTTGTAACAGCCATGAACAGAAGAGATGTAAGTTTGTGTAATTTTGAGAAAGAACTTATTTTAGTGACTATATTTAGTTACCAGTGATATTTTTTTCTTTTTGATTGTTGCAAAGTGAGACCGGAGATTTATTTTCTAAAGTGTGACACTTGTTGATTCATCTTGTAATTACTTTTTGCAATAGAACTTTACTTGACTTGCTGGTCTTTGGCTGTTAAAAGCTGTTGCATCAGTTTGCTACGGTGACCTAACACCTTCTTTTTCCATCACAACAGTCAAGTGATACAAATGGAAAGATTAGATCAAATGGCCAACCTTAAATCTTGCCGTTCACCCGGTGAAACTGAGGCATTGGCCATTTAAAAGTAAAAATCTAAACTGCCTTACCCTCCTAGATCTATTTTCCAACACAGCTATTTTATGCAGGCACTATCATTAGGTGTAGCTATATAAAAGCAGAAATCAGCCGATGAAATTAACCCAAGGACAGTAGTTGCAAATAATCACCTTGGTTTAAAGTCATTGAACATAATAGGCTTCTATCTATATCATTAAAAATGTATTCTGTGTGCTTTCCAGTCATAGAGTTTGCCTCACATCAAGTGGAAGGCTGGCAGTTTGATACCGGTCTCCTCCTGCCTAGCTGTTTAAGTCCCTTGATGATCTGGTCAGTGCCTTGCATGGCAGTTCTGCCACCATTAGTGTGTGTGTGTGTGTGTGTGTGTGTGTGTGTGTGTGTGTGTGTGTGTGTGTGTGTGTGTGTGTGTGTGTGTGTGTGTGTGTGTGTGTGTGTGTGTGTGTGTGTGTGTGTGTGTGTGTGTGTGTGTGTGTGTGTGTGTGTGTGTGTGTGTGTATAAAGTAATTTGAAATTGCAAGGTGATGAAGGTGATACATGACTGGAAACAATTTACCATTCAATGAATTCAGAATTGTGGCAGTAGTTACTTAAATCACTTATATTTGATCCTTGTGTATGAATTTAATCTCCTTTCACTTATCTCAGATTTGTAATTATGACTTGTAGTGATAATGTATGTCTTGTTGTCATAGTGTTAGTGTATTAATTCAGGTTAGTGGTCATTTTTTTACAAGTGTTGCAGTAACATTTAGTGGTTTTATACCCTCTATTGGTGAATATGTTTTGGTGCAGGTAACTTTTTAAAGGTCTGTCATGACAAGAGACCACAACATAGGTAAATCAGGACATTTAACTTGTAAAAAAAAAAGCACAATTCCAATACCCTACCTGCCCCTATACTCATGTGAAGCCACAGTCTGACAATGCAAGCGCGGCTGAATCATCTTTACACATTGAATTAATGCCCCCCTTATGACAGAAATTTGTTATGAAGATATGTAGTTGGTATATTTCTTTGGTTAAAGGATCTCAGTCATGGATGAGATGTGCCATGTTATTTTGATTTAAGGTGTCTGGATGTCTAGACCGCTGCTGCCATCTGCTGCCCATTTAGTAATGTTTATTGAACTTCAATCCATCCATTCATCCGTCTTCTGCCGCTTTTCCTCAGGGTCACGGGGGATGCTGGAGCCTATCCCAACTGTCATTGGGTGAGAGGTGGGACTGGCCGAACCTGGACTGGTTGCCAGTCAATCACAGGGCCACATACAGAGACAAACAACCATTCACTCATTAAATTTTTCCTAATTTTTAAAAATTAATCTGCTGCATGATTTTGGACTGTGGGAGGAAACCGGAGAACCTGGAGGAAACCCATGCAATCCATACAGAAAGGTCCCCTTGTCGGAATCAAACCAGGTTCCGTCATGCTGTGAGGCGGAAGCGTAAATCTCTGCATCACCTTACCGCCCATTTATTGATTTCATGAAATAAAAAAATAGGCAAATTATTTATCAAAGAGGATTTATATTTAACTCTAAGATGTTAAGTTTTTTATGTATGCTCAATTCACCACCAGTTCGTTCTTTCCATAGGCATCTCACACCAACGCATTGACACTGTCTGTTAGGAAGTGGACTAAGGATCTAAGAATTGAGTGCACAAAAATACAATTATTTAATCGTATTAAATATGATATAATATTTCATATTATGAATATTCATAGTTAATTGTGACATGTTTATAACTTTTATTAATGTGAAAATCTCCTTTAAAATATTCTACTTCTGTTTTTATTCACAATTAGTTCATGCTCAATAGTCATATTGCAGCAAATACAAGGTCAAGCCAAATTTCTCCTTTTTAGGCCTTATGTTTAGGCAGCAGAACGGCGCAGTGCTTAGCACTTCCGCATCATTGCGACCAGGTTCCAGGCTCCATTCTGACAGGAGCTGTGAGTTCCTGTGTTGTTAGTTTGCATGAACTTCCCAAGTCTGGGTAGATTTTCTCTAGGTTAGCCGATTTCCTCCTGCAGTCTAAAAGCATGCAGACAGTTTACTGGTGACTCTAAATCGCCCAGATGTGAGAATGGGCAAGTGCATGGTTGTACATCTCTGCATGTGGCCCTGTGACTGTCTGGTGAACTAACCAGGGTGTATCTTGCCTCTCACTCAGCGACAGGTGGCATTGGCTCCAACCCTGTTGCAAACCCCTGTGCAGGACAAGCAGTATCATGCTTTTTGGAATCAAAGATGCCAAACTACCCTCTATTCATAGGCTATATGCTTCTGGGGTCAGCAACTGGGCAGTAATCATCACAGCTGACCTGTCACACCCAGGACGCAACCCGTTTTCTCTTCTCCCCTCTGGTAGAAGGGCACATATCACTGTATACCAGCACAATCAGACGTAGGAACTATTTATTGAATTATGAGTTTGTGTGCTCCTTTAACAACCACGTTACTCAGTGGATCATCCCCTTTTTTAGATAAACAGACGTTTCACTCTTCACTTTAAATTTGGTATTGTTTCTGATGTTCTGGTCCAGTCATTAATGAACTTCATTTGAGTATGAGTATGACTTAGTATAACTATCAACTGGAGCCAAATTCCTTGTGAAAATACATAGAACATACATGAACATACTTTGCCATAAAGCTGACCGACTCCCTGAATGAATGAATGACTTGCTTTTTGTTGCTTGATAAAAGAGGCTGCATTTCAAAGGGAAAAATAATTATGTCATAATTCGGCCTTTGGTGTGAATTCAATTACACCTCAAGTCGTGGCTGTGTAGGATTTCACCTGCAGATGGCAGCATTTGTCTTTTTTTTTTCTGCAGACAACCCATGACTCCTGTGCTGGCGTGATGCTTAACAATACATTACAAATTTCTGTGGAGGTTCTTGGTCATCTAGGACATGCTGAATTCTTGTCAAACTCGTCAAAACTGCAGAAGCCTCTCGGATGAGGGGTGAAACGTCTTTGAGGGAAGAAATTCAAGTCCACTTGCCATGACAAGGAGATTTCGACAAGAATACATTGCAAACAACTTGTTTTTGTCTGGTTTTATTTCTGCTTTCACTACTATTTGTTTCTAAAACCTTTTTATATCAACACGTGAGGTGTTGTTATGTGGATTTGGTTATTTTTCCTGTATTGTGTTTATCATGCTTTCGTGAAGGATAACTTCATGTCGGCTTGTTTTTTTCTACAAGATTGGTACATATGGAGGGGGCTGTCCATCTTGACTGATTGTTGTCAAAACTAAAGTCAAATTTTTGTTTCGTGTATTAGCTCGAGCCTATTTTGCTATTTCGTTCATCAGCATAAATCACAATATGATGTACTTAGAATCAAAATATTGCATATGGGGAAAAAAAACATTTTTCAAGGTCAGGAAATTGCCACACTTGGGAAGCTTGACATCACTGTGGGGATAGTACAATGGCTGATGGACTGCAATTTCTAATCAAGATAATTACTTGATTACAGACTACATGTTGCAAATGTAAATCAAATCTTAAATTATAGTTCCAATTGTTTCATCTGACACAGGGTTTGCTTTATGGAAAATATGTTCAGCCCCGCTATAACCTCATCTGGCTTGGAATGTGTTTGATTTTCATATTTTTTTGGCATTGAAGGCTATATTTCACATCCTCGATCACAAGTGTTTCCACCTGTGTCTCCTCTTTTCACCTCTACCTCCCTTCCACCCTTCCATTTTCCTCCTCTCTGTTCTGTCCTCCTCTCCTCAGTCACTTGTAAATAGAATGTTGAGTGGGTTTCACCAGCTGGCGCCTTTGCCTGCCACTTGTTAAAAAACAAGTGTGTGTCTTTGTGTTTGTGTGTGTGTGTGTGTGTACCAGATACTTGAGTAGTGTGTCGTATCTGCTCTCCGTCAATCCCTGTGTTCATATTGCAGTCTACACGACTCAAGATATGATGGAAATCAAGTTTCCCTCACACCTCATTCAAATTCATTGGCTGCATCTGCATTTGCTGATCTCATTAAGCACACATCTCAATATTCTAATCAACATTTGGACTGTAAATGTACACAGAGGGGGGAGGCAGAGCGAGAGGAGGCAGGTGAGGTCAGTCTCACCTGGTCTGTCTGTTGATGAAACATTCCCAAAACAGCCGAGGATTTCCAGGCTGTTTAATGATGTCTCAGAAAGTCACTTGATGATCCGGGCAGGTTTTAGGCCTCCGTCATCAATCTAATGATGGATTCAATCTTAGAGCTTCACTTTAGGTCAGTGAAGTACTCGGACCTCTCACTATTTTGCTCTTCTTTTGTTTGTTTTTTTTTTGTGTGTGTGGGTGCGAGACCTCCTGTGGGTTTGTTTTCGTGTCTGTTTTGTTCCAACAATATTGCTTTAATATGGACGTCATCATTTGACCTTGTGGCATTTAACTGATGTCTCAAAAAATGAACGACAGAAGGTGTTTTCCATCGATAAATGATTATCAAAAGGTCATTAGAATGGCTGATTCATGGTGTCAGTTCTGCAAGGTTCACACTTGACAAATCTTGGTAGGGGTAAATCAGGCCAACCGTTGGACACGCTTGAAAAAGCGTACACATTCACTGGCGCACAAATATGGACCGTGAAATGGAAGTTGGCACCAATTCTGGACATGTTTCCACACGCTCATCTATATGTACGAATTTGTCAGCCAGACTTTTCTTTGCTCTACTCCAACTCACATTCTTTAAAGTCCTTCAAATAGAAATTGGATTTTTATACTGGATAATAAAGTGCTGCTTCCTCATTTGGTCTTGCTGGTTATCTCAACTGCCAATGCCTCAGGAAATAAGCATCTGTAAATCTACTGCAGACCTGTCGCATAAAGTGTCTACAGAAAGCTCACACCATCCCAGCTATGGGGTCAGAGCTGGAGGTACAAGATCTTCGTTATTGAACATGAACATCTGTCCTGCAAGGAAGGGGCTTCAGAGACGTGCAGAAACATTCAGAGAAAAGACAGTCGTCTTTCTTTGGTTGAGTCACAAGCCAATAATTTTAATGCAATTCAGCCCAGGATTGGTAAAAAAAACTCCATTTATCATAATAAAGTTGTTGAATTTTATTCTAATACTGATATGATTATAACAACTGAATGATAACTTGAAGTTTTTAAACTCGCATTAGTTTTTTCTCTTTTTCTTCTTTTTCTTGCTTTTCCTTTTCCCTTTCTTTATCTTGACTGTATATTTGTGCCTACATTTCTAATACTTTTTTTCTCTGAATGGCTTTACATATTGCATTGTACTGTGAATGCTAAATGTCCAGCTCCCCTCCCCTTCTGCTTCCCTGAAGATAAAGCTGGTACAAATTAAAAATGATTTTACAATCATATCATACAGCTCATAAAAATTGGGCCATGCAAATGTGCTAATACCTATGCTTTATTGATCACCTAATTTCTTGCTGCTGTTCCTCTTAGTTGTGTATGTTTACACACTTTCGGCAGATACAATGAAACAGCTAGCGGCCTCTATTATTCATAGCTTAGACAGAACAGTGTCTATAAAACACTATGGATGTTTTTAAGGGAACAAAAAAAGACAGTTGATCAGTGGGTTTTATTTCACAAACACTTGAAAATGTGGTAAATAAGACATTCAAATTCTTGTTTTTGTAATTTTTAGCCTCAAATCCAAACTATCATTAAGGTGATCTCTTTGAAGGAAACCCTTCTGACATGTATAACTAAATTAGTGATGGTCTGTCAGGCTAATCAATCAATTTGTGGTCTGTTGAAGATCACTTCTATTGCAGTTTATAGAATTGTGTGATTTTGGATTTAGTAACTGGCTACATAAAAGCCCATACAGGAATTGGCCATGATTATGTGAGTATACGTTAGAGTCGGGGGGTATTTACTTTTTTTTGAAGCCTTTTCTTCATACAATGATAAAATTATGACATTATGATTGTAACTCATTGTTGTTAAAGCAAGTGACAGGCTGCTCTTCTGACGTTATCTGTGTAATTTAATTGGCATCCCAAATGTGAATCATCTAACCAGATTTAAACATGTTCTCATCAAATCATGATTATTAAAAAGAAAAAAATGTCATCCAACCTGAAATTTTAATTCTTCCAAAAAACATTATCTCTCAGTTTGGACTCACTGATATGTAATTTAGTGTTTGTACTGTGCTATATTTAAAATGCATTCGATGGCGATTTCATGGAAAAAGTTAATCTTAGCGTGATTCATCATATTAAGCGATGAAGCCTATACATAAATAACAAATAATAAGTAACTCGTAAATCGATGCTCAGGTTAAGGTCCGTTAAAAGGCGTCAACACATTTAAAATAATATGTATGCCTGATTTTCAGAAACATACTGTGAAAAGATTTTATACAGCAGATTACAATGTTTGATTTTTCTTCATTTTGTGTTTTTTATTGATTTTTTTTTTGGGGGGGGCTGAGGGTAGCAGTCGACTTTAGATCTTTTTTCAGGTCATAAAAAATCCCTTCAGTATTCATTGAGTACCTTTGAATGCAATCCAACTCGTGATTTAAATCATGTATTCTGAAATCTAATCAATTATAAGTCAAATCTTTCACAATATAGACCTTCAGAATATTGACTGGAATTAAATTGAAGCCCACTTGCTTGGAGGCTGAGAAATAAGTTGTATTTTTTCAGTTGCATTTTACAACAAACACAAAACATAGACATTCAGAATACATATTTTATTCATTGCAGTCAGAAAGATGTAAAGGGTCCAGGTCTTTATGATATCAGCTCACTGAGTGTATACATCTCTAAAAAGCTGGAAACGCCAACACCAACAAACACCAAATACAACTATTATTGCCCATAGTTTCAATAAAATAAAAACAAAATAAAAAAAATGTCTTGCTCATGTCCCTCCTGTGAGCCTTCCTTGAAAACTGGCAGCACTATCTGCCAATTTGTTACTACTGTACTGAGAACATGGATAGTGATGAAAATAATACCAATACGTACATCAAATCATTCACTCAGTTGGAGTAGAGTTGTTTTCGGTCTCATCACAAGGAGGATTTAGACATTCTGACTGTTTTTTTTTTTTTTTTTACGTTTTATTTTTTTTTTATCAGTACAACTTTAAAATTAATTCTCCAGGGCAGCGCAGTGATTGGCATTCCGCCTCACAGCAACCTCACAACCAATCAGACAAGGCATGTTCCTCTCCCATAGAGTGGGTTGGTTTGCTCCGGGTTCTCCAGTTTAGATTAAGTGGCGACCGTAAATTTCCCAGACTTGTAAGTGAGAGGGTGAATGGTTGTATGTCTCTATGAATGAATTAATGAATGAATATTGCGCTCCAAAATATGCAGATACCAATGTTCACTTGGGCACCCCTTATCTCTAAAATTACCGTACCTGTGTCAAATTACTGGGGGGAATTATTTGCAAAAATATATGTAACTAACAGAACCAACCGAAGAAAAATCCATCCCATTGCACCTCACTGTTTGAAAAACACAGTATTGGTAGCCAAAAATGTGAAATTGTGCAGCATTTTTAATTTTTTTTTTCATTGGAAGATATCAACAATAGCTGCAAGTGTTGTTTGCTATTATTTTTATCATTATTATTTATTGTTATTATTTTGCTAGTATTTTCCTTTTTTGCCATTGATGTGTAGTTGTTTTACTATAAGAGGACTGGAGTTATTATTTTTATAAGCCATTGTTGATCTCTCCACTCCCCACGTGGCTGCATCTTAACCTTGAGAAAAGCAAGATCACAAATAAATATTGAAACAAGCTTCTAGACTGTCGTATGAAAATAGAAATGTTTCATTCTTTAAGGCAGGGGAAAGAAAAATAGCCATTCAAACTATTCAAACTACTCAAACACTAAATCTTTGCCACCTACTGGATTTAGATTAGATTAGACATTATTGTCATTAAACATGTAAGGATACAGAGTCACAAAATGCAGTATTTATTTATTTATTTATTTATATTTTATAAAAGTGACGGATACATTTTAAGAAAGAACCATACTTGGATTTAGTGGCACGCATGTGTTAGTAGTTTGTGAGAAGAGGTGGCGATAGTAAGAGCCTAAGTGCAATAGGTGTAAATCTCAAAACTGAGCAGCATAGTGACAGTTGGTATTCAGCTTCCATTGATATGTAGAGATTTGCACTCAAAATAATCCAAAAATGAGGACCTTAAACCGTCCCTGTATTCATGACAGATCACTGAACGCAGAAGAGAGGATCATTCATTCATGGTATCTAAAGACTTTCCTATCAAATGATTAGGGCTTTAATTAGAAAGTCTTACCTGCTTCTCCTCAGTGATGCTTTTCATGTCTTTTGCACAAACTACTGCCCTCAGTTTCTCATGTGTGACTTGAATATAACTGGGTCTTTATCCGTCCAGTTACATTGAAACTTAATAGCTGAGGGCAGCTCACTGTCAAACTGCCTGCCCCTCGACCCCTCTCTATGACTTTGAAAAGAGAAAGAGGGCACCGCTTCTGTGAAAAGTGGAGGCGAGCGTTTAGAGGGAGGCTTCTGCCCTATGTTCGATTGATTTTTCTTTCTGACCTGAAAGAGAGACAGGTGTGTATGTGTATGCAAGTGTGTTTGTGGCTGTGTGCTGCTCAAGCTACCAGAAAAAAAACATTGAGTCTGAGGTTGCTGTGGTAACACTAATCACTTTTAATTCAGCAAAGGAGAAAGGAGAGTCAGAAGATAAAGGTGAAGTAGCAGCAGTTTAGCAGGATAATGTGGGAGTTGTAGGGGGTGAAACAATAAAATGTGTCAACAGGGAAAACCAGTTGTATTCCCTCTTTAGTCACTATGTAAACCTTCAAATGAAGAGTGTGAGAGAGGGGGATTGCAGACGCAGACTGATAAGGATGAAGACCGAAAGGCTTTACATACATTCCTGTCTTTCTGGATCTGTCTCGCAAGATTTGAGAACAGCTCCTCTCTCGTCTCCCCATCTCTCCCCTTAGTCCTCCGGAGACAGAGCATAATCTGTTCATCTACAGCTGACGAAAGATGGTGTTTAACCAACAACCTCTTGGTCCTGTCAGTCTTTTTGTCTTTTAATACTGTACAACAGTGGAGAAATGTGGGAAATATATTGCCTGTATAAATCATACATGACTCCTGTCCTCACATTCATACCCTGTTTAATATTCATTATACCCTCACGTTTCAGTTTGTACCTTCTCTCTACCTCATTTTGTCCTTTTCCTATGAATGTTATGAAAAATATGGTGAATGACCTATTACATTCAGACACACATGAAGATAGACAGGTAAGGATGGTGTGTGATGCTAATGAATGAGTTTGCGTTGATTCCTCTTTCACTTTGTCACAGCCTCCTGCTGGCTTAAGCAAGGAGACCGGTTCGCACTTCACTGCTCTTTTTATTAGCTGTAAGTCAGGGTAAAGGAAAAGAAATATTAACATCTACGAAATGTGTGTATTGTGGCGTGCCTGTAGAGAGTTAAGCCACCACCTGCCACTCAAGCCAGCCTCCTTGTAGTACACTACCGTCTCACACATGCATACATACACTTACATCTGCGACACTTCCTCATTTTCTGCCATGCTCCCCTCTCGGCCAATGACACGTCTGGAAAAGAGAGCTTTTCAGAGCACGAGGAGGACAAGAGACAGCCCTGCTGGCTGATTGACAGACTACACCCTACAGGTGGAGAGAAACACGGACAGAAAAAGAGGGGGGCAGAGCGATTGAGAGAGGAAAGGGAAGGATTGAATGAGGAGGAGAAGAGATACGCCAGCAATCACTTTCTCACACACACACACACACACACACACACACACACACACACACACACACACACACACACACACACACACACACCTACTCGTGCTCTGTGCTCTGTTGCTCCCCTCCTACCTTGAGATCTTGATTTCCCTGTCAGACTAGCCGACTAATACCACCTTCACCACAGCTGCATCAAGATGAGCCAGTGCAGGAAAAGGTGCAAGAGGGAGCTCACCAAGGTGGCACGCTATTTTTATCGTTTCCTTATGGGAACACTCTCCCAAGGTAGGCACCCTAAAACTTCAATTTATGTCCAAAGGTTACCTGGGCTTTTTTCAGTTGACTAAAAAAAAGGCAGTTGGATGTGGTCTTGACTGGAGTTTGTAATGTGCAGTAGCAGAGCTGCTTCATCTTTCGGCTAACATGTTTGTTATTCTGTCACTTGTTGTGTCATTGTTTTCTAGTAGAGTAGATCAACTCTTTAACCCACAAAGCATGGCATATTGCGACATTGAGTATTTTTGTATATGTGTGACTGTATGAAATGATTCAGAACTCTTGTTTCATCTTCAGAAAAATAAGACAAAGCTGAGATGTCACACACTTGAGGTATTGTTTGTTGTCACGACTGCCAGCCTGATAAGTATTTCTGTGGATTGAATACCATACATTGGAACAAGTTTTATCTTTTTTATCTGTTCTCATAAAATCAATGATGAGTATTCAAACAACAATGAGAAAAAGGTTGAATGAACTCGCTCTTCCTCTTCGCTCTGTCTGTCTCCTCTCCAGGAGTCTTACAGATTGCCCGCAGAAGGCATGTGGCATACCACCTCCAGTGAGAAACTCTTGGTGGGAGAAAAAAGGGAGCGAGGCACACACACACACACACACACACACACACACACACACACACACACACACACAGAGCCTTTTATGCAGCCCTTCATCCAGCTGTCGTCAGCTCATCCATCCTCTTCTTTAACTCACATAACTTTGTACTGCTAATCTGTGCACTGGGATTATGATAAAGTTGTATAAACCAATTCAAATCTTTTCATATTTAGAAGGTTTTTTTATTTTCTATTCACGCACTTTTCACACTAAGCTTGCTATTGGCTGAATAATGTCCCCTGCCATAGACACCATCTCCAGCATTATATCTTGACAGTCTGCTGCTAAGCTTTACATGTATTTCCTTCTTTAATTTTTTAACTGACATTGAACACCCCCACCACACACACACACACACACACACACACACACACACACACACACACACACACAACCATACATTGCCTTCTGAAAGACACAACTGAGGAGGTTGGCTCTCCTCTCCTTGAAAGTAAAAATAAATCAGTTGTTAGATGACCTTGTTAATGGAGCAGTTTGTGAATGCTAATTTGACATCTGTGTTTCACATCTCTATTTGAGCCTTTCTCTCCGTTGCATCTTCAGACCTTGACATCTGTAGGCTTTATGCTTGTGATTTGAAAGCAGCCACTGCACACACATGGTAATGTAAGCGGCATCCACACAGCTATCGTCAGTGTAAACACATTGCCTCAACCAGGGCATTTCCATTTAATTATTTGGTTAGTGTGCCGGTAAAGTAATGTGTCTGCAGAAAATAAATGTGGTCATCAGAATTTCCCTTCAAGCAGGAAGTTCCCATATTTAAGTCAAACTCACAGGAGTAGACTTATTGTTCAATTTGTGAGTGAACTATTTCAAAACATAATCAAAACAACTCACCGGGGGACTTTGAAGCTTTTCCCTTTAGCTGCATATCTCCATTGTTAATAATATTGTTAAGATGTACATTAGGTAGATATTTGCATGTGAGACATGTTCCCTCATCACACTTAGCACTGTTACAGTTTTTCGCCAATTTTGCATCCACCATTACTCTGCTGTAACAACATCTGGTTGGAACAGCTGGAGCAAAAAATGACAATAGCTATAACTTCACTTTTGAATTGTCTCACTGCAGATCTACATAATCTTCTGATATACTAAATAGAAATAAATACATCTTGTTTGATAATCACTTTTAATGTGTTCCTACAGTTTTTTGGAGCCTAAACAAGTAAAAAAAATATGATAACTAATAATGTACTCTATAATAGAGTAATAATTTATTTTATCTGTAAAATAAATACATAAATAAATACAATACAAAAGAAGCCCATCTATTCCTTCCCCCGCACCTGAAAAATCCACATATAAATACAATTGTTTATTGGATTTGAATGGTAAACAGTCTTTTGTTGTTGACTGTGCATGCTTGTGACCTGGAGGTTTCCCAAAATTTAGCCATTAGGGCATTGTTAAATGATAAAGATCTGGTTAATGATAAGTTGTAGTAGAAGTAGTAGGATTGCAATTTTCATGATTGATTGAAAAAGTTAAACTTGTGCTAATTTACAAATATACCAATAATCAAATAACACATATTCCTCTATAAGCTGTGCAGGACATCTGTTGGACAGCAAAATCATGAGGTCTTGATTATCAACCACAGGTCAAATCCATGAAGTATTCATTATAGCTTTGTTGAAATATATGAATGTATATACACATTCACTGTCTTAAGTTTATCCAGAATGGAGTTACCATGACTACTGGTTCCTGCATGTCTCTTCTGAGAGAGGGAGAGAGAGAGAGAGAGAGAGGGAGTGGGAGAGGAAGAGAGAGAGAGAGAGAGACTTCAGAAGGGAGGTAGTGATGGCTGAACTGTATAATAGGTTTGCTACACAGGGATTTCATTAAAGGCCATTCAGAGTTCGGCACTTGAGCTCTGTGTGGCATTGTTGGCTGTGCCAAGGTTCTAAGGGACATATAGCTAAAGAAGGCAGATTTTTTTCAGGTGTGTAATTGCTCAACTGTGCAAAACCAACTGGTCCAAAAGTGGATAGTATCATTAAAAAGCTGTGAGGGATTTTTGTTGTTATTCCTCAAACTAAAAGGGTAATTCAAAGATTTTTAAAGCACTTGATTAATGTTTACTAACTTCATCCCTGAAATTAGGCTTGACACAATTTATTTCTTGATTGACTTCTGCGTTTATAATTAGCTATTTCAGTAAAAACAATAATCCCGGTCCACTTTATAGTTTACTATGTATAGAAAAAATGATTATGAGCCTTGTGTGTGTGTGTGCGCACATGCATATGTGTGTGTGTTTGTGTATGTCAATTACTGATAAGTCATTTGTCATCACCCCATCTGCCCTTACTTTTTCCAGTAATTGGTTTGTTTTATTCTATTCTGCAGAGCAAACTTGGCTGTGTGTGTGTGTGTGTGAGTGAGTGAGTGAGTGAGTGAGTGAGTGAGTGAGTGAGTGAGTGAGTGAGTGAGTGAGTGAGTGAGTGAGTGAGTGAGTGAGTGAGTGAGTGAGTGAGTGAGTGAGTGAGTGAGTGAGCGAGCGAGCCCGTTTCCTTTTCTTCTCCTCTGCCCTGGAGCATTTTTTGGTTCAATTTACCTAATAGCAGACTAACCCTGTTAGTTGCAAATACAATGTATTAAGTCCCCCTCCGGTGGTTTTTGTATTGTTTTATTAGTTGAATGTTGCAGCTGCACAATGCAGAATGATGTATGTGCAGAGTGTGCAAGAGTTTTCACTTGACTGATGTCAGCATTACTGAACAAATTGTCAATTTCACTTTCAAGAAGCAGGCTTTTTTTTAAGGTTTTCATCACAACTGTGTTTAAGCCAGTCTTGGATCAATATTTGTGTAATATGTAATTTGGAAAGCAAAGGTCTCCAGCAAATAAAATCTGTTTGTTCTTTTTTTTTAATAATTTTAGTTCAACTAACTTGTTTTCATTCACATCTATGCATTGTTATTCTTTCTATCAAAGACATACCCAACACCAATTATAGTATTCTCTTTGAGGAAATTTTCAATTGCCACCACAAATACAACCCACAGACTTGTTTATACAAAAAGACTCAACAACTTTATTGTACTGCTTCACATCATCACCATCATAGATGTTTGACTTGAGAGACAGTATAGATCTTTTCGTCTTTCCCTTGTCAGAAAGAAACAATCTGAGCACACAGTTCTAAGTCACCTCTCTGTTCCTGACCTTCCCATCCTGCAGTGTCCTCTCCTCCCTTCCCTTTTGCATATTTTTTTTAGTCATTCACTGGTTAAAATAGAATAGATGAGAATAGAATTTGCCTTTCATCATCCAACAATGGTAGCATTTCAAAGTTTAAAATTATCAACACATTAAGTAATACTTGGGGTTTGTTAATGTGTTCTTATTGTTTCTATGGGATTGCTTGAAAAATAGTTTTGAAAATGTCATGAATGAATTGATATTCAAACACAAAGCAGAAAAAGCACTTGTGTAATTATAACATTAATAATGACCGAGTTCAGTTTAATTCCTAATGTACAGTGCATTATGATGATGACTAGAAAACTGGACCAAGGCCATCATATTCTGTCACCGTTCCAGTTGCTTGCCCATCTGCAAAATATCTTCAGTTAATAAGCACCATGCAAACATACTGTAACTTAAACAGGCTAAATGGAGTTTTGTTATTATTGACTTTATCCTCTATGCTTAAATGTGACATCAAAATGCTTAATAATCGGACAATCAGTTAGCTGAGCAAAACAATGTTTGCATAAGTACATTCAACAGTACTCATCTACTGCTCAACCCTAACACCACTGTTGCCAAGTGTCAAGAGTTTGAACATGTGAGACAAACTTATTCAGCGAGCCGCGAATCGGAACACATGATTTGTACATGTACAAATGAGCAGCGGGGAGAAGAGCTCAGTAGATGACACAAAGGGTCATTGAGGAAAATAATACACCTAAAAATTTAGAGTCAACTGAAGTAGTTTTACTTCATGGATAGTAATTTGTGATGCAATACCTCATCAGTGGCCAATGAAAAAAAAAAAAAAGAAAAGTATTTGAAGTTGCTTAGGCCTTGTCATAGAGCATGATAGGACCGAGTTAATGCTGACTTAACTAATCAGTGAAATAAGAGCATAAGATCAGTTGTAGACTAGACAGTGGATATACAAAGGGGGATAAACCTCGATAATGCCATGAGTATTTTATGCAATTATAATAAGGGTTGCATTTGCTAATGGGCTATATCAGATTCTGTTAACCCCATCACAGCTGAAAGAAAAAAAAAAAGAAACTAAACCTCGTATCAGTACCAAAAAAGCTTATTTGACATGGGAGCCCATAGCAGTGTAATTTCAGAAAACACGGGCAAACAGGGAAAAAAAGACAATCGATAGTTTCCAAAAAAGTCTCTGGAAATAAATGGGTTGTTGTCTAGTGTAATTGAATCTATTTGTTTACTTGAATCTTTCTTTAGTCCACCCCTATAAGATCAGAATTTGCAACATGTTTTCTAAATTCTACATTATCAAGTTGACGTGATACTGCATACAATAGTTGGCTGATGTAGTTTCAATTCCTTTTAACTAAAGCGCATTTGATGTTTTAAATTCAGATTTAGACCACCTCTGGGTACAAATCTAAGTCAAATGAATGTCTGATCTTTTTATGTGCATCATCAGCCCGACACTTATGTCACTGTAGATTGACATTGTCACAGTTTTTGCTGGTGCAAAGCTTCTAAATATTGTATTTCATATATCTTTTGTCACTCTGCAATTATGGAAGACAGCTAAAGAGGTCAGAAGCGAAGGGACAGGGAGGTGTTAGATTTTATAATGTGGTTGTAGTTGACAGCTGTATGGAGAACATTCCTCCGGGTACGTGCAGTAACTGGTTCATGTTTGAGGCAAGAAGCAAATGACCCAAAAAGGTCACTAAAAAAGTGCAAATGTAATGACAGTGGAATTTGACGTCAGAAATGTAAAAGAAACCAAAAATGACAAAGCAGTTCTTTTTCAGATCACCTGCATGCTATTTTACTTTTGTGTATTCAGGGGAGTTGGCAGTCGATTTACTCTGGAATTTGACTCCAGCTGCATTCAAAAGAGGTAAAAGATCTGTTTGATGAAGGACATCTTTGGGTTTACATTATGGATGGAGTCTGAATCAGCTTGTAGTTTTGGTTATTTTCCTTAGTAACTGTGCATTGAACTCAGATGACAAATTTTATAATCCAGAAACTGGTCAGTGACCAATAAACAGTGAAATCTCATGATAGCACAGTATGACTGATTATTTTGATGGAATTAATGACTTCCTTTTATCCTAAACATGCTTCATGATCAATGTGTTTGATATGTAGCTGAACAGGTCATTAATTGAGGCAGTGTGTAAGTTCCTGTATCTTACACATTTTTAGATATTTTCAGATTTTTATAACTTATAATTTGCTAATTTTGTAATATAGGAAACCATTTCCTGTACTTCAGGTGATCATCTCTGAATACTAAAAAATGGTCTTATTCATATTAGTTTTCTTTTTTCAGAAGAGGGATCATTTATTAGAAACTTTGAAAATGAAAAATGAAAATGACATTTAATCTTCTCTCAGAGCCTATGCACTGAACTTTTTCAATAACCTCATAGGACATCCCCCTATACATTTCTTTAACTGACAGGTGCTTAATGTGGGAATACCTACTTTCACAATGTTAAAAACATGTAACAAACACTGTCAACTCAGAGTTCCACTCTGCCTTTTAGTCAGCCTCCTGAAGCAAATTCTCTTTGCAGCTCACTCCTGGGTCTGACCAAAGAGATTTTGTTATCATCCTTTCAACAATGAATAAAACATATACGGTCAAAACCTTGGCCTCAGCACAGAGTGGCTGAGCTTTCTCTGTCTGTGTAAGTGATGGTGCTTCTCTCACATTTCATATCCGAATATCTAATGCTATTTTAGGGATTGTTTTTATTGCTTGAGCCACTGTACCAGAGAAATTATAGGAATAGTTAACCTTCTCATTGTTTAAAGTTTGTAACTGCTTGAATGCAGGTCCATTAGGGTGGGAGGAATAATGAATCATGTTGTTGTGGCGGGGATCGGGTATTTATATTCTTTTTCTAAATTAATTGCCTGTATACACACCGCAGAGTTTAACAGTGTCACTGCTGTCCCATCCCTCTCGGGTCTGACAGATGTCACCACACACCTGTCTTTCACTTTCTTCCATGGTTGATGGAATTTGAATAAACACAAATGCTTCGCTTGATAAATAAAACATGGACTGTCTAAGCTGGCAGATTCTAGCAGGGGTTAGTGTGTGTATTAGAGTGTCAATGTATATGCATGCCTGCAGAGAAGCAAGTCAGATCCCAGTGTGTGGTAATATCTCTTGCATTGGGAAAGGAATTGTTTATTAGCCTAAGGATAATTTTGTAGTATTTAAAGTCCCTACATGTGTGTTTTTCTATAAGGTGAAGAGCAGTCACTCACACAGGATGGGTGTGATATTGCTACACTCATGAACAGCGTGGAAACCAAGTAGAGCCTCAGGTTTATGTCCACAGGGATGCAAAAATAGAAAATGTGGATTCAATTTTAAGACTTGGTTCAGTTTTCTTGGAGACTTTTATTTTGTCTAGCTCCAGCACCAAGTAATGAGATCATCATTCCTCAAAATCTTTTATGTGAAATGAAAAAATATTGGATTTGTCACACAGTTGAATCTAGACAGGAAAACGCCACACCCATGACACTGAAATGCTTACAACTATTCCAATATCACTCTCATTTTTTGCTAGGTGTGTGAAGATTTTCACGTTGAGTATCTTACTAGTGCTGATTACTCTGCTCTGTTTCTGTCTATTGTTTTCACCTCCTGACTCGAACATTCACAGTCAAGATCAAAAAGTTGCCTATAAATAAACTCCTTGCAGAAAGTCAGTGTCAAAGCCTGTGTTGAAAAGCTCCCATTAGGAGATCTATATTTAAGTGTTACATTTCTGTTTTAGCGTTTGCTCCCAGTTTTATACATATGCAGTGTCATACCAGATCAAGTTAATTAAAGCAAAAGCGACAGTTGGTTTGTTGGTATTTGTGCACCCCATGCACAGTCCTTCCTTCGAGACAACTGTTTATCTTTTGCTCTAACTCTTATCTGTTGTTTTCACTGGTATCTCCCCTACTGTTTTATTCCTAATCTGCTTCATGCTGTTCTCTCCATCCCAAAAGGATTGAGTATATCTGCAGCTTATCCCGCCCATCAGGCTGTCTGTTTATCACTATGTTGTCTGCAGTGTCAACTTATGTCCACTCTTGGCGAGATTTAAAGCAGGTTACAGGCTCTGATCAGGTCTCTTACTTAGTCTGAGTCCAAAACCTGTGTGAGCTGTATTTTAATTGGATGGCGCTGTACTTCAGGTCGGTTCTATTCTTCTTAATCCTTATGAAGAAGAGCAGAGAAATCTGGTGCAGAGCTGCCTGTTGATCTTACACTGGTGGGGATTTGAAGTGGGCGAACCGCTCCCTTCGCTCCCATCAAGCTAACATCTCCTTGGCCCAGTGCTTTCAGCCTGCAACCTCATTCACAACCTATCAGCGTGGCTTGCCTTCATGCCCATGTTCCCCTCCAACACACCTTCTCTTACTAGGAAGGTGTAAAACGTCACCTCCATCCATCATGTGTATGTACAAAGACACACACACACACACTCACACAGACACATGCATGCTAAAAATAAACTGCTATTAGTAGCAGTCTGGGTGTGGGGTGGGTGTTAATGGTGGAGAATGGAGGAAGGAGAAATGCCATTTCATGTGAAATGAACAAGATTCATACTTTATTGAGACAGATCCAGATCCAAATTTCTTAAAAGAAGTAATAAAAATAAATTATGATATGCTGATACGTGGTAATTTATGGATCGGTGAAGGGATTGTTGTATGGCAAGGTGGAATTCACAGACTGAAGACAGTAGTGAATGGTGTCTTTCTATTCATCAAACAATGTATGTTTAAACACAACTGTCTTGGATCCAATATTAAACTAGCAGGTGCAGCCCTTGTCAAAGCAAAAAGCTCTCTTATTAAAATCTTTTATATTTTTTTGGGAATGACTGATAAATCCATAAATCAAAAAATAAGAAATCTCCTCATCAAAATACTTGTCTTTGTAATTTTGACCCAAGTTGAATAGGCACATTTTCTTTAATACTGTGGCTTACATCACATAAAGCAGAACTCACGACAAAAGTTTTCATTAAATTGCTGCTTTTCATTTTAGTCAGTGATAAGTTCAAGTTAACCTTATCTATAAACTTTTTATTAACATTATTAGAATAAAATGCTAGGCAGTTATGTTTACAGAATTGCAAAGATTGTGTGCGTGTGTGCGTGCTTGTGTTTGTGTTTGGATATTTAGACCAAAGAGATAAACCTTAACATAGTTTATAGAGCTTTGAGTTCCGGTTTGAATTTCCCCACTCTGAGATGATTAAAGGAATATTCTATTATTGTCCAACAAATATGATGAACCACTTTGTTTCTGTTTCCTGACCTATGTCCCCAGACATTACCTGACAAATTAAAGAAAAGAACAAAAAAACTTTCCACGGTAAAGAAAGGAAAAGTAAAATGAGATGTTGCTATAAAATCCACATTTGCACCAAATTTGATTAAGGGGGGGTAATCCTCATTTAATATTTGGCTATGGCATTAGCATCGTAGTTGCCAGATTAAGTTTTAACCTGTTAGGATACTTTAACTGTAGGATTATAATACTCATCATAGTAAGCAAAACCAAAAGGTAAACTTTTAATGAAAATACTTTATAGTGATTGATTTTAACATTTAGATATCTTCCAGTACTCAAAGAAATTATAAAGTTCTTAGAGGCTGCTTTAAGAATAATAGGGACATTTCTTCCCCTCGTTATTTTTTTTCTGTGGGAGTACCCCCCATAGATAGAAATTAGTTCCTCTGCACTGTAGTGTTAGTTTGAGTGCTTTAGTCTTTACAAAGTTTTATCTCTGTTGCATTAAAATTGTGTAAACTTTGCCTTTCGCTCTTAAAGTTGCATAATTGTATTTTAATTTAAAGCCAGAATATAATTGTTATAAAACCACACTTTTTACATGGAAGTTTGGTGTATTTTTTCATACCTCTACAACTGCAGTCTTGAAGCTGTAAAATCAGCACAGCTGCAGAAGATGCCTCTATCTTTATTTTTAATTTTTTTTCTCTGTCCGTGGTGCTGAAATCCAGCCTTACTCAAGCGCTCGTCTCCTTCGTTCTACCCTCAGCATTTCTGTTTAAATGAAAAGTTTCATTATATTAAAGAGTCACATTGTGTTCCTGTGATTAGATTTCCTAGTTTTTGTGGTTAATAAGCTAAAAACTCCATTACTTTAATCAGATTATCAATTATGAACTACGTCAAACTCCCAAGGAAACAATAGAAGGAAGACTAAATCAAATTTGGAATGTGCCAAATGTGAACAAGTATACCTTGAGAACTTGATACACTTTTTGACTCAAACTAAACCAACGCCTATGTATATGAGTCCCATCATATACCACCCTCCCCAATTCAGTATTTTAACCTTTATCTATCACAAAGGCGCCCCTCGGGGATAAATAAAGTTTATCCTGATCCTGATTCTTTTACATTTAAGTTTTGTGTAAAAGACTTTAGTTTGAGCACTTCGTACTAATCCTAAACCATGCTTATTTAGAGATTTTATGAAAGTGAGCCTCTCGGACCAGTAAAGGGCTGGGAGATAGGATTAATGTCTGATATTGGGTCTCCTCTATTTCCAGTTTGATAATAGAACCACTGATTCATTCTTCCGTGATGGAATTTTAATGTAACAAGGGTTTTAATGTAACCATTAAAACCCTTGTGCCCTGTTGAACAGAGTGGACAGGAGGAGGACTGTTAGTGGCCCACATGCACACACACATGCAGGCATACATACACACCTGCAGCTGGAAGGCTCACCATACAGACCTGTACTCACACATAAAGAATTATAGTCCTACTATGAAATTCAGAACATTTAATTTACACCTTAATGACTTGTCCTCAATGTTTCAGTTTTCAGTGGAAATTTTTAGTCGTATTTTGATCAATAATTAATTTTCTAATCAGCTCTCTCCAGCCAGCCCCTTATGTCATTAAAGGCTAACTAACCCAATGGAAGTGTTTTCCATCCTTGGTTGACAAGTTTCCTTGGCAGGTGGATAAATTTCCTGCTAACTATAGCGTTTGGACTACTGAATAAATCTAAGATAACTATAGATGTTACATGCCTCGGGGATTTCTCAGCTATACTCCTATGCTGCATTGGTATTTGTACATCATTCTTCTCTTTAATTGAAGAATACAGACACATTTAGCTGCTTGTTTGATATGAAAATGCACTTTACAGGTGTCAAATAGATTATTTTATGACATAGTACCTTAATAAGTAACTTGTTTTTTTAATTACCATACTGCATTCATCTAATGGCCTCATAAAAAAGGGATGGAGGACATGTGTGTGTGGTCATGGAGGGTATGTATGCTAGATTACAATGTGCCTGTTTTTTGTCCGTTTGAATATTTATATTTATTTACCCCCCCCCTTTTTTTATTTAAACTGGGTCATTTAAGTAGTAAACATGAAGCTCCATCTCAGTCATAACTGAGAACAGGGAACATACTTTAAGCAGCTAAGCACAAATGAAGCAGACATCAACTCAGAAAAGTGGAAAAAGCAGATTAGAATACTGTTCTTAGAATACTGTGTTTTTTTCCTCTGTTATTTTCATGTTTTGTTGCAATTTTTTCTGTCGTAGAAGCAGATAACACACTCCAGTTCACCCAGAGGATAACAAACACCAATGTCTTGATGCTGCCTCTCTGTGTATGAGGTGATAACACATCCCCTCCATTTTTTTTTTCTGTAAATTATCTCAGACAGTTCAGATCAAAATCTATACAATGTAGTCTCTTCAGTTTCTTAGCTCTTTTGATTTAGCCCCCTCGTTTATTTCCTTTTTATTATCACTCTATGCAATAGACTGGAGTGAGTGGTGACAAAGAATAGATGCACATTATGCCAGTCCACCAAAGAAGTTCCTGGTCAGAAGCACTAAAAGTCTGTTGGTCTCCCACTGGGATGGTGCTGTCTGTTCCACTCAGTCATGCAGGTGTGGGGAAGCTGGACCTTGGACAACAACGACCTTGAGAGAATGTGCTTCTGACCTCTGGTTAACGTTGATAGAAAGTGAGACAGGTCAAAAAGAGAGAAAGGTCAGGCAGATTGAAAAGGATTGTGTTCTGATAGTATATCTTTTACCTAGCAAGGAACAGGTAAAATCAGTTTAGAATCAGGAAGTATAACTCATAATAACCAGCGGGATATTATGATTCTGTGAAGGTTCTCAGTTATCCAGGTCAATCGCTCTCAAATTTTTTCCTGGCAGCTAGTCTTTTCTTCTTTCCTTGATGAGATCTCAGCTCTCATCCAAAAGACTTTTTCATTTCAACAGAGTGTGACAAGTTTCCAGTGTATTACAGGTTGTATATATTTTACATTTATTTGATTTGAATGATCTGGATTAGACTCAAAGCTCTGTTCATTTAAGGGGAGACCTTGATACTTATGTGATTATAACTTTTGTTTTTTTGTCATAGGCTTGCAATTTTTCAGCCGAGATTACAAACTATTTCTGTTATTCAGACCAAAAATAACAACAAGTCATCTAATGACTAATATATGGAAAAATTGTAACTGCCAGAGACCTCTGAGAGCAATAGAGCAATCTGGCTCTATTACTGGAAATTAAATTACTCGTTTATGTAATTGAGGATTATTTCTACTTCATAATTGCTGTCATAATTAAAGTAATATTATTTTATTCCCACCCTGTTAGCATATTCTGAAACAATTTAGATCATATCCAGGCCATCACTTTGAGAACCTCTTCCTTGTAACATCAGGCACAGGCAAGGGTCATGATTTCATTTAAGAAATATGATTGATTAGAGAGAGGATATTTTAACTATAACTGTTACTAAAGATAAGAAGCTAAACTCAAATGAGCATGAACCTTGTTTGGCTTTGGATAGTCCTTTTATTCTAGATTATGTACAATTATTATAATTGTTCTATTTTATTATTGACCTTTCCTAAGAAAAGGCCATTTCCTAAAAAAAAATTATTTAACATAACCCTAAAATTAACGTTATTCAATAAGATTAGATAAGCAAACCTTATTTTGGGATTAAGGATGACTTTGAAATAATTACTTAACCCTGACCCCAACATACCTTCTCTCATCTGGCTCAGTTATTGATTAGTTTCCCTGTCAGATGATAATGATCGATACCATGACATAAAAGCACAAGCTTGATATATGTGATGTAAATCATATTGAATGGTCTCAACTTATATGGGTTTCAAGGCACTGTACATTCATTCACAAACACGCTCACTCATTGGTGATGGCAGAACCACCTTGCAAGGTGCCAACCAGACCAATGGTTGCACCATATCTTGCTTAAGGACATTATGGCATTATAAGGGGAGGTACTGGGGGTTAAACCGCTAACCTTCCAATTTGGGGGACTCCTGTTTGAGTCCTTGCAAAGTAGCAAATTGAATAACTTAACTGAAGGGGTAGATAATTTATTGGTTGCTGATAAATTAAACTAACATTATCACAATTCAAATTTTGAGCAACCTTTAATGCTTTCCGGGCAAATAAGACAAACAAACTCCTGACAAAACACTGACAAAAATATCAAAAAGACAAGAATAAAAATATTTTTGCCCTTGGAGAGAATTTATCTTCAATGTTCTTGACTGACAATCATGCCTCGCTTCTCTCTATTACTGTAAATGTTTCACTTACTTGTCATTTCTCAAATGACACTTGAATGTCATCTTTTTTCCCTGTAACAGTTTGATGTCTGTCAGTCACGCTGACGCGTGTTTGTGTCTGCCCGTGTATATGCTTCTGCTCTGCTTTCTGTGTTTGACAGTTGTGACTGATGTGCTTCAGAATTTTAGGAGGCTTAGAAGAGTTCAACACATGAAGCCAAGAAGACGGGCAGATTTTAAAGAATACGCTGAAGCAGTTTTTTGTCTTTGAAAGCACTGAAAATCCAACATGAAACATCACTGTAGACAACAACCTTGTGCTCACAAATGATGAAAAGAGTTGCCTGGTTATAAACCCACATATTTTGATTCACATAAAACAAGTTACTTTATAGGGCGTCACGGTGACGCAGTGGTTAGCACTTCGGCCTCATAGCACGAATGACCCTGGTTTGATTCCGACAAGGGGATCTTTCTGTGTAGCATTTACATGTTCTCCCCGTGTCTGCGGGTGTTTCCTCCGGGTTCTCCGGTTTCCTCCCACATTCCAAAACATGTAGCAGGTTAATTGGAAAAAAAATTGGGAAAATTGCCCCAAATGAGTGAGTGCCTGAATGTTATCTGTATTTGTACACCATATGGCCAGTCACCTGCCGTGACTCGCATGTGAACTTAAGTGACACCCCATTCCTAATCCATAGGGTTCAATATGACATTGGTCCACCCTTTGCAGCTATAACAGCTTCAACTCTTCTGGGAAGGCTGTGCACAAGGTTCAGGAGTGTGTTTATGGGAATTTTTTGACCATTCTTCCAGAAGCACATTTGTGAGGTCACGCACTGATGTTGGGCGCGAATTCCTGGCTCTCAGTCTCTGCTCCAATTCATCTCAAAGGTGATCTTTCGGGTTGAGGTCGGGACTCAGTGCAGGTCAGTCAAGTTCATCCACACCAGACTCTGCCATCCATGACTTTATGGACCTTGCTTTGTGCACTGGCGGATAAATTGTCCAAAATGTCTTGCTATGCTGAAGCTTTCAGAGTTCATTTCACTGAAACGAAAGGGCCAAGCCCAGATCCTGATAAACAACACCACAACATAATCCCCCCTCCACCATACTTCACACTTGGCACAAAACAGTCAGACAAGTACCTTTCTCCTGGCAACCGCCAAACCCACTCATCCATCAGATTGCCAGATAGAGAAGCGCAATTTGTCTCTCCAGAGAACACGTCTCCACTGCTTTAGAGTCTAGAGTGGCGGCTTGCTTTACACCACTGCATCCGATGCTTTACATTGCACTTGGTGATGTGCGGCCTGGATGCAGCTGCTTGGCCATGAAAACCTATTGTATGAAGCTCTCTGCGCACTCTTCTTGAGCTAATCTGAAGGCCTCGGGAAGTTTGTAGGTCTGTAGCGATTGACTCTGCAGAAAGGTGGCGACCTCTTCGCACTATGCGCTTCAGCATCCGTTGACCCTGCTCCGTCCGTTTAGTTGGCTTAGCATGTCGTGACTGAGTTGCTGTCATTCCCAAACACTCCCATAATACATTCTTATTATACATTCTTGTAATACAGCTGACAGTTGACTGTGGAATATTTAGGAGCAAGGAAATTTCCCGACTTGATTTGTTGCACAGGTGGCATCCTATCACAGTTTCGCATTGGAATTCACTGAGCTCCTGAGAGCGACCCATTCTTTCACAAATGTAGGTAAAAACAGTCTACATGCCTAGGTGCTTGATTTTATACACCTGTGGCCATGGAAGTGATTGGAACAGCGGATTCTGATTATTTGGATGGGTGAATGAATACTTTTGGCCATATAGTGTACGTGGCCCTGCAATTGACTGGCGACCAGTCCAAAGTGTACCCCACCTCTTGCCTGACAGCTGGGATAGGCTCCAGCATCCCCCATGGCCCTGAGTGCAGGATAAGCGGCAGAAGATGGATGAATGAAGTTACTTTATTGGGGTTAACTTAAATAATGTGTTCGCTCAGACTTGAATGGAATCATCGCTTTTCAATACAGAGAAATTTAACCGTGAAATCAGTGTTAATGTTTATTATTTTCTGCTGCTTTAGTGATAAATAGTTATCAAAAGCCATGTTTATATTCTGAGTATTTTGAATAGAGTCAGGAGGACTGATACAGTCAGATATGACATTGGCTGAATGCCCATTTTGTTAAATCTACATTCAGTGGGGGAAAAAAAAAACTTTCATTAATATTTTTATTCATTTTTTCATTCATTCATTTATTTACTTACTTATTTTTCTATGTCGGCTGAGGCATCAGTGTCTTGATATTTATTGCCAATATTTGATTTACCATAATGTCACTGAGTTTCAACCTCTTTGGTCTTAGTGATGCCTGATGCAGTCTATGGCTTGGAGGTATTAAGCAGAATATTTTGAGACAGTTAAGTGGACTGTGGCAACATTTGAATGCTTCTCAAATATTGGGGAATTTTTGGATGAATTTTCTAAAGAAACTGGAGTCTCTCATTTTGATCCCAATTAATATCTATGATTTTCATCTGAAGTGTAGGATATTTTCATGTTGTTGGTGAAAGTCAGAATTATTCAAATGATGGAAAACATGATATATTTTACATAAATGATGTATCATATCTGAGTTCAATGACCTTGTCATTAAACATGAATATCAACCACATATATATATATATATATATATATACATTAGCCTATCCATAGTGTCCTGTACCTGGTTTATTTTTGTTTGGTTATTTTCATCATTCACATCACAACGTGTAATTGCTCCTCCTCAGTTTTTTTTTTCACCACTTAAGTTGGTTTGATGTCACTTCACACCCTCCTTTCTGTCACCGTGGATGTGTGTTCTGCCCTGCCCTCTTCCTTCTTAGCTGACTGCCTGCATGTCCATCTGCATGATTTTTATCTGAAACCATCTCCATTCCATCACATCCCAGCCTTTTGTGTGTATATTGGGCAAGAATGGCTGTAAACATGCACACAGACACATGGCAGCATAATCTCATCAGCTCCCACATCCGGATTTTTCCATATCTGATTCCTCTCAGAGCTATTTATAGCTGAGGAGGCCAAATCCTGACTGCAACATGTCGTGACCTGTGCTCCTGCCAGTCTTTATAGGAAGGGAGCACAGAACACATTGAGGCAATTCTGTCACGTGCGTGCTTGCGTCCGTGCATGCGTGCGTGTGTCTGTACTCTTCCCTAGCTGAGTTCCAGGAATATTAGTACCATGTTTACTCGCCTTGTGTTTTCCAAGGTTGACGCAAATGTTCTTCCATCCTGTGTTAATAGGCAGGTGGGTCTCTCCTCCCTGCAAGCTTCAAGAAGACAATACTTTCAATCAAATTGACCGAATGAGTGATTCATTAATAAATGACTGCAAAATAATGGACACACAGGCTATCTGTGTGTCTCAGTGTCCATGTAAATCAAACCATTGTGATTACGGTACAAAGGATATTCATATGTGGAGGGATTTTAACATTTTGACTGAAGCAGTTTTACACTGCTTTCAACAAGATTTAGCTAAGGCTATTGATTTTCATGTGAAGAAAAACCTTCCCTTTTATTTACTCTTTTTTGGTCAAAATTTTTTTTTTTGTTTTTTGTTTTTGTGGGTGTTATTGTGGTTTGCACTTCTGTTTCACTGAACGAAGCCCCCTGGTTCAATTCCGATTGTGGACCTTTCTGTGTAGAGATTGCATGCTCTCCCTGTTTTTGCATGGTTTTCTTCCTGTGTACTCTAGGTTCCCCCTACAGTCCAAAAACCCTTCCTCTATAAGATAAGTCATGTAAATAGTTAATTTAGCTGGGATAGGCTCTA
The DNA here is from genome assembly GCF_037954325.1 of Fistularia commersonii. NCBI lineage: Eukaryota > Metazoa > Chordata > Actinopteri > Syngnathiformes > Fistulariidae > Fistularia > Fistularia commersonii. The sequence goes on from NC_141285.1 coordinate 14,901,677, forward strand.
GACCCCACAACCCTGACTGCAAGATCAACAGTTTAGATAATGATTAAATGAATGAATACGAAACTGGTCAAATTGAGCATACGGGATCTTTCAGAAAATATTTTTTTATTCAATTGGCAAACAAAATTAACAAAAAGATGTATTAAAGCAATCGATCCCTTAATTTCTATCGTAAGAAAAACATTGCTGTAGGATAAATAACTTTGGAACGATAGCAGCTACAAGCCAGAGCACACATAAGTAGTTTTGGTAGTAAATTAGAGTGCCTCTGTCAAGATCATGCAATTTTTCAGATACTGTATTCTTCTATTCAGGAGACTAATTGTGGGGAGGTTGAAGAAGCCGTTGTGTCTTGTACAGCATCCTTCTCTGTGTGACAAAATATATGCTAACATCCCCACCATTTCTTCAGAAAATGAGATATCCCAGTAATGTTCACATTAATATAATATCTGCACTTTGATTAAATTCAGTTCTCCACATCAAGTCAAGACAAGTGAGATTTGACACCAAATCACAACATTGTTGTCTTATGGGACTTTATATACAGAAGATGTCTTGAACACATTCTTTAAAATGATTTACCAAAACTCAACATCCCCCCATGAGCAAGCAGTTGGTGTCAGTGATGAGTAAACACTGCCTTTTCTTGGCTGAAACCTTGGACAGATCCAATCCCAACGTGGGTGGCCTTCTGTCTTGACCGTTTGGGGTATACAGAGAGAGAGCAAGCGAGAAGGACATAAGGACAAAGCAAGTGTGATCAAGGCAGCAGGGGGTGCGTGAGGGTTGGAAGGGACAGGTACAAATTATCTCTCAGTAATAATAACAGCAGTGCTGACTGTTAGATGCCAATATCTGAGATGATCCAAAAATAGCTTTGAAATTCATAAAAGAAATACGATGATGGAGGCTGGCAAAACCACTGCTTTAGATCAAGAGGAGTGGGAAGATACAAAGAGAAGTCATGTAAATAGTTAATTTAGCAACATCATTCATCCAATTGGTACATTGTAAGTTCTATGTATAGTATTTTTTTATAGTATTATTATCATTATTATTATTATCATTATTATCATTATTGTCATTATTATTATTGTTACTGTTATTATTATCATATGTTATTTGGCCTGCTACTGAACTTCCCTGCTGCACCAGACACTTACCAACCACTCTTAAGTATGGAATTATAAAGAATCATCAATCTTCTCTCATCTGTGGGGAAAACAACATTATGCTCTCAGTGATAATACAGACAATGATCACAACAGCCATCTGATGCAAATCTACTACCTTATAGTAAATTACCCAAATATATTCCTCCTTGGCAGCACATTAGCCTTGCACATCATGCGAAATGCTAAATGCAGTCCTACTAATCCTATACAAAATCCATGTATGATAAATGATGGAACATGACCAATGGTCAAAAATGGTCTGTAAAAACAGCATGTCAGCATTTGACTTATCTGTTTATTAGTATTTGAAATTGACCATATTCTTATTCAAAGTGAACAAAGTATTGAGATCTTTTTTTTTCTTTTTTTGTCATTTCTATTTTGCATCATTAATGATTCATGAGCTGTGATATTGTGGGGTACATGCAACTTTATTTTTTTTATCCATTCTGGTATTTTTCTACTGCAACATAATTACACAGTTGAAATAGGTCATAGAGATTGCTTGAAAGGGAACATTTATATTGCAAGAAAAGATTTAAATCAAAAAATGATCATGAGGGAGACTGATCATTCTTCTTGGATCTTGGATTGATTTATCCACCTCCTGACATAAATCTCCCCAAGCAAATGTAGTGTACTTTACAAATGGAGAGAAGCAGGAAAAGCATAAGAAAAATTAATGTTTTAGGAATCTAACCTAAATCTGCATATGTGCATGTGAATGTTTGAGTATGTGTTGTTTGTCTGCTTGCCCTGGAGAATACTAATACCGCTACCTGCACTGCCATGATAAATTAGTTTTTTTTTGTGTTCTAGGTTTGGCAATATCACTGAGAAAGCGTTTGAACTTGTGTGTTGTTAAAAACACACTTTACTGTGAACATGTGTCTTACAGTGTGTGCTGGATCAATACATTAACCCCGACAATGTCTTAGATTAAATGGGAAAGCTGGTACGATCCTTTTTGTCAATATCTCATATGTCGCTCAGTAAAACTGTGTGTGTGTGTGTGTGTGCGTGTGTGTGTCAGGGGGGCATGTATATCACTTCATGTTTGTCTGAAAGGAATTGGTGCAATGTGTTGTGTCCATGACAACAGCTTCTCAATAGTCTTCTGTTGTCTCTTTCATGGATGACAGTTGACAGTTTTCAAACAATGGACTATTTGATTGAGACTGGATGTCAAAGATGCCCTCTCCTTCATTTTCTTCCATCCTCTCCTCTGCCGTTTTGTTGATCTATTAGTAAATACAGTTACAGCAATTTTTATAGCATCCCAAGTCTCCTATCTCTTTGCAGCTCCACCTCATATATGTGTTCTTTCCATATGTATGATGAGATAATCTCAATATTTATTCTGTTTGTCTATGAGTGCATGTTAATGTACTTTTTGTGTGTTAATCAGCAGTGTGCAACCATTGTCTGTGACTTTGCAAAAATATGTGTGTGTGTGTGTGTGTGTGTGTGTGTGTGTGTGTGTGTGTGTGTGTGTGTGTGTGTGTGTGTGTGTGTGTGTGTGTGTGTGTGTGTGTGTGTGTTAAGGTCTTTGAATGACTTTGTTGTTTGGATCATTTGGTGTCTGTTGATTGGATGCTGAATAAGCAGTGTGGCATGCTTGATGTCAGCAGAGATGAGCAACAGCATTTGTCTTCAATTGGACTGGCATGAGTCAGGACATTGGTAAATGATAAATTATTATGGCAGGTTTTTTTGTTTCGTTTTTCTACAACTGAGGCTGAGAAATGGAGGACATTGTAATTGCGAGTAGCATGCAATCTCTTAAACATTTTCATTTATTTATAACAGCATGTGTTGAGCTGATTTTGTGTTACTTGAAATGTTATTCTCACCCAACAAGAATATTGTTAGATTTTTTTTGTGCTCTGGTGGCAAACTGGTGATGGAGCCTCAATCCTTGACACAAAAGATATAACCTCATCAGGTAGACCACAGGGGCAACTGGCTGTGTGCCATGATATACATTCCCTCCTGCTGAAGTTGATGAGATGCTGCCACAGAACTGGCACAAACTCAAATCTGCTGAATACCTTCACCACTTTACCACTAGCGAACATAGCCAGCTGTAGGATCATTGTTTGGATTGTGAAATTGCAAACACAGGCACACACTATTATAAAGGGCAGAGTTAATGTTTCAGAAAGTCTGACCCCTATATCCATATTTTAAAGTATACTGACCTCTACTGGATATTCATTGAAGTTGCACTTGATGTACAAAACCTTGACTATAAGCATGAAAGTGCATTCGTGTGACTCCTGTGAGTGTTCATAACATCAACGTGTCATTTGTGTGGACTAGCGGTCCTCAAGAAAATATTCTAACCACCTTATTCTAACAAAATATCATTAATTTTCTTGGGTTAGGGTTCAGCTGTCTTTAATCAATACATGCCAATTCAAAGTTTTGACAGATGTGCAAACTTTTCTTTATTCTCACTAGTATATTTATTGAGGGGCAGTTTTTGGGCTTAGGCTTTGTCTTATATTATAACTGGGTTTTTGTTAAGTTAGGGTGAAAACTGGCATTTGGCACTCACTTCTGGTGGTCTGGGTTTGGGCTGCATTGTCCTCAATATGATAGTTGTTACCAGTTTGCTGAGCAGATTTATTGAACAACTGCATTTCTACACCACATTCATGCCATCATATTTCTTCCTCTCACTTTAATATTATGCGCACCTTCCCCTGTGTTATTTGTGTCTCCTATTACAGTATGTTGGTGTGTCCCTTTTCCATCATTTTTTGTTTCTTCTTTCCCCCTGACATTCTAGCCATGCTGCACCTGCTTGCTGGTACTGGGAAATTTGATGCTATCTTATCCCGAGTTTGATTTATGCTATAAATAATACATTGTTTCTTTCAAACCCTCCACACTACGTTGTTTTTGTACTTTATATTTGCTTGCAAAGATGGACATTTCCTGGATTCCAGTCCATATATCTATGAGCAGCTCCAAACCTTGTTTGTTTGTTGGTCCACCTGGGTTGCTGTTCCACATGTATTGTGCCGAGTCACTTGGCATAACCGCAACTAATATAGTGATTCTCATTTATAAGATGAACTGTCAGTGGCATACTAAATAAAAATGAATGGCATAATGGGCCCCATTCAGATAGGATGAATAGCTGATCAAGTATTTTTTTAAAAGCTTTACAATAGTGACTAGATCATGAGAGGAAGCACATGCATCATCAACTTAGGTGATGTATGACAACATGTGTTTTGAATGTGTTAATATACTTGCACTGAAAAGATGGTCTTACCTGTCTCTTAATACTTGTTCACTCGCCTGTTTGGAATGAAGGCTTTTGAGTCAGTGGGAGTCCTTAGCTGCTCTGAGGAGAGTATTGGAGGTTTTTATGCACTTATCCTCATGTCAATATTTCCACTGTCTTTCTGGCTGTTAATTAGAAAAGGTAAGTGGCATTTTCCCAGAGTGTATGAGTGATTTTTTTTTTATTTTTGCCACCTTTGTTTTTTGTTCATAGCTATGGCAGTGTAGTGTGAATAGTCAATAGAATTACTTATGTTTGTATGATGATTAGGTTTTGTTAAAAGAGTGTATTTTTCCATTGCATGTACAATATTGGTGTTTAACATAGCACATTTCAAATAGCATACATCAATCGGGTGGATTCTTCTTTATAAACAAGGCAAAGCTATATAAAAAATGCATTTATGTATTTATTTTAGTTGTTGTATAACCCTGACTCCCAAACCCTTATTATCTCAATAGTATATGGCTACTCAAAGCTATAGATAAGACTAAATAAACAATGGATAAACAATAAATGTGTCCGATAAATGTATTTAAAAACAGCTGGAATTTATGAAATAGATTGGATAAAAAGTCAATGTCAGAAGGCTGTTTTAAGATGTATCCGGGGATTTAAAAGCAGACACTCTCCAAAGATCAATCAACCACAGAACCAAGCTGCCATTACAACTAAAGCTCTTTGACATTGATCTGAACCCAGACTCATTTAGCCATAAATATCTATCTAGCCTTCTTCAGCTTGAACAAAACATACTCGTATTCATTTGTACCCTGCCAGATCAAAAAGATGTAGATCATGACAAGAACATGTGTAGAACATTGGAAGGACCTGAGGTATAAATAAATTGATGTGTAGGTGTTTTAGGTATTTCAAATATATTGTTCTGTGTTTTGTTGTAAGTTGGAAAGGCAGGTTCAGATAGGGGTAAAATTCCTTAAGAGTATAAAAAATGTTACGAAGCATCCTGTCATGCATTTGTGAGATCACGTTGACCCTCTTGATGTCTGTTATTTGCCCTTTGCCCACTAGATGTCACAGTTTAGTTGACCCAGGACTTCAAAAAAACCCACTAAATTTTCTTACCTAGCAAATGATCTCTCCAGAGTTCTATTATATCTCTATTGACCCTCTGTGAGGCTCAGCTCAGTGGGACACACATAAAAGAAGTCAATTTGGCCAGATATCCTCTCTTGTAATTGATTTCATGCAATTTCTGTATGTTCATCTGAGTGCTCCTGTTGAAAGCACCAGGAGGCCCACAGTTGGAGGAGTATCTCAGCAATTTTATCAGTTTTCATATGGTATTTTTTTTCCTTAGGAGGACTTAACAATATGACTGTGTGTGTGTGTGTGTGTGTGTGTGTGTGCACATTCCTTGCATAACTATGTTTGCCTGTTTGGAAAAACTGCTTTCTTTAGCATGGTTAGACAAGCTTTATTGTTACAGAGATCAATAACCATGTTCTCAAATTGGAGCATTCGTGGATTACAGAAATCAATTCTCCAAGACATGGAAGCTTAACTGCTGTGCAGTCTCTGCTGCTTTTTAGAATGAAATATATATATTATTCTACTGCACCCAGTGAGGCCATTAATTCGTAGGAATGTCAATCTATGTGAAGATGCTCTTTATACTTGCATGAGTTGGAAAATCCCTTAACTTCAGTTTATCATGATATTCTTCACCCCTATCAGTGCAAATGGGATAAATTGTCTTCACAATTTAGGCCCTATCAATTGACCTGCTTCCCCTCACATCCCACAGCATCTCTTACAGTATATTTAGCAGCAGCAGAAATTTGGAAAAATCAATGACAGCCTGTGGAGAAAGAAAGGGAAGTGAAGCAATTTGTGTTCTGATTAGACCCGGCTCTCTTTGTCCAAAAGAGGCTTCTCCCCACTCAGTTGGGCATCTCCCCTCGCTGCAGTGTGTAGTTCTGTTTGTGAGTGGGTTGGGGATTGCTGTATGAGTTGGAGCTCACAGGATCAGAGATTTCCATTGGCATATTGCGTGTGACTGCTTCTCGTTTTTGATGTTTACTTTTGATATATATACAGTACGTGTTCAGTCCCCAAGTAATTGAATAGAAGTCTTGTCACTAGTTGCCAGAGAACAGTTCCACAATATGATCTAAGGTCAGGCAGGTGTAACATGAGGGAGTAAACATTCCTAACGTTGCAGTAACTTGAATTAACCTAGGTCATAAAGCTATCAATACTTCTTCCTTCATGACTTTGACTTTTTTTCCCAAATACCTTGTCAGAATAATCTTTAACAAAGATTTCCGACGCATCTGAAATCAAGACTCAAGCTAGCCTCTAATCAGACACCAAAACATGACTTAAATGAAGTCAAAGAGTCTTGTCTGATATCCCTTTCAACTCAAATTGGATGTCTCAGGTTTGGGTAATCCCTCTAGTAAAGTAAAATACCACCAATTATACTGCTTACGGGGTGCCAACGCTGTATGGTTTAGTGACAGTGGCATTGAGGAAAAGACAGGAAGCAAAGCTGGAGGCAGCAGAGATGAAGATACTGGAGTCTCTTTAGGAGTGACAAGGATGGATAGGATTAGGAACGAGTCCATCAATGAGGGACAGCACATGTTAGATGTTTTGGAGATAAAGTCAGAGAGGCCAGACTGAGATGGTTTGGACATGTACCGAGGAGCAATCGTTAATATATTGGTAGAAGGATGCTGAGACTGGAACTGCCAGACAGGAGGCCTGGAGGACTACCAAAGAAGAATAGATTTATGGATTGAGTCTAAAAGGACATGAGATAAGTTTTGTGAGAGAAAAAGGATTTAGAGAATAGGATTGAATGGAGAAAGTTGAATCACTGTGGCAAACCCTGAGAGGAATAGCTGAAAAAGACTAATGTGACCGTCCCCACTTGTATAGCACTTTACACCAGATCACATGCACCCATTCATACCCATGGGGGCAGATGTCATGTCATTGCAAGGTGTTAACCAGGCCACTGGGAGCAACATGGGGGTCAGTGTTTTCCCAAAGAACACTTTGACATGCTGGCAGGAGGAGCGAGGGATTGAACCACATCTTCCAATTGGAGGGATGCTCGCTCTACCACCTGAGCTGCAGCATCCCCGAAGAAGACACTGTGTAACAAGAAACAAACTTCCTGCCATGCATTATAGAACCCACTTAAAAACTTGAATACAACTGTCTCTTCATGTGGAATTCAAGTTCCATAGAGTTAATCTTATCACCTATGACCTTAAGAGTGTATGTAGGTGTAAAGTAAAGTTCATTAAAAAGCAGTGAGTAGTGGAGGATAGCAAAGGAATAGAGGACACATCTGTAGGTCCAATTTTCAACTGTGACAGCTGGAATGAGGTGAAAAATCCTCCTGGAGTGGAGAGGTGCTGGAGGGTTATAAAGAATAGATGCCTCTTCCCCCTCTCCTTAGTCACTTGGGCTCTTCAGTTTGTCCTTCACTTGTCCCTCCGTGGTCTGTTTATATCCATCTTTCCTTACTTCTTATTACTCTCTTCCGCCAGCAGGTCTCACACAATAGCCTGCATGACATCTCTTGTCCTCTGCTCTCAGTTCCTTCCCCAAAATGTCAATCCTTAGATAAGGTAGTTGGTAGAAAAAATAATTTTAACCGGCATGCCGGCCTCAGATTTTATTCTTTTTCCTCTGCTCTTTGTCGTGAGTTTATTTGGTACATTATTTCTCTGTTTATGTTGACCATATCAGCAACAAGATCTCAACCTAAATATAGCTAGTGCACGTTACTGCCCAAAGAGTGATGAGAAATGGTCTGCTGGTGTTTGTTTGCCCTCCTGTCATGTGAAAGACCAACTAAGTCACTTAAGATAAGGTTTTCTGTCACCTTGTCTGACTCACGTGTGTTTTTGGATACTTGTGATTTTGTTTGTGTGTGCACGCCCTCGACATTATAGTGATGGCATCCACACAAGTCTCAGGGAAGTGACACTCTGCTCTGTAATGAGACACGCTGGCCTGGCTGAAAGTATAGCAACCACATGTCAAAAGACACACAACAGCAGATATGGATGCAGCCACATTTGTCCGACCCCTACTGCTTTACCTTTTGCATCCCTTCCTCAGTCTTCGGAAAGAGGTCGAAGATAATCTACATTGAGAGCAAAGTAAAGGGGGAATACATTTTTGATTATTTTTGTAGCAGACTGTAAACTGATACCCTCACTGGGAAGCGTTATGGGAGATTCAGGTTCTCAGAATGAGGAGTACCGTCACAGCCTAACAGGCTTTGTTTTACTGATTTGCTTGTGCAAACGTAGCAAGATGACTGCAACTCTATTCTTCCAAGAGAATCTTGTCATTGATCAAATGTCTTGGCCTCTTTGGAAGCAACATTGCTTCGCAAACAGCAGAGCAGAATAAAGCAAACAGTTCTGAGTGGAAAGACAAACTTAAGATATTGGCACATGATGATATGGGCCTCTTTTCCCTTTTAAGTAAAAGTGGTCTAATAATCTAGAGTGTTCTTTACCAGTCGTTCCCTGATGAAGAAATCAGCCACAAAAATCCATTCAATCTTCATAGTAACTCTCAAGAAAAAAATGAAGACTCAGCTCTTTCAAAAAACACATCCACACTTTATATACTAAAGAGCATAAAAGATCAAGAAAATTGAGAGAGAAAATCACCCTCTGTCTATTCTCCAGGATCTGCATTTTAGCTGTGTTATATCTATCATATCCATCATATTCTAGCTCTGTCTTGTGGTTCTTGTTCAGAGGATTATCTCCTCATGATATACTTGCCCATTTTACATTATGTATGAACACTCAAACATCAATTGCTTTGATTAAAAGCATCTCCAGAATGAATATGTTAAATTGTAACAGCAGATGTAGTTTATAGGAAACTTCCAATAGTTTCAAAAAGGTTTAATTTAATGTCATGTCTGCTTTCTGGAGTAGTAGCTGCAGAGTATGGAGGGGTTTTGTTGTATGTTTGTTTGTTTGTTTGTTTGTTTGTTTGTTGGACATCGTGAAATTGGCCTTCATGATAATGAGATGCCTACAAGAAAAGTAGTTACATGCATTAGTTCTGCAGAATTTAAGTCCTCTATGTAATTAAGCATTTTTCTTGCTTTTATTATTGCACTGTTGGGTGTTGCAGTGGTTTCACCTCTCAGCCGGAAGGCCCCTGGTTCGATTCCAACGGGGGCCTTTCTATCTGGGGATTGCATGTTGTCTGCATGGGTTTCCTCCAGGTTCACCATTTTCCTCCCACAGTCCCAAAGCAGGAGGTTCAACGGAGACTCTTAAATTGCCCAGACATGTGAATAAAAGAGTGAATGGTTTTATATCTCTAAATGCATCCCTGTGATCCAATGCCGACTGTTCCATGGTGAAACCTGCCTCTCGCCCAATGAAAGCAGCGATGGCCCCCCGGATTAATTATCCTGCAGTCTTAATAGCAGAATAAAGGGTATTGAGAATGAATACTGCACTGTCAGTGGTATAGGGTTCACTTATTGATCTGATGAGGCCTGTCATTCATAAACTGCCATGTCACAGACAAAATTATTATGAATGTTATACTGCATTCATTGCACTGGATGATGATTCATTCTTGGTCTGTGAATATGAGTTATGTATTGTGCCATGCAAATGATCTCACAAAGGATGTGCTGTAATCTAATTATTCACAAAGACATTCAGGGTAATTTGGGGAAGACTGTAAATTAATTAAATTGCATTTCTGATTATGATTTTGACCTTGAGTGATAAAATTGGGCTTAAATTGTTTTGGGATGATGCTTCTATTTTTTCTTGTGTTATAAATTCAACACCATTCCTTTACTGCCATGCACTGTCACTAAAAGCCTAAACTCACTCTCTGCAAGACTGTGCAGTGATTATTGTAGCTCAGACCTAGGTGATGGAAAGACAGCCTTTGGATTGTTAAGTCATTTAATTGTAGAAACCAAACAGGATCAACATGGACAAACAGTAATGCCCCTAATTCACAGAGTAATCGTGGTGAATTTTTGGTATCCTGATATATAGATTTACTTTGCATTAGTGAAAGGTATTTACTGATATTAAATGATCAGTGGGATGTCATGATTGCGATTCAACCCAATAATTTGTGTTTCCTTTTACTTTTTCATAAGCTTTAAGTATAAATCCTTAATTTTCCCGCAGTAAGTTGTTCATTCAAATGCATATGAGCCCCCTCAAATTATGTACAGATGTCAACAATCTTGCGTTCCCTTTGAAACACATCTGAAAAGTTAATGAGACATTGCATCAACCAGCAGGGATGCAGGCTACAAAACAAATTCAATATGCAGAGAAAATACACATTGGTGTTTAGGGCTTGAAATTAGATAAAAATAAAAAAATAAACAAATTCTCTTTTTCTTTCCCCTTAAATAATTCTGGTTTTAAACACTGTTCTCCTGTTACCAAGGAAACCATATTAGCCAAATCAATGAAGGTAATGCCACAGGAAGGGGCAACTCCCCAACCCACAAGAGTGTGTGTGTGTGCGTGTGTGTGTGTGTGTGTGTGTGTGTGTGTGTGTGTGTGTGTGTGTGTGTGTGTGTGTGTGTGTGGAGAGAGAGAGAGAATGAGAGAGAGAATGTTGGTGTGTGTGGGCAAGCATCCATTTGTGTGTATGTTCCACTCTATGCCATCTCCCAGTCATCCTCTCCCCTTCTCTTTATCAGACGCCTCTCCCTCCTTTCCTCCCTCCCCCTTTCTCTCCTTCTTTCCCCCTCATAACACTTGCTTCCTGACAACCACTGCCAAAGGACTAGCAGCGCAGCACATCCCCAGATTCCATCACTCGAAGGGGCCTCGAACAAGAAAGAGTAGCAAAGAAAACAGCCTTAAACTTGGGCACAGCATTCTAAGTAGCTGCCGTAGCAATCGGGAACTACGCAGCCTGTAGCTCTGGCAGTGAGGTCCCCACAAGGGGACTAAGTGGGATGACAGAGGCCAGGTTTTAGGTGGCAAAGGAGCTGCAAAGCCAAGACCTCAGTTACTTTATTATCATCTTCTAATCGTAACTGACTGAATCCTTGTAGTAGTCTACGATAGGCTACTACAGTGGACAAGAGTGAGAAAGTTAGTTAAGGACAACTAAGCTCAGCTCAAGTTTGTAAAGAAATTCATGTTTGGTAGAGTTGGATAGTTTCTTGTGTTGCTGGACAGAATCGGCCCTGTCTGGCTGATCTGGCTGAGTGGCACAGTGTTGGGCGATGACAGTGATCACCCAAAATGCTGACTCTGGATGGCTTGGAGATGATCGCTGTGCTGGTGGTCATGGGTCTCTTCATCAAAGTCCTGGAGCAGTTTGGGATGTTTGAGCCTGTCGGTGGAGAAGGTAAAGGCATTTGTCTATATGTCACTTCGATGTTCAGAAAGTTTTTGGAAAGTTCAAAAACTAGTTCAGAGATTTTCATCATAGCTGTGACTGTGTGAGAATGTCTTTTTTGTGATGATCTGCAGTGTCCCTTCCTTCTGGTCTTGAGTGGGCTCCAGTTATGTCTGAGGGTTTGGATTACCAATGCAACTGTGGGTCTCTCTCTCTCTCTCTCTCTGTCTCTCTCTCTGTCTCTGTCTCTGTCTCTGTCTCTGTCTCTCTCTCTCTCTCTCTCTCTCTATATATATATATATATATATATATATATATATATCTTTCTCTCTCTCTCTTCCATTCAAACTGACATACACACACAAACACACACACACACACACACACACACCGTAACTTGAGTTATGTGTGAGGCGGCCTCCCTTTGCCCCAGGGGTGTGTGCTTTTACCCTTTAATCGATAGCACTATGGACAGAGTGGGTCTGAGTGCCGTGCGAAAGCTCTCATCTCATTGAAGTACGTCAGCCTTATTCTCAGTGTCCTCATTAGCCAGTGTCTTTGCCAAGAGAGAAAACGTGGAACATTTTAATTTCTGCAGATCATAGATCAACATGTTGTGGTTTGTCTGGCAAAATCTTGTCTGATGTATTTAATTTGGCTCGAGAACATTTGACCAAATAAATGTAATCTCAGGCATATCATGCAAAGCAAGCTCTTAGTCCTCATTGATCTCTTTTGGCAAAGCAGTCAATATAGGGATCACACACTTGGAGTTAGATGTAATGACATATGGCTGTCAGCATGCACATCTTGTTTGTTATTTTCTCGTTGCTTTTTCCTTGCAGGAAAGTTGGACCTCTTATCACTGACTCAGTTGTATATTTTGTTCATCTGCCCAGAACTCACACATCTTTTCTAACATACTGACAGGGTTGTAAATTTCTCCTCTCATGACAAGAACTTTTGATAAAGCTTCTCTAATCTCATTTTTAGTCTGTATGACAACTATGTAGTTCATTTGCTCTTGATGCTATACCATGAGGCTTATACTATTCATGATACACCTGTTGGACCACTAATTTGTCAGGGTGTGTCAAAGGTCACATTCCCCTTGAAACTTCTTTTCTGATCATATTCTACTGTGTTCTTTCCTTTACCAATACACAGGAAAGGTGCAGTTTTTATTCCTATTACACACTGATCATACGCTTTTTTTAAACATATTTTAAGGGAAATGGCAGCACTAATAAGTCTGTGTCTGTGCCAAATTCCCTGTGATTACTTAAGCTAATGAAATTTCTCTTTAATGGAATAGTCAAATGGCAGAATGTCTGTTTCACTTGCACAGTCTGCAAAATCACGTTCTCACTGGGGGTTTGGAATATTATACTCCCCATAGTTCAATCTAAACGTGATATACATGGGACCCTGCAAAGGGTCTGTGTTGTGTTTATGCAAAACCATTTACACTAATGACCTCAGTCAATAGATTCATTCATCATATTAATTTCACCTATGTTTTCCTTTGCAGCTGACACGTTCCCTTTCATATTAATTGGTAATCTACCTCTCTCTGAATTCTTTCAGTTGCCGTTGTAATTTTTTAACAGAGGAAGAAATGTTCCCTTCCCTTATTGTGGATCTCATTCAAGTAGATTTTTGTCTATTTATTCAGTCAATCATCTGTAAGCTGTCTATGGGTTGTGTTCACTTCAGTGATGCAATTTTACACAACACAGAATAAACAATGGGAGACATTTGCTCTGCAACTCCTCCCCTTCCAGAATGGAGTTTAAAAGGCCTAATAGACCGACGGATGCATAAAACATTCTCGGATGTGGTTAGCTTCAGACTTTAAATTCTGTTTGGAATGTTGGTTATCATTTATCACTCCGAGTCTTTGAGCTAAAATTTGTTTTGAGATTCTTTTCCAAAGCCAAAAAAAGTCACCATTCTAAAATTTGCAAAGTTGCACCTGTGCTAACGTGTTGAGTATTTATCGTTTTCTGGAAATAGACAGCTGTTGGCTTTTGAATTTTGTGATATTTCCAAATGTCTGATTTCAGGGCAGTGCAAAAAAATTTGATTGAAGGATGTTGAAATAGCCTTATAGTGACATATGTTAAATCACTGAAAGGCGGTTGCAAACATTTCAACTTCACATTTTTGAGTGGAGGTGAACTTCCAGAAGTGGTGTTTCGAGAAGCTGAAACAAAAGTAAGTTTAAATATTAATGATCAAAATATCTTTGGCCATCATTATTGGCAAAGTCATAGTGCAAGCCAAACACACAGTGAGTCATAAAGATATGGAGATACTTCCATTACTTTAATGAGCCCTGCTGGGGAGAAAAGGCAGGAACGTATACATGTGCCTGTTTTGTTTTGTTTAGATGGGTAGGAAGTGTGTGTGTGTGTGTGTGTGTGTGTGTGTGTGTGTGTGTGTGTGTGTGTGTGTGCGTGTGCGTGTGCATGTGGGCGTGCTTGTGCGTGTGCGTGTGTGTAGAGGATTCACACAGAATGTCTGAGGGGCACTCTAGTCAGAATGTGTACGATCAAGGCTCCAATTGATTTGAAGCTTATAGCTAATGCTATTTATGTGGTGGGTATGATGTTGAGCTTTTATCAGTGGGGTTAAAAGGTCTATAGTTGATGCACCATATCAGAAGAAAGTGGCCCTGCATAATAGTATCTTAATGTTACATTCACTCCCAGAAAATTCCTTATACATCATAGCAAAAACTTTCATTCATTCCTTGCATTTCATTGACATCTGAGGACTTTCACCTATAATAATTCATACGCGGAAAAATTCCAACCAGACCAGGGGGTAGATCTTCTCCTTCTCTGGATACAAGTTGTTCAGCTATTGAAGAATGCAGCTATAGACCTGTATCTGTCACCGATATTTAATTCTCATGGTGCGTAATGCAGTGGACTGTTGTATTGCAAGTCTCTTCCTTGATAGTTATGGCATTTTGCCAGATTCTCTGGGATCATCTTCAGCCTCCGATTTTGATAATAAATTAATCTGGCACTGAGCTTAAGGACCTCTTGTATATGTGGGACATGCTCCAATGCTGCTTCATCACTTCTGAAAGACCTTTGAACTGCTGTGTCACTGTCTCGTCTCTCCTTGTCTTTGTATCTCTGATTCATCAGCAGCACAAACCATGAAATGTGGGTGCATTACATGTGTCATTATGGCTATATAGCTAAGTCTACATTTTAGATTGTGTTCTGTGGATAATAGAGGCTGAACTTTCAAGGAATTGGATCCAATGACATTCTTAAAAAGATTCCGGAGTGGTGCAGGAGAGAATTAATTTTTGGAAATATTTGATATCTTGGTCAGACACATTTGTTGCTGGGAAAAAAAGTTACACAGTCAGATTTGTTCTGCTCTTTGACAGACCTCTTCGTGTGGGACAACTCTATCCCCTGATAAACTGATTCATTCATAAACGCAAATGGAATTGGTATGGAAAAATACCTTGATCTGTCATGATTCAAAAACTCCCATCTCACGCCCTGATATCAAACACCAGTGTGCTGCTCAAGGACACTTTAGAGACTGAACCAGCAACTCTATTATCAATAGACAGTACAGTTCCCTTCGTGATCTACAGCCACCATAAATAAGAATAAGAATAAGAACAACTATAAGAACAACTTTATTTATCCCGAAGGAAATTGTTGTGCCAGAGTTTCAAGTAAAACATAACAATAATAAATAATAGTAGGAAATTGTATAAACAGTATGAAAAGAAGGGGGGGGGGGGGGGAATAAGAAATACAAATAAAACTGTAAAGTGTCAAAGTAACAAGTCAAGGCTATCAAGTGTCTTAAGGTCTTAAGTACAAAGATTTTGAGATTCCCTGCGGCTGAAGGAAATCTCAAGTTGTAATAGCAGCTCAGCCCCTGCATGAATATGATGGGACATCATTGGTCAGCATGGAGCAATGTCGCATGTAGCACGTGGTTCTGTTTTCTTTGTGCACACAAGCTCAAGTTACATATGAACATACATATTTTATGAGTTGATTATTTTTCATTAGGCTTCTTCAACTGCAGTGCCCAAAATGTCTTATCGTATAGTTAGTTTTGTGAAAGCAAAGGTTCTTTGGCTGTTCTGTTTTTTTTCTGAAAAATGAAAGGATAAAATATTGCATTGAATATTGACTTATTCTTTTTTATGCTGCGTATTAAAAAAAAGCATTGTTGAGAGTTAATAAACCAGAGTGAAAAGATTCATCTCCAATATTCCCCAGACATAAAATAAGTTGTACAGAACCATTAAACATTCAATCATATCCCAAAGGTTTTTATACCTCTAGAATGTCCTTTTCATGTTTTTAAAAGGAAAATTTGACATTAAAACAGTTAAATATGTTACATTTAAAACAACAGTACTTTTCAGTGAAAAAGATAACAAAAATATAGTTTTACATGCATTATCATGTCACAGCTATTTTTGTGAGGTGCCTTTAGGTACTGTAAATTTATTTGCCGAGTATTACATTTTCCCCAATCTTTGGACAAAGCAGTCAGGAAAAAAATGAGAATCACAAAAGGATTTTCGCTATGATCAGCACAAGGTATGTACCGGTAAGTGTGAGGGAGAGAGATAAGTGCAGGTAAATTGCTTTGCGGTCAGCAGAGGACCGATTTAAAATCAAGTGCACTGACACACGCATATGCGCGCACACACACACACACAGCTATGTCCATCTACCCTCATTGTAATTGCCCTTCAGTAGATACGCAAACTATCTCCTGAAGGGTACAATCAGCTGTACCTCACTGTTTACATTCCAATTTGCACTTTTTCAGTTTGCGCACTCTTTGCTGACATTGCACTGTACTTGTCAAACAGCTATGGACTACCTCAGAATATGCATGGATTACTTGCACCTGGGTTTGCACGCCCTCAATTTCCGCTTTTCAACAAGCACTTGTTTAATTTGCTCATCCATCTCTTACCCAGGCACAATAATTGAGAAACTGGTATACAGTCCCATCTATATTGTTTACATTTTTCTACAGAGATGGCATTTCTACACTATCTTCCACATGCTGCCTTTTATTGTTCTATTATGCATTCATTTTATACCTATGTTATTACTACATTACTAATATGTGTGTTAAACTATATGGCATTTACTAAGGGCAGCAAAGAAATCATTTAATCATACAGGAACAACAGGTATAATTTCGGTGCATATGTAACAGTAAATGCTTTGAATTCTCCTTGAATCCATTACCTAATAGAGAAGTGTGTGTGTGTGTGTGTGTGTGTGTGTGTGTGTGTGTGTGTCTATGTGTTATTGTGATGTCATTTTGGATTTCACTGCAGTGTTTTCCACACTGTAGAGATCTGAGTACTTTATAATTGTCAGTTAGGTGCAAGTAACCTGTTTAGAAGCTCTGACTGGGCTTCAGATGCGAGGTATACCATCATAGTCCTATATTATTTATTTTCTACTTTCAATAATGTTTTTAGTGAGAACTTGAATCCTTACTTCAGGGGGAAACTGAAACAAAGGCAGGTAAATAGCCTTCACGACATTTGACATGTACCTTGGTTTTGGCAAACTTTATAAACAATAATAAATTCTCTATGAATATAAAGGAAACTGTCCTTGGTGTCCTTGCCTCAGTCTCTTTTTCTCCCTGTTCCTCTGATGCCCAGCCAGCCAGGGACATGGGCGGGACATTTAATACACAATTCTCTCTATCCTTTGCCATCGTCCTCTCTCTGTATATCTCTCTTCCCCTGTTTTCCTTCGCCCTGTGTCTATTTCTTTTCCTCTGGCTCCCCTTCCCTCTATTTGATTAAACCAGGTGTTTGTGCTTGTGCGAGTGTGTGTGTGTGTGTGTGTGTGTGTGTGTGTGTGTGTGTGTGTGTGTGTGTGTGTGTGTGTGTGTGTGTGTGTGTGTGTAAGAGAGAGAGTGAGAGAGAGCGAGAGAGAGAGAGAGAGAATTGGAAACTGTATTTCTGTGGCAAGTACTTTTTGGATTATGAAAAATAAATCAGAATTGTTGATGTACTGTAGCTCTTTTTCCGACACTCATTTGCAAAAGGATGATAACACTGGGAATAAGCAAATTGAGTCACACACATGCATGTCCTTGAAACTATCCCTTGCTGGAATTTAAAAGATTTGTAATAATGCAGTTCTGTCGCTTGTTTAAAGGCCTTGTTCTGCATGTACCTGTATTTGCAAAGTGCACATATTAAGAAAAGATGATTCTGGACTTTAGGCAGAAACATCTAAAAATTATTCTGCATAGTTTGTGAGATTGAAACACAAAAGGTCACCATGCTCTGTGAGAATTTTGTTCTTGCTCTCGGAACTGCAAGAACAAAATTACGTCATTTTGTTCTCACATCATAAAAAGGATGTGGTGCATCTGAACTGAACTCTAAAGTGACAAATGAATGAACTGCAAAAAATCTGAAATCAGTTCTCCCAATGGAAATTCTGGATGATTAGTACCATAATTTCAAGGATTACACTAATGTGTTCACTAAAGGGTCACTGTTATCTACTGGACTGGCCAAAACTACAGGCTAAATCAGAACTGTTGCCAATGACTGTGTTTTAAAGCACAAGACATTTTTTGTTGCTTTATATGAAAATGGTCAATGATGAGGTAATGATCCCTTTTTTAAATCTGTAAGATAATACTACATTAAGAATTCCCTCTATCTGATCAGCTCTATCTCAATCTCAGTCACCTTCACACTGTTGTCCTTCTGCCACAGGCTGATGTGGTGATGTAAGCGCAGGTGGACCAATCGTTTTTTCAGATTGCCAAAAGATGCTAAAAAAACAAGAGGCATTAAACATTGATTGTGTGGGGATAAAATAATTTAGCAACCAGACACTTAACGTCTGTGAACAGGCTTTAATAAAGCTTTAATAGCACAAACATCCTCAAGGTTGCATAAAGCACAACAGGAACAACCATAAGATATGCAAAATAAAGGCTTAAAATGGTCCTAACAACTTTTAACATGATTTAACCTCCGCTGGTTGGGCAGTGCCTGAAAATACATTACAGAAAGGAATGGATTGTGCAGGAACAAACACAACTTGAAGACTGGAGTGACTTGAAAGGCCTTTTGCAATTTTTGAAAGTTCTGTTCTAGGCCCATCAAAGTGTTCATCAGAAATATAACAATGTCAGGTGTCCAAAGTTCTACACGTTGTAACACAAATTTGTACAAAGTATTGCAATGACTTTTTCACTAATAACCCAAACATCTTCAGTTGTTTGTTTACAACACATTCAATTTCTATCACGTATCCTGCACTCAGGGTCACGGGGGGAGGGGAGCCTATCTCACCCTGGGTCTACCCTGAATCAGTCTCCAGACGATTACTGGTCCAAGCATAAATACAAATAACCCTTCACTCTACCATTCACGTTTCTTGGAAATTTAGGGTACACATGAACCCACTGTCTGTTTTTTGGACTGTGGGAGGAAACCAAAGAGCCTGGAGGAGACCCATAAAGAAACAGGAAGAACATGGAAAAACCCACCTAAGTGTGCAAAATAGCGATTGTCACCAGCCCTTATAACATGTAACTCCCCTTTCACATCCATTTCTTCTTCTTTCCCTTTCGGCTTTTCCCTTCAGGAGTTGCCACAGCGACTCGATCTTCTCCATCTAGCCCTATTCTCTGTATCTTCCTCTCTCCCAGCAACTAACTTAACATCCTATCTTTCTATGTCCATAAATCTTCTTCTCTTTCCCCTCCATATGTTTCCAGTTAATCACTTTTCTCTCTTTGTCTCCTTTCTTCTCTTTCAACTCTTCTTTAACATATAACACTGTGCTATGAACTGTGTTTTTGTGCATGTTTATTTATAGGTCTGCTGTATGTGCAGTGATTTTCCCTAAAGGGCATGTTTATTGCCCTAAAAGGGTCATGATTAATAGTGAATAGTGTTGATTTACAGCAGATACTTTAAAAACAAGTGCATGCAAACTGTCGTATTATACTGGATGTATTAAAATGTAAATGGGCGATCTCTGATGGCTTTTCAAATGTAACATATCAGTGAACAGAAACCATGTAATGTTTGTGGTACTTTTTAGGCTGAAAATTGTATTAACTTTCTATATAAATCAGTTATGTTCATTTAATTTACCGCTGTGCCCCTTCACAAATATATCTTCAAGCATTTGACATCCAACTGTTCAGACTGCTAAGAGCCTCTGTATTTGCAAGATTTTTTTATCTTTTCCCTCTCTCTGTAGTATCGACCCAATCACAATGTTTACCTGATTTACCCCCTGGCAGAAAACAGCATTGCAATGTTTTTGATTTGATGGAAAAAGAAGGCAGATTGCTATGAGCAATGCTAACCCAATTGCCATTGACTGCTTTTCACCATTCAAACACATTTTAAATGGTGCAAATGTATCTAGGTTCTCAGAATGAGTAGACAAAGCGTAATGCCTTTTTCCACTCTAGTTTTCATCTGACACACTGTCATAAAACACAGACAAGAGTGTTCCTCTTCCTTGATTCGTGTCGTGACAGTTTACGTAATTGTGCCTGAAATAGTGATCTTTCATTACCCTCCCACTGTCTGTCTCGTGCCTAGACATGAATGTAAATGAAGAACAATAGCAAAGAGGAAGAGAGACACCAGACTGAGCAGAACATGGTTAATATCAGTTTAAGTGAATTTCAAATGTCTTACCTTACGCTGCCCTCTTCAGGTTATGGAAGTTAACTGCTGTGATGTCCACTTAGGACTCAATATGTTTCCAATCAGCTTTGATTTTGATTGAAATATCCAATTACGTAAAAAAAAAGATTGTTCATTATTTAGTAACTTGCGGATTGATTTCTCAATCACAAGACTTCTAAGGTGACATGAGAAATAAAGTCAAAATAATTGTAGCTTTAGCTAGTAAGATAATTCCACCTTTTGTGTAAAAAAACAATCTTTTTGTAAATTGAAAATAACAACAACAGCAACAATAATGATAATAATAATAATTATTATTATAATAATTATAATAATTATAATAATAATAATAATGATGATGATGATAATGATAACAAAATGATAATAATTATGGCATTGCCAAAGAAATTTAGGATATAATTATTATTTAATTGTTAGGATTATTAGGATACATAGAACAGGAGTAGACAGAGGTGGGTGATTCACTGTGGCAACTGATGAAGAAATTAGCCAAAAGCAAATGAAGAGGATTTAAATTATTAATCCATTTGTTAATGAATATTCATGTATTACTTTTAAATCAAATCAAACACCTCACCTTTACCTAATATGGCTCAAGTGTGATCATATCATACATACTGGTACAAATATACCAACATACATATAGCATACAAAAAAACTATTTCATCCTGTCTTAACACCTGATTGTGCACACTTTATAACACACACCATTCATTAGTAGCTATTGTAATTTTTCTATATATATTTCTGGAAGAATCTGATAAAATTAGTCTGTTTTTGTCCCAAAACGCAGTATCAAAAATATCCTCAGTCACTAATGATCTATGCAAATGGATCTCCTCTTTCTGTTATCTAATTGGAAACACACTAGCCAATTTCGAGCACCATTTGTCAATGACCTCCGCTGTGTGTCGTCTGCTGCATGTATTCACACACACAGAGACACACTTTTACACACAAACACACACCTCCTACTTTCTCTCTCTTGGACATTTTAATCAGTTTTGAGAGGAATAATTGGCCATGTAGATGTCTAAATATGGAGATATTTCAATTACTTGCTATGTCTGGCTTCAGGCAAAATTTGCCACATAGACACTAATCAACTAAGACTTATTAAACTTGCAATGTATTACAGCCAGTCTGTGTGTCTTTGTGTTTAAGTCTAAAAACATCAAGAATAGATTATAACTCACGCTAATGTCCATCAAGATGAGATTGTCTCTTTTTCTCTTTTAAAAAGGGTTATGCTTAAAATAAGCAGTTCATTGTCTCCATCTACTCTTCCTTTTTGAAACATTTTTGATGCTCCTGGGGAAACTTGCATTGCACTTGAGGACACAGGCTTCAGGTCAAGAGATAATTTTGATCTTTTTTTTTCCAGCATCCCAAAGAAACCTTTGAAATTATAAGCATACAAAGTGGTACTTCCAGTGTGTCTGACACGAAGGATACAGCTTCACTGCCTTATTAGCATGTAATGGTTCACTGGTCACATCGAAGTTAGTGGTACTTTTCTCATCCTTCTCAGCCTTTTTAGTATTAGAGGAGGTGGACTCTCCAGTTGTAGTTGTCTTATTATATCAAGTTAAATGTGCATCTCTGGCCCTATTTCCTCGTATCATTACCCAAGCTCAAAAATAAGAGTTGTAGGTACTCACTGTATGCCAAGGAAAATAAAGTTTGACATATAACCCCCTGCCAAATCAAGTTCTTTAGTTATTAAACTAATCAGATAGTCTTGAATGTATTACTGAGTGTTTGTACTGTTTTTGTGCCAAGCTAAACTAATCAGCAGCCGACTCCATTGATCAGGTAGAACCAGGGCAGCAAAGCTAAAGATTGCTCCGTCCCTCTCAATTGTGAACAGAGGTGAGTGGAATTCTCGCAACAAATAACTAAGTAAATTCTCAAAATGAAAAATGGAGTTCTGAGAAAAGCTCAGTGAAATTCCTTTAATGTGGAAAACTTGAAACTTCTTTTAGAAAACCGGATTGCGCAATGAAAAAAACGTCAGCACAATAGAACAATAAATGAAAATGTTGCTGTGGGGTTTATAGCAGCTATGATGGGAAGAGAAAAGGAAAGTTAAAGGTCAGTACCTCCCAGGCTTCCTGGAATCTCAAAGATGGCACATTTGAGGAAGAGTTTAAAAGAAATAGCGTTCGAGAGAATATTTTTTGGAGATTATTTTCCATATATTGATCTTACATTTCTGTCAGAGTGTATGACAGATATCCTCAGGCTTTATGTAAGAGGTAAACCGTGCTCAGGAATTTAAACACAGCAAGTATAATTAATCATGCCTTTAGGTGCAAGTGAAACCTTCATCTTTTACATATATTAAAAATCTTTAGGCTGCCAGCAATGACGTGTGAGGGTATTTTTCTAAATCAGGTATTGCAGAAAGCCTTAGCAGTACACTCCAATCCAGCACTGCTATTAGAAGTGCTCTTCTGCACTATTGTGTGTACCTTAAGCAACAGCAGTAGATAATTGCACGCTGTAAGCATCCATGGCCCTACAGTTACTGCAAAATCATTGTGTTGGAATTGGAAACCCAAAATTATGTGTCTGCTTCTAATTAAGTGTGTGTTGATAAGTCTCATAGGGCTGCACTTCAGGCATAGCAGCTATAGTTCCTGGGCTAATTTTCACTTCGACTCGTGATACAAAAGAGAGATCAGCCTCTCTCTAAACCATTTTGAATTTTTGTATATACAGTGTGTGTGTATATACATATACATATATATATATATATATATATATATATATATATATATATATATATATACATATACATATATATATATATATATATATATATATATATAGATAGATATAGATATATATATTCATTCCTACAATTGAGAATTGGAAGAGTTATTAAATGGTTTGTTTTGCTAATTCAAGCAGTGATCTTGCTGTTTCCTATTTGTCCATCTATCAGTCAGTCTATCCATGTTACGCTGTCAATAAGCATAGAAATAAGCACTTTTCTTGCAATAAGCAAGAAAAGTAGGCAGATAGCACTACTTTTTTTTAAATGAGTCACATGAGCACCAAAACAACTTAGCTCACTTGTCAATAAAAATGTGTTAAAGAAACCCCAGCCCTCTGTGAACTTGTGTAACATTGTTTGAATTCTGAGCTGTTAGTATCAATAGATAATCTATTCTTTAATATAATCTAACTGCGAAGACTCTGCTACTGGGAAATACATCCTGTGGTCTGATAAAGACCACCTGATTATTATTTGATGTATGATTTGGTGGACCAAAGCAACATCTTTACCAGCAGGGTCTTCTTGAGAATCGTTTGATACTCGTTCAGTAATGAGGAACTTTGGTGAGACTCAAAACATTCAATCTAGTGGTTAAGTCATTTTTATATCTTAGCAGAGCAGTAGAATACATAAACAACATCTCGTCTTAAAAATCCCAACGCATATTTGATTCAGCCTGTCAATGTGCCAGATGCATATCCCAACTGAAACTGTTTCTGCTGTGCTGGATTGCACATGCGATACATGAGACCGCCAGATTTAATCTCCAGGCTGTGTGTACATGTGTGTGCATGTGTGTTGACTTCACACCCGAGGGAGACAACCACATCTGTGAGTTTGTCTACAGTCGCTGTTGTGTCAGATGCTTCGGCATTCTGTTGCCATAGACTCCTCCCTTCTGCAAGGTTTTTTTTTCATTGCTACTTCTATACTTCATGTGTCCTTCATTTCCTTACTGCTAATTCTTTTCAATTCATCATTTGTTTCAAGATGTGGTCCTTTCGATCCCATGGCTGCCATTATCTCCTCGTCTAACTACTCCATCTCTCCCCACCCCCAGTCTCTTTTCATTACTCAAATTTATCTTGTATCCCTCCTCCTAACCTTCTCATAGTACAACTCCATTCTTTTTCCCCTCCTATACTCCGCCTCACTCAGTCCTATCACTGACCCAGTTAAACATGGGGAGAGACACAGCAGGAGGAGAGTGAAAGAGGGAAGGCAATAAAGAAGAGAGGGAGGATAGACGGAGAGACAGTTTGACAGTCAGCAGCTCGAAAAGCAGAGAGAGTAGGAAAACAATTGCAGCCAACCTGCCAGGACACACACTGTGAATTGTCCGAACTTCACCTGGAACTTAAACAACCTTTGACAGGCTCTGAGGTACCGGAGGTGGAGCAGCATGTAGACAGTCCTGCTCCCACGCACTTACCATTGCCGATGAGGGAACGTAGAGAATAACAATCTACCTTCAGTGAGGAGACCGGGTGGGGTGCTGCCGTGCGGAGTTAGGATGGCCAAATACCGGCAAATTGAAGGAGACTGAGAGAAGAGAGCAGAGACACGAAGACAGTGCCTTTGTGGTTGGAGCAGAGGAGGGGAAGTGCTTGCCCTGGGGCAAGAGAAAGATTTGTGTTGGAAGATTCAGAGGGAGAGAGGGGGAGAGGATGCATCTGTTCTTCCAAGAAAAGTGGGAGGTGGAGGGTCTGCAGACTGTGGGCATCCTTCTGGTGGTCTGTAGCTCCCTCAAACTGATGC
Source organism: Fistularia commersonii (assembly GCF_037954325.1). NCBI lineage: Eukaryota > Metazoa > Chordata > Actinopteri > Syngnathiformes > Fistulariidae > Fistularia > Fistularia commersonii. The sequence continues at coordinate 14,926,783 of NC_141285.1, forward strand.
ACTTTCTGGGGCTCATCGACATTTCTGTGGCAGGTAAGAGAAGGAGTGAGGAAGCAGAAGAGAGATGCAGAGTAAGGAGCCACACTGATGAATGTGGTTAGGGTGCATTCGAATGGCTGGGTAATTGATGCGTCTGTTAATTTCTGTTTTGTTTTAGCTTTAGATATATCAAAGTTGATAGACCCATTTTGTCGTAGCATTCTCATGTAATGATGGGTATTGATGCTCTCTCATTATATACACTATGTGTTTGCATAGTTCCGTGCCTTTGAGAGTTTAGCATAACAGTAAAATACCTTTTCTACTCAAGTCGTCGAAGAACGCTTACACAATCCTCTGTTCAGTTGTAACCTGAAGTTTATTCAAAAGGTCTAAACAGAGAAATTCACTCCAAACACCAATAAATGGCATACTGACCTCCAGTACAACCATTGACATCCCTGGTCAACTATAGATGGAAGAATTATATTTATATTGAAGCTCAGTAAAGAGTGGCAGTGGGCAAGTGTAGTTAAAAAACGTGAAAGAAAATGTGCAGTTGTTTTTCTTCATTTAACCTCTGTTACAAATGAGGCCCAGAAACATTTCCAAAAAAGTGTTTGAATATACATTTTTTGTCAAACAACTATTTAAAGAAAAAAATCTCCTCTTTTTAATTGCAATGATCCTTCTCTCATCACTAGGTGTCAGAATGGTATCACTGACAGGTCGGACAAAGGTCCAACATCAGCCACATGTTTTGTATCCCTAAGAAAATTTGCAAATCTCTTGGGTTTCCAAAACAAGAAGTCAGATCAAAAATGTTGGAATATTGCAAAAAGCTGATGTCGGGATAAAAATAGAACTAAAATATGAGAGCCTGTCAGAGTACCTTGGGAAGCTATTGAACTAACTGCACACACTGGACATGACAAAAAGCAGAAGCACACAGAATGTGTGCTTTTTTTCCTTGTTTTTTTTTTTTTGTTTTTGCTTTTCTTCCTCTGGTATCAATAGAATGTGCTCATCATGTTTTCAGTGTGCCACTAAATAAAAACAACCACTTCAGACTCAGAAAAAAAAAATTAACAAAGAGGTCACTCTTTGATTATTTATTTGTGGCTGCGTGGTGCAACATAATTGTTTTGAATTGTTCTAATATTAGATAATATTTCCATGGAGGATCATCCACTTCCCTGTTGTTTATCTCCATTAAGAAATCTGTAAAGACAGAAAAAAACATATATATAAGATCATTTTTCCAAATACATTTAATCTTTCACAAGCCTTTCTTTCCCAAGGGACACTTGGCTAAGTCAGACAGAGGAGGACCAAAATACTGAGTAGAGAGCATGAAAGACACAATAGAAATAAAATTAGCAGAACAAGAGTGGAATTAGAATGAGTATCTTCATTCAAAGACAGCATTAATATGAGATTTAAGGTTACTTCTCAAATGTTTTCATTTTTGACATTAAATATGAGCCAAGTTTTCAAGAGGTTTTCCAAGCTTTCATTACAAAGCGTTACAACCAGAAGGAAAAAAAAATCCAGAGTGAAATGTGTATTATGAAAATGTTTTTCATTTGTGAAGCGTCTTTGAGTGCCTTGAAAAGCGCTATACAAATCTTATGTATTATTATTATTATTATTATTATTATTATTATTACGATAGAACGGTGTAATGAACATCAGTCACACATCAGAGCTGTGTGTGAAGTCTACTTGACAACATGTTAAAAAGCAAAAATGAATAAGATTGAACGGAGTGACTTTATAAGCAGGCGTATTGACAAAAAAGACAAAAAAGGTAGGAGTAAGATTCAGGAATAATGTTTCAATCTGGAGCGGTGACTGAATAAGATATCGATTTAGAGCTATGGGATGATAATATATGTGAAATTCAGGTCTACAGCACATGTGATGTATACAGCACTCAGCCAACAGTCTAACATGTTACGATCTGGAGGTACTTTAGCTCAGGTGACTGAAAGTCTCAGTATAGGATGTGATCAGATTGTTCCGATGAATATCAACTATCATACATATGTAATACTAGGGTTGAAGTCTGTTATTCGCAAGTTTTTCTTTGCCGTATTTGAGATACGGATCAGAAAAGATCGGTCCCTTCAAAAGGAGCACCAGTATGTCTGTTTGGTTGTGAATTATTACCCCACATTACAGGATACACTTTTTTGTCAGTTAAATGTCAGCATGTTCAGATCAACCATGTTTACCCTGTGACAAAATATTAGTATCTTGATAGGAGTGGTCTCCTCCTGGATGACAGTGCAGTAGTTTATGGGTCACCAAACATCACTACATAGTTCAACAATTTAAGTGTCATTTATCATATTGTATCTGTCCGTTGTAGTTTCTTAATCTCTATCCTGCTTAATTTTAGGAGGTTTTGTATATTTTTAATAGCACTGTCTACTATCATGATTAATGAGAGAAAATCTTATTTTAAGAATGACCTTCAGGCCTCCAATGGGCATCATGAGACTTGCACAATTTATGACAAGATTCTGTTGGTAGCCCAACACCCTAATAAATTCACTTTATTGCCATTTTCTGTAAGGATTAGACCAATATATCAATTGTAATTTCCGGTAGGTTGCAATTTTGAGGTAAGTTGATGTTATTTTTAGCTTGTAATATTTAAAACTATAGCCCAAGATAAACTTGTATAAGTTTAACCCTGCAATATCCTTCAGGCTGCTGTATTAACAAGTCACTTTGAACTGTACTGAATTAATGCCAGAATAACAGCAGGTTGTTGAGTATTTTGTACAAAAATATAAAATCTGATAATCGTCAGCAGAGGGAATATGCTAATTCTTAAGGTCTTACACATATTGAACGCATGGATATTGAACGAGTTCATTTGATCAAAAGTATAAACTTGGAAACAGCGAATCACAAAATGTCCTTTTAGTGGATTAGTAAGTGATGCCAAACTGTTTTTAATCTCTGCATCATACATGTAGATGAGTATGAATATACAATACCAGACTAGACAAAGACGCTATTGTGAAAAGGTCCAAACCCTCTGCATACGATTATTTCTGCCAAACTGTTTGCATGACTCAATCTGCTGAACTGCTAAATGACCAAATAACCCAGAGAATGCTCCATTCATTGATTTTCCAAAAATATATTACAACCTAAGAATTACACATGAAAATTTGTAAATGATAATATTCCATGTGGTTGCAAAAGATGGGAGGTAAGAAGTCATATTTAAGTTATATGTGGGCCTTTCATTTGTATATATGCACAGACTCTGATATATATCCAGAACCAGATTCATAAATAGCTGAACACAGCTTTGTGTTAATAGGACTTCAGATATACCCACTGAATACTATAAAGCAAATATTCATTATCATTAATGATGATGAGGCAGAAGGTACTTTACAAAATATGACAAAGTGCAACCAAATGTATTAGCACACATAATGGGTTTAAAAATGCCATAGAAGTTAACTACAAGACCACTCAGAATCTGACAAAGGGTCAATATTTCTCCCCCAAATGAATGTAAACGTAAGGATCTGCCCCATAAAGTAAAAGATGTCATGTTATTAGTTAGAACTGCCCTTCATGTAGCAAATTAACCTAGCATTAAATGGGAAAAATAATATAAAAGTAAACATGCCTCCTCTGATAATAATCCTATTTATAGGATGCTGACCAAATTATTTGTTGGCTAGTCATCATCCGTCTGGTCTGGATGGTAAAAGATCATGTTAAATAGACGTAGACAATAGGGGAAAGGGACAGTTTTTGTGTGGAGCTGCTGGAACTATAAATGTTGTCTCCTCTGGTCAGCGTGTTCCACCTGCTCCTTGTACAAGTGACGTAAGAGCCACATTCCCTGAGGCATCATGTCGCAGAGGGACATGAGAAAACACATCAGAATTCTGATAGTCCTTTGAGATACCGTGGTAATATTAATTTCCACCTCACCATGGCCTTCATCCCTCAGACTGCTGGGGTCCTGCTGAAAGGTTTGAGAGGCATGTTACCATGGAAACTAAGAGGCAAGAGTAAGTAAGAGTGTTCATTTGTGCATTTTAGTTTTATTTCCTCTGTCATGAAGGATTAATAACATGTTTTCAGTGTTTGCATACCAAAATCATTTATCAAGAGGTTTGTTTGCTTTGCTTTTTGGAGACAAATTGGTGTGTTGGTGTTTGACTCAGTGTTTCAGTCCAATTGTCTGGAAGATTCTGAATGAACTTTTGTGCATGTTTAAGGCACTTCTGGAGAATTATGGAGGTGTGTTACTATCTCAACTGACATACTTACTCAACTGTTCAATAATCAGTGTTTTTTTTAATTGAGGTATTGTGATGTGAGAGCCAGTCTGATAAGAGAGCTACATCTCAAGGGGTCATGCTGTGCTGCTGTTTTCCTATTGTTTAAAGGGGTTCTCATTGTTTCCCATCACTAAGCCAGGTCAGCAGGAAAGCATCGGTTTGACTAAATAGCATGAATCGTTCTGTTTCAGTTGTGTATTGCATGGAGCGTGGTCTTGCCGTTTTGCAGGCATGTGTGCATGTGTGTGTGTGTGTGTGGTGTGTGTGTGTGTGTGTGTGTGTGTGTGTGTGTGTGTGTGTGTGTGTGTGTGTGTAATAAAACAAGACTTTAATTACGGTTTTATGTGTCTAACCTTTGTGCTATGGTTGGTGATTTCAGGTAATCCTTCCACCAGCCAAAGCAAAAAAACGATAAAGCAGCGATTCCTCAAGCTGCTGCCGTGCTGCAAGCCTTCTGCTGTCCCCTCAATCAGTCAAAGCAAGTGTTCCTTCGCTCTGTACACATCCATATTTTCTCCCATATGTCCTCCCTTATTTGAAAATTAGGAAGATTCACACGCACACACACGTTCAATGTAAGAGAAAACCCGTTCAGAAGCACCCTCAGCCCCAACAAACGATTTAAAGTCTGGTGTTATTGCAGCTATGATGGCTCACCCTAATTTCACTATTTCTAGGTTTTGTTCTTTTGGGTGTTGGATTGTGTGTGAGTGTGTGTGTCATGGGCAGTAGAGGTTGCAGGCTGATGGAGACTTTAGTGCTGTAAAAGGTAATAATTTGTCGAGGGGTAAGCACTTGATATTATCAATGTAGAAATAGATGGAATGAGAATAAGATGAGAAATGTCTGGTAAAGATTGTGTCTGCACACTTTTTAATATATACTGTTTACTGCTTCTATCGGTGGTACATCCCTGTCTTTCCTCTTCTTAGTAGGTTCCACTGGTTTTGTAAGCTTTGCTTCGGGCATGGTGTCCATCATTGAGAAAATTGAGAGGTGCTCTGCTTTGTGACATGAAGTCATCCCGAGTAAAGATGGGTGCAGGTTACTTAACCAGCAATCCTCATTTATAAGAAATTGTATTGAATCACGGAGACCACTGAGAAACAATTAACCCTGTTTTGTGCTTGTATTGTGCATATAATATAATATTGTTGAAGGACTCATAATTTTCAATGTGTTATGAGCTTAATATCAGGTTAATGGTTTCATTAAAATATGCTGGCAGGTCATTTGAGCCCTGGAGATTCGTATAGCTGTAATGGTGCCAAAGCCTATCTAACACTGGTCTCTCCCCCATACAGACAGTGTCGAAGATGATTTTGAGCTCTCCACAGTGTGCCATCGCCCTGAAAGCATGGATAAGCTTCAAGAGCAAACCAAGTTCACCAAGAAGGAGCTGCAAGTCCTTTATAGAGGCTTCAAAAATGTAAGTCTGGTCAGAAATGAGTGTTGAGAGAAAGTAGACAACTTAATTATGAAAATGTTCCTGAAAATGAGACATGAGATCAGTTCAAACACATGCTGGGTGAGGGTGGTATAAAGGTTCTTAGTTGGGTGTGGAATTTCACAGAAAAAAACAAACAAAAAGAAAGTTATCTCAAACAACTGAGGCAGCAACTGACCAATTTTAAAATGTAGTATAACAATAGAAAATTCGAATAAAATTCTTCAAGCTATTCATCTAGCGTTAATCTATCCTCAAGTGTTCCATGTGAAATTTTATTTTCATCATGTTATCAACAGAAATGAGCCGCAGCTCCTTGTGTCTGAATTATGTGCACATTGATGGGTCTCATATATTGTCTTTGAGAGTACTGAACTGGGTGCTCTACCTCACAATTAAACAAGCTGCACAGGACAACATCAATGAGAATGTGTGATATTCATGAATGTGCACACGTGGTGTTTGCCAAGTCACATGTGATGCAGCTAAAAATAGAAGTGTTTGCTTTTTGAAATACAGGGACTCGCTTTCATTCACTTTAAAAGCTTGTTCATCATAGATATACCATCCAAGTAACTCAATTGTGATCATAAATCAAATATGTCGCCACTTAATGTTGATTGATGCTGCACACAGTATGTAGTTTGCTGTCCTGTAGCGTGTAATTTGTTACTCATGTCGACAACTAAACCTCTAAAGAATATATAATTTACACACTGTGACTCAAATCCAAACACCAGGGCCTTGTGGGGCAACTGTGGCTCAGATGGTTTAGTGTAAGTACCTCCAATCAGAATGTTGACAGATCAGTTTGAGGCTCCTCTTCCTTGCATGCTGAAGTGTCCTTGGGCAAGATACTGAACCCCCAGTTGCTCCTAGTTGTCTGATAATATGCCACCTTGCATGGCAGCTGCCGTGAATGGGTGAATGTAAAGAACTTTTAGGCATTTATTTCACCTCATGACAATCACTACATTTCCTGCTGTGCATTCCACCCTCTAGTTTCAGCTCTGCTCTTTGATCTGAGCCTTTCTTCAGTTATTCTGTGATTAAATATTTTTCAATGTCTATTCAGCTCAGCTTCCAAACAATCACATCCATTTCAATCCTGATGGATGGAAACACATGAGAAACCCCAGTGAAGTGGTCATTAGTTTCCGCTACAAACTAATGCTCCATCAGTGCAGTTGTAGCTAATTTCAGACATGACATCCCAGATGTATGACTGTCCCATCTGGGTTGCTTATGGTGTTTGTTCTGTGTTGAGCTGTGGCTAAAGTGTAAACCCGGCTTGGGGTGATGGAAACCATCTTGTGTTTAAAAAGTGGGCAGAAGACTGACTTCAGATCAGAAGATTACAGGTTCGAGTGCTGTTGCGGTCGCAGCGTAAATTCCTCTTTGAGGGGCGGCGTGGCACAGGAGGTCATGCAATTGTCTTCGGAATCGAACTTTTCTGGTTCAATTCTTGGCTCCTCCTAGTGTATTGAGGTGTTATTGAGCAAGACGCTGAACCCCGGACTGCTGTGCTGGTGGACGGCAGCCTACTGCTCATGGTTCATTCATGATGGGTTAATTGCAGAGAACAATTTCCCCACAGGGAATTAATAAAGGACAGAGTATTATTATAAGATAGAGGCATCAGTAATGTGGAAAGCTCAGTAGATTTCTCTGGTTCTCAGGCCAGTATGGAGGCATCTTAATTTGCTGTACTTATTTTTTTAATTTGGATGGATTGTTTCTTTAAAAATTTGGCTCTATTTACATTGCAATGAGAATTATGATCAATGCAATGTAACCTACTTTAGGTGTTGGCATTCTTTTACAATAGAAAAACAGATGAGTTTTGTTTATGTTCATGATTTTATTCTAGGAGTGTCCGAGTGGTGTGGTCAATGAGGAGAACTTTAAGAATATTTACTCCCAGTTCTTTCCTCAGGGAGGTGAGTGTGCAACTCCTTTTCTTTTCCCACTAAACTCAAAGGTCCTTATTTATGCCCTCCTCCTCCACTTTCAATCATCATGCAGCTTTTCATCATATCAAAATCAACATCCAAAAATTAAGTCATAAATCCTCTCTGCTGATCTTTTTTACATGCTCAGCAAGTAGACAGTTTTCGTTTTAGAATATTTACACGAAATGTTAACTACTTGCTTCCAGTTGTAATTTTTAGATGTAGGTTATTTTTAGCTTGCTGCTAATCCTGGGTGTTCGACAATTTGCTTGATGTTTGTAGGGCATGTACCTTACTGTAAGTATCTCTCCCTGCAGATTCAAGTATGTATGCACATTTCCTCTTCGAAGCCTTCGACACAAACAAGAATGGCTCGGTTAGTTTCGAGGTGAGCTTTGTTCTTTGAGCAGATGGCTCCAGAAAATACAGTGTATTCTCTCTAAATATCTGCTATCAGAGATCGATGGACATTTTACTTAACTTACTTTGTCATGATTTGTGAAATAAGACTTCACTGTTCCCTTTCTGATTCAGGACTTCGTATTTGGCCTTTCCATTATTCTGAGAGGGACCATTAATGACCGGTTAAACTGGGCATTCAACCTCTATGACCTAAACAAGGACGGCTGCATCACCAAAGAGGTGATATGAATCACAGACTATATTATCTTTTAAATTTTGATGTGGAAATCTATTTCAATGAATGGTATGGACTTCATTCAGACACAAATATCAAATTTGATCATTTCATACTTTATTCCACAAAATCTCGAAACTTTAATTGTAATTACATTTAACTCCAGTGACCTGAGGCATGTGACATGAATAATTTCAATCTGTCCCCAAACTGAAATCTGTGTATATTAATTTAAAATATTCATATATGTAATATACAGACCATAATGGTATTTGACAATAATGTTTTTTTTTCAGAAAAATTAAAACTGTACTGCTTTATCACATTTTTGGCAGTACAATTAGATTGTCTTGGAAGTTTGCTATTTTTATTTGCATTTAATTGTTTACATTGTTTGGTCATTTTAAGTTGACAGTTACTTCTGTTTACATGATTGAAAGAAATAGCCATACTTTGTAACATTATACAACTGCAGTAAGGTGAGATTTTTTTTAATTTTTTTTAAATATTCATTCCCCATTATTCAAAGGCGATCGTTTTTTTCTGTTTGTTCATCTTGCAGGAGATGTTAGACATCATGAAATCAATTTATGACATGATGGGGAAGTATACATATCCCACTATGCAGGACGACGCCCCAAGAGAACATGTGGAGAGTTTCTTTCAGGTGAGTATAGTCAAAAAAATTTGACTATTTATCAGACCTTTATATAACGATTACTTGAAACGTTGAGAAAAGACTGACTGATATTTTCAAAAATTCTCTCTTCTCTTGGTTTTGTGATTTTATTTCAGAAAATGGACAGAAATAAAGATGGAGTAGTTACTATAGAGGAGTTTATTGAGTCATGCAAAAAGGTAAAACAAAAAAAAACCATTTTCAAGCCTTGAAAGAGGTTTATAGTTTTGGAAACATCTTTTCTTGTCAAAACTTGAGAGGAGTGTGTGAAAGCTACTTCAGTCTGATTGTTGGATATGAAGCAGGACGGCACAGGCCAGTGTCTACCTGAGCCGGTTCCAAGCCTGGATAAAGGGTCAAAGCCAAGGTTAACATGACCACCGTTAATACCGATGACCTACAGGGTGCCAGTGGAAATTGGGCGACTGTGGGTCAAAGAAGAGGGAGAGGAGGAAGGCATATTTGGAGGCAGAGAGAGGAGAAATGCAAGAGTCTGGGACTGGGAGTCGGGATTTTGAATATTGGGACAATGACAAGAAAAGGTAGAGAGTTGTTTGATATGATGCAGAGAGGGAAGGTGGATATACTGTGTCCAGGAGACCAGGTGGAAAGATATTAAGGCTAGAAGCTTAGGAGCAGGTTTTAAGTTGTAGTATCATGGAAGTGACAGGAAGAGAAATGAGTCGGAGTTATCTTGAAGGAGGAGTTTGCTAGGAATGTTCTGGAGGTGAAAAGAATGTCAGATAGACTCATGAGTCTGAAATTGGAAATTGAAGGTGTGATGCTCAGTGTTGTTAGTGGTTATGCCCCACAGGTGGGATGTGAGTTAGAGGTGAAGTAGAACTTCTGGAATGAGTTAGATGAAGTGATACAGAATATACCCAGAGATGAGAGTGGTAATTGGTGCAGATTTCAATGGACATGTTGGTGCATGCAATAGAGGTGATGAAGAAGTGATGGACAGATTTGGCATCAGGGATAGGAACGCAGAGGGACAGATGGTGGTAGACTTTGCAAAATAGGGTGGAAATGGCTGTAGTGAACTCCTTTTTCCTGAAAAGGCAGGAGCATAGGGTAACTTATAAGAGTGATGGTAGGAGCACTCAGGTAGACTACATCTTGTATAAATGAGGTAACCTGAAAGCAATCAGTGGCTGCAAAATAGTTGTGGGTGAGAGGGTAGCCAGGCAGCATAGGATGGTGTTTTGTAGAATGACTTTAGTGAAAGGATGACTGTAGTGACAGGGAAGATCAAGAGGACAAAGGCAGAGCAAAGGGCAAAGTGGTGGAAGCTGAAAGGGGAGGAGTGTTGTATGGTTTCAGGGAGGAGTTGAGAAAGGCTCTGAGTTGACCCAAAGATTTCAAGGTATTTAGGTAAACAGTCCAAAGCAATAGAGAGTGTGGAAAAGACGTAAAGAAACGGGCTCAAGTAGATTGGAAATCATGGAGAAAAGCATCAGGGGTATTATGCGATAGAAGACTCAGTCAGAATGAAAAGAAAGGTGTACAAGACAGTGGTGAACCCTACGATGTGAGAGGGCCTAGAAACAGTGACAAATACGAAAAGACAGGGGGCAGAGCTAGAGGTCCCAGAGATGAAGATGCTGAGGTTCTTTTTGGGATTGACGAGGACGGATAGGATCAGGAATGAGTCTATCAGAGGAACGGCACATGTTAGATGTTTTGGAGAGAAGTTCAGAGAAGCCAGACTACAATGGTTCAATCATGTACAGAGGAGGGATAGGGAATGTATTGATAGACAGATGCTGGTATTAGAGCTGCCAGGCAGGAGGTCTAGAGGAAGACCAAAGAGAACAGGAGGATACAAAGAACAAGGTTAGATGGAAAAGGTTGATTCACTGTGGCGACCCCTGAAGGGAAAAGGAAGAGGACAGGGAATAATTTGCTAAGCATACCACTGAGTCTTTTCAATTACTGTCTGCAGATGAACAATTTCTTCATCATAGTATGGTAAAAATGAGCCTCATCTTATTCAAACATTTCATCTTTGTCTAGGATGAAAACATCATGCAGTCCATGCAGCTGTTTGATAATGTCATCTAAGAAGCCTGATGAGAGCATACGCTGGCATGGGTAATCATGGTTGAAATGGAGAGTTTGTGTATGTGTGTTTGTATGTATGTATATGTGTATGTATGTATGCATGTATGTATGTCTGTCTGTCTGTCTGAGAACATAATCTCAAGGGTACTCACAGGTACTCCTTTTCCCTCAAACCCCAGTGGCCAGATTCTTCAAGCAACTCCCTTCCTCTTCGTCAGATTTTTCAAAAAAACACTGCGAAAGAAGACAAGCAGTGTGCTCACAGACTATGGCACATACAAGCTCCCTCACCTGTTTTATTAATTTTACTTTATTACTATGGATGATGGAATAACTGTGACCTGCAGTCTGAACTCAGATAAAAAAAAGTTGCTGCTTTGTCACTCTTTATCTTCTCTCTGATGGCTAACATTTGGATTTGTGAATCTAATCTTGCTTTGTGTGCAAGTGGCTAACACTTCCCTGAAGGTGCAGGACTGCTCATGCCCTGGCTATAAATTTCAAATGAACCTCTCACCTCTCGTGGACAAGAAAGAAAGAGACGTTCCTGAGGAACCAACTTGACAATTGGGGATTCAGGTGCTCATGTTTTACAAATTAAAGCTCGAACATTTTCAATGACAAATTTATTTCAGTATCGCATGATGTCAATAATATCCAATTATGTATTCACAGAAATACTCCAAAGTCTTTTTGTCTGTCCGCTGTTCCCAGTCATTCACTGTACGATTCAAATGCGAGTGTCCCCTTCATCATTCATGAGAATCTAGTAGAATAATTCCTGGCATTCCAAGGTACTAGCTGTTGATGTCTTTTGACTGTTGTGCATTCCCAGTGGTGTGTTGTTTAGAAGTGCAATATTGGGATTGCAGCTCACCTCAAAACAGTACTGGCCATTGTACTAGCATGTGAATACACAGTCATGGGGAATCTATTAGACAGCAGACTTTATTGTGAACCTCTTGTAATTGGAAATGTCATGTGGTTAATGCAGGTTCTACCACACAAAACCAATGTTAGGTTAGGCTCATTTGATTTCCTTCTGCAAAGTGGAGTAGTCATGACATGAGCATCTGTGCTGTTAGTCAAAGAAACATGGTATATGACATTGACCCCCCCCCCCATCTTGCCCCTTTAACTCTTAACACCAAAGAGAAAAAAAAAGGTGTACAGCATGACACCTCTCAGTCACGTTTATCGCACAACTGTGGAGGAAGAAAAAGAGTGATACCGTGCAGTCAGGACAGCAAGGACCATGCATTTAACAAAGGTAACTTCGCCAATGGGGTGCACAGACACTATTCAAACACATGTACAATTTATTATGAATTATTTCACATTGCTTTTGTTACATTTTTGTTCCTATTCACATCTGAATTGCTAAGCCTAAGACCATTGAAGTATTGGAGGCAGGCTAGTCATTAAATAAGCCTTTTGTGTATAGAAATACCAGTATGAATGGAGATAGCAATAATTTATCAAGTTACAACATCCCTCTGAGAGCACAATAAGGCAGATTAAAATATGCACATCCAACATGTTTTTTTTTGTTTTGTTTTTTTTACACTGTCCTGGATTTTTCATGGGTTTTGGTTCTTCTCTTCCTTGGAAAAAAGGGGGTTTGGCTCTAAATGTCTTTTGCCAGCAGTTTTTGGGATCCATTGTAGACCACAAGTAAAACGTGTCTATCCCTGCATGTATTGTCTCTTGAACAATGAAAAATACTAACCTGTTGTATACTGACTAGATAGCTAACTATACTGGCTCCATTGCATATTCAAATGTGTATATTTTGTACAGAAAATAAAATCATAGTTACTATGCAAAAAATGAATGCAGGTTGCATTTTGGGAGCTTTAATTTTGTTTTTTCAGGATGTCTTTGGAACACATTACTGTTTGCAAAAATTCCCAACACATACATAATATACTGTACACAATTTCCCAAGAGCCACATCTTAGAACTAACAGGTAGTGCATGATCAACCAATGGAACAAGTGAGACTTTCCCCACTAGTTAAAATTTAAGATACTTACACATGAACAAAACAATAATTCAGCCTTGAATGCAGATTTGCTCCATTTCTAGCTTTTGACTTGTTTTGCTTTGCATAAGACACAAAAAAACTTGTTGCATTAACATCTTGAGACAGATGTATTTTTAGAAATGTTTTTTTTTCCCATATTCTCAGTGGCTGTCTTGGTGTATTCTTATATCTAAAGTCAAAGAAATCATACAACAGCTCTTCTCTGTGATAAAACTCTTGGCTTAGACACCCAAATTCTCAACAAAAGCCACTTTTCATTATTTTGACTCACTATTGTAAAAAAGCAGAATCTCTTTTATTTTTCCTACAAGCTTTATAGTCTGATCCTAAACAATGTCCTTTGTGTTGGTCCAAACACCCTGCAAGCTACAAGAGGCTAGCTGAGTAGCCTTCCCAAATATTAGCGGCAGCATTTCAACCATACACAATGTCTGTAAGAGCAGGTTGATGATCAGAGATAAGTCCAAACCATGACGGAAATAAAATGGGCACTAAAGTAGGTCATCTGATTATTAATATTACCCATTTCCCCCAAATTTTGTCAAAAAGATCTTTCATTTCTGATCACATTATGACAGTTTGATAATCTCAAATAAAAGGGTTGAATATGCTGACTTCCGGCCAACAACCAATTGCCAGCAATTTGAGACGCTTCTCAGCAGGCCGACACTTCACTGCTCCGTAATCTCGAAACAGCAGGGAGAAATTAAATGCTGGAGTATAGAAGCACCAACTGGACAGCTGTTAAGAGCATTCACATAAAAGGTGCAGTTGCAATCTTTCCTTTAAATGTGTTCTTTTATGAACACTGCTGACTGAGATACTTGAGGTGTGGCTAGTAGGAATTTTAAGTGTCCATGCGGGAGCCGCCATTTACTTAGGCACCTTACGCAGCTCTGCCAGGACCCATATAGCCAGTGAGAGAAGTGCCACTGAGCCAGACTGGTGAGTTGCTGCCAGTGGAGTAGGCACGTAGAGTAGGAGTGTGCTGATTCCAAGCGCAACCTAGGAAATAGAAGCCCACAGGATTTTGAGTAACATGGAATAGCAAAACAACCTCTCTGAGTTTACAAAAGTCTAGACACTAAAATATACAGTATTCCCTACCTGTCCATAGGCCATTGCTGTTAGGAGGCTGATGGCAATCTTAGCCCTTCTGGGGAGGATCATCCTTCGTGAAAACAGATATAAACCTGTAATAGCAGCTAAAGAGGATATTCCCTACAGAAAAAGGAAGAAAAGATAAATCATTAACAAAGTACTTAGACCCCCTACAGAATTTGATGAGGTGGTAGATAAATCAAGTTTTTTAATCGAGAAAATGAATTGTTCCCAATGGGAATATGTTTGAAAATGTGACATACTAAAATTCTGTGGTCAAACTGTACAGTTGTGGGATTTTCAAAGAAGTTCTTGAGTGTTGGAGAAAAGGCCAGCAGATCATCAGGGATCCATCGTTCTCCCATCTTGGGAAAAGAGTTATACACCAGCCCAGCGTCCAAACCAGCAACAAATGCACCTGCAACAAACAGTAACAATTGATGACAATGTATTTATATTTCTGTCCAAGTGAAAATGTTTTTATCTATCTTCATTTCAGCAGTTACATGACCAGGAACAATTTCTTTATGTCCCCCTCCAACTGAAAAATGTTCTGCAGTGTAGCAACAGGAAAACTACCCACTCTGGAATTAGAATGAAAAATACCTACTCTAGGATTCATTTTAATTTTGGATGATCAGCACACAAAGAGAAATATATGCCTCCTAAAGCTGCAAGATGCTAAAAAAGTATAAATATCTGTATTTAGCTAAATAAAGGAACGGATTCAACATGCTTATATTTTTCAACTAATGCTGACAGAATACATAATACTACCTGAAAGAGCAGTGAGGAACACCAGTCCACCTGTGCCTTTGGCAAACCTCCTGAGCTGCAGGAGACGTTTGGTCTCTGCCAACTGAAAAAGGATGATGTGCCAAGAAAAGTCATGAATAAATGAACAAATATAGACCACGGTAACAACTATTTTATTTTACATGAAGTATGGGTTTCAAATGGCTATAGCCTTCTTGGCAGTACCTTGTGAGCAGGAAACATCAGAGTGAGTCCTGTCCAGAGACTGGCACAGTAGAGGAGTAAGGCAGACCCAAGATGTGCACTCAGACGATACTGGCTGACTCGAGGAATGTCGTGGGACTCTGGCTTCTCCTCCAGACCACTTTTTACCATGTACCAACCCAAGAGGCCCTGAAAAAGATGACAAAAAAATGCAGTACTATACTTTTACTTTCACTTTGAAAAATGTTTCAATTCTGCAGACGGCATTGTCAATCAATTGTTTGTGTCTAACCTGGAAGAAGACAAATCCACAAAGCCCCAGCACTCTTCCCTTCATTGATCGCGTAAAGTATCCTTTCTTCCAAAAGTAAACAGTTGGCAGAATGTATGCCAGCCCAACCAGCCTGCCCCACATACGGTGGCCCCACTCCATGTAGAAGATAAACTTAAACTCTGGTAAGGTCATATCATGGTTCAGTCTGGAAAAACAGAGACACCACTAAATCAATTCAACTTTAAGAATAAAAAAAAACCAACAAAAAACTGATTTGCTGACAACACAACGTGGGGGTGTTGGCATTACTCTACCCTCTCCTGATTTTCAGATGCTGTTGTGCCAGTGTGCCAATTTGATTAAATGAACACATTTTTATGTCGAATGATGTCATTTCACAGTGTTGTTGCACTGTATTGTTAGTGTATAAATTCAAAACCTATTTTGGTGTGTTTTATGGTTCTATCACTGCACTTTCTGTGTGGTATGAATAAGTGGTCCTGTCAAGGAACAAAGAAAAGTCATCTCACATCTTAAATTCTGGGAACTGTTGGTACTTGGAAAACTCAGCCTCCCACTCTGCATCTGACTGGGGGGGTTTCATCTCTCTCACCAGATGCCAGTCAACCATGGAAAGACCGGATTCTGTTAGTCTATTTGAGAAAAAAAAAATGTCATCACCTCTAGAAGCAGAACTTACAATGGAATATATACAAAGCACTTATAAGTAATTTACCTTGTGACTCCCCCCAAAACCACAGCCCCTACAACAAGCCCGCTGCAGCCAACTAACCATCGACCGACAGTGCGATTTGTGGCCGCATTAGGGACTGTAGCTGCTCTTGGGGTGAAAGGAGCTCCTGCCTCAGCTGTGATTGTACTCTGGTTCCTCCGAACAAGCCATTGTCGAAGTTGTGGCGTCTGCTGCTAAAGAAGTAAAAGAGAGAAGCAAAACTAAAATTGAGAGAATGAAACAACTTGAAATCTGTGTCATCGGGGAGTCATCTCTGGTTGAAGAATGAGGAAGCAATTTGTGCACCGTTAGTTTTACAGTGTTTGACAAGCACAAGAATAAGCACTACTTGTTGAAGTTATGAAAGATAATCAACTGTGTTCAGAGTCTGGTATAGAGCCAGTGTTGTGTAAGTGCTAATCTGACCATAAAATAATCCAAAATACTTCACCGTTAAAAATGAAACAGTGACCGAAGGAATCGACGATTCGAAACTATTTCTTCACTTTCAGCTTTGAATCCACGCACTACCAGGACTGTCTGGAACTAGAAAATAAAACCTTAACAAAAGAGGATAGCAGCCTCCAACATACAGTTTTGATTCTAATTATTCTGTTTTATGTGCTTTAAAGCAAGATACAATGAACAAAGGGAGCTTTGGCGTTACACAAGTGGACTCCATCAGTTACAAAGAGACACGGACGTAAGGTCAGATGACTGCTTTCAAATGTCTTTTGACATTAGTTGTGCTACAGGAGTGTTTCGATAAATTGCAACGAGTTTATTTTTGTCAACATAATGAGCACTACGCTGTAATGTCTGGTTCGACCTTTTCACCCACGCTTCCGGGATACATTGGCAATTAAATTTATACTCACACTTCTGTGTTGAAATTCATTTGCACCTCTTCTGCACCCACATAAAAACGATGTCCTTATCGACGACAGTAACATGATTGCGTTCGAATTGCTGGAAATATACGCCGATCCTTTCTTGCCGGTGTAAATAACGTTGGTGATGAAAATACTGCTTTCCTAACGCGAATCCATCCAGTTACCAAACACTACCTTCTTCTTCTTGTCACCGTTCATATCCGGCGCTCAGTAACAGCACTGCTGCCCCCTGCTGGTGAAGAATGTCAAGGGCAATATTATCTCCCAAAGCATATCAATGAGTGAAGTATATAATGACTATTGACTGGCTGCCGGTCCAGGGTGGACCCTACTGATCAAACAAATATATCTTGGATATCTTGGCAGCTTCTCACCTGACTCTTCATCCAACATAGCATTTTGAGTGTGATTCCCAGTTTAGCTGTTGGTTCACAGCCACGTTCATTGTGTCATGTGTTAAACAGTGTGTGTCAACGGCTGGGGTAAATGGAGCTGGTATAGTTCTATTCTAAACATACAAACAAACAAAATAATAGCAATTTTGTTGTTGGCGAAGTACACTCGGGTTGTAATAATAAATCCTCATTGAGGGGCATGTCCAGTCGTCAATTGAATTATCTAATTATCTCAAAGGTGTTATTCAAAAGTTATGAAACTAAATTTTACAACTCCGCCTCCAAACACCCATGATGAAGTTTCAACTCTGACCTCTGACGTCACACCAAAGCGATAAGAAAACACGAACACGACATAAATGAGATTTATTCTTCTCTGACAGACCTCAAACAAAGATGTATAAAAGTAATTGGTTATCCTGATAAAATCGTGAATGAATAATTATTTTTGATAGAAGCGACAATTCTACGCGTTCTCCACGTTTTTTGTGTCGGCGTATGCCGCTTGGGCGGTCACTGTGTGTCAGCAGCACAAAAGTCGGTCTCAACCTGCTCTCCGTCCACCCGCAGTACGTCGTGTTAAACATTCAACAATCAGGAAGCCTCTCGTTAGCGTTTGGAAACACCAATTGAACAGATTTAATAAGTGCACCTCGGCAGTTTTTATGAATTGAAAGGAGTTGGATTTGACAGGCAGCTGTAGCACAACTTAACACCGGGTGACTAGTGAATTATTCATACTCACAAATTTACCGTAAATCTCTGTTCCGTAGACTTTTGGTATGACTGAGGGCTTTTTGATGGAGGTGTGTGTGGACTCCGTGGAGTCTGCGGTCAATGCGGAGCGAGGAGGTTTGTCATGTGTGAACATTCATCAACAATGTTGTGTTGCTGCTAACTTCACCATGACCTGCTTGGACAAGGTGGATTCACTCCCCAATTCTTTCAGAAATACCTTCGCCCCGACTCCTAGCAGCTGTTTTAAACTGTTGTACCTGTCCGTGCAACTGCTCATTTGACAATCTGTGGTGTGTCATGTCTTAAAGTGTGTTTGAGATTTCCATCTTCTGTTAGGTGCAGGTCGGCTTGAGCTGTGTTCTAGTCTCCTGGAGGGAGGGCTCACCCCCAGTGTGGGTGAGCACAGATATTTCCCTTTCATTTGTTTATTTTTTTTTTCTTTTTTAATTATTTTTTATTTTAAAAAAACATAACAAACAAACTGGAAATTCAACGCACTTCACTGGAAAAAAGAATCATGAGATCATAATGCTTGTGTACAAACATACACATCTGAATTTTCAAACATAAACATTATATTGATGATCCTTAAAATCCCATCAGTGGACCTGATATAGGTGTTCTTTCAAAGATGGGCTAATAATTATTGTGTAATCATTCATTCAGAATAGTTTTAGAAATGTTAATGTGTTGGTGATATGTGTCAGTTCTGTATAATCTTAATGCAGCTTGTTCGTCTATGGATAAAAATAATGTTATACTCAAGTATTGAAAACACATGGGGCCATTGCCCCCTCCTGGTCCATACCAAAATGAGTTTCCATGCGGTCTAAAGGAACAGTGACCTTTCAAGTCAGATTTCTGTTAAAATGTAAGAAAATATTTTAATCTGCTCCAAAATCTATCATGTTTTGATGTCTTAAAAAGGGCCTCTATTTAAAAGTGAATAAACAAGAATATCATATATG
The DNA here is from genome assembly GCF_037954325.1 of Fistularia commersonii. NCBI lineage: Eukaryota > Metazoa > Chordata > Actinopteri > Syngnathiformes > Fistulariidae > Fistularia > Fistularia commersonii. Next base: position 14,945,975 of record NC_141285.1, read on the forward strand.
TTGATATGGATATATGTAGATGTGAATTGTTGCTGCTGTTATCAGAAACCACCTGATAACTCTTTGGTAAACTGACAGCACATCTCAAACTCATTCTATGGAGTAACTATTTTTAGACTGAAGTACTTCTACATTTCTTTTGGAAAGAATCTTAACATTTTTTACATCATTTTAATAAACCTACATGTATAACCTGGTTCAGTTTGTAAAGTAAACACAAAATATGAATGATTACTTTGACTGTCATACCCTCAGACTACAACTTTGCATACTGAACTTTTCCTGAGGCGATTGGTGGGATTTTACATGGTCAAATATTGACATATTCCTAATATTTTTGTTACTCCATCTGGCCAATGTAACAATCCGGTTATCAGCGAAACTGCCTGTCTAGATTTTGGATGCAGTTATAGATCAGTGAAGATTTGTTCGCCAATTAGAGAAAGATGACAGAGTTTATATGGAATTATTGTTAGTATATTCAGTTGTGTCATGTCAGTGTTATATAGATTTCCCTACTTAACAAGACCAACCTGACATTTTTTAGTCTGTCACCTGTCAGAGTATGTGATATTACAATTCATATTGTCACACATCTTCTATATTTCTTCTATCCAGGCCTGCTGCAAGTGGTGAAACAGTATGTCAAAATTCCGGTCTATGTGATGGTGCGACCTCGCAGTGGGGACTTTTTGTACTCGGAGCAAGAAGTTGAAGTGATGAAGAAAGATATAGAAGTGATGAAGAGCTCAGGGGCTGATGGAGTAGTGCTGGGAGCCTTGAAAGAGGATGGACAAGTGGATTCTGAACTCTGCTTGGAGTTACTGGGTAGTGTATGTGCCTGTTACATGATCAGATTCATCAGTGTCTTTTACTAAGTCACTCCAAACTCTCAAGGGATCACAGAACAGTCGACAGCAACCTTAGTTGTGAGGTTACAGATAATGAACACTTCCAGAAAGACAAAACAAACCTCACTTTATCAAGATACATGGTTTACAATAATACTGAAGACTCTGCTAAGTTTAAACACAACTTAAACTGCCTTGGTTGATTTAATTCTTATTCAGAGATCATGAGTGGATTTCTCAGCAACCAGTTAATAACCATTTTCCTTCCATACAATTTAATTTTTAGGACCTTTGGTGAATGTAAGTCCAATATTCAATCACTAAAACAAGTCATTTACACACCTCAGAAACCACTAAAACTGCTCATGTGAGAATGAGAAACAACTGTAGCAACTGCTCTCTACTCTTTAATAATTAACTTTTTGTAGTTTTGCATGTTTATACAACCATTGCAAAATGTGATTTTTATTCATCAGTTTACTGTTTCACTCAATTCAGTTTCAGTAGACATTTCTGGACAATTGGTAAAAGCTTTATTTGTTTTGTTGAAATGTATTATGTACGGTATATGTGTATCATACAAGGGTCTTGTACAACTATTTTGAAGGATTCCAGAATAAAATGAAGCAGTCAGTTTGTTGGTCTCTTTTTTAATTGTGAGGAAACTGTTAAATATTAAAGTATGTTGCAAATCTCTCAAGGTTAAGAAAAAGGTTTTGATAATTATGAAATTATATATCTGGAATGTACAGCATATGATGAAAAAACAAACTAATGGTTTTACCATGTTTTCATGAGGTATGTTCATTTTTTTAAAACTTTGCAAACCTTTGCTAACCTGTCAAACTTTTCTTCTTGCTAGCTGCTGCTCGTCCTTTGCCAGTGACCTTTCACCGAGGTAACGTTTCATCTCATCTTTGAGTCACACCTACTCAGATATCTGGTTTTTTTTTTATTTATTTTTTCAAATTCTGTGTTGGGTTTATAGTCATCTAGGATCTAGGTGTATCCAAGGCTAACATAATGATTTACGTCTAAAATTTTCCTTTCACAGGAAATGGGTTTGAGTAACATGACTATTTGTTTTGTAACTACAAGTACACAATACCAACAAGCTAAGCAAAAGGAAGCAGACAAATAACCAGTCAACTATCAAGTAACTGAGTGTGTTGTCCGTTCTTTCTACAAAACACAAAAAGGAGTATTTGAAATCCAAAACCAAACCATAGACACAGTGCCTAGAACAAGACAGATAAGGATTAAAAAATTGACTGACCACATTGGCACATAGTGGAGGCTGCGGCTGAGCTTAGGCTACCATTAACTGCTAGATTGCGGTGAAAATACACAGTTAGTATGACTTGAACAAGCATTTAGCGCAATGAAAAAAATTTCATCCACTACAGCCGAGATGTTAATGTCAAAACTAAGATTAATCCAGGCTGTGATGACTCGTGCAGGTCTATGCTGCTACTGAGTAGTTAAATTGTGCTTTTTTAGCAGCTCAACATTTACAAATCTGATACTGTTGAGGTAAGTCATTGAACAAGAAGTAGATGTTGGATAAAGGTTACAAAGTCGGTGTGTTGGATTCTGTAAATGGATTCGTTGTTGCCATCAACTGGGGAGCAAAATTTGTCAGATCATCAACTAGCATGTGTTTTGAGATTGTCCTAAACAAATCAGCTGGGTTGTTTTTTTCCATTCTTTTATGTTCGAAGAATTATATCCAAATTTTAAATATGAGAACAATAAAAAATAAGTCTTGCATTACAGTGGACCTTTGAGGTCAGATGATTTAAGAGAAATTGGCATAAGTTGTAGGTGTTAGATTTTACTGAGGTTACCTTTGCTAAACTAATAATGATCCTGCGTGTTTCCCATTGCTCTTACTGAGATTTCTGGTAATTTTAGTAACATTGTATTGACAGCTTTTGACATGGTTCGGGATGCAGCGGTTGCCCTGGAGACTTTGGTATCATTGGGTTTCCAGCACATCTTGACAAGTGGTTGTGATAGCTCTGCACTTGAGGGGCTCCCTGTCATTAAACGGCTTATTGATCAGGTAGGTATGAATTCAACGTCCACTATTTTAATTGCATAACAATATAAATATTAAAAAAATCTATTTTTAAATTCTTTGTTGAGTTCAAGTTTGCTTTTGTCTCTGATTGTCTGCCTTTCTCACACCTTGATTTTCATTTTTTCTGCCACACAAGGCTAAAGGTAGAATTATCATCATGCCAGGTAAGTACCTTTAATTCTTACATCCTCTATTTACTGAATATAATATATGCATTGTTTGGTGTAATTTTTCCTTTTCAAAATAGGAGGAGGGATCACAGAGAGGAATCTGCAAAGAATTTTAGAGGGATCAGGGGCTCAAGAGTTCCATTGTTCTGCCCGGTCAAGTAAGGATTCTGCCATGAAATTCAGGTGACCCTCAGTTCATCTTCAGTTATTTTATAGTGTGTACATGTGCAAGAGTGTGTGTGTTCTATATTGCATATAAATATCACAGCATTTATTAAAAAAAAATTAATTGTATTCTGTGAAACTATCTCCATTTGCAGGAACAGCTTTGTGACAATGGGAGCATCTTTCTCAGCAGCTGAGTACAGCCTGAAGGTAGCAGACACGAGCAAAGTCCGCACATTTAATGCCATTGCCAGAAATACCTTGTGAATGGAAACTGGACAATCTTGACAGAAAGGAAAACTGATACCTCAAGAGTGATAAGTTGATATTTTCAGACCTTCGGTAAGGGTCATTCTTTGCATTGTCTTTTCAAGTACTAATTAAATGGTTTCTTTTAGCCTTGTGCTGCAATCTATTTGAAAACTCAGTTGATTGATACATCATGCAATACAATAAGAGATTAGTGATTCTCATGAATAGTTGTACATTTTTTTATGCCTTAAAAAAATAGTGTGATCAAATTCTTACATTGGAAATTGTTTTCTTAAAATAAAATAACTGTAAAACAAAAATTGTTGTGTTGTGAATCTAGAAGGTTTTATATTTAGATGCCATATAGTTATGTCAATTTAATAAGTCAGCAACACTGCCAATTAAGCCACGAGGATCAAGTAAAGTTGTATTCTAGTTTATTTTTACATTAAAAAAAATCAATTTTCACATTTCTTGAGCTTTTATTAAATACATTTAGGTGATATCAATAAAACTCAGGCTGTGTCTTAAAAATATAAAGCTTCCAGCTGCCTCAAAAATGTATTTTAATTTTCACTGTCTAGCTCTCATAAGAAGTGAAGCATTGAGTATGAGACCCTTTCCTGCTGGGGTACAGGTTCCTGCATGCTTTCCAGATACAGATAATTTCAGCTTGGTATCATACAATCCCAAGTAATGAAACAAGGCAATTTCACCAAGCACAAGACCCGAATGATGAATATTATGAAGGACCAGTTGTAACAGGGACTTCCCTTCTGCCTCAAAAAAAAAAAAAATCATTTAATTAGCTAACACTTCTCTTCACAATTTGCTCTGTGTGCCACTGTCAAGCTCTCATGAGAAGTGAGGTATTAAGTGTGAGCCCTTCTCCTGCTGGGGCACAGGTTCCTGCATGCTTACCAGATGCAAATAATTTCATCTTGGTGGCAGACAATCACAAGAAGTACTGCAAGGCAATTCCCGCTGAGCACTAAGCCCCTGAGATACACTGAGAACCAATAGGACAGAGTTAAAATGCATAAAACCTTACTATCAAAAATATTTAAATCGTTTATACACAGTACATTTGTTGCCCAACTACTTATCATCGAGTTCACTGAAGATGCTGAACTAAAACCTAGCTCTCAGACATAAGAAAGTTATAGCTGTAGCTAAAGGTATAATGTTGAAGAAGAATTAGAGTTGGTACACTTTAACATTTGAATGATATTTCATCATATCTATGTAGAATGTCTCTTATCACCAAAATCAAACATGTCTGTTTGCCAATGAGTACCACATGGACGTGGAAAAAATGATTTGTTGAGGAAAACATGATTGAGGGACTATTGACATTTTTAATGAACCTGTACACAGAAGATAAAAATGAAAAAGTTTGAAATTGAAATAAAATTTAAAAACTCTTTTAAAACTCTTCTTCTTCTGTCAGCTTTTTTCCACTACTCTTTCCCATAACTTCATTGAATGGCTCATCAACTTTATCCCTCGATAGTTGCCTCAATTCTGCACATCCCCCTTATTCTTAACAATGGGCACCATCACACTTCGTCTCCATTCTTCAGGCATCTTCTCACTCTCTAAGATCCTGTTTACTAATTGTGTGGGAAACTCTACTGATGCCTCTTCTAGAATCTTCCACTCCTACAGGTATATCATCGGGTATATCGGGTATATCAGGTATATCATCAGGTATAACATCAGGTATATCATCAGGTATACCTACAGGTATATCAGGACAAACTGCCTTTCCACTCTCCATCGTCTTCAATGTCTTCCTCACTTCACTTTTACTAATCTCTGCTACTTTGTGGTCACCTCTCCTACCCTTGCCTCTCTTTGATTTTCCACATTCATCAGCTCTTCGAAGTACTCTATCCATCTTCCCATCACTCTTCTAGCATCTGTCAATACATTTCCCTCTCTATCCTTAATGACCCAGACCTGTTGTACAACCTTTCCATCATTATCTCTCTCTTTTGCCAACCTGTATAAATCATTCTCTCCCTCCTTAGTGTCCAACCAAGCATGCAGGTCATCGTACATCCTTTGTTTTACCTTTGCTACTTCTATCTTTCCCCCATGTTGTATCTCCCTGTACTCCTGTCTGTTCACTTCAGTCCTCTTAGTATCCTACTTCTTCTTTGCTAACTGCTTTCTCTGTATGTACTCCTGCACTTCCTCATTCCATCACCAAGTCTCCTTATCTACTTTCCTTCCAGATGACACACCAATTTCTCTCCTACCTGTCTCCCTCATAACAGTTGCTGTTGTTGTCCAATCACCTAGAAGCTCTCCCCGATCACCCAGAGCCTTTCTAAACTCCTCCCTGAAAACCATACAACCCTCCTCCCTTTTCAGCTTCCACCACTTTGTCCTCTGCTCTGCCTTTGTCCCCTTGATCTCACGTCACCAGAGTCATCCCACAAAGCACCATCCTATGCTGTCTGGCTACGCTCTCACCTACAACTACTTTCCAGTCACTGTTCTCTTTCAGGTTACCTCATTATACAACATGTAGTCTACCTGCGTGCTCCTACCACAGCTCCTCTAAGTTACCCTATGTTCCTGTCTTCTCTGGAAAAAAGTGTTCACTCCAGCCATTTCTGTCCTTTAGGCATAGTCTACCAGCATCTGTCCCTCTGCATTCCTATCCTCTATACCAAATCTGCCCGTCACTTCTTCATCCCCTTGATTGCCTGCACCAACATGCCAATTGAAGTTTGCACAAATTATCACTATCTCATCTCTGGGGATATTCTGCATCACTTCATCTAGCTCATTCCAGAACATCCCCTTCTCCTCAAACTCACATCCCACCTCCAGGGCATCGCCACTAACAACATTGAGCATCACACCTTCAATTTCCAGTTTCAGACTCATAAGTCTATCTGACATTCTTTTCACCTCCAGAACGTTCCTAACAAACTCCTGCTTCAAGATAAACCATTTCTCTTCTTGTCAGTACCATGACTGTACAATTTAAAGCCTGCTCCTAAGCTTCTAGCCTTACTACCTTTCCACCTGTTCTCCTGGACACACAGGATATCCACTTTCCTTCACTGCATCATGTCGACCAACTCTACCTTTTCCTGTCATTGTCCCAATATTCAAAGTCCCTACTCTCAGTCTCAGACTCTTGTATTTCCACTTCTGTCTCTGCTTCCAAACATGCTTTCCTCCTCTCCTTCTTTGACCTGCAGTAGCCCAGTTTCCATTGATTCTCTTTAGGTCATCAGTACCAATGGCGGTCGTCGTTAACCCGGGCCTTGACCGATCTGGTATGATCTGGTTAGTATGGTTGATTCGCATGTGTGGTTATGGCAAAAGTTTTATGCTGGATGCCCTTCCTGATGCAACACTCTGCATTTATCTGGGCTTGTGACCGGCTTAGGGAGGCACTGGCCGGTGTCTCCCCAAGCGAGCCTTAGGGGGGAAACGAGGCGGTGTCTCCCTAAGCATTTATCTGGGCTTGTGACCGGCTTAGGGAGACACCGCTTCGTTTCCCCCCTAAGGCTCGCTTGGGGAGACACCGGCCAGTGCCACCCTGAGGCTGCATTGAAATTTCAAAACACTGTAATTTAATGAAAAAATCTATAAGGATGGGTCATACTAGATAGCATTATTTTTTTACTTATAGTCATCAGCTGGAGACCATTTTCATCATGAATGACAATTAAGAATCAAGGGAGGACTACACCCTTTTTTGGTACATTCAAGTATATGTACTGTACTTGGATAATTCCAATCCTTAATCTCGTAGTGAACTAAGACATTTAGAAAATGGAAATGCAGATATAGAATCAGTATCATAAATTACTACCATTTTACTTTTTTTATTTTATGAATTTCATTTGTATTTAACCTATCATGAGGTAAATTGTCACTTCGACAATTTCATATTTAACAAACAACATTGAATGAGAATGTGACTTTAATCATGAATAATTGTATTTCTTTTTTCTATCATTCATTTTTCATACATTCAAAGTTATATCTCTTAACAAGTCCAAAAGGAAATAAAACTCATAACCAAAGATGTAGAATCATAACTGTCATATATGTCACATTCCACACTGCATTCTATAGCTATGTATGACAAGGCTAGCTTATGACTTATTTTTTTACAGTTGTTTCTATCAAGTCATTCTTCTTTACCATGTTCTACTCTTGTGGGCTTTTTCATATCACTGCTGAAATGTTCCTAAAAGGATTTGTCACTTTTATGTGAATCATGGACAAAAGAGATACAATTCGATAGTTAGATAGATAAAAATGTAGTTTGAGATATCGAAATATGAAGCAATTTGATAATTGAACAATAAAATGTGTAGTCTATGTCCAGCAGAGTTACTTTTGTCCAACAGAGGCATTTTTTGTGTATGTTGAACAGAATTAAAAGGAATATCCTCTCACTTCAAACATTAAATATTCTTTTAAAATATAGGGTCCCAGACTCCATACAGCTTCCCCCTATCAAATTAATTGTTGGTTCATTACGGTTTCATAAGCAATAAGGTTGGCCAGATTGGATCTATGAGATTTAGATATTAATAATTATTCAAGAGCGCAACTACTTACCACTTCACTTATCTACAGACAGTTAGTCTTTAATTACATATTTTTATCTCACATGTCACGGCTGTCCTTGGGGTTCTGCAGACACACGATTACACATGCACAAACAAACACAATGAGTCAGCCAGTTTGCCGGGAGTGTTATCTAATATGTAATGATTAACCTTAGCAGTCATCATTATCTCTTTAAAGTCAGAGACCTCTCACATATATTCTTTCATGTATGCAGGATGTATTTATGAATTTATTTTAGCATGCTTTCTTGGGCCCCCCACCAATGTTAATGATGTTAAAAATCTCTATTTCAATCTTAAGTTTTATTTTACTTCCTTTCTGAAATATACACACGTGTTGAAATGAGCAGTGTTTTTTGTTTTCATTGTATTTATTTATATTTGTAGAGACCTGCATAAAGACTGATGACTTTCCATCCCATAACTTCGGTTAATTCACACGACTGTTTTAGAGCAAAAGGAAGATAAATTGTGAGTTTGTGTATTGTCCTGTTGAGTCTTTCATCATGGAGTTTTACCTTCTGGATACAGATACAGATACAGATTAGAGAAAACAGTTGCCCCTTCCAAAATGTTCTCAGGTTGGCAGTTAGTTGGACAAACATAGTACATTTAAAACTTGAGAAGTATTTTACTGGCTTCAGCCCAGCAGTCAAATTTAATTCCATGGCTCCCTCAAATTAATTCAGTATGACTCTCACTCTAAGTGGGCCTCAGTTTAAAGCGAGAGTGAAGGCATGCAGATGAAATGTGGAAACAACAGGTCTAATGAGTCTTTACTCTTCTCCTAAAAGAAGAGATTTTTTTGAAGATGTTACCCTGTTTTTTTTCCCTTACGGACCTTGATTCTGTAGAATACAGTCACATTTGTATGTCAATGCTCACAAACATGTTAGAATAAAAAACTGGCTTATGATCAAACAAAAATAGAAAACCAAGAGAGTAAAGCTGATAAGGTATTTGGCTCTTTAAACAACTTAAACAATTAGCAAACAACTCAAAATAAACAACACACTTTTGTTAGTCAAGTCATTAACATCTCGTTTCGTTTCATGTGCCTTGCTTGTAGCCATATCCCTGTAAGGTTGAACTTTAGACACATAGGGGTGTGTGTGGAGTTTCTGAATGGGAGATAGTTGGATTGTCTAACTGACCGAAAGCAGAGTGGTTTTCTCAGATTCCGATCGAGACCTTAATGATCATCTACTATGACAAGCGATCAAGACTGAAGTTGAGCATTAACCTGTCAGCACTTCACCCGGCGGACTGTGTCAAACTATGTCTTGGATCTTGAAGGGGTCTCGGGTTTTCCTTTCTTCTGAAAAGTCCTGAAGCAAGTTCCTCAGTCGCATCCTGCCATTGTTGTCCTGCGGGCTAACAGAAGACAGAACAGTTCAACCCTCCACAGCAGTGGATCTAAGGGAAAATTGCAGGTGCTGGTGGGGAATCTAGCAGCAGCCATCAGTGGAGATCATGTGCGCTGCAGCCCTGGAGGAATATTGTGGGTCAACCTTCTGGGTGAGTTCAACGGTGAAAATTTAGATCAGTTCTGTGGATTAATTAATACTTTTTTGGTTAAGAAAGCCACTGAGCATAAACTTTTACAGTATGTTAAAATTACAGTGTCATGTGTTAACAGAGAAGTGATGGCTGACATTCTTAAAGAAACCTGTAAGTTTCTTTATAGTTTATTGTGTTACATTGTGTTTTGAAGCGCTGTTATCCCATGCCAGTGGTTATTCCTCCACACTGTGACCTACGTAGATATTGATAAAAGATCTTTGTAATTCAGTCATTTGTTTTAAAATGAAAAAGAAAAGCAGAAAATTAGTGAAAAGGAAAACGTGCTTTTCTTTTCAGTAGTCCTTGTGTAAGCAAAATAAGTTCATGTACTCATGTATCCCTGTCAGCAATGAGCTCTGTTAAAATTTGACTTGCCAGTAAAGTAAGGCATGACTCAGCATGGCTGACATTGGCTGCACATCTTTACTGAATTCAACAACCTTAAGCTTTAAATCTCTGTTTTTATTATTTTCTAGTGGTCTGAGAATATAATTGGGAGTAATCGTGTACAGCCAAACCTTTTCGAAACAAAACCTCTGATTCAGTTGGTATAACAAAACGGCATTTCAAATGACCTGACCTGCATTGACATCATGCCCTTGCAGGACAGAAAATGGACATTGATTTGAATCTCTTCAAATACTCATTTCTTTTGGTGCTATAAGGTAAGGGACAGTGAAAATAAGTGAGGCTGCTCTGAATCACCTGCTTCCTTGAAGAGTAGAGGGAAATAACTTTGAGTGTTTGAAACAGTTCTAGCATATTCATAAGTATTTTGTCATTTGACAAAGGCCTCCTTTGGCCTGAAGCTCCCCAGAGTTGTATGTGTTTGAATATTCCCCTCTGGAAGTGTTCATTATATATGCAGCTGCTTATAGAACATCGACCAGGGATTTAAACATGAGTCGGTATTGATTAAATTTCTAATCTGGGATGTTGAGATGATCCCACAGTGGAATGCATTTTAAACTCCTCATGACTTAGTGTTTTAATGACTGAATGTGGATACTTGATTTTATTTACAGTTATTTTATCTTTGAGATTTATGTGTGTTATTCCTCAGAATGCATCCTATTTGGAAACAGAAGAACCAGACCTTCCAGTATGTGTGGAGCAGACAGTGCTTGTCTGGATACCCCTTGGGTTTCTCTGGCTCTCTGCCCCAAGTCATTTGGCAGATCTTTTTACCAAGACACAGGGGAACATAAAACACCTGTCCAAACTCTACATCTGCAAACAGGTAATGCACTCAGTAATTAAAAGCAAACACACAAAGTACAGCTTGGGATATGATTTATTGTAATTTTTTTCTGTCTTTCTATCTTGTCAGATTGTTGCATGTCTGTTGTTCCTCACTGCCATAGCAGGACTTGCAGTCACATTAGCACAGGATTACAGTCCAAGCAAAGGTCCATCTTCTACAGAGAAAAGTCCTGCTGTATATTATGCAAACCCCGTTCTGTTTGCTGTGTCATGGGTAAATGGAGCAGGTTTTTTTTTTTTTCATTTTTTCGTGGGATAAAGATGCAGATATATTTTATTTTCTGACATTTCCTCCCCTTTTCCAGATCTTGGTAATGCTTTGCCAAGAAGGATTGAGGCGTAAAACTCAAGCGGTCGATTCTGCCACGCTCTTCCTTTTCTGGGTTATTCAGATTTTTTGTGAGATATTCTACTTCCAGACCCTCCTACGAGAGGCTTTCAGACTGGTAAGAGAGGTCACCTGAAATTATACTAAAAGGGAAGAAATAAAAAATGACCGGAATTACTCACTGTATGACGTTATCTTGGGTGTTCTTAACACTTAAAGGCTATTCTTGAACTTACCTCTTTCCAACAGGAGGAGATCAAGGATTTGCCACGTTTCTGCCTGTTCTACATCACCTTTGGGTTGGAACTGATTGCACTTGTCCTATCTGCTCTGGCTGATGTGTCTCCAGAAACCAAGGATTATGTTAAAAAGGTACTTATGCAGGGTTACAGCAAGAAGTTCCCTGGCCTGATTCGGGGCAGGGGGCCTATCTGTGTTCAGTTAACATGTTCCCTGTGACAGAGTGGGTTTCTCCCAGTTTCTCTGGTTTCCTGCCACAGTCCAAATACATGCATTCGGTCAATTGGAGACCCTTTATTGCCGTCGTGTGAATGACAGAGTGGTTGTATGTCTCGATTAGACATACTGCCTCTCACTCAATGAAAGCTTAGGCAGCCTCTTGGTGACCCTGCGTGCAGGATGAACGATTAAGATAATGAAAGAATTACTGCTCTCTGCCTTTGTGTTATTTACTTTGAACATTCCTAATCTTTGGTAACAATGTTAATCATTAGTGTGATGGATATTATTCACTTATTTTCTACACAGAATCCTCTGGCAGGTGCAGCATTTTTGAGCAGACTCACTTTTAACTGGTTTAATAGGTAAATGGGACATTAAAAATCCTTACACACACCTTCTCATACATTCCATTACTGCTGTGTTGTCACATTCCTCTTCCAATTCTTTACAGTATGGTGGTGAGGGGGTACAAGCAGCCTCTGGTGAAGGAAGACATGTGGGAGCTAAATGAGGAAGACACCACTGCTCAGATTTGCCAGCAGTTTGACCGCATCATGCAATCAGAACTGGCTGCAGCTCGAGCGAAGTATCATAGGAACTTGACGAAGAATAAGCACAAATACAGTGCAAAAACCCGAGATGAGACCCTTCCGATTGAACAAGCCAGTGGTCTAGGAAAAGGTGTCAGTCAGGATTTGCTGGTGATGGTGAGACTGTGTGGAAAAGAAATGAGTAGCATATTGTGCAAAGATATTGATTTTCTGACAGTTGAAAAAATTTTTTTTTTTTCTGTGTAAAATCAGTTTTCACTCATAAAATCTATGTGTATTTATAATATTTCCCTAGGAAGAACTGGGGAAGGGGAAAGATAAAAAGAAAAACAAAAAGACGTCAGAGGTAGATTATCCCAATTCATGGTTGATCTCAGTCATCCGCAAGACTTTTAAAGGGATTCTAGTCCAATCTGCAATCTTCAAGGTCCTTTATGACCTGCTGTCTTTCATCAGCCCCCAGGTCTTGAAGTAAGTCAGACTTTAACTGAAAGTCATTTTCAGACACTGGTATATTACAATTCAAACCATTTCATGGCCTTCTAAGAAGCCTTTTTTTTCGCAGATTCAGTTTCTGAATTTGAATTGTGATTTTATTTACAATGGAAAAAAAAAACATGATAGCGCACTTGTCATCACTCTGCAAGAAAATGGTGCAGTTTACTGTTGTTTGCTTCGGTTTAGAGCAGCAATCATTTACTGAGAGTAAAGTGGCGCACCACCACACATAAGACCTTTGTAATGTTGATCTGTCTAATGTGCCTTAAAACTTAGAAATCAGGTTTTTGGCTTTCAAATTCACTTTTAAATAAAAGTTGAGTGAGCTTAAAATTTGCCAAATTCATGAGGGAAATTCATGATATTTTGAATATTAAATTTGCCACAATTATACTTTTTTATTTCCCAGACTGATGATTTCTTACACCGAGGACAAATCCAGCTATACTTGGACAGGGTATTTTTATGCAATACTGCTGCTAGTGGTGGCTGTCCTACAATCTATGTTCCTGCAACAGTACTTCCTCCGCTGCTTTATGCTCGGGACAAAGGTTCGCGCTGCCCTCACAGGTGCTGTGTACAAAAAGGTATGAAATGAGTCGCAACAGAACTAAGAACATATCTTAAAATAACACAAAAGTAAAAAAATGATAGAATCAAAACACATTGTCTGTTTAGCTTAAACAAATGTAGAATTTGGGCTTTCAGTCGTTTTCCCTCTTATAAACACTCTGTCTCTTATTTTTTCTATAGGCCCTAGTCATGTCTAATGACCATCGAAAAGAGTCAACAGTTGGAGAAACCTTGAACCTCATCTCTGCTGATGCCCAGCATTTCAACAATTTGACAAATGTCATCCATCTACTCTGGTCCTGCCCGCTGCAGATTGTTCTAGCCATTGTTTTCCTTTGGCTGGAGTTAGGGGCTTCTGTTCTGGCAGGACTAGCAGTCATGTTGCTTATGGTGCCTATCAATGGATTTCTAGCCAGCAAGGCCAAACATTTCCAGGTCAGCAGAATTCAACACACAAACCTATATAGTATAGTGCCATTATCTTTTCTTCTTACTTAAAGATCTTTTCAAATCCCACCACTAATATGTAGTGGGATTTGATAGATTTGAGATCAGTTGGGTTGAAAGCAGCTTTCCTCTGACTTATCGTAACGACTAACACTTGATCTCCTCAGGTTGAGAACATGAATTTCAAGGACAAGAGGTTGAAAGTCATGAATGAGATACTTAACGGTATCAAGGTAAATTATCTTTTAAGTAAACTTCAAGTAAATTAATTTCACCTTAATTTCACCACCGTCACCTGATCAACATAATCTTGCAGTTGTTGATTGATTCAGTGTACAAGGGAAGCAAGGCTTTATTTTAACTCTTTTGGGTGTTTTTCCATATTGCTCTACCTCCGCCTTGTCTCCCTCTAGATTCTGAAGGTATATGCATGGGAGCCATCCTTCCAGGCTCAGGTGGAAAATATAAGAGGGGACGAACTGAAGGTCATGAAGAAGTTTGCCTATCTAACATCTGTCTCCACCTTCATTTTTTCCTGTGCCCCCGCTTTAGTGAGTCCTATCATTCCGTGGTACAATGCAATATGGACTAAGGATGATTTCTGCCGATATTCATATTAATTCTAACCCATTCCCAGGTATCTCTGGCTACATTTGCAGTGTTTGTTCAGACGAATGAGGGCAATGCATTGACAGCTGAGAAAGCTTTTACTGCCATCTCCCTCTTCAACATTCTTCGATTTCCTCTGGCTCTGCTGCCAATGCTCATTGCCGCCACTGTGCAGGTGAGGAAACTAGAATACATGGAAGATGCAGGTATGCTTCGCCGTTATCAAATAAGTTCTCTGATAATGTTCTTTGACAATTTAGACAAACGTGTCCCGGAAGCGCCTTGAAAAATTCTTGAGTGGTGAAGACCTTCAAAGTAACATTGTGCGACATGACCCCAGTTTCAGTATGTTCACCATCTTATTTAACACCTTAGTCCTATAAACAAGTGTATTACAAGTTTCTTGATACATCACCTGTATGTCTGTGGAGATTCTCAGTCATCCAGGTCATGGTTATTTCAAGTCAAAATCTGCTTCTGCACCTTGACCTGATTTTCTTCCCTTGAAGACATTTTCACCTTTCATGTGTGAGCTTTCTTCAGTTGACTCGATTTTCTCCTGTTGAAGAAGTCACTGGATGAGAGGTGAAACATCTTCAAGGGAAGAAAAGCAAGTCCTATTGCAACAAGAACGAGATTTTGACAAGAATCACCTGTATAAATGTCATCTCTGTCCATCTCTTCATCCATTAGATTCTGCTATCAGTATATGTGATGGTTCCTTTTCTTGGGAAAGAGATGAGGAGCCCTTGCTTAAAAAGTATGTTTTGAATGAAACATATTCACATTATGTTATGCTGCATACTAGTATAAGTCCCACATATTTGTTTTTAACAAAAAAAAATATGTTCTTGATCATATTATTCGTATTTGCCAGTGTGTCTTTGGACTTTAACCCTGGTCGGCTGATAGCAATAGTGGGAACCGTAGGCTCAGGGAAGTCCTCCCTGATTTCAGCTATCTTGGGAGAAATGCACAGCACCAAGGGCTATATCAACATTCAGGTCAGAGCCTATTTCTTTCTTTCCATAAGTACAGACATATCATGAGCTCAAAGTTGCAAGATTTCAGTATTAGATATTGATTTCATCTGTATTTATTAAGGTAAAAGGATTAGCTGTTTCAGATTTCTGTATCACAGGTCATTGCTTTGCATACCACTTACATAAGCTGCTTTTGATTTCAGTTCATTAAGATACATCTCTAGAACCAAAATTCAAAGAATGTTAAAAATAAACATTCTTATAATGAACAATACAGCACAATTAAGGTCTGAATTTGAGATCAATTCACAGCTGTTAAAATTATGTGTGAGAATTATCTCAATGAGACACATTTTATATATTAGAACAGAATAGAAAAGGACAGAATGAAACAGTCTTTTTGTATGTGGCATTGCTTACAGCAATACATTTGTACAGTTTTTATGAAAATATCAACATATTAAGACAAAACAATGACATGTTTAGACACTCTTCATCATGAAATGCACCAAATACAAGTAGCTTATAAATAATCACTAGCAATTTAACAATAAATAGAAGTTTTACTGTAAATATGTCATATAAACATTTACTAACCAATGTTACACAAGAATATTGAGTAGCGTGAAGAACTTTATCAAAATGTTTGTGGCTATTAATGTAGACATTTTTTTCTCTTAATTCTACGTAGTCTGTTTACTATGGTTTAAATTGCTGCGGCACTAGTCAAAGGCATGTTTGTTTGTTTGCATATTGTGTGTTTGGGAGATTACAGATAATGTGACATTTACACATTTGTGACAGTTGGAGAGGCTGCCTGAGGGAAGCAGGTTAAACAAGTGTTCTCAACCGTGTTAAGCTCCCTGACAGATGTATGTGGCTTTGCAGAGGAAATGTATGAGTCTGCATCCTGCAGAGTTTTGCAGTTTACCTTCAAGCAATTACTAAGTACACTGCACTGGGTTGTTCTGTACCTGTTTTCCCCTGTTGGCCACAAGCTTTCCATCTCAGTAGTTTTCAGAAAAGTGAAGTCCCTGCTCTGAACACTTGGGTAGCCAAGAGATAGTGAAAACAATGTGGATGGAAAGAAGTTTAAAGGTGTATATACTTATAATTCTTGGATTCCTCATCTTAATGTTCCTTCTAGGAGGTGTGGAGGGTGACAAATTAATATACCATAGGAAACTGAAGATTCAGGGAATCAAACTGCATTTTATTAAATGACATTGAGTGTGACATTACACAAGAGAAAAACATTGAATCATACATATTTAAGGGAGTCACAAACAGATGAGACTAATATTAAATAGGTAGGTCTTAATATATGAGAGAATCAACAGTTAATTGCCGTAGGAAGAATGGAAAGCAACACATCAAGAGGAACACACATGCATATCAACATAAGTGATATTAGTACCCTAAGAGATGATTCACGAAAGTAATCATTTTAATTTACCTCAAAGTACTTTAGTTTCTCTGGAGGGAACGCTTGCTTTTCATAAAGCCATAATTACCAGCACTTTACATCCTATTAGCAATGTCCATCTTACCCAAGAAATACAGTCCATTTCATTTTAAACATATTTGAGAACAAAGTATTATTAATAGAGAAATGTATGACACATTATTGCTAGCTAATAATAGCGAACAGGAATGGTTGAGCCACTTAAGTCCTCCAAACTACAAAGTGGAATTTTTTTTTTCTTTTTTTCTGAAATGAAATATAAATGTTCTTCTGGCCCCATTCTAGGGTTCCCTTGCCTACGTGCCACAACAAGCTTGGATACAAAATGCGACACTGAGAGATAATGTATTGTTTGGCTCGCCCTATGAGAAAAAAAGGTTCGAAGAGGTGATCCAGGCCTGCGCCCTGGTCCCTGATCTGAAGCTGCTTCCAGGAGGTGATCTTACAGAAATTGGAGAGAAAGTAAGACAAGTTTTCAAGGCTCTAATGGTGTGCTAAGGTATTCAGTAAATAAAGGATGAACATTTATGTGTCAATGTGTGTTTGTGTGTGTATCAGTTGACGTGACAAAAAACTCCCTTCTCTAAAGTACTCAAGTTATTGTCAAAAAAATGTTTAATCCTATAGCTTTGAATAATAATTGTATTGTAAACCCGACAACTTGGTTGCACTACATTTTCCAAAGCTGTATATTATAATGCTGATAAGAAACTTCAATACTAGAGCCTTTTCAGAGGATAGTTATTAAATTAATAGGAGATTATGCTGTTCAAAAATTAAGCTACACAAAAATGCAAAATGGCCTTGGGTTTTGTCTCTCCTCTTTTGCAGGGAATCAACATATCAGGGGGTCAGAAGCAACGTGTGAGCTTGGCCAGGGCAGTTTACAGCCGAAATGACATTTATCTGTTAGATGACCCCTTGTCTGCTGTGGACTCTCATGTATCAAAACACATTTTTGAAAAAGTAATTGGACCCAATGGACTCCTCAGAGGCAAGGTTTGTGTCGACAAGACATTCACAGTGTTAAAACTCCAAGACCAAATATTTATCAAGAGGAGCATGAATTGTATCAACATTTTGCGCTCTGTATTTTAAACATTTCAGTAGAAGAGCATCACAGCCATGACAATGTTGCACTATCAATTACCTGAAATTAAGTATTTTATAAATTTTGTGTCCACTGGCACATTGGTCCCTGTTCCCCTTGTACTATCAAATCTGTTTTATAATTCCATCGTTTAAGCATCTATGTCTTTGCAGACTCGTATTCTGGTGACTCACGGAGTGAGCTTCTTACCTTATGTTGATGAAATTGTGGTCATGGTGGATGGTATGGTTTCCGAGACTGGATCTTACAACAGCCTTCGAGCCAGCAAGGGGGCTTTTGCTGATTTTTTAAACACATATGCCCAAGAGCAGCATGGTAGCAGCCATTCAGAATCAGGTAATTCAGTGTAACTCTCTACATTTTCTCAGCGGTGTGTGGACACAGTGTTCTCTGAATAACGCTCATACAATATGCAAACAATAATGACACAGTGCTGTGCAACATTTCTCCAATTGCTCTAATTTTGTTAACATCATGCTAAAGACAATGCTGTATTTATTTAATCAGATGACTGTCAGGAAACTCAAGACATTGAACTGCTCCCCGAAAGCGAGGACACTGAACCAGACTATCCTTTAGAGGACACTGTGTCTGTCACCCTGAAGAGAGAAAACAATATTCGGCGCAGCAAGCGCAAAAGCAGGTGAGAGGGAGTGAGTCTGCCAATGAGTGAATAAGTAAATGAATGACAGAGTTACACAGTGTATGAATCTTTTTACTGGAATTAACCCATGACTTTCTATTTATAGCAAGTAACAGGCAGATAATTTCCCAATGTCAATTACATATTAAACATAGAATGAAGTGTTTTTTATCATCTGTTGTGGACTGTGTCAGCCAACAAATATTATATCCCATTTTATCTTTTGATGCTCTTCTCATAAATACACCATAAATGTATAGAATGGAGTGCTTTTAAATTCTATCTGTGCTTTTACCTAAGTCTCACTCTAAGGAGAAGTAGTTCTGTGAAAAGATTCGAGGAATTGGACAAATCGAAGACTGGCCAAAGGCTAATAGAAGCTGAAACGATGGAAACAGGAAGGGTAATTGTGGCTTATATTGTTTATCATCATTCCTTTTAGTTATATGAATACAAAGGTGTCATAAAGAGCTTTCCTCTGTATTACATTTCCAGGTGAAGTTAGAAGTGTACCTCCAGTACTTTCGTGCTATGGGCTGGGGATACGCTGTCACAATCATCCTGTTTTATTTTCTCCAAAACGTCGCTGTCATTGGTCAGAACCTATGGCTCAGCGATTGGACCAAAGACTCGAAGATATATAACAATGTGACATACCCTTCCTGGAAGAGGGATATGAGAGTGGGAGTGTTTGGAACTCTAGGAATAGCTCAGGGTAATTGTACTTTATTTGTTTTATTTCTAAATTATTTCCTTTATCATCTTAAATAACTCATTATTTTTTCTACATCCAACAATTGCAGTGCAGTATTTTGGCCAAAGACTTGTATGCATATGATACTTGTAAGTCATGAAAATAATAAAGTAGATGAATGGACGTCAGGGAACAGGAGAATGATAAATGCTCTAACTGACAACTGAATTTTTCTCAACCTCTGACATACTTGTGGTGCTTGGAGTTGAACATTTGCCATGTTTTCTTGGTTACGCTGATGCTCGGTTTCTTGAGCAAATCGTTATTCTGTCATCCATGCAGACACGCTTGACTATGAAATATAATATTTACTACATATGCAATAGTTTTCTTTTCCAACTGATTTATAATGAACCTTTTCTCTGCTTATGGCAGGCATTTTTGTGTTCCTTGGAACACTGCTTCTGGCCAATGCAGCAATCTCTGCATCTCAAATCCTGCACTCAAGATTGCTCCACAACATGCTCCGAGTTCCGATGGCCTTTTATGACACGACACCCATTGGGAGGATCATCAACCGCTTTGCTAAAGTAGGGTTTGCATTGCCCTTCTTGACTATCTTTTAATTTTTTAACCATTTGTACCTTTTATTTATGTGTTTGTTTCGTCTCTCTTTTTTATAAATACAGTTATATGACAATGAATGTTCTTTTATCAGTGCTTCATTTAAAAGCAGCTTGAACCATTTGGGTTCTATAAAATTAACACCAACTGTCTTTAATATGTGGGCAAAAGGATATTTTTGGAGTGGACGAAGCAATTCCAAATTCCCTTCGTTCCTGCATTCTGTGTCTGTTGGGTGTTCTGGGGACCCTATTTGTCATATGCCTAGCGACTCCGATCTTCATCGTTATCATCATTCCCCTGTCCATTGTTTACTGCCTTGTGCAGGTAAGTTCTGCCGATTCACTTGTCGAAGAGTTACTAAAAAGGAGAGACAAACAAAATGACAACTCTGGCAATTAACAAAGCATTTGTGTGTGTGTGTGTGTGTGTGTGTGTGTGTGTGTGTGTGTGTGTGTGTGTGTGTGTGTGTGTGTGTGTGTGTGTGTGTGTTTTTCCTTTATATTCCCCAGCGTTTCTATATAGTCACTTCGAGGCAGCTGCATCGGCTTGAATCAGTGTCCCGGTCTCCAATATATTCACATTTTGGT
The DNA here is from genome assembly GCF_037954325.1 of Fistularia commersonii. Classification (NCBI taxonomy): domain Eukaryota; kingdom Metazoa; phylum Chordata; class Actinopteri; order Syngnathiformes; family Fistulariidae; genus Fistularia; species Fistularia commersonii. The sequence continues at coordinate 14,966,510 of NC_141285.1, forward strand.
GAAACTGTGTCAGGTCTATCCGTTATAAGAGCCTATGGTCATCAAGAAAGATTTCTTAAACACAACAAAATGATTATTGACGAAAATCTGATGTGTATGTACCCCTGGATTTTATCAAACAGGTCAGAAACTGGACAAAGATTCTGTTGTCAAACAATGCACTTACAAACACAACATGGTGCTGAAAAGTAGTTGTGTGTATGTTTGCATTTCCTTCTATGTGTTTGTCCTGTAGATGGTTGGCCATTCGTCTGGAGTTCATGGGAAACCTAGTGGTTTTCTTTGCAGTTCTGTTTGCTGTCCTTGCAAGAGATACGCTGGATGGTGGCATGGCTGGTCTGTCCATATCATACGCTCTTAATGTAAGGCAATAAGTGACCCCTCCCATACTCAGCAGCTCAAAATGATGATATTGGTATTGCTATTGATTCCACTGTTGTATCTTGGCTTTTCAGGTGACCCAAACCCTCAACTGGCTTGTAAGGATGACCTCGGAGCTTGACAATTATATCATAGCTGTGGAACGAATAAGCGAATACAGCAAGATTGAGAATGAGGTAAGCTGACTTGATAGCTTGTCCTCAAATTAATTTCAAAATACATAGATTTATGGCGAACACCCAAAACCTAATGGCCTAACAAAAAAGAAGATTGGGAGAGCTGACATCTAAATCCATAAATGTGCTCATACATATGATGCAGCAGAGGAGGGCCCGGGACATTTACACATGGTGAAAAGTAATTTTGAATGTTTGCCGTGTTCTGCCATACTGCTTTCTAAATTTGACCTATTTTGTATCTGATAAAAGCTGCTTTCATGATTCTTATATTCAATATCTGCAGGTGACATTTTACTTTTGAGATACAGCAGCAGAGCACCAAATTTGTATTATTTTTTTTGTCAGACAGCAAATTGGTGCTTCGTTTTATAATAACTGCATTGACATTTTGAAATGCATGGTTCAGCACAGTGGTGTGTAATAATTTCTAATTGTGTAATTTTTTTCCTACTCTTCCTAATTAGCCAATTTTTCAATAATAGATATCAAAGCATTGGGTATACATCTACCTACACATGATAGTATTTGTTACAGTGATACTTCTCATTCATTCAACTTAATTTATCAGAAGCATACCATCCATTTTGTACACAATGGTAGATTTACTTTCCCAGGTCTGTCTTACAGTTGACCACTAAAGGCTTGTTCTAAAGTTTCGATTGCTTTTACAAATTTCCATGCCCAATTCAAACATTTTTCTTGGCTCGCTTGTTTACATGACTGACTCTTATCTGAAACTTCAGGACCCTAGAGAATTCCCTATATACATATACATACATATATATATATATATATATATATATATATATATATATGTATATATAATTTATTTATTTATTTATTTTTTTACAGTAAAGTGTTTGATTTCACCAAAATCTTCCAACCAAATTCTACATCATAATCATGTCACACAAGTAAGAACTATATTAGTGACGAAAAGCCTTGGCTAAACGATGTCTGTGTTTCAACAGAGCTGTTGGATAACAGAAAATCGTCCCCCAGAGAACTGGCCCGAAGCAGGAAACCTGAAGTTTGAACACTACAGTGCCCGCTACAGACCAGGATTAGACCTGGTTCTGCATGGAATCTCCAGTGACATTCACAGTACTGAGAAGGTCTGTTTTGTTTGTGTTCATTTTCTGAGATTAAATTTGGAGTTTTGAGAGCAAGTGAGAGACAGAGGGAGAGAAAGATTGTGAGAGACACAGTTATCAGTACTAATGGAATGATGTTGTTTTGTTTCATCTGCTGTGGGTTCAAAAGCTTTTACATTGAGGATTCTGGGATATCTAATCTCGGATGTTTTTTCTTTATGTGCAGTATGGAGCCAGGTTACAGCATAAAGCTTGTTGTATTGTATGTGCTCTCATTTGTTGTTGTGCATGCAGAGGTATCTGCTTCTGTTTTTGCTTTCTTTTGACCTCTTGGAGTTTGTCCATTGTTGATGGGAATGTCTCAATAACTGTGTCTACAAACTAAACTTGGTAATATTGCTGTTAATGTAAAACAATTTTTGCCTTCAGATAGGTGTAGTGGGCCGCACAGGAGCAGGAAAATCAAGCCTTACTAACTGCCTGTTTAGAATAATTGAAGCTGCAGAAGGACGTATCTATATTGATAATATAGATATTTCAACAATCGGCCTACATGACCTCAGAAACAAGCTGACAATTATACCACAGGTACACAAGTGAAAGAAATGATCCATCTCACTTAAAGTATTGAGTACCCCATGTAGCACTGACCCCTTCTACTCCTGTGAGTGCAGGATCCAGTGTTGTTCTGTGGCTCCTTGAGGATGAATGTGGATCCATTTGACAACTTTAGCGATGAGGCCATCTGGAAAGCACTGGAGCTTTCCCACTTAAAAGACTTTGTAGCAGGGACGCAGGGAGGATTGCTCCATGAGGTTGCAGAAGGGGGAGAAAACCTCAGGTGGGTCAAAGACATATAGCTGTAAACAACATCCATTTACAACACCCCTCTCTAACAATCCATTAATGTGGTCCCTTTTTGGGACCACATTAATGGATTTCAAATAGAAATTGCGCCAGCGTTCATTGTCTGAATGATTAAGAACCCTCTGATCTTTTTCTGATTTTATCCCTCCTCCTTTTTGTTGTGTTTTGAAAATTAGCTTCCATGTGAATGACAAAAGATATTTGATATTGTTTTCCCCCGAAAATTTAATAATCTCCATCAATATAATGAAATATTTTGTCAAGTGAAAATTCCAACATGTTTTTTAGCACTTGCAAAAAACTACAGAAAAAGAAGACTCTTTGAATAATTTAGAAAAAAAAAGCCTTTATTGCATTTCATAAGCTTTTCAGAATACAAAGGCTTGGCATACAGGTACATGTGGACCACATTATAACTCTCTCCATAACAATAGTAAGATTTAGAATCCTATCAGTTCCACTGAGGAGTGAAATAATGCATGTTAATCATCCTGTAAAAGACCTTTCTGTTTTACCTCCAGTCTTTTGTGATTTTAACTTATTCAGATTGTAACATTTACTTTAATTACTTCATTGTGAAGATTCTCACATACACCTCCATGAATTGTCCAACTCCATGCATTGTGGTGATATTTTTACAAGTTATGGACTCCCACTCACCAGTATCAGAATCAGCTTTATTGACCCAGTATGTTCACACATACAAGAAATTTGGCTTTGGTTGACAGTTATACCTAGTCCTGACATGAGGGTAGACAATGATTGGACACGAACATTGCAAACAATACACATGTAGAGTGCAGAGTGAATAAAGTAATTATCCCAATGACTAATGTGGTCAGTGAGGTAGTGCAACTATTGGGTAGTTTAAAATGAAATAAATAAGGGGATGATCAGGTACAGATGTTATTGTATGGGCATGACATGGCATGTAAGGTGCTGTGTGGATTTCTGGATTTAGCAAAGTGATGGCATATGGGGAAAACCTTTTTCCTTGTCTTCTAGTGCTGTGATACAGTGATCTGTACCTACTAACAGAGGGGACAACAGGTTGTGAGATGGGTCAGCAGTGATGTTTAATGCCTGGTTTCCTGATTTCCTGAATAGAGGATAGTTTAGCACCTGTGATTCTTTTGAGCCAAGATTGCTTTACATTGTGCTTCATGGACTCACCATCGCACTGACAAAACTGAATAACAGCAAAGATGGACAGATGTTGAGTTAGAACATTTGCAACTAAGTGAAGTCAGGGAAGAATCACATTGAGTGGTACAAATATTGCCAATCGGTTCGCTTAATGGATTGCATAGGGAGGCCCTCATTTTCATTTCTAACATTTATATATGCCCTTGATGACTAAGTACCTTTTAGAACTCTTTGAATTCTCTGTTAAATTTCCTAAGTATGTTAATCCCATTGCACAAAACCTAGTGGGTTGCATTTTTATGCAAGTTAAGTCAGCTCTAGTGTTTAAATAAATGTCTTGGGGGAAAAAAGAAAAAATCATTATTAACCTTTGTATGTCCACTTTTTAAAAGGAACCTAAAAAAACCTGTAAGCGCTCTTTGTAATCTTTGTACGCAGTGTTGGCCAGAGACAGTTGCTTTGTTTGGCCCGTGCATTGATGAGAAAGTCACGCATATTAGTCCTGGATGAGGCCACCGCAGCTGTTGACCTGGAAACCGATAACCTAATTCAGACTACCATCCGCCAAGAGTTTTCAGACTGCACCGTCATCACAATCGCCCACCGTCTACACAGCATCATGGATAGCTCGAGGTGAGTTTGTCACTCTTGAATGATTGTGTTTTCTGTCAAAATGTTAAGATGTTCAGTTGTGATCACCATTAGAGTTTCTGAGTTTAGTTTTTCTGCTTTGAATACTCGTTTTTAACAATTTCTACTTTTCGTTCTGGAACATTTCCACTCTACCTGATTTTCTCCATTAGTGTGTTGTTTTATTAGAAAAGAGCTGGTCTCATTTAGATTTGGCTATAGGAGATGAAATGTCCCAGCAGTTTGGGTACCCTTTTTTTGACAGAGGTCAGAAAGTCACAGCTGAGAGGAAAATCCCCAAAATTTGTTCCTTAATAAAATTCAGTCAGTCACAAAGAGACCTCAAAGTGTCCATTCGTTCTGCCTGGATGCATAAACAGTTGAGATGAAAGAACCTCACTTCCTTACAGGAGTGGATTTTCATCAATTATTCAACAAGTAAGGCTGATGTTCTGTAAATAGGTGATTTGCATAAATTTCCTTTTTCTTTCAGACTAACACTTCCTTTTTTCAAATAAAAACCTTTTTTAAGCTTTCACCAACCCCTTTGTGAGTTACAATTGGACATCAATTGTGTGACATCTATCCACACATTTTGTCTCTATCCTCCTTCTCAGGGTAATGGTGCTTGATGCTGGTAAAATAGTGGAATTTGATTCTCCCAGCAACCTGCTTCAGAAACAAGGCCATTTCTATGCCATGGCAAAGGATGCTGGAATAACACAAGGGGAAACCACATCTTTCTGACTTGCACTTTCAGGTTTTAGTATTTGAATTTATTGTCTAAATTGCTTTTGACATTTGATTTTAAAGGCAGGGTTGTGTTCAAATGCTGCTATACATGTATTTATTGGAAGAAATATTTTGGAAAAAAAAATCACACTGTATGCAAATCATTTTTGTATTTGAAAAATATTAAGTATTGTCTCTTGTTTTGTCCTGTGTTGATTTTTTTGTGTTTCATGGATTCTCTCATCTATATCAGTGGTTTTAATGCTGATGGAATTGTGATATGAATGTTACAGAATGCCACAAAGGCTTATTGTAAATTATATACAGTATATGACAATTTAATATTTTGCTTTGCTACATGAAGGAGAAGTCTGGATTTCCTCCACTTACTTTGGGTTTGGGACTGACAGATCATGAAAAGTATCCACTACAGAATGTTGGAAGTTTAGAAAATGGCCATTGCCAGAGAGGATATTGTGACCATAACTCCTAAATAAGCTCCTGATGCTATAAGTAGGCTTGTGTTGTGTTGATCAACAGAAATCCCAGTTGATGTGTTTAACGTTTTACTAATACTGAAAAAATGACAAGCGAACACTGTGCAAATACATAGAAACAGTGAAGAGGATATATTAGCACCTCTTTGTACTACTCCAGCCTCACAAAAAAACAGGTAACAACGTAATCGCTTGAAAACAGAGGAAAAATACTACTTGACCTCTATACCAAAGAAACAATTTCGAATAATAACATCAAGAAAACAGAATTTCAATGAAAAATACAATTTAAATAATTTCCTCGGGTATAAGGTTGCCATTACTACTTATTAGGAGGGTTTGAAATGTTTTCCAACCATACTTTCTATTACAACTCTAATTACCAATGCACAACTTGAGTGTTTTTCTGTGTAACATCTGAATATTGAAACATGATTTAGAAACCTTTGTTCTTGACTTTGCAAGTGTGAAAGAGTCTTCAAAGGCATATATGTGTGTGTGTGTGTGTGTGTGTATGTATGTATTATGACACCCACTTTGTATATACAATGCAATGTTTTTTATCACACAAATACTGTATTACATCCGGGCTATCATTAATGGATGGTCTCACTTGGATTTTGTAGCACAGTCAAGTTTTACAGTGTTAATGATTTAAAATGTGGAGGAAGTTAAACACTCAATACAAATTTGCCTATTCTGCCATTATATTGTCATTGTGATGTCAGTGAATGAAATTGAGGCTGTGTTTTAAAATTAGTGTTTCTTATTTGAGGGAGACCAAGGAGATGATCTGTGGACGTAGTGAGAGAGGATATGACGGTAGTCGGTATGAGAGAGGAGGATAGAGAGAATAGGGTTAGATGGAGAAGGTTGATTCTCTGTGGCAACCCCTGAAGGGAAAAGCTGAAAGAACTTCAAAGATGTAGCTTATAGAAAAAAATTAAAATAATAGATAACTCCCAAGAAGACTAAGTTGTTGAAAACAATGACATTTATGCAAACAAAATGGTACAAGGATTATTCTGGTTGATTCGATGTACATCATTTACATACTAGAGACAGTCCTCATCCCTATTGCTGCATGGGCGTCATTTAAATATGAAAAATAACAAGAAGCAACAAGAGCACCTCTTGCCTTTGAAGTACTTTGTTGCCTTTTGTTGAATATGGTTGCTTTTCCCTTCATCTAGTGTTTTGCTTTTGTGTTGCACAGTCATAAGATTACGGATGTGCACCCCATGTATCATTTAGACCACCAGTTCTTGCGGACACATACCAGGCCCATGAATAGAGATCTTCACATTTGAAATATTTAAAGAAACATGGTAAACAGGGATAATGGTGGATCATTTAACTATACTCCTTTGTATCACTTAATTAAAAGCAGCTGTATGATTTATTCAGATACACTAGCCATTAGTGAATCCATCTCAAAATGTTTATGAGTCTGGACGGTGACAGCTTGAAACGTCACAGATAGACATTGATGAAGTGAGAGAGAGCAGAGAGAGCGTCAGTGGGAACAAGTGAGAGGAGAGGAGAGGCAATAAAGGGAAACCACTAAAACGGTTCTTTTTGTGAAGACAGTCTTCACAAATTCTCCCTCATTGTTGGATCCTACATGTTTTTCTTTCTCAAGGTGAGTCTACTCATTTTCAATTGTACTAATAAATGAGACAATAATTTACTTGCACAGAAATGTTCCTAGGGTAATTATCTTTATTTGGAAGTTGATTATACTGTCAGATTAACATTTCAAATTTTCTTTTACCTAATGATACCTTTGGTATTACTGGTTTCCTTAAATGCTTTTGGATCAGTGTAATTATAACCTACATTGTGCATGCAGTGCTTTCTTACCAATATGCAGACAATGCAACAGGTTAGCTGGGAGACGTGGCGATTCAGGGGTATCATTCAAATCCTCCATGTTATCTATTTAGAATCCCTGCTTATTTTGACAATTGTGTAAAGACTTTTTTTCAATTACTTGTGGAAAATCACAAGAGAAAAACAAAATGAGCATGTTTCAATGGTTTTACTGTCTTTACAAAATAGGCAAAGTGGCAGGTGCATTTTTTTTCTCCCACAGTGGGTACTAACAACTGAAATGTCCATAATAATCAGAAATATTAATACTCAAGTTGTGCTTGAGTTTATTGAATATTTCTCATTAACTTCTGTCTAGCAAGCAGCCGTCTCATCATGAACCCCTCAGAGCAGATTTCATTCAGCTGCAATGTCAGTGCAAATGAGATGCCACAGCTCCATATTAGTGTCACCAAAAGTGAGCCACTGACCATTGCTGTCTCCATGACTGTCTTCTACGGCATCATCTTCGTGTTTGGAGTATGAATATTCCGTTTAAACAACACACCCACCTCACACAAAAATGTTTTTCTTCTGACATACACAATAATGTGGGATTGGTAATGATAAAATTCAAGTTGATTACAGTATATATACGATACTGTATACACTAGTAATCCACAACTAGTTAATACTCAATACAGACTCAATAGTTGCAGTTTATTGACTGATACCTCAATTCTCTACAGCTCATAGTTGATGGTGTCAGTATAGTGACCCTTTTTGTGGATGGTCACATGAGAATCAGTGCCATTCGTTTCTACCTTCTCAGCCTGCTTGTATCAGGTAGATATATTTTTTTCTATATTGAATCCTAAACAAGACTGGTGCTGGTGGTGTAATGTTGAAATGTGATTTATGCAGTATGTATGTGTACTTTGATTCACAATATATTGTTTACTAGAATTATTATTATTATCTTAACTGTTGAAATCACATAATCTTTTACATGAATTTCATTCGGTGTATTTCATATAACCCCTCAATATGCATATTGGAATTTGATCTGAAATGGACAAGATTTCAAATGTGCGGGACATTAAGTTGGACACTGAGTTCACAAAATACCTTTTGCCATAGGTTGATTTTCTGAAAGAGTAATTGTAAGAAGTTATTGTATTTGCATTGATGAGTCTTGATCAGGGAAATAACCAAATCCATTTTTCCAAATCATTGTATACTTTAGTTTAAAGTACAGTAAACGTTACTGCCAATATAGACACACAGCAAACATTTATGCAAAATTTTGCTCATGAAGAAAGAATAAGATATTTCTCTGCACAAATTTAATATGCCTTTAATTGACATGTTCAACTGAATCAAGTGAATTTTCAAGACTAAACACCAATCTACTTAAATACTTAATGTTCATCTTTTTCTTTGAATTTTAGATATTTTGCAGCTTCTGACCATCCCAGTAACCTTATATCGATACTACTGGGAGAGCTGGCCATGGCGTCTTGGCCAAACAGTTTGCAAGGTCTACTTCATGATCCGCCAAGTGTATTGTGCCACCACAAGCTGGGTCATCATGACCTTCACCACTGAGCGCTATGTTGCCATTTGCCACACCATGTGGTCTGTCTCCAGCCTCAAGGTTGAGTAAAAAATCAAAAAGGTTTTTTGGTTGTTTTCAAATAATACATCTACAGTGAATATCAACCATTTAGTTTAAAATAATGTCCCCGAATGAAAAAGGAGAAATGTTCAATCAAACATACAGAGGGGTAAAAAAGTATTTAGTCAGCCACCAATTGTGACAGCTCCCCGACTTAAAAAGGTAATAGAGGCAATTTTCATCATTGGTACTGTTCAACTATGACAGAAAGAATGGGGGAAAAGAATCCAGGAAATCACATTGTAGGATTTTTAATGAATCACTTGGTGAATTCCTTGGTAGAATAAGTATTTGTTCACCTACAAACTAGCAAGATTTCTGTAACCTGACCTGATTTTTGATCTGTAACTTCTTCTTTAAGAGGCTCCTCTGTCCTCCACACATTCCTTGTATTAATGGCACCTGTTTGAACTTGTTATCAGTACAAAAGGCACCTGTCCACAACCTCAAACAGTCCCACTCCAAATTCCATTATAACCAAGACCAAAGAGCTGTCAAAGGACACCAGAAACAAAATTGTAGACCTGCACCAGACTGAGAAGGCGGAATCTGCAACAGGTAAACAGCTTGGTGTAAAGAAATCAACTGTGGGAACAATTATTAGAAAATGGAAGACATTCAAGACCGCTGATAATCTCCCTCGATCTTGAGCTCCATGCAAAATCTCACCCCGTGGGGTCAAAATGATCACAAGAACGGTGAGCAGAAATCCCAGAACCACACGGTGAGACCTAGTGAATGACCTGCAGAGAGCTGGGACCAAAGTAACAAAGGCTACCATCAGTAACACACTGCACCATCAGGGACTCAAATATATGTATATAACAAAGTATTGAGATTAACTTTTTATTGACCAAATACTTATTTTCCACCATGATTTGCAAATAAATTCTTTAAAAATCATACAATGTGATTTCTCATTTTGTCTCATAGGTGGATTGTACCTATTATGAAAATTACAGGCCTCTCCTCTTTTTAAGTGGGAGAACTTGCAAAATTGGTGGCTGACTAAATACTTTTTTGCCCCAATGTAATATTGTCAAATAACTGTGTTCCTCATCTTCTTTCATTTCTTTCTAACAGAAGTATCGGCTGCCGTGCCTTCTGTTAGTATGGATTATCTCAGTGGTCTCAGCTGTGCCCTTTGCTTTGGTCTATGACCAAGCTCGTGCCTGCATCCTTGACTTCACAGCTGCAACACAAGAGGAGGCCTTCCATGTCTCCATCATGTGTGAGATGACAGAGCCTGACCCTACCCACATCTACAAAGGAGCCTTAGTCCTGAGAGCCGGGTTATTCTTTGTGGTGAGGAATGCTATTCAACAGAGCATACATGCATCATCAAACGTTTTTTTTCTTACAAAAGCCTCTCCACAAACAGGTCCCCCTGGTCTCCATCTTTACTCTCTACCTTCTCATTCTCCTCTACCTGAGGAAGAATGGGCAGCAAAGGAGAAACATGGGTCTCACACGGCTGGATCCAAAGGAAAGGCAAGATTTCAATTGCCATCAAAATGGCAAGCTGCTAATGAATGAAAAGAAAGCACTAAAACTAATGGGTAAGCTGTGAATAAAATGACAAGAAAAATGCACCTCCAGAAAAGTATCACAAAATGTGCTTTGCAGTTTTGCACTCAGCCATTGTATTTTGGTTATTATAAAGAAACTTTAGAGACTTGTGATTTCTGCCAATAATCAGTATTTGAAAGTATTTGTATTGAAAGTATTTGAAAATTTCTTTCCAAATAAGCAGGTCATTTTAATCACAGATCCAAACTTGATTGAGGTAGAATAGCATTTTTATGGGAGCAGAGAATGTATTACAACATTTCTCTTGTTCTAACATTATCAAATAATGATCTAGGTAATGGAGGGCTTTCGCCACACACAAGTGGGCTCTCCGACACATCCATGTGGCTTCATTTGTAAGACATAGTTCTCAGATCATGCTTTCTATGGAGGACCAGTGTTGGAAGATGGTTTTGTCATCACATGCCATTCAATCCTTTCTCCTCTCATCTGAGAGGGGAAATGGCCATATACGAGCCAGTCCATTTCACTCCACGCAGTGGAATGGACTGAAGAAGCACCTTCAAAATGACGGAGCCTCTCAGATGAAAGGTGAAATGTATTCAAGGGATGAAACTGAAGTCTGATTGCCAGGAAAAGATTTTGACAAGTTTTAACTATGACCTGGATGGCTGAGAATCCCTACAGACAAATTTCACAATGATAACTGAAAAGCTAGCTCAAGCATATTCTATTTAGGTTTTGATGAGTACAAAATCTATTTAAGTTTAGGTGATTCCAGCCTTCCTATGTTGGATAACGTATGTTTTAGTACATAATTTAATATTCACTGAAAGGAATTTGCTGACTGGTTTAACAAGTGGTCGTAGATTTTTTTTTCCTCGTAACATCACTTCTCCCAAGGACATTTAGATTTTTGACATTTCTTTACTGAATATGTAATTTTGAATGTGTATGTTTGATATTTTGTTTGTCAGCACAATGCCGAAAATCAAATATGAGAAAGAAAAGTCACTTAAATGTTCAATATTTTATCTTCCAGGTGCAGTTGTTGTTGCCTTTTTTGTTTGCAATTTCCCAGACATCGCCTCATCACTGATGCAAGTGTATACTGTTGTGTGGTCAGACACTGTCCACACAGCCTACACCATCCTCAAATCCTACTTGTCGCTTCCACTGTGGTACATCAACAGTGCTTTAGATCCCTTACTGTTCTGCTTCTCCTCCCGTATGTTTCGCAAAGCTTGCTGGAGAACTTTGGGTAAGCTTAGGCCTTGTTGTGATTGGTGTTATGTGAGGGCATTTTGGCAGATACAAAGTAGCTCTTGCAAAGAAGCTACCACTAGAGAGAGGAGTGCTGTTAAATGAGAAGATGGGAAAAAGAAGTACTGTATAAACATCACTGATGAGTCAGAGCAGAGAGATGAAGATAGTCATGGAAACCAACAACTTGATGGTCAATAATGAACATAAATGGGTTGTCTTGTTTTATTTTTTCATTTATTACTGTAATGGTACAACAGTGTCTGGTTAAAAGTGTCCCTTTATCTTGAGAATGTCTAAATTTAATTATGTTTTAACTTATGACTCTCAATTTGTGTCATGTTAAAAGCAAAAAAAAAACGAATATTCATTGCATGGTTGTTATTTTTTTATACCATAAAGGGTGTAAATACAGTACAGTTGAAATTAAGTATATTCAGTCCTTCTCATGTTTCTGTTTATCTTCTCTTGAGATTAACACAATTTAAAGTACATTTTGCAAATGTAATGTGAGTGGATAACTTGTATCGTTCAAATTAAAAATGCCTGAGGGTTTGAAAATTCCTCATTATTATGTTTTTTTTTTTATTATTATTACAATTAATAGCCACATCCTTTATTAGCTTTGGCCACCAAGCTGCATTTTTGGATCCATCCATTTCATGGCGCATGTTCCATCGCTCCAGTAGTTTCCGCACACATCTGCAGAAAGCAATTAGATAATGCCTCCTCGGGGAAGGGTGTTACCTTCAGCTGTGCATAGCCCCAGCATTCATGAATACATAGGACAAAATGCAGCTAAACCCTTGTGCCAAATTCCCAGTTAAAACACACCTAAAAACCCAATTCAGATTGTAAAGAAGCTCGCATACACTACAACTAATGACAAGCAAGTTACAAGCAAGCGAACAACCTAAGAAACAATATACAATCACCAATTACCTACCCTCGCCAACAGTCAGACGCACTTCATTGGGGTTTTTGAGAAAGCACTTTCCTTCCATCAATGTTTTGTTCAATTATGCCCATGACGCCTCAAGAATCCTTAACAGTGAAATCCAGCATCTTGAAAACACTCCCTCTATGCTACACAGCTGATGCCCAACTCAATTAGTAGAAACATGGCAGACTTTGTCACTAAATCACTGAAGCCCATCTCCAGAGGCCGCACCTGAGCCCTCCAACCTTGCCCCTCTACATCTGTTGGTATCTCAGGACACCTAGCTTTTTTTTTTTGGTAAGAAGCCTCCTCAACTCGATCCTCCTCAGGGATTTTTAGATAAAATAAACTATCCTCTCCGCTCCAAACCACAGTAATATATGGGGCCGTAGCCAGGTGCTAACTATATATATAGTTACATATATGCCAGTTATAACCAGCTACTCATTCAGGTCCACCATCAACTCCCCACCAACACTTAGCTGCCTTGAGTTGTACCTAAACCTAAATAGGAAGGAGGTCTAGTGGAAGGCCAAAGAGAAGATTTATGGACGTAGTGAGGGAGAATATGAAGTTAGTTAGTCAGTGTGAGAGAGGAGGATACAGTTAGATGGAGAAGGTTGATTCACTGTGGCAACCCCTGAAGGGAAAAGCCAAAAGGAAAAGAAGATTTTATATAATTATAGATATTCATCTGCTCTGGGTTGCTATGCTACCCCTTGTGCCCTCCAATTGCCTTTCGGGAACAAGCAAAGTTTCTTTGATTCTGATTCTGATATTGGAATCCAAAAGCAGAGGCTCTGCAATACCGTGTGAAAACATTGCATTTACAAAAAATTGCAGAAAGAATCTAGTTGTAGTGTTCAGTGAGTCTTTTCAAAATCTTTACAAAGTCTTTAGATGTGAGGCCCACAGTCTTGTCTAATCCTACTCTATGACTTGAGAATCAAAAAGCTAGTTTTAATATTTGAGCTGCTGTGAGTTGATAGTTCTTTTTGAGTCTTAATTAAATATTTTGCCTTAAGTTTTAAGTCTTAAGGTGTAAGCCTAGCATCAGACAGCATGGGACTCTAAGCAATTTCCTAACAATTGAGAAATCATTCTTTTTACCTTTTCTACATTCTAAAGGGGAACCTCATACACTGTCAAAGGCCATATCAACTGAGGCAACAACCCAATTTGCAAACTCTACAACTTTAGCTTGCCTCGGAGCTGTGACCTATCTATACTAAAAATGCCTTGAATCATTTCCTGCCTGAACTCCTCAAATAGTCCGTCGGATTGCTGTTTAACTTGACCAACAACCTGATAGAACATGGTGCGGTTGACGTCACGGTCATCATGTCATCCATGTAACCCATAATTAGCGGGAGGCATAGCCTTTCCTGCAGCCTTTCTCAATTTACCACCCATTTTGAAGCAATATTAATTACCTTCATTGCCATAGTGAAAGCTGAAAGAGATACTGTACATCCTGCCAAAATGCCGGATGCTGCTGCCACACTGAAGCGTACTCAGCTGTGGTAGAGCAGAGCTGGATATCTATAAGTATGCTTTAACTAAACTCTTTATGCTACCTGGCACTCAAAAGAAATCAAACGCCTCCCACAGCAGACTATGTGGCACTGACCGGAATGCATTAGTCGGGTCTAAGAACACTATATGGTGTCCTTGAGTGTTAACATTACATTGCATTACAGTCATTTGGCAGACGCTTTTATTCAAAGGGACTTACAAGAAGTGCAATTCAGTCACCGAAGATCCAAAATACCAGTTGTTGGAAGTCTGAAGTGACCACTTGACCGAATAGCGATTTCAGTCTCTCTTTTCACACCTGGCTGACTGGATTCAGCACCAAATTATGCCGTTGTGCTCTAAGCACGTGAAGAAGCCGGGAATTCCAGCCATTTGCACTAATGTATCAATTAGTCTATTCTCTCCTAGGTAATTAGACAACCTCTGTGCCCCAAAACTAAAGAAAACCTTCCCTCCAACATTATGTAAACTGATGGGCCTAAACTGACTTACCTCTAACAAGTCAAACTTCCATACAAACCTCAACTCATCTCAAACACTCTTATCCAGCCGGATGAAGCACTTCGTTAAGTCCCAGGGCTGAAAAGGCCCTCACTCGCTTCATTATTTCCTAAACCTTGGTGGGTGCAGCCTCAGGGCGGCACTGACCCGTGTCTCCCCAAGCCTGCCTTTGGGAGACATGGAGCAGTGTCTCCCTGAGCCAGTCCCAAGCCCGGATAAATGCAGAGGGTTACTTCAAAACCAAAACCAAACATGCAAGTCAACCATAACCATTTCATACCGGATCGGTCAAGGACCGGGTTAACAACGACCACCATTGGTACTGATGACCTACAGGGTACCAGTGGAAATTGGGCTACTGTGGGTCAAAGGACAAGAACAAGAACAAGAAGAGGAGGAGGGCCTGTTTGGAAGCAGAGAGAGAGGAGGAAAGGAAAGAGCCTGGGACTGAGAGAAGGGACTTTGAATATCGGAACTATGACAGGAAAAGGTAGAGAGTTGGTCGACATGATGCAGAGAAGGAGGGTTGATATTCTGTGTGTCCAGGAGATCAGGTGGAACGGTAGTAAGGCTAGCAGCTTCGGAGCAGGCTTTAAGTTGTACTATCATGGTACTGACAAGAAGAGAAATGGAGTAGGATTTATCTTGAAGGAGTTTTTAGGAACGTTCTGGAGGTGAAAATAATGTCATATAGACTTATGAGTCTGAAACTGGAAATTGAAGGTGTGATGCTCAGTGTTGTTAGTGGCTATGCTCCGCAGGTGGGATGTGAATTTGAAGAGAAGGAGATGTTCTGGAATGAGTTAGATAAAGTGATGCAGAATATTCCCAGAAACGAGAGTGATAATTGGTGCAGACTTCAATGGACATGTTGTTGAAGGCAATAGAGGGGATGAAGAAGTGATGGACAGATTTGGTATACAGGATAGGAATGCAGAGGGATAGATGATGGTAGATTTTGCAAAAATGATGGAAATGGCTTAGTGAACACCTTTTTCCAGAAAAAACAGGAACACAGGGTAACCTATAAGAGCGGAGGTAGGAGCACGCAGGTAGACTACATCTTATATAGACGAGGTAACCTGAAAGAGATCAGTGACTGCATAGCAGTTGTAGGTGAGAGTGTAGCCAGACAGCATAGGATGGTGGTTTGTAGGATGACACTGGTGACAAGGAAGATGAAGAGGACAAAGACAGAGCAGAGGACAAAGTGGTGGAAGCTGAAAAGGGAGGAGTGTTGTATGGTTGTCAGGGTGGAGTTGAGAAAGGGTCCTGGTGGTCAGGATGAGCTTCCAGATGATTGGACAACAACAGCTAGTGTTATCAGAGAGACAGGTTAACAGATGAGGTTAGACAGGAATCTCCATGGACTATGATGTTTGCAGATGGAGAAAGTTGATTCGCTGTGGCAACCCCTGAGGGGAGCAGCCGAAAGAAGAAGAAGAAGGTGGGCTATCATCACAGTGACTATCTATTTCACCAATTGGTGGAATATCAAAGGGAGTGCCATCTCTCTTAGCTGTTCCCTGTCTTTGTGCACCTGACTACATCACCCTGTTTTCTTCCTTTACTCAACTTTACCAAACATTTCCTTACCAAAGTCAGAAATTAGACCTCCCCAACCGCTTCTCCAACTTATTCTAAGCAGTTCTTTTAAGCCCGTTTAACATCCTAGCCAAATCACTATTAATATCTTCCCGATTCCTACTTTCTGCTGCAATCTGTCTGCCTCAGTGCTAGGACCTGCCTCAACATCTGGGGCGACCTGTGGGTTACTTCCTGTAACTGGATTTCTCTCAAATGACTTGATATACCTCTTGAGAAGTATTTATCAATATGGGGTCCCTGTATTCCTTTTACCAAGCACCCCCCCTCCCTGGATGGATTTTTGGTTGTTACTTTTAGCTAGCCACACGAACAAACCTGCTGCTTCTTCTCATCTATGCCTGAACTAGTGGCTTTAACGAGTTTTCCCTTCTCATGGTCAAATCCCTTCTAGGGCCAATAGCTGTATCAATCATAGGTGAGTCATCTCTCGCAGACTCTTGGGGTGTTTTTTCATTATTTGACTGGGTGTAACCAAGGGCCTCAAACCAACTTTCCATGTCAAATCATTATTATTTTTTTTATTTTAAGCTATGCACCAGAAGCTTCAGTGCATTTAGTTCAGTGATAATCACAAAAAATACGCTATTAAAATAATACAAATTACTTGCTCTTAGATTCACATTCAGACCAAATCTTTGAAAAGCTTCAAAAGTCACTAAACAAAACAAAACATAGCAAGGACTTCGAGTTTCCCATCACCATGCACTTCTCTCCTGAATCGATTGCTCGCCGGCGTACGACCTGACGTCACACAATCTTTACGTCCCCTCTCGCCAATCAGAACGCAGAAGGAGGATCTAAAACTGAAAAAGCGGAAGATTCAAAACGAAAATGGCGGCTGGAGATGACACCCCAAGTAGTTGCAAACTGAGCAGAAGGTACCAAATTTGGCTGAAAACGTTGTTATTGAGCATGTAACTTCCAAACAATTTGTGAACGTCACATATCTGCATTGTTTTTTCTGTTCAGGAATAGCTGGTATCGGCTAATCCAACATTTGTTTTATGCTAACGTTGACTGGTAACATTTCAAATTTTGTCATCGTGGAAAAACATTCCAAACATACCAGGCCTCAGTTCATTGTCTGTATTTGTGTCTACTCGAATAGGGGGACGGAATGCATGTTTACGAACAAGGAGATGTCGAGCCAGCCAGTGATCTACAACCCAGACTTGTTTGTTGAGAGGCTGAGACGCGAAGATCCACAAGCCTTTACTGACATAGTCCTTAGCAACATCACTCGACTCATCGACCTTCCAGGCGATGAGTTTGCCCAGCTCACTGGAGAATGTGAGCCGAGAGTGCCTTCGTCCTTTCTACGTTCCCTCAACTTCCTGAAGCGAAAAGGTTTGGGCAACATAAACAGTAGCGTAATGATTTCTTGTCGAAAGGTTCTTGTTTTGGCAACTGGACTTGAATTTCTTCACTTGAAGACGTTTCACCCCTCATCCGAGAGGCTACTTCACTTTTAAAACGTCTTGAAGTGAGGAAATTCAAGTTCAGTTGCCAAGACAAGAGGATTTTGGCAAGAATTCACCATGACAAGGATGACTGAGAACCTTCACAGCGTAACGTTGCACTCATTATGATGAGTCTTAACATCCATTAGAATGAGGAGAGAAAAATGTTAACAAAACAGACGGGCAAAAGAACATGTACTTGTAACTCCAAATCAGAATTACACTCATTCTCTGCAAGAGGGTATTAGGGGATCACCAGGTAGGAAGCAAACAACACATACAGGGGATATGTGGAAATAATATCAAAATAAAGTAATCCATTTGAAAAAAATGATTCAGACAGATTATGGAGAAGCAAATTTATGAGACTGAAATTCGCTCAGCACCTAAAATGAAATGTCAATTTCTTTGAATATAATGTACTTAAAGTATGATGGAGAGTGTGGGTGTCAAGTAACCACCTTATTTTCTTTTAATTTAGCTGTAATGGAAGACCAAATCAGACTCTACTCTTCAGAGGGATGTAAAAAAAAAAAGTGTAATTGGATTACTAAGATATGGGCTTTGTGGGGATTTTGCTGTGAACTGGGCCTTTTTAAAAGAAAAAAAAAATGTTTTTGTGAGCTGCTGGGTTATGTTAATCAGAACTGGTATGAATGGTGAGAAATGACTCATTGATTTGCCAAAATCATTTTAATGGAGTTCATTTAACATCTGTGTAGCATATAACACATTATCAAAATAAGTGATCTACTATGTTTGGGGCTTTGTGGAATGCAGTGTCAAATTGCAAACGTGTACTTCCCATAGACCCAATCAGTTCACACTTTTTGTCTGTTTGTTTTGGTCGTTTTGGTTGTTTTTTGGTTGATTTAATATGAGACTGGTTTCATGTCTGTGATTTTATAACAAGTAGAAGTAGGTCCTTTTGGTAATTAGAAAGGCTGAAATCAATCTTGAGTATGAAATGATAAGCATCAATAGTTTTATCTTTTGCATGATTTCAGGTAAAGGGGTGATTTTTGGTGCACCTTTAACTGAAGAAGGAATAGCACAGATCTACCAGCTCATTGAATATCTGAGTAAAAGTGAGTATTATTCATGCACATAACATGTAAAATAAAAAGACGCAGACAAAGCTGCTACTGATATGATGACTATACAGTTTCCATGTATGATATCATAATTAAGACATTAATAAAAGGAATTTTCAGTGTAATGTATTTTGCATGATATGATAATGCCAGGTTACATCTTGCTTTTCAAAAATATTGTCTAGCATACATTTTTAATACAAAATTGTCAGTTAAGAATATTTTTGACATTTGTTTATGTTTTGCTCTGCAAAAAAATGTCTTAAAACTCAGTAAAATAATGCCCAAGTATTTTCCAAAAATGGTCCTTGTTCCTGCATGAAATTGTCTTAGTAACCATATGTATGCAAAAGGGATTTAGAATATTTCTATTGTCTAATTAGTAAGTGTTTTGAAAGAGCAATCTGGATTTAAATTTAACTGCTTTCTTGTCAGTCATCTAGAAAAGAAGTCGAGTTAGATGACTGACTTAATTTTCTTAGTCAAAATATGATGAGGTATTTATCTTTACCAAAAGATGTTTGGTATAGACCTACTGGTGTTTTACCCTGCCCCCTCAGAACTGCAGATAACATGCTGATTGAACAACCCCTTAAGATAAATAGTACAATTTCTTAATCATTCCCTTTGTTGTACTTTTTTTCACAGTTAAAGCTGAGAACCAGTTTCCTTGTTGTAGAGTTGTAGAGCACTGATATGGCATGCGGTCATGATTTATTTCTAGACAGCAATGATGTCATTTGCTGAAAGTAGACACTGGAAGCAAAGGCTCCAGTCAATTATTTATCTTAAAGCACTTTGCTCCATCCGTCTCTTTCTTGCCATTTCATTCACTCCCCTCTTTTTTTTTCTTTTTTTATGTTTGTGTGTGCACCTACCTACATACTGCATTTCTGCCCCCCACCCTGCCTCACTTGCAACACTCAGATCTGCATGCTGAGGGGTTGTTCCGTGTACCAGGACACAGTCTGAGACAGGCAGCTCTGAGGGAGATTTTGAATGCTGGAACCGAGATAGATCTAGAGGCTGGAGACTTCCATCCCAATGATGCTGCCACGTTGCTCAAAGCCTACCTTGGAGAGTTGCCTGAGCCCCTGCTTACACACAGACACTTCCTGGTTCATCTGAAGATCGGAGGTATCAGTCAACTCGTTCATATCCTTGTCATTAATCAAAATTCAGTGGTTAATCTTCCCTTCCACTCAAAACATCTAATAGTGACATTTTTCATCTTAATTTTGCTTAGAGCTTACTTGCTTCGATGACAATGGAGATAAAACCAAAGTGCCAGACAAGGAACGTCAGATTGAGGCATATCAGTTGCTCTTCATGTTGCTCCCTCCAGCGAACCGCACACTTTTAAAACTGCTGTTGAATCTGCTATATCACACCGCTCGCAACCAGCAACTTAACAAGATGTCAGCTTTAAATCTAGCCACCATGTTTGCTCCACACATCATCTGGCCCAAAAATGTAAGAAACACAGCTCATTATTGTAATACACTCCAAAAGATTGAACTATTTTTACTGGGTTTGCACTGAAAACATGAGCAATTGTATTTTTTTGAATTTGTTTAGTATCCACATGTTATTTGTCTTTCGTTTTTCAGGTGATGGCAAGCGATCTGCAAGGAAACATTGAAAAACTAAATAATGGCATAGCATTCATCATTAGACATTCACAAAAACTGTTTAAGGTAAACATGTCCAGCTGAAAACAAATAGGTCATTTATAATCTACTGCACACACAATTTTGACCTTTCGGATTGAACATCCACCTTCTGTATGCAGAGGATTGAGGAATTCCAGTGAATGATTCCAAATTGGCCCATTCATCTGAATCATGTTCCCCCTGCAACTAAACAATAGTTTTGTTAACCACTTTTTAACTTTCCAAAAAATATGATCTGGAAACAGGGTAGTTAATGAAGAGTGGGATCCAGTGCAGAATTTACAAATGGAGCTGGATGCTCTTAAATCCAATGACACTTTATCCTATAGCTTGACAATATTTAATTACTATAACCATTACACAACCTAATGTATATTTATTTTCACTAAAGGCACCTGTATATATCAAGGAATATGCACATCAATATTTTGCAGTATCCACAACTCCTCAAAGTAAAGTGAGTTATTTTGTCTTTTTTTCCTATCAGAATTTTCTTCTATTTCACAATTTAGAACTTATTTTAGTTTGCTCATTTTCAGTTTTAATTTACAGTGAATCTTAAGTCACAGCTTTTGGTAATAGAATACCAGACTTGTCTGATTATATGTGCAACTTTTCTAGGATGACCTGACACTCTGCTCTCGCATGAATGACCCCTTTGCTGTGATGACAGCCAACCACCATTCTCCATTCATCAAAACAGCTGGAGAAGAATTCTGCAACAGCAGCATGATCAGGTCCTGCGAGGCTCAGACTTATACTGAATCTGCACTCAAAGAGTTGTACCAGCAGGTCAGCAGCATGCCAGAGTCAGCGAAAAAGAAGAAACTCATCAGACAGGTAAGTCATTGTACCATGTTAGGTGACAGAAAGGGTAGAGAAACATTTTGTACATTTTCATCTGAATAGATTATGTTCCTCTGTGTTTAGTTTGAAAAGCAGCCATTGCTGACGCCCTCAGCTGAGTCGCGCTCACCATTCAGCAGAAAACATTGGCGTTCCCGTTCTTTGGGTGGCATTATCAAGGTTTGTTGACAGCACTCACTTTCCAGACTTCAGACTATCTTGATCCAGTATTTTTCCCTTGAGATATTTTTGCCAACTGAACTCGACATAAATTGTGAGTTGAAAGCACCTTTCTGTTATTTTTATCACAAGTGATGCTTTTGAGCTATATTTTCATGATTATGATGTTATGTTTATCAAACAGAGAAAGGTGTTGGGAAGCCAAACATTAACAGGGAAAGAAAACAGCAAACAGCAGAGTCCCGTATCCAGCATTGAGAGAGAGCGCATGAGTTGTGAAGGAGTGAGTATTGCATCATCATAAAGCCAGCATTTCATAAAACAGACATACAAGGATGTGCAGGGATCACATTGCAAATGATGTTTGATGTTATGAGCTAAAAGTGTTAAAAGTCACATTTCTCCCCCCTCACTTTCCATTTCCTCCAGGATTAATCGTCTTGAATAACTCTCTCTTCACAACTAAGGAAACCTCAGTCTATCTTTGAGGGGTATTCCAAGATGTCCCTGAAGTGTTGATATAGTAAGGTTCACAGCAGCTTTATTTATGGTTTAGTTGTGTCTACTTTTTAGTGCTGTTTCAAAGATTTCCCACAATGTGAGATTTAAGACAGATAAATTTGTAATTCAGATAGTAAGTCATTAGAATGTACTTGACATCTTGTAAATTATCTGTTTAGCAGTTTATTGAGGATTACAATGAGGTTTTATATGCTTTATGTGTAGCCAGTTCATTCAGATGGTAATAATTTTCCTATTTAGTGTGCATATGTTGAGTTTGATTCATTTATACATTCTGTCCTGTATTTTCCAAACAGTATGATGAATAGGGCATCTTTTATCATTTAAATGTACATATATTTATCATCAGTAGTTACTGCAATTTTGTTTGTTTTTTAATGTAATCCCCAAACTATTTTACTTTCATTTTAATTAGATATATAATCTTTTTCATTCTCTGAATAGAATATGGTGTGATTATTATTTTAAATGTCTGCAAATTATACATTTTCAATGTGCCTTAAACTGAGAATCTCAACTTTTAAGTTATGTTTTAAGTTTTACTTACTAGTAGCTTTTCTTCTTTGTCAAGCTCTCTATCGCGAAAAGAATTTCATCAAATGTTTTTATGAATGATTGAGAAAAGGGTTGAGACTAAGACAGGTTGAACAAATGAATAGGTGATTTATATTACGATGAAATGAACCAGTTTCTGTGGAATACATTTTTGTTTTCACTTTAGTTTTCATTTTAATACTGTGATATTTAAAATGCTGCTACTCTAGCATTACTTTTATTTTCATTTTTTAAATACTTTGTTGTAGTTTTTTCTCAGGTCTGCCAATCCCTATGCAACTCTGTATATAGACCAATTGTTTTATGCACAACCACTAAGACAGGTTAGGGTTATTCACCGCTGAAGCTCTGTATACACATATACTGTGTTTGCAAACTATGAATATTATTTTATTCCTTTTGTATTGTGGTTTCCGGTATGGGTACTAATACTAGTGTTTTCTTCCCATTATGACTCTCCAAACTTGTCGACTTTTTTGCAGTGTTTTTTTTTTCTACTTCAGTGATCTCTCACTATACTTAGAATGTCACAAGAATTTAAACTAGCCATGGTCAGAAAAAGTGACAGATGATTTGGATGCCACTGTACCATTAAAAGGCTTCAAGCACCGCTGTGTATTTGTGTTAATCTCAGTTGAGATGAGAATTAAGTATCTTTCCAATTGCCAATCTGAGGCACTGTGATGGTATTTGTCACCACCAGGGGATGCTGTTTAGTTGCAAATAATTGATCGCAACAATGAGCACCATGTAAGAGTAAGAGTAAAAAAAAGTTCAGAAATGCCGCAAAAAGTGAGCTGTTCCCGAAATTATTGCTGTTTGCAGTAAATGATTTTAGCCATATTTCACGTGGCTGAAGGGCGAGTGGGTGATCTCTAAGTAAATGCAGCTCCTCACAATAGGAATGTTTCAGTGTGTCATTATGGTGTCCATGTCAATGCATGTTTGGTATTGTAAGTATATGTTGTAAACATTTGTGAAAATGGCCCTGTGTTTTCTCATGTCCTGTAAATATATAACAGACTGCTTCCACGATAGAAATAGTATTGTTTCACAGCCAAAACTGAAGAGGACTTATTTAGAATTTCTTCTCTGGAATGAGCCTGATGAGCAGAAAATGAGTCAGAAACTACAATCAACCATGCATTAGCTGCTTTGCATACAAACCCTCAATTTTATACACTGAGGAGTTTTGAAATACTTGAAAATATATTTACTTATATCTGTAGCTGAGTTGACTGGGTTCAGAACTACATATAGGATAGATGTTTTATGAGAAATAACAATTCAGCTGATTGTGACTGTACTTTTTGGACTAGTATGGGCTTTGAAGGACTTCCAGTATGTTATTCTGTGGTATATAGCTGTTCTGAGAATTCACTATGAACTGTTTGGGTTTGAGGTATTCAGACAACGCTGCCTCGGCCAAAAGTCTGATACTGTTTTATTTTTTCTTCCCCTGTTTCTTCAACACATTTTATTCTTACAAATTGAAAACAATAACTGTGGGATGTTGCCCATCTCTTCTTCTTAACGAAAGTCAGATTTCCAGCATTGTCTTTGAGCTGAAGTTAATAATGATCATGACCCGGTGACAAAGAATACGCTGGAAATTCCAAACTAAGTGAATTTACTCCATTTGTTTCAGCACTAGATCAATTTCTGTTGTGAATTTTCTCACATTCCAAACATGGAGGGATGTAACCACTAAACATCATTGTCTCCTCCTTAATTAGTTATCCAAGGGAAAATCTGCATTGCACACTTAAAAAAAGGACAGCAAAGCCTTCCCAGAGGTGTGTATGTGTAAAATGCTGGTCAAGCAACAAGGCAATCTGTTGTTCTAGTTTTTGTTTTAACAAATTATTATTTTTTTTTAAATTCCTTTTCAAGATACGTCTTTGTTGCCTTTTAGTGTGTTTTTCTCAATGAATTTTGATTTCTAGCTCCATGTTAATTATGGAAAGTTTCAACCCTGCAGTGAAACCCTCAAGTTACAGCTCAAGTGGTTCCAAGTTAAATCAGCAAAGTAATAGCTCAGGATAACTGGGTTGTTTGGGAAAACTTTTTTTCTTGTTCTGAAATGACTCATCATTAGAATATCAGTAAATGGGTCTGAATAACAGAAATGGAAATTACCTTTACATAAATCCAATATAAAATATTTCTTCTCTGTATGAGGTATTGATGTTTTTGGAAATGGTCCCTTGAAAAACCATCGAAATAAATGAATATTAAACAGCTCAGAATAGAAATTGAGGATCACTCAAAGTTTTAATGAGAAATCTGTTCAAAATGACATGGTGCAATATTGGTTCCCTAAATAAAAGTGTGAATAAGCTAATTTAAATCACTTGTTTTTGATCACACAAAGCAAATTGGTGCTCTTCCAACAGGTTTTCATCACTTTCTTTAATATCCTTGTTATTGCTGTTGTGTAATCATACCGAATAAGCACGCAATAACTTGGAAATATACATTGGGGGAAATCTTCCAACTAAATGATGCATGGCTTGGAAACAAAACTTAAGTTGTTATCATTGAGCAATTTATAAGCCTTTTGACAGTGAACTATGCTGAGCCATTGATATCCAGGTTGTTCCTCGCACAGCTTAGATAGACATGATTCCCCACTGCGCTTACCAAATTCTCATTTCATAGCATATTTGTTCTGGAACAACTTGTTCTTTAATTTTCCATACTAATAATTGAATTGATTTTTTCTTCTTCTGCATAACTGTAAACAAAGCACTTCGGACAGCATTCATGATAATGAGAGGTCTTCTACCCAAACTCAGAACACTAATTTGCAATTCCTGGAATTGCAAATCAATATTTATTTGGAAAAAAAATACTGAAAGCTATAATTATACTGTCAACAGTGGCTTACACTCTAATATACACACTGTTTTAACTAAATGTCATTCTTTTCAAGGTTATAGTCATATTTAAAATTCATGTAGAGAAGAAAGTCCTCCTATTTTGCTTATTTTTTCAGTTCCCACCTCTCAGTTGTATAATATATGTCATGATTTTTGTTAATCCAATTTAGGTTCTGGTTTTGAGTGCTGACTTATGTTCCAGTTGATCTTTTAAATCCAAATGGCAGAGCAGGTATGACTTTTTTTAATTGATAATAAATAAACCTATTTCCCACCTGAAGCTTCTCTTTGTGACCAAGATTGACCTACACTTCTGCATCGCTTATTGTGTGTGTTTTCATCTTTTTTACCCTAAATCTCCAAGGTCTGAAGTGTAGATTCCTATCCTGGAAATGGATTCTTCTTCGTTACATGTTTGTATTTACACACACACACACACACACACACACACACACACACACACACACACACACACACACACAGCCCAAGCTACTTACAGCCTCTGGGTAGAGGATAAGCAGTGTCATGCAGGTTAGGTCTCTCTCTGGGGGTTCGCCTGGAGGCAACCTGAAAGAAAAGAGGGAGTGGAGTGGGTGGAAAAAGAAGAATATTTGGAGTAGATTTGGATAGTGAATAGATTCAAGGGAATGAAAGAGGGATCTGGAGAATGAGAGTGAGTTCAGGCAGGGTTCTGAGGGGGGTGCTATGTGAGGAGGCAGAGGAGGGGTAGGGGTGGAGTCGGGGGCTCTGCTATTTGTAGATCCTTGTGATGGATGACTGGTGTATGTGTGTGTGTGTGCGTGTGTGTGTGTGTTTGAGTGTGTGTAAGAGAGAGAGAGAGGGTGAGAGACTGGCTTTTTTTTCTTTCTGCTCTTTTCCCCATTCCCTCTCTTCAGGCAAGCAGAGCAGAGCAGGACTGAGTGAGAGGAGGACAGAGGCGCAGACGTGTGCAGACCAGAGCACAGCAACTCCACAAAGACAAGAGAGAAGAGTTTTTCAAGGAGAGAATAAGACAAACAAAAAAAGCCTTCTTTTCTTTTTTTTTTTAAATCAGCAAACTGTGGTGGATATCAAACTTACATCAAAAGAGATCTTGAAGAACAGGATTTGCTTTGCTTCACACCTCAGATGAAAACATTAGCATTTGAAATAGTTTTTTTTGTTTCTATTTATATTCACCGCAAATATATAATTACTCTCGAAGGACTGTTTGCAAGACTTTTTTTTTTTTTTTTTTTTTTTTTAGCACAGACGCATAAGGCAGACAGACAGGAATAGGGCTAAAAAGCAGGCTGTGAGTTGGTGAATATGCCAGTCAGAGTAAACTGTTTCGAGGCAGGCATGGCCAAGCTGGCTTGGATGCCACTTTGGATGTGGGTGGTGATGCTCTCTGCCCTACTCATGGGCAAAGCCAGTGCCTGCCCAGCTCTGTGTACCTGCAGTGGCACCACAGTAGACTGCCATGGACTGGGTCTCAAAATCATGCCAAGGAATATCCCCCGCAATACTGAGAGACTGTGAGTACCATCTGCCCACTGCCTTTGTGTGTTTGTGTGTGTGTGTGTGTCCTGTCCGTCTGAGTCTGACAGTCAAACTCCCTGACTGCGTCCCTCTCTCCTTTTGCTGTTTCCCTGCTACAATGCAATGATGCACATGACTTTATGAAGACCAACAGAGAACAATAGCCCCGGTGTGCTGTCTGTCAATCTGTCTGTGTCAGTCAGTCAGTCACTGGCATTCCAGTCATGTATAAAGAGGCACGAGGGACTAAAAAGACCTAGAGCAGATGTTTGCATTTCACATGTGTCCATAATTTACCTACCTGCTTTTATATGCTTGCTCCCCTTATTGTTTTTTTTTCTAATTAAAGAGACCATTTTAAAAATGTAGGTTTAAAAAGTAAAGTTTTGCCAAACTTTGTTACCTATGGTTATATAGTTTACTTTTGCTGCATGTCTGTGATTAGATTATAATCTGTTATCTCTTCATTTATATCATGTACGCAGTACAGTGCTTTGTCTTTTTTTTTTCTCCCTCTGCCCCTTTTCACTTTCTTCCACTCTGGGGAATAGAGACCACGAAACACACACACGCACACGCGTAGACACGCACCTAGCCGCTTCCAATGTCCCAGAACACTCACACTACAAATTGTTAAATCATGTAGAAAATTAAGCAAATCGGCTATGTAAGTGAGTCTTGCATGAAGATCATGTAGATGTCTTGTAAAACGGATTGGGCATGGGAGATGGAGGGAGAGGTGAGGCAGACATCAGCTTTCAGAGTGGAGTTTCTCTGTCTTTTCGAACATTCCTCTGAAATATTTATCGGTAAATCAAATGTGAGGAGTGCAAGGGGAAACAG
This sequence comes from Fistularia commersonii, assembly GCF_037954325.1. Taxonomy (NCBI): domain Eukaryota; kingdom Metazoa; phylum Chordata; class Actinopteri; order Syngnathiformes; family Fistulariidae; genus Fistularia; species Fistularia commersonii. Next base: position 14,994,480 of record NC_141285.1, read on the forward strand.
ATTGTTCTATTTCAGCTTTTAGAATATCAATCCTGAATAAAACATGGGGTGGGAACGAAGGAGGGAATGCTTGTGTCAGAGGCAGCGCTGGAATAGTGGGAACCCGCTGCATGCTGAGTGCTTTTCATTTTTAATTTCTAAGAACACATCTTTTTTTACTTTTTTTTTCTATGTTTCCAGGTTGCACATGTGCGCATGGTGTTTTAGAACTGAAACAGAGGGAGTAACATGGTCATTTTGTGGTTTCTTTTTCAATATGAATGGCCATTCACAAAATTTTCTGTCCCCTCACTCGAGCGTACTTTTGTGGTGAAAGTTGTTCATTGGTCGCGGACAGCAGGGGAGCTTATTGCATGTTTCCAAAGGCTTTATCATGATATCTGTTAAGGTTTCATGTCATCTGTTTTTTGGGGCGCTGAAATAGTTTGTTGTGTGCGTGTGGGTAAATGTGTGTTAGTGCATATACTGGGTCATGTTAAATATAGTCAGTACCTACCAAGAGGTCACACTTAACAATAGTGGACTGTTTCATGGGGCGATTAATCAAAATGATCATGGATGTCAAAACAGCCCACCCTAAACCATGAGCATGGCTAGATTTATGTACATGTATATTGAATTTGTGTGTGTTTATATAAGTCAAATGAATTGACCCCCAAAGGACCAAGTATGGGCAATTAGTTGGTAAAGACATATCTGAGAGTGGCAGTCATTTTTCACTGCAGAATATCAGTATATTTAAAAATGTGTTGCTTCAATTTAAGTGTAATGTGGAAGGAATCAACATTAGACAGTACAGTAAACACACCTGAGATGTACTACATTGTGTCTTTTTTGCTGGTATATTCTATATTGTTTGGTTAGTGGTAGTGATGCATACCATAACAGTGTCAAAATTGTATGAGGAGAGGGAAGAGGATGGTATAATGAAGAATATGTGTGTTTATGGGGTGGGATGTATATATTGAAGGTGTAGAAACAGACAGCAGAATCCCATTTGCACTTGTCAGTGTGGGTTTGGATCAGGTTTGACCCCTGCGCTCCAGAGACCGGTGACTGTAATGAGAATGAAGCGCAGCGTGTTAAAATCACACCCTGCCTCATACAGGCCACCGGCCACTCCCTCCCCCTGCATCCTCTCCATTTCATCTCTCGCTTTGCGCCTGTGTCTCATCTGCCTTTTCTCAGGTTAATGAGGGAAAATATCACAGTGGAAGAAATTTGGCTAATGTAATACCAATTAAATGGCTCTACATAATTTAAGATTATTGAATTAAGATTTAAAGCAGACGTTGACCATCTCTTCCTCTGCATTATCTGTCTCGTACATAGCCTGCTGATATTATTGTGCACCTCATCTGTGAATGAGCTGATTCACAGAGGGGGAGGAGCTGTTCATTACCATGTCTGCACTTTTATCTAATTGCAGAAAGTCAATTTATTGGTGAGGCTTTATGTGAGGTACCTCCGCCTCTTTATTCACATCGTGAAAATCCCCCCACAACAATGAAGAAGGAGACAACAGCATATGTGTGTAATTCTGTTCAGCTGAGTTTGTCCATAAAATTAAACCGATGCCTTCATATGTGAATAAATAACGTTTGAAAAAGACTCACGAGGTTTGATGGGTGAGACATTCCCTGGATTAGATCACCATGTTTATGTATTTTGAAGCTGGAGGTGGGAGATACACGTATGTGTTCACGTGCCAAGGAATGCCTGCAGTGTTTTTGGCACCAATACATGGTTGGTACAACTGACAACTCACCCAGTCACCTGATCCATAATTTACCCAGACGAGACTAAAATCAGCCTGTCAACTACCTGCCAACTCCGGCTCTGTGGCTTAAGTGGAAAGAGCAAGACAAAGAGATGTGGTGAGGAATGGAGCTGGAGGAGTCAAGAGTATGATGAGAGGTTGGCACAATAACTGAGGTGATCACTAATGAAGGGATTACTTGAGACGAGCGAGGAGTCATGTAACTCAACAACGGAGCAAATGAATGAATTAACAAGCTCATGTTATTTATTATAAAGGGCAAAATAGGTCTATCCCCAGGCAGACTGAATTACACACTTGTTCGTTTTTTACCTTCCACTATATCCATCCTCATTGCCAGTAACCCTTGAGGAGTGATAATGCCTGGAATGAAGATCATTCAGAGAATGTTTATGCACAGAGGAGGATTCTGAAATTACAGGTCTGGGACTCAGTAAGTTCAATTTACTGCCTGCACAACACAGCTGCGGTCTTCTCTTTTCTGAATATGGAGCTGGAAACCATTTCTAGCTCGGGTTTAATGTTTGTGAGCTGTCTTGTGAGGATTCTTTTGAAGGATTATGTGGTAAAACAAGTGGTAGATCAGGGAATGCAACACAGGTTGTCTGTGGCATTCTAAAATGATTTTGATTTCTGATAAGACACTTTTGAATGTTACATAAAGGTTCAAAAAGCACTACTGCAGCTGACCGACAGCTGAGTGTCACTGGCTGCTGTTTGTCCACACTAACCCAGCGGTCTGCTCCCAGGGGCATCACATCTACTTTATATATTTGATCACACGCGTGATAGCTAAGAAATGATGTTCTCGCTGGGATCTAACTGTATGTAAAAGGCTTGTTTTTACTGCCATTGCAAATAACTTTCTATACTTTCTAAAAGACGTAAATCTGTTAACACTTTGGGGACTAACTTCCCTTTTGGGGAAAAGACAAGTTTAAGCACATCATAATATTTTAGAGGGAAAACTGTTTAAAATTAAATTTTGGGTTAGTGTTTTAGTACTTTTAAATACAGTTAATAAAACAATAAAAAATTTCCCCTGAAGTCGCACGTGTGTGTGTGTGTGCGCGCGCTTGCACGCGTATGTCTGTGTACATGCATGCTTGCAGGCGTGCGTGCAAAATAATGATAAAAGTTGCATGTGCCTCTGAGTTTACATGTATGATTGCTTTGCACGCCTATCCAGCAGTGGCTGAATCTGAACAGACCATGAAAATAAATTTCTCTGAAGGTAACATCTTGGGCCAGCCCGTCAGAAAGGACAGGGATTGGGTGGAGGATGGGGGGTGGGGGTCATTTAACACTCCCTTGACATCACAGATATCACTGCATACCACATTTCATGCTAGTAAAGATGTTTTTGATGTCATAAAAGTATGAAAACTAAATCATGGGCTGTATTCTAGATGCAAGGAGCACTTGAAATATGTGCTCACCTGATCACTCTTTCCATTACTGCGTTCCATTCAACGGCATAGATTCTATGTAACACTTTGTCAGAAACGACCATATACTTTGAGATTCACAGTGGCTTTTCAAGGGCCTAATAAAGACTTAGAATATCTTTAACCGATAAATCTTAAAAGAAGCCTCAGTTGGTTTTAAACATAGTAAATAAGTCTTTCAAATATTAATCCCATTAGATATTATTAATTTGATATTTTTTAATCAGTTGTTTTAATAAGCGAGTCAGATTTTCCAGTATAGTCTGACCTTTCAACCACACATCTTCTTTCAATTGTCATTTTAATAAAATCACTAAATAAAAGCTAATTGATAGAATTTTTCTCAGTTTATTTTTATATTGACCTTTGATTGAGTCATAAAATGCTTTTAATATCTCCTCAGCTTTGGCAATCAGATGGCCTCAACAGCCAAAAGTTATATCATTGATCAAAGATTAAACTATTGCCTACACCAGGACTTTCAAAAGCAATATTCACAAATGTTATAAATAACATTCTGATGACTTTGCCATTAGTAATCAGTCGCAGATACTTCCATTTGACATATTTCTTCTTTGTAAATAACAAAGTAGTTGCAAATACATTTTTGTTGTTTGAGTTTCTTTATTCATGTATTGCATTTGGGTTATATTCTTTCAGATGAGCTGATCTGGTGGAGTAATGATACGTTATTTTTTTAGGGTGGGAGAATAAAATGCATAGAACAACTCTGCTAGAATCAACAGGGAATTTCCATGCAAACATATTACAGCAATCAAATTGACAGTCATCAATGCATGTCTGACAGGCGAAAGTCTTCTCTATCCTCCATGTAGAATGACTGTAACATAATGGACGTGCCCAAGCAGATGCCTCGTCCACATGATACACACTCCTGCAGCCTAAATGCATTCATGCGGGACTCAAAACCGCAACAGAACCTCAGCATCTGTCACTGAACAAACTCAAGACGCAGTATAAACCACGAAAAACCCCTTCAACCTCTACTACAGCTATAATCTGTGTTTTCTTTTCGCGCTCTGTGGCAGTAACACAGACTGGAACAGATGTTTAATTGATTCCCTTTTGCTTGAGTGAGTGTCATAAGTTATCTATCTTTAAGTAGAAAGCGTCTGCCTGCTACTTTTCCACTTTTGTCATCTTTCTGAACTCCCTACATCCCTGTCCCAGTTACTTTTGTTAAACTTTTCTGTACAATGTATTGCTCTGAGTTTTCCTTGTGTTTTTGACAAGAATGTTGTGGTAGGCAAGGTGAAACAAATGCTTAGATAGGGACCAGTGACTTTGGCTTATAGCATTTTTTTTTTTTAAATAAGCAGTGAAGGCTGTGGGAAAGTGTGTCCACAAGGTGTGTGCATGTGTGCGCGTGTGTATGTGTGTGTGTGTCCTGTTATTGTGTGGGATTTACTTGATGTTTACCTTTCCTATCAAGAATCTGGCTCCTGAGGCCTGACTGAGCAGAATGAAAACTGTAAATAGCCCTTGAGGAGCCCAGGAGGCGGCAAAACACTCTCAGACATAGTCTTTACACACTGCACAGAGAGGCACACTTAGACGCTTGCTGACGCACACACACACTAAAAATGTACAGTTGAAGGCCTTAACTGCTTGTCTGAAAGCCACATTTGAATAGAGAGGGAATGTTTTGTTCAAGCTGGGCAGAAATCTGACCTCTTAGTGTGGATAGAAGTGCTCCAGTTATGTTTAAGTGTGTGTTATTTTGGTCATGGTGGTCTGCTTGCTGCTCTCTTACTCTCTCTCTCTGCTTCTTTCTCCATCTCTCTGTTTTTGAGTTGGAGGCTCATGCAAGCTCGCATGGTGTTGCTTTGTTCATATACTGGTGGTATATCAAAAATATAAGTTGCTTCCCATCTTTCCTCTGCTATCATTTCCCATACTCTTTGACTACCTTGCGCCACACCATCTAACTCCACTTTCACTCTTTTCTGTCTGTCTACTAGTAGACTATCTTGTCTCCCTGTGCCTCTATCCTGTGTGTTTCACGGCTGTCAGGTCCATATGTTGCACGGTCTGGAGGAGAAGGAACTCCGCTTTTCTCCGACTCGTCAACCTGTTCAGTTCATTCATTAGGGAAAGTGCTCGCTGGTGTAATCGAATAGCATTTTCAGTGTGTGACTGTGGTGAATGAGCATTCACAGTTTGGTGTCACGGGCCTTTGTTCATCAGTTTGTTTACACTGTGAGGAGTTTGGACAGCACATTGCCACAGACCCTCAATCAGCTGGCTTCTGCCCTCCCTGCCAGGCGAAAGCTGTTCAGGACAAATGGTCCCGTGGTGCCCGCAGCAGTAGTGTAGTAAGACCGTACAGCAAAATGTACACACCTTAATAAGTCATTTTGATCTAATGTCAACAGTTGAGGCACATACAGTAAATGTTTATTCAGCTCTAAATTGCAGAAAACCAAGCCACTTGTCCTAAATTTCCTGCTGCACCAGGATTCTGTGCCTCCTAGGAGCAAAAACAGCAGAAGAATCAGTTTAAGTTCATCATCAGGATGCTATTAGCTGCCGTGATACATTTTGACAAGCAGACCCATGCAGAACAAAACACTGTGCTAAGGGATTTACAAGGATGTCTCACTGAGATTTACACCTTGTTCACTTTATGGAGCCAGGGGCTGAGCTGGATTTAATGGATCCCATTATTCTCCTTTCAATATAACTTTGACCAAAAAGTCCTGATCCAAGAACTAAAGGTAATCTTGATTTGAAGGGATCTTAAAATCAAAATCAAAACAAAAGAAAACAAGCAAATGAAAACAGTGAGGGGCACTTCAGACACAAACAAAAGAGCAAAAGAGACCCTCCCAAAACCCAAGGAAAGTTAATGAACATACACTTAGCTTGAAAAATACTTTTTGCATAGGGGCTACAATGTCTGCCGGCAAAAGGCTGGAAGTCCAACCACATTTCCCATTCTATCCCATTCCTGCTCTAGTTAAGCCATTTCTGAATCACATCAGCTGTATCTGCACATGAGAGGCTATTGAACAAAGTGATTCCAATAGTCGGCTGACTATGAGAGTCTGCCAGCCCCAGGTCTATGGATTTCTTGTGTTTTAGAATTATGGTCCACTGTAGCATTAAAATTGCACAGTAAAAATGGACAGATTTGTGATACTTTTGTGATGTGTTAACCTCATTGCAACCAACACAAAATCATTTTATGCAGAGGTCTGGTTCGTGTGAAGATACTGTATGGTACTGTTCCACTGTATGAATATTTATTCCCATTATGGTGTGTTTCTGCATAAATCATCAATGGTGATGAAAGGATGTACAATCAGTAGGCATTTCACATGTCATCATTAAGTTGTTTTGCTACAGCCAGGTCCCAAAAGATCGCAAATTGCCTTTCCATGGGCATTTCTGTACATGCCAATATGTGTGCTTACGTGCATTCCTTGATACAAAACATATATATTGCCTTTGTGAGACACAGAGACTATGCGGATATTTGTTTTGCATTAGTGACCCACTATGTTTGCTTACTCTCCCGCTAGTCTTGGGGATCCATTTCATGTAATGTTGCTCAATGCAAACCAGGTCCCCTCTTTGCTGAGGGACCCCAGCAGCTGGCAGAAATACACATAATGAGTTTTTCAGCATTGTTACAGTGGTCTCACTCTTTGAATTATAGATGTGGAGCGGCCGAGCTGCTGTGTCCACTCAAGCGAAGAAGTACGAGGAAGTACTTCTTTGCATCAATCAACCTGGCACTGAGGATGTAGATGGATTAGATAGTGATATCATAAATTCACTGGCTGTCTGGGTAATGTGTCAGTATTGGGAATTTTTACAGATTTTCCAGAGGATAGAACAGATTTAACTGCAGCACATGAAGATGGAAATCATTCAGTGTAGAGACTGGAAATGATACCCAACGGTTTACTGCCTTCAAACTAAAACAGCATTACTTTTTTTGTGAAAACAAACCCAAAGTCAACATCTGTCTATGAAAATGAACGGGTGCTTTTCTGCTCTGCCAAATACTATTGCTTTGCTTCCTTGATTTTAAAAACATAAAACCACCAATGACTGAGATTTTAGCTACTTAACGTTTATTTGAGAAATAGACTTTTATGCTGCAACAATGATTGATTGATTGAGATGATTTATTAAGAAAGCAAATGCTACAGTCCTTTGTAGATTCCCCTGCTGAAGTTGCTGCTTAAACGTTGTTTTCTTCATCTACACTGAATTTAGAATCCATGTCTGCCTACCTTTTCTTTTAAAATTGAACTTATAAATACACACCTACTCTTCAGTGCACATCTGACGCTTCTTGACATCAGTCAAAGCACAAGATGATCATCAAAAACACAGAACAACGGTAGCGATCCACCACAAGGATAGAATAGTCCAGTGGGTCAGGAGGCATGATCAGCTGGAGGACTTACTGAATAACATCAACAATTGTTGCAAAAAAAAAAGACTTGCTTTGGTCCCTAGAGCACATTGAAGCATTATCCATAGAATCCATAGAATAGCATTATCTAGTCATCCATAGAATGGAGTTTTAACATGTAGTTAGTGATACTCCAAGTTGTTGTTTGCATTTTAGTTTGGTTGCACAACACTTTTGAACACTTCAGAAGCCCACAACACTTTGAGCACCACTTGAAATTCTCAGCTTTTAAAATGGTATTAAAACGGTATTGAAACTTCATCTAAAGACCTTTGCAAAATTGGTCAACATCAAAATTATTTTGAAAAGAAACTGCTTGTGCAGCCTCTATGATAAATGAATGATGTAGATGAATGATGACAATTCTCACATTACCTTCTTAAGCTCAATGTAACTCCTGGGGAAGAGAGTGGTTTTCCTTTTTTATGTGGAAGTAATTTTTCCTTTTTTTTCTTCCTGCTATCCTTCATGTTAACATCGCTCTCTCCTCTCTGTCTTTCTCTTTTTCATGTCCTCAGGGTGTCATCAATACTGACCACCCCAAAGATAAGAGATTAGGAAATTCAAAATTATTTGTGGCTTACGTGTGCATATCTACATACGAGTTTGTAATGAGCACCACATGTGTGCGAATCAGTCCTAGCTAATGAAGCCCAGTCCATTATTTATTTCCCGTGACCCTGTCGCTTGGCCTGTCAATGCACCTGTGTACACACACACACACACACACACACACACACACACACACACACGCCATCTGCCTATAATGACCATTCTTTTTAGTACTGCATAGTACTACAGTCCCTGGAGTGGTCATTAGACGAAAGGGGGAAAGAAATCCCAGCTTTCGGCGCAGAATTGGAACAAGTTTCTTGGTTGTGCTTCAGGGCGAGGAGTTGGGGAAGGTCAGGGTAGGGTGGGCCCATAATACTTAGAAACAACAGTAGCTCAATGAAATACTGAAGATTTTGTCGCCTGTGTGGTATTTGTACAGTAGAAATTAGTTTTTCAGTTTATTATTTAGTTGAACACAAATGTCTAATTTCTACTGACAGGATGAAACACAATTATTCCTACACATAGTACATGCTTTTATCATTTTGTTATTATTATTTACGTGATTTAACTTAAAGAGGCCCCATGGGAGTTCGGTTAAGTTAACATTTGATCACGATTCAGTGAAATGCAGTGCAATTGCTTTTCATTATTTTCATACTCCACAAACTAATGAGTGGTCCCTCTGTTATTGATGACTGCGTGCATTGCCATCTTTCAACTGTCTTTCTCCTGTTTTTCAATGATGGCCAGCTCTCAGCAGGGCAGCTGCTTGTATTTTATCAACAGCACTTAGCTTTCTGGCCTCGTGGCTCTCCCAAATCCCCTTCGCTGGCTCTCACTAATCCCTACCAATAGTAGAGGGACATGTCAGATTGTAGTTTTGGGTGTCGTTGGGTGGGTGGTTGGCTGGAATAAAAAGACAAAGAGACAACTCAAACGTGTCTTACATTTTAAAAGATGGCAAGAACAGATCGGTGAAAATTTTTGATGACTTCAAATTGATACCTTACTGAGGCTTACTTTAAGTCTCCTCAAAGTCAACTTTGAGTTGAAAAAGATGCAACCATGCCACTGTCTGCTGAAAAAGTTCTAAAGGGAGAATAAAAATGAATTATTCATTTATGATTGCGTGTCTGTCATTGCAGGGAGCTGAATGGGAATAATCTCACACGCATCACCAAGAGTGACTTTGCCGGTCTCAAGTACCTTCGAGTTCTGTAAGTACTCCATGGTCAAGTGTAATGAGAAATTTTGTATAGTATGTTTATTTCGGTGCTTGTCAGCACCTGAGTCGGCCCATACATGTCATATGCTTTGTGTCTAGTCTTACGGTTTATGTAATGTGCAGACTTTCTAATGGTGTTTCAATGACCCTGTAGCCAGTACAGTGAAGCTGGTTCTCTTCAGAGTACACCCAACCCATGAGTGTCAGTGGTAATTGATGTAATTGACCTCTCTTACTATATTTTCCTGCCAAGTCACTCAATGTCCCATATGCTCGCACTCATTTCCCCCCATGTCAACATCTGATGAATATGTAGAGGTGTTGATCCCAAACAGTTGAAACATTCGATTGAAAATACTTAATCTTTATTGAAATCAAACATGACCTGTAACATCAGGTCATAAATTAGACTTACTCTGTATATGCTAACGTGTCCACACACACATGCATATACACATTGGCATGCAAGTAGAAAATTGTAGCAGCTGTATCTAGATTTACATCTTTTGAATGTAAAACGTAATTCCTGCTGCTACTCAGCATATGCTTCCATTTTCAAGTCTCTTCGTAATTTACCCATCCCCCTGCCCGCTGCTTCTTTTCTGAGCCACAGCCGCTTGTTGTTCCCCCTCTTGTTGACCTCTGCCTCTCCTTATCTGCACCACCTTCTACCACTGCGTGGAGGGTAAATGCCTACATGTCACCAGCGTGTTACCAGTAGGTGTGAAGGAAACAGCTTCTTGCAGGGGCACTTAAGAAAGAACCCTCTTTGCTGTAAAGCCTTGTTTTTTCTTACAGCTTTCAGTACATGCAACACGATACTTTAGTGAAATATTTAATATATAGATACATCAACATGGTATCTTTTTGCAAAGACAGGGGAAAAAGTAAGCCACTGTAATTGTGGTGGCTGAACTTAATGCAACTGACCCAAGATTAACTGCTGGCTAACCTATCATGGTACTGACCTCTGGGCTGTCCTCAGGAGGAACTGAAAAGGAACAATGGTTTATCTTTACAGTCAGCTGCCATCTATCCTGTCCGTCTAAAATCAACACAGCTGATTTACGTCTATCACTGTGACACAGCTCGCAGAGATGGCCTAAATCAGACTGTTGTGAATATCTTCATGTGTATGGGACCGAAACAGAGTGCGAGAGGAAAATCAATTTACTGCCGGGAGAAAGTAACTAGAAAGAGGAGCGGGGGCCAAAAATCCACATGCCCTTCCGACTATCTGTACAATTAAGTTTTCAAGTCAAAACTACTCGTCATTATTTCTTTTTTAACTTTCATCTAAATTCATGAGAAAAAGATCTGAAGTGAATTGCACATTTCTCTCAATGTTTATGAAGTGCAAACAGTGATTAGCATTTATATTTGATGGGGAGGAAAGCCAGACTGCTGAGTTGCACTATGCCGTGGCCTCACAGGAGACATAAGAGGTGGCCTTCAACACAGAACAGTTGTATATGTAATGAAGGAAAGTTCCTATTTCTTCTAAAGCGACTGGATTCTTTTCTCCCTGGCTATTGTACCACTTCCAAAATCATCCAAACTTCTTTTTTACACATTAGCTTTGGCAATGTAGGTGAGGAAGGGTTGTGTTTTGCTTTTGTGCATGATTATGATTCAAAGGAGATTTATTTCATATGCATCCTTACAAGTAAACAATCTAAAACATTATGTGTATGTGTTCACTCTTGATGTGCATGCTTTTTATGTGTCACTAAAACTCTTGATGTGGTCCCTGTAACTTTGACACAATTCAGCTATACCATCCAACAGGCACAAATTCACACAACTTTCTTTCCCTTGATATTGCCAATTGTAAAAATCTTGAAGCCCAGTTCAGTTTCCCCCGCACACTCTTTGACCCGTGCCTCTGTTTTGTGCTCTTCCCGCCCAGCTGCAACACCCCGTGGACCACACCAGAGCCACACTTTCTTTGCCACCTAGAAAAACTTTCCTGGCTGGTTGTCCAGCCTTTTTTTTTTTCCCCAATATTCCACACAGTGCCCTCAGTCCACACCACTGCCCTCCGAATGTGTGTGTGCCTGCACCTAGTGTGAAAATACACATTGAGAGAAGTCTTGCAATTCTTTGATGAATCTAGAGTGACTGTGTACACTTTTGAAAAATGTGAAGAAGTTAACAACCCACAGTATCGTACAGTTTCTAAAAGCTACTGTTCTATCTACTCTGTCTCCTTGTACAGGCAGCTGATGGAGAATCAGATTACTGTGATTGAGCGTGGGGCCTTTGATGACATGAAGGAGCTGGAGAGACTGTGAGTGCCACTCAGGGCTGTCTGGAGAAAGGCCTTACAGAAATAGCCCAGTTTTGTTTCTTTTCTAAACTTAAACTTCAAACAAAAATGTCACCCTTCAATTGATCTCAACTGAGCACTTGTATTAGGGGAATGCAATGTTACTAACAGGAGGAGCCAACTGTAATTGGTGGCTCAAGTGCTTGGCACTTTTCTGTCATTCCATTGAGGTCTGATGGTGCTGAGAGGGTGCAGCGTGGGCCGGGAGTACTTTTATTAGCTTTGCCTGACAGGAATGCCCTTAGCGGTATATGTGGGCTTAAGAAGCCTCCCACACCGCGGATCCCGGCTCATCTGGACAGCACCGGGACCCCCTGACAGCTTGTAAACCCGCTGTGAAAATGCACAGACAAACATCGTCAACCATACCTCAACCGGATAATTAACAAATCAATAGTGTCACTTACATGGATGCATGTGAGGCACATTGCTTCGTGGACACATGTTGTCGTGCATACATAGTGGTTAACCTATGAAAGACTTTCCCCTGATCTGAAACCCACATTAACAATTTACATTACTCAACTCAAGGCCCCGTACTGCTTGCCTTCCCTACTTCTCCATATTCAACTGGTTCCAAAACTTCAGTAGACCAACTAATGTGCCAGACCAATGTGGAAATTAAGCGGCTCATTTCTCTAATGTTCAAAAGCCACTAAACCACTAGCAGGTAGAGTTCAGTGTGCTGCAGCAGACCATTAATGCCCATTATACACTAAATCTCCACCTCAGTTGGCCGACCACTTTTCTCAGTATACACAGTGAGTGGCACAGGTCCCAACATCTGTCTCAGAGCATCTAAAGGCATTGCAGTGGCCTGTCTTTCAGGTTTTCAGCATCTCAGTGCTTCAGTCACTGCATCCACTCCCATGTGCATCCAGTGGGCCAGTCATGAGGGAGACAATTGTGGTTTTCAAAAGATTAGCAGCAGTCTGTTCCTCATTGACTTAAATGTTGTATTTGCATAAAGCCTGCCAGTCATAGACGCATGTTTTGACATGAACCCCCTTTTCCAATGATCATTCTTGCACAACCACTGAGTTGATTTATAAACATATGTATTGATGGTTCAATTTAGATTTAATCTGTGCATGTTCGAATAGCCAGTGAATGTAATTCACTTGTTTAAATGGGAATGCAGCTATTCCATTACGCTTGGAAAAGCCAGCAGAGAACTGAATTCTACCCGGCAGAGCATTGTAATTTAACTGTGCAGATAATTTACAGTGCTGTCTCTGACTTGCAGTTTAATTCCCCTGAACTTTCAGTTGGATATTTATGTGACATTCAGTGCAGACTGAAACACAATAGCCTGTGGCTAAGCGGATTCTATGGCCTCTTGCAGAAATTATTCACAGCCTACACACTCAAGGGCACACATGCATTGACACAAGCACACGCACACATAGACACCAACACATGCAGGCAGGCGCGCATGCACACTTGGTCATGCACAAACAGATACACGGATTGATCATGTTTTCCTTACTACAGGCGGCTGAATCGCAATCAGCTGCAGCAGCTTCCTGAGTTGCTGTTTCAGAAGAACCCCGCCCTGTCCCGATTGTAAGTAAACTATTTGCTTTTTTAATCAACAGTAGTTGATAAAAGTAAATACACTGTTATTTTTGTTTCTGGACCCAGGTGACCTATTGTTGCTCAAACATCTCATGGACTACAATGTTACCCTGTAGGGATTCCGGTGGTCTGACACTGTCTACCATGATTTTAACTCATATAAACAATAATTATGTTTCAGTTATAGTTACTTGGACAGCCATCACCCCTAATGAACAATCCATTTTTTTCTGGGGTGCATTGTTCTTAATCTTGTTTCGACAAAATGTACTGGATACACAGAAATCTCAGTTCATCTCAGGTTGGAGGGCCTCTGTGCTAAGTCATCTGCATCATCTGTATGTGATTGTATATGTGATAGCATTTACTGGTGAAGGGAAGTTGGTGGAATGGTGAAGTATGAGCCATGGCATATGTAAGGCGATAAACTTGGTGCCTGGGAAGTGAGCTCTGTGTTGCTTAATGAGATCATTTTGCCCGTGTCTTCTCCATCCTCATTTTGTGTCAGACCTTTAAAGCAAATCCCATACTGTGACACACACCCACACGTTCTTATACACATGCATTGCATTGAGGGACGCGATCCCAGAGTAATGCTAAACTTTTATTCCCATCTGCAACAATGCTCAATGAATGTTTTTTTTTTGTCTCCAGGATAATCAGTGTCCCTGTTGCTAGATGACATTCCAGCTCATTTTTATTCAGGTTCAGATTACCTGGAGCATCTGGGAATAATGAAACACAGGGACCTGGAAAAATGATTTCCCTCCAACCTATGCACATTGTGGTTCTAGCCTATGATCCTTGACTCGGCCCCCCATCTGCTTATCTTGTGTTTGATGTTTAACTCCATCTTGAATCTATCTAATCTATCTCACCTCCCCGTAGCTATCGCAACATGTCACCTATCATTATGCGTAAGTCATCCTGGAGGGTTTTAGGGCATAAGCCTCATCCTTTGAGACAAGGCTGACCTGCTTGTGGCTTCCTAACACTGAGCTGAGCTGTCTATGTAGCTGGAATGGACACATAGCAGATCGAGGCCTTCCAGACCAGTGGATGGCCTTGAACAAGCATGATTAGTCCATCTGGGGCAACAGACTCTGCCAACAACCAGAGGATTGTGCTAACACAGCTCCCCTGTTTCATCCAATCTAACTTCACGCTCATTATTCTAAACCTTACTCTGGGTCTTCAGCCACATTCTGGAGAATGAGACCTTGGTTAGCATTACCTAATCGATTCACAATGTGTCTGTGTATACACTCATTTGTTCTTTATCCTTGGCTGGATAAAAGAGAACTATAATAGAGCATGAAGCTTTTCAGGTGTGGACATTTCCTACGTACTTAAGCAGTTAAAACAAATGTACAATCCAGTGCTGTGGGAGTAAAAATAAAGCAATCTGCATGGTGCCCATGCAAGATTGACAGATATTACTTTGAAAGAGTTCTTGCTTGTTAAAATTAGGTCTGGTAGTGTGGGATCAGGAACAGCAGGAAAAGACAAAGATTTTTGAATGTGTTTCTTAACTCCTGATGTGTCTAGGCCACACGGTGGGTTCTGGTTCCAGTCTGATGCGGTTAGGTTACAGCTTGTCTCTCTGCTGCCAGCAGCTTTTAATGGACTTAAAAGGTTCTCAGTTCCCGGAGGACGACTTTTGCTGCTGTTTCATTTGTGCTTGTGTGTGTGGCGGACAGAGACAGAGAGACAGAGACAGAGAATATATAGCTTCATATATGTTTGTATGTGTCTTTGCAAAACCTCAAAGTGCTCACTGGGGCTTGTTAAGGTTCACCTAATGATCCTTACCAGAGAAGTTAATGTAAAAGACCACAGGCCTAGGGTGGTGTTCTATCCCAGATTTTTCCTCCTATTTTTGACAGACAATTAATTGCCCCCCCTTTCTCTCTCTCTGTTTCTCTCTGCTCTCGGTCTTTTACTCTGTTTTTTGACTCTCTTTTTGCCATTCTGGGTTGAGAGATTGGGGCACAACGTGTAAAGTATCTGTTCGTGCTTGGCGTCCTGCTGAGAGGACAAACAAAAAGTTGTTGGGGGTGGGGCTCTTGTTCTCATTAAAATGTGGAGGCAAAAGCCAAGAGGGCTTACAACAAAAAGGCTACTGGTAAAATGAGCGGAGAACTGTCATCCTACAAGTATTTTTTAAGCACTTCACTTCCTAATAGGGTGACACTGGGAACAATGGCCTTACAGCAGGTCAGATCCTGGCAGCTTCTTTTACATATCAATAAATGATATATCAATCAATAACAATGTTGGTTGGAACTGCATCAATTCCATGGTTTGTTTATCCTGAGACTGTGCATACTAAGACATTCATATCAACATAAATGTCCTGCTTCAGAGATCAGAACCGTAAGGAATAAAATAAGAGTAAATCTAAAGCACAGCATGTATATCTTCTGCTCTGTTGAGAGAGATGAATGGGTTGCTATTTGCTCCCTCACTTATCTGGCTTTATCCCCCGTCTGAAAGATACCAGACACTGATGCATGAGGAGCAGAGCAGAGATAATTGCAATTGATTAGAGATTATTAGAGATAGTTAGAGTTAGTCAAAGCTGTCTGTGATGGATGGCGGTGACAAAAAAGCATGGGAATAGTGGTGCATAGGTGAGAGGAACAGCACAGAACGTAAGTGAAAATAGAGTTACATTCATCACTGTTAACAACCTATATCCCCCTTCGCCTACTGCCCCAGAGTTGTCCTCATCCCATTTCCTCTAAATCTCAGATCTGTAATCTACTCATCCACGTCTGTAATTACTGTCTTTTCACCGTGGGAGAGCTCCTACAGGAAGGACAGGGGGAAAAAGGATGGAGGGAAAAATAGGTGAGAGAGAGGACTGCAGAACAGTTAGCCTGATAGCTGGCCCGGGGGGAAGAGCATCTGGTTTAGGGTCAGGGTGGGTGAGCAGGAGGTGGGGTATTTTGTGGTTTTTCATTAACTTGTTTGCTTGTTGCCACCACAAACATGTCAGCAACAGCACATGCTTGTCTAAAGGAATGTTGCTTTCATAATGGCTGATGTGTGCTATTTATTGGTGGAGAGAGGATTTCCCTTGTGGTTCTCCCATGGAGGTTTGAGTTCAGAAGAGGGAATGGTGTTGTGCGACCTGTTCAACTGGAGGAGCTGAAGGTATGCTGGCAAAAGAGCAGAGAAGATGCGTGTCTCTTTCTTCCCTCAGATGTTTTTCCATCCTTCATTTGTTAATGCTTGACGACGGATGTACATAAAATCTAAAAACACAAACTGAAAAAAAACGCTGGCAGTGTGTCCTAAGAGAGAGATCAGGGGAGAGATTAAAACCATAAAGAGGCACAGGATAACTATTATATTCCCTATAATTACATCCCTGTGTGCTAATATATGGAATACCTTGGCGGGAATATACAGGGGATCACCTTTTTTATATGGCTTCAACTGTAGATTAAAGTAAAACTTCAACTACGTGTTGAGATGACTACTCAGAATTAGCATCTAAGGGATGCTGTGTTTTCTGTTTGTTGATTCTTCGTTGCTAGAGATTGATTCACTCATGCCTGGATTTCTTCTCTTTCGTCTAAACAGTCACGCCTGGAGATGGTTCTTTGTCACTGTAGGTGATTGCCCACCATATAATTGACAAGCAAGGAAAGCCAGGCAGTAAACATCTTACAAATGCATACATAGTTAAAGCTAGGAAAAGAAGCACAGCCAGTCCCTATTTTAATGTATCCTCTGATCTCAGAGAAGTCAAAAAAACTAAATTTCATTTTTAGTTTAAAGTTTTCTGTATTAGTATAATGTCACAGTTTAACAAAGACATTACAGTAGATGCGTTGATTCATTGCACCTTATTCATTTTGGGTAAATGCCAAGAGCCGTTTTTGTGACGGTTAAACATAACATTTTTCATCAAGACAAGTTACAGTAAAATGTTTGAGCTCATAATTATAGAAAAAATGGAAACAGTTTATCATGGTATGGTTGAAAAAACACATCAGCTACTTTAAGTAGTATTTGCATTTGTCACAAAAAAAAAAAGACAATCTTTTATGTTACTGGTCAGAGGTAGGACCCACATGCAGACACCAAGACCCCACACCTAAACAGACAGGGTTTGAAACAGCAAGTTTACTTTGACCAGGTGAACAGGCACACACTGTCTTGGTAGGGCAGGAACAGGCAGGAGGATGCAGGGCAGGAACTGGCAAACCAGGCAGGAGGACCAAGCATGCACGGACAGGGTGAGGGGAGCCGTATCGGGGATGGGCGGCTCAGTGGAAGGAGCTAGCGTAGCAGACGCTTGACAAGATGTATGCCCAATAAGTGCTCGCCTAGACCTGACATTTTAGGCATAGAGTTAAAGGACATAGAATGGGTAATATGCTAAACCATGTCTTTGCTGTCGTGTTGGTACTTTTCTTATAATAACTTTCTCTTTTCATACAGCATATATTGGCTGATAAACTATCTTTGGTTATTCAGGATGTTTTCTAATGCAAAGATAGCAAATCAGGTGTTTTGACATTTTGCTTATGGCAACATGAAGGACTAATGCAAATTTTTTTTGAATTCTAAAAAAGAAAGAATTTTTATACTGCTGTGTGCGTGCATGTGTGTGCGTGTGTGTGTGCGTATATGTCTGTGTATATGTGAGATAGAGAGAGAGAGAGAGAGAGAGAGAGAGAGAACGTACCCATGCGTGTCCATGTTTGTGTGCCTGGCAGGCTATTAATGGCCCAAGCTGGTCATTTCCCTCTCTTTGTCTCTGCTGATGAATGACCCACCTCAACGTGCAGGGTCTCTCTGTCTCTCAGAAGACTGTTTTGGCCCCCTCTTGGCAGCAGACCCTGTGGCAACCCGTCTTCATCGTAAGGTTACTGTGCCATCAATGGCTGACATCGTGATTTCTTGACTGCAACTTTAATGTCACAAAGTAAACACATAGAGCAATGTACAGATTTAGCTGGAGTCAAAGTTAAATCACAAGAGTGTGGCTACAGAGTGGAATCTACAAAATTATTCAAAAACCTCCGCTACCACTAAACGTAAGCTGCCTTTTACCCCTTATAAACTTTTGAGTTTTTACACAAAACTCCTGACCTAGAGACTGGCTGAATCCAACTAGGCAGGTCTCAATCCCTGCCCCTCTTCCTGCCCCTGTTCTTGTCAGCTGGTAAAAGTGGCTTTTATGGCTTGTCACTGTTTTCTTTACGAGTTGGACTGTGTGTGAGAGAGAAATGCAGACCAAACCAATGTGAGGAGAGCGGAAGCCAAAAGGGGGTAATTTAAAAACCACTCTGCCATCTGAAATATTCAAAACCACAGCACAAGGGGACCAAGAGAGAGAGACAGAGAAGAAAAGACAGGCCGAAGAAGAAAATGGTCGAAAAAGAAACAGTAAGCTGGTCAGAGGTGCAAAGAAAGGATGCCACAAAGAAGCAGAGAGACAGTGGTGTTTATATTTGTTGTGTGTCCTTCTTTGTGAATAATTGAACAGATGGATTGAGGCTTGTAAAATATTCACACTAAAGTCCTGGGACATCAGTGTTTCATATGTGTATGTGTGCTCCCAGTATCTGGTGCGTGTTGCCCTACATGCCCACTTATACCAGTTTTGATATTCGAGCAAACATACATGGGCACATTCTGCTACAATGACTGCCCAATTGTACATATGCGTAATTTGTGAATGTGTGTGCATGCTTGTTCTTGAAATGGGAACTGGCCTGGTCATTATGAATTGATACGGCATGAATAAGACATCACAGTGTGGTCTAGATCCGTCATTGGTATACACACACACAGGGATTTCACTCGCAGAGCGGCTGAAGAAGCCTTCTCCTCCTCCTCTTCTCTGTGCCACAGCTGACAGTTTGCCTCAGTGATGGCTTGCTTCATCTGGTCCAGATTGGAAGTGACACACAGAGGAGAAAACACTGCCCTCATGTCCTCTCACAGATACAAACACACACACTCCTTGGAATCTCCAAACAAGGGCTTGTGGAATGTGACAAACCAGGCCAGCCAACAGCAACCCATCTAATACAAGTTGAGATGTCTCATTTGTATGTGGAGAAGTGTGCGTTTAACTGCTCTGCACGGTAAATTAGACTGGAGTATGAGCATAGATTTATCTGAATGAGAAAGCCAGGTCATACATCACAACCTTAATTGAATAAAATCTCCCTGCAATCGGTGTTTCCCTGATCCAGTACATCTGTGCATGTCGTTATGCTTCAGTGGAAGATCTGGCATATCCATCACCACTAACCCTGGATCCTTTTGCAGAAGGGCTGTGGGTAAAGAAAACTAGACTCGCTGTGTGTAATCTCTTGTTATGAGCTGCTAAGGTACAGGATGCATCCAACAATGTGGAGCACAGGATTGGATATATCCCAGGTGGGCTCCTCCTGGCACGGGTGGGTGGCGGGAAAGTTTTAAACCCATGAAAAGTTTCCTTTGGTCCTTTGATGCAGAAAACAAATCTACCAGTTTTGCCCCGTGCATATGTCCAACAAATGTACAGAAAACTTCTATTTTTTTTTTTCCTATGACCTCACTCTTTTATATACATTGAACAGAGCAACACAAACAGTGCCTGAGCCAGCCTCCTGAGAGAACACACACAGTGTCCGTTCATATTCCACTTAATGTACCAAATCTGCCGCAGGTCCAACATCACTGCAAATCACCACCCCCCACCATAGATTCTTACAACCGTGATGATTCCTTCAATTCTGGGTCAAGCACCAACCAATGCTAAAAGTCAGCAGGAGTTAACCAGTCGGGATAAAAGATGACGATAACATCAGCTCAGAATTAAGTTGCTGGCGCTAATGAACTGTCTATGGAGCAAAGTTGACCCGAACCTGATACAAAATTAATTAATCATATTTGTAAATGCTTGTGGAGGTTCTCAGTCAACTTGGTCATGGTTAATTTTTGTCAAAATCTTTTTGTAGCGACTACACTTGAAGAAAATCAAGTTCAGTTGCCACAAGAAGATTTTGACATGTTTGTAAATGGATGATAACCAGACAACATTTCATCCTGAATGGGCAGAAAAACATGTCCAAAATCACAGTGTTGTCTGTATTAAGGAAAGAGGACAAAATGAAATAGGATGGAAAATCAAACTACTACTGCTAAATTGTATTTCTTCTGCTGAAGATCCGTCTGTTCATGTACTAAACATGCAAATCTTCTAAACCTGCTTAAAGAAGGTCAGTCAGACTCTGTGTGTGTTTTCTTCCCATGTTTCTTGCCCAGAACTCCCACACTTTCTTTGGATCTTTTATGAATGCATATGCATGAGTGGGAAGATTGCAAGTTAGCATTCTGTTCTTCTGTGGCTCACAAACTGCATTTTCAGCCATGTGTGGTATGTTTTAGGTGTTTATTGCTAGTAAATTAGCCTTAAAATTTGTGTCTGTCTCATTCCAATTAAAACCAACAAGATTAACTGCTGAAGAAAGAAAAGAAAAAACAGCATGCACACACAAAATCACACATGACATTACCCACATACCCACATACACACCGCCCTAGAAACCAGTGCTGTGCAGGGTTTTGACTTGGGTGGAATACACACTGAAAGCAGAAGTTGGTAGGTGAAATAGGTCAAGGAGCTAAATATCTGGTGAGGCAGATGTGACTCAACTGCTTGGGAAATCTGTGGTATAATGGACGGAAAGAGATTTTAAGATTTTTAGTTGTGTCCGTCTATATGTGTGTGCATATATAATTATGGGGTTTAGACACATCCCTTTATCCCTGGAAGAGGAATCTCGGGTTAAACTCCTTCCTCTTCCCCATGGCTATATTACAGTGTGTGCGAGTGTGTGTGGCAAGCGCACATGCGTGCGTGCACGTCTGCATGCTGTGTGTCTGTGTGTGTTTGGACTGTGTCTCCACTGCGTCTGTGGTATACAGGTCCATTCTCAGACTTTTATACTTAGCACACCTCCAGGTCTTTTGTTCTAGAGACTCCACAGGCCCCAGAGATACTTCCACACAGTGGCTGAACTTGAGAAGATGGTGTGATTTTCTTCATACAGAAGAAAATTAATAACACAGAGGTAATATTGACTCTGGTTTACTAGTTTCAATTTTAGCTATCAAACTTCAAGATGGTCAACTGGCGCACGTTTTTCTGCCAGCATGGTTGAAGTCTCCTTGATGATGTCTTCTGACAAAAGCTACATGAAAAATATTCTTCCCATCTTCCGAGTTTTCAAAGGTGTTATCTATGAACATAGCCATACTAGATAAGCCTAAAATCAATGCTCTCTTCTTCACAGCCTTGGTGTCTTATCCGAGGCTCTAACAGCAACGCTCTATAATCCTCACAACTTTTTATAAAAAAATGTGTACTTTGTACTTTTAATGCCCAGCCCAAGAAAGCATTACATTGCTGCAGAATGAGACATTACACATTAATATAGTGCACAACTGTGAACATCTGTCCTTAGAGCTTTATTTTAGATATAAAGGTAAAAATCATTGAAACTCTCAGTTCGATCCAACATGGCTGTTAATGAATTATGTTTTCATCCTAGTATTTCAGAGAAATGATTCATAATATGATTGCAAGGGGGACTTGTTGAAAAAGACAGAGAGCATCTGATGGTAGTAGTTCAAATAGTTAGGGTATCAATGGTAAAAATATTTATAATACAACCAAAAGCATCTTAGCTGTGTCTACCATCTCTGCACGTTACTCACCTCTCAGACAAACAAAAGACACTTGTCTGCTTTGGTAAGGGAACTGCCCACATTCCAAGTGGTGCAGAGCCAGTGTGCATAGCAAAAAAAGAAAAACTTGACTGAAACGTTGCTTTGCAATATTGTTTTCCTTTCAAAATACAGTCTTACAACTATCACAGCATGAAGCAGTGATCTTATTAACCTCAAAGTGTGTAGTTGTGTATATGTGGACAAGCTTATGTGTGTGCATATGTGAGAGAGGCAGAAAGGAAGAGAGGACGGAGGAGGCGAGACCAAGAGATATTGTTTTTCTGTGTGGGGGGTATCATTTATTCGTAGCTTTGTACACAGTGAAAGAGGAAATCGCTTGGAGGTGGTATCGATTCCCTTTCTCGCTGTTTCAGTTAAGGGCACACAGATATACGCACATGCGCACACACTTACCCCAACAAAATAAAGCCTCCAAAAATGAATGTTACATCGATGCTGTAGACAAGTTCATGAGTGTGTGTGTGTGTGTGTGTGTGTGTATGTGTGTGTGTGTTCACCTGTTGTGCATTGTAACCATGAAGGCCTGCAGTCACACCAATCTGACACCTCAAAGGGAGCAAAAGGGATGAAATATTCTTTGAGTATTGACTGATATTGCTAGAGTTTGACCGAGAGAAAAACAGACAGGAGGAAATGAATAAAGTAATAAAGTAGCAACAGAGGAGGAATAGGCACACCTTTAGCAATTATTATTCATATGACTATTTTAATCTTGATTTTTTTTCCTTGCAGCTTGTAAAAATTATCATTTCTCCTCCAAGAACAGTAATTTGTTTTTTCTCACTCCCCAACCTGCAATTGCAATATGATGCAGTCAAGTAAACAGAGGAAGAAGAAAAGGAGTGGGAAGCTTTTAAAATGAGGAAGAGAAGCAGTGGGTCTGAAAGTGACGGACAGTAACACTGGGAAGTGTAATTTTGTGCAAACACTGTAAATGTAGTTGGTGGACTACGGATAAGAAAGAATGAGGAGCAGGGAGCCGAAACATAGGACTCATCTATAGAATTTTAAAAGGATTTCCATCCCCTCTCATCTGTGTGGATGGACTGGGAAAAAGAGAGGAAGAGGGAGCCAGGGGCACCTGCAGTGGAGCATTAGCTAAAAGTCCCATTATCACTTCAAAGTCTGACTTTGCTAGGGAGGCCTGGGCGAAACTGGGGCCCACCAAAAGATGAAACACCACACGGAGATAGGAGTATAAAGCCCCTGCCTTCTTCAGCTCTTGCTATTCCCCCATTATCGCCCCCTTTGCTGTACTTCGGTTCCTCTCCATACCTTGCCCAAGTATCACTTCACTTCCTCCCCCACCATTACTTCCTTCCCATGTCTTATCAGTATCTTGAACACCTGGCTGCCTGGATGGCAAGCCGTATATAAGATTTCTTTGACTGCTGTTTCTTCCGGCTACATTTCTTCATCATCTGGCTTATAAAGGGCCTGGGGACCGGAGGCCCGATGAGCCCCAAGCTGTGGTAATGAGCTTGCGACCTCTTTCATGTGGAGATCAACCTGATGGATGGTGGGGGTGTTGGTGGTGTTGGAGTCCATATTACCGGGACTGAATTGTGTGTCATCAAAAAAGGAGAGTAGTAGGTCAACCCAGAAAAGTCCAGACATGGATATGTAGACACTTCCCATGAAGTCAAGACAGTCTCAGCCACAGACGTACAATAAAACTAAAGAATGGTGCAAATAATTTAACGTATTGTATGCTATGGCATTCCTATGTCCAATACAATATCCCCAGGAAACACTTCAATATTTACTGCCACAGAAGGTCATACATGTGAAGGGGGACAACGTTTTAAGTCAGAAATCAATAGCAGACAACATAGTATAACACTCCTCTCAGTTTAGTCTCTGAGATAGGCAACACCTCGCTCTTTCACAATGTGAGTAAGATGTATCCAGGGACAATGAAAGAGTGTCTGGGGGATGTTTGAACAGTCTGACATTCTTTGATTTGACTTTGCCTAGATGCAAAATCGCCACTCCCTAAATCCTTCTTGCTCACACCCGTTAAATCCTCTAAAGCCAATCTATGCATATGTGTGTGTGTGTGTGTGTGTGTGTGTATGTGTGTGTGTGTGTGTGTGTGTGTGTGTGTGTGTGTTAATCCGTAACGCCCAGCCACACACAATCATTGCCCCTCCCCCTGACACCTTCATTAGTCCCCCTGACAGGAATTACTTCAGGTTTGATGAGTGTCTTTTTTGACCACATCAAGTCATTAATTATCCTAATATTCCTTATCCGATTAAGATGATCCTTTATTTTTCATTGGAATGGATGAAATGTGTTGATAAATGCTATCAAACCCACAGATGCCTAATAAAAACCAAACCAAACACAACAAAAGCTAAAACCTTACTCTGACATTTGCAATCAGCACAGCTTAGAGCATTATTATTTTTGGAATTACATGATATCCACATTGCACACACAAGGTTATGAATCAAATTAAAAAAAATGTTTGAATTAGTTATTAATGGATGTATTTCTACATCCAATGTTTGCCATTTCTTCTCGCTGAATACAAAGAAAACATGCAGTTTTTATGGGTATAAGTATAAATTTGTGTGTGTGTGTGTGTGTGTGTGTGTGTGTGTGTGTGTGTGTGTGAGAGAGAGAGAGAGAGAGAGGGAGAGAGAGAGAGAGAGCAAGAAAGAGTAGTATTCACAGGAAGCAGAGTGAATTTGGCTAGGTTCCACTTCATAAAGCTGTTTTAAAAGAGGGGAGACATTCAAAGCTAACAAAGAGTTTTCACATGGAGAAGCTAAGAGTCTGGTGCTTGACAGCCACACTTCCTCAACACTCTTTGTACTCATGTTATTTCTTCTATCTTCCTTCTGCCCTCTCTCCTTTTTAGCCCTTTCTCATAAGTCAATTGATTAAACGCTTTTGATGACATATAAGAGTTAAGTGTACTATTTTAGGAGCAGTGGCTTCTAGGAGATGTTTACTTCTATAAATCTTGGTTGGAGGACATTGTGGCTGCTTTGTCAAAGATGAATTAATTATAAACAAATTGGCCAGATGATGACAGCTGGGTTTCACTTATTTTCTTTATAGTCAGGTTATGAATCAGGTACTTGGGGTCAACAGTCCAGAGCAGCGGAGAGTGTGGAAAAGAGGCGAAGAGTTGGGTCTAAGCAGGTTGGAGTGGGTGGAGAAAAGTGTCAGGGGTACTACTACGCAATAGAAGACTACCAGCCAGAATGAAACGAAAGGTATACAAGACAGTGGTTGGACCAGCGATGTTGTATGGCCTAGAAACAGTAACAATGACGAAAAGACAGGAGGCAGAACTAGAGGTCACAGAGATGAAGCTGCCATGGTTCTTTTTAGGAGTGACCAGGATGGATAGGATCAGGAATGAGTCTATCAGAGGAACACTACATGTTAGATGTTTTGGAGGGAAGGTCAGAGAAGCCAGTCTGCGATGTTTCGGTCATGTATAGAGGAGGGATAGTGAAAATATTGGACGGATGCTGCAATTGGAGCTGCCAGGCAGGAGGTCTCGGGGAAGACCAAAGAGAAGATTTATGGACATAGTGAGAGAGGACATGAAGGTAGTTGGTGTTGGAGAGGAGGATACAGAGAATAGGGTTGGATGGAGAAGGTTGATTTGCTGTGGCAACCCTTGAAGGGAAAAGCCGAAAGGAGAAGAAGTCTGGTTTTAGATAGTGAATGTGTGTGAAGATGTGTTATTATCCTGCACTGGCCCCACAGCACTCTAATTTTCTTTCAACTCCATACCTGCTTTTCTGGATATATAAAGGCATGTTGCTGCCCTTAAACCTCATAGGGCAGAAAGCAGGAGAACTGATTAACTTTGTTTCATATCACACAAATTGTAAATTCCTTGTAATGTAAAAGTCGGCAAAAGTCTACCGCTTATCCTGCACTTAGGGTGGCGGGGGATGCTGGGGCCTATCCCAGCTGTCCTCGGGCGAGAGGCGGGGTACTCCCTGGACTGTTCGCGAGTCAATCGCAGGGCCACATATACAGACAGACGACCATTCACTCACTCACTCATTCGGGGCAATTTTCCCAATTTTTTCCAGTTAACCCGCTGCATGCTTTTGGACTTTGGGAGGAAACCGGAGAACGTGGAAGAAACCCAAGCAGACAAGGGGAGAACATGCAAACTCCACACAGAAAGGTCCCCTTGTTGGAATCAAACGAGTGTCCTTCGTGCTGTGAGGCCGAAGCACTAACTACTGTCCCACCATGTCCTCATATAAAAGTGTTCAATCAAATTTTTTATGTTCCTTTGGCTGATTGTTGTCAATGGGAAGTAGCTGTGAATCTAGTTAGTCTAGCATAACAGAAACATTTTCATATTCAATAGTGTCAACTGTAACAGAGACTGAGGCAGTGGATAACATAATTTATTTTTTTTCTCTTTATTTTACTTCCCTGGCTTTTTCCCCAGTACTTCCTTTATTGTTTGTGCTTAAGTGGCGAGGATGTTGAAGTCGTATTGTTTTTGAGTTTTTTCCAAGTTTGGGACAGCAAGTCGAGCACAGAGGAGCAAAGTCGAGCAGAGTGATCAGTGGGGTTAGAGAAGCACAGCTTCGTTTCCCAGGCAGGCACCTTCTTTGTGACACGGTTAAAGATGTGTCCTAAGACCATTCCCATCACCCCTCATCCCCTCCACTCCCATTCTTCCATCCCTCCCTCTATCTCCAGAGAATTGCCTGCCCTTTTGCTCAAGCCATTCCGTCTCCTTGGAGCTCATTGTTCCTGGTTGCTAGGTGATAGCTGGGCCTCATTTGGTCACCTTGGATACGGGGGGACTGGGTATTTGGTGTAGGGTCAGGCCTGCAAGAGGTAATGTGAAGGTGCATGTGTGTGACTGCATTTAAGCACATCCAGGGTTGTATGCATTTGTTGTCAGCTATCAAAGTGTGTGTGTGTGTGTGTGTGTGTGTTTGGGCATCTGTGTGTGTGTTTGGTTAAGGTTCAGGCTTGACAGCACTGGCACAAAAGTATGGGGTGTGACAAACCCCTCCTTCACCATTTATTAGCCTATTCACTCACCCACTCCCTTGCATAGAGACAGGACGGGCCAGGAGGCAGCAGAGCTGTCAGTCAATGGCAAGGGGGAGGTGTAGAGAAGGTATCCCAGAAAACATCATTAATGTGTATTGAGAGCTGCTGTATCACCCTTAAAAAGCAAATTGAAGAAACATGGTTCTATTACAACTGCAACTTATACAGCACAGAAAGGCTACTGTCTTTAGCTGTCAGCACCATTTGGGGCACTTGCACCTGCTCTTGCTTGCTTTCATCCCTCCACCCATCGTTCTTTCACTGTCACACACAAACACACATGCAAAAAAACACTTTCTCCGTACATACACTGTATTCTCTTATTCTGTAAAACATAGACTGGGGAAGCCTCTTTGTCAACCTCTCTCCTGGATTCCGATCCTCAATCGTCGAGCTGGCCATGCCTGGCTGGCCTTGGAGAGCCCTGGAGTGCTTTTCATGAACCTTCACCAGTACACACTTGCAACAAACACACACACACACACACACACACACACACACACACACACACACACACACACACACACACACACACACACACACACACACACACACACCACACACACACACACAGCACATAAGCCTATGCTATTGCTGCAAAAGTTGAAGTACATTTTAAAAAGAATACAAGTCTTGATGCAAGATACAGAGTGATGTTTTGCAGAAAATAACCCATTCAAATTGACATCCTTCTCTCTTTTTAACTTTATGCCTGATAGTAAACCAGTCCTAGTTTGTGATTGTATGATTAGGCTGCAAAGGTATGCTTCTGATATCATTAGCATCTGCTATCCATTTTTGAGCCCTTAAGATCATTAAAGATGACTCATTCAGTTTTTGTGTGAGTCATCAGTATGTTTTGTGTCCTTTATACAACTTTTGAATACCTGAGACAGAGGATCTGCTCTGCCTCTGTTAGTAGCTTAGCACTGATTCTTCTCCACCTTATCTCTTCCTGTAGACATAAGAAGCCTCTCAGAGTTGTCTGTTTTGTCTTGACAGGAAAGTTACTTGTGACAGTCCGTAACCTAAAACAGATTTTCTGATGTGTTGCAGAAAGTCTTTGTGGTTTCTCTGCAGAAAAAGAATTCCCCCAGGGATTGGTTTTCCTCTTTCAGCATCTGCATGTGTGTACTCCAAAACCAACGCTGGAGCTAAAATAATTCCAGCTCAGCCACTGTCTAATCTTCTCAATACTCATAATGAGCCAGTTGGAATGTGGTATAGTGCCTTCACCTGAGTTGTAAGTGATAGTATATACGTATAAAGAAGATCCAACATGCCTGAGCAGAGGAGAAAGAGAGGAAAGTCTGGCACTACAGGGGGCATACCTGCCCCAAACACAAGGTGTGACCAGCCTCTGAGAGTTTTCTGTTCCGTCATTATGGCAGTGGTAATGGAGCACAAAATGGCTCTTGAACCTGAAAGATAACTTTAACTTGAAGTTTGTAATGCTGCCCAGGATCAGTTCCTGCTTTTCCTCACCCATAAGCAGTTTCCAGGAGTCACATTTTGAGTAATGGCTGTCTGATGCAAAGAAATTACTGAAAATATTCATGCACTTTTTTGATGTCTGAATTCTTCCATGGGGCTGCATGGATGTGTTGTTGACCTGAGACCACAGCATGCACTGCTGTCAGTGTGGCTTTGTCATTGGAGCAGTAACCTTTCTTTGTGCCCATGTTTGGGCTGCTACCCTTGCTTTGTGTGTCTGTGTGTATCAGAGTGTAGTGTGACTCCCCTTCTCCATAAATCACTGTCAGATTCCATTGGTACAAAACAAAGCTCTCTGCCAAAGCTTGGATAATGGGGTTGTTGGTGTGTGTGTATACGTGTGTTGGTTTGTGTTCCTGTATGTGCATGTGTGTCAAGCCCTTTGCTCTTTGTTAACCAGTCAGTTGCAAACAGCATTTATGAAATTTCACTGAGAATGTTTTTTTAAGAGGAATAATGTATGCAACACAGCGCTGAGTGAGAAAACATCCAACATTGATTTTCAAGGGGAGAGGGAGGATGGGGCCGGAGCTGCGCAGAAAGAATAGGAAATTGGGGTGATTGCTGCTGTGTGATGGAATAAACTACAGAGTTTCTGTCACAGTTTGTGCATGTGTTACTCTGTGTGTGTGTGTGTGTGCCACACAGGGGGCTGATAAATAAATGATGATTGAAATGAGAGCAGCTCTCCGTAGACATCTCCACTTCATGAGAAATGGCTGTTTACAACTACACACACACATACACATGCATAAGTGCGTTCACACACACACACACACACACACACACACACACACACACACACACACACACACACACACACACACACTCGCACGCATTCATACTCGCATACACCCTTGGGCATTTGCCACATTCATGCTTTACTAGAGCTGAGCAATATACTGTTGCTCTTTCCAGGAACATGCCCATTCTGTAAATTTAAAAGTGTGTGTTCCCACTCTCAGGTCTTCATAATATCATAGTGCTTTTCATTCATGATGACAGTGAAGGGATGGGAAGCATTTCTGCGAAGGCCAAAATCAACACACACATGAACATACATATAAACACCTACCTTGTGAGAGAAGCTGTAGAGCATTAGTGAGCTCAGCAGAGCAAACACAATGATAAAAGCAGGATTTGGGGAGATTCTAATGGAAGGAAGCAGCGGGAAGGGAGAAGATTTATCCCCAGTATCCTTGCAGGCCTGGGCAAGACAGATGCCTGGAGATTTCTATCCAAACAGTGAACGCCGCTGACTCATGGTTCCTGTGCATGCTCTGTGGGTTGTCCCAACATATTATTACTTTTCTCAGGAAATGCAGCTGTCTATTTTTCAGACAAAACCTGACCTTTAACATTCTCCTGACAGTAATTGAACCAGTGACATTCTAGATGAGCCGTGAATGGAGGTTGTGGCAGAGGTGGGCTGCGCATGAAAGAAAGACGGATTCATAGGTGTCAAGAAAAGGGCATGTATTACAAAGAAGATTCCCACAGTTTAATTGTTTTGTGACATTTTAAACATTCCATGTCTTGGCAGTTAAAGCAAATGTTGAAATGAGAGAAAGTGGAGGAAAACGACAGACTAGGGAGAGGATACTCGAAATGGTTACATGATAGGGATGAGTATGGAATGTGGTAGTGTTTTGAATTACAGACAGGAAAATAAACTCTTTAAATGTTTGGGAAACAGATGATCTCTTGTTAAGTTTGCATGCATTAGACTTGTGTGCACAGCACAGAATGCTTTCTGTCTATGTCTATGAAACCAATTGTTTATGTATTCACATGTGCAAATGCAATCCTTTGTATTACTTAGATCATACAAACATGAACATGTGTTGGTGAGAGGCCTGTGGAATGTCTTGCAAATGCACTGCTAAGGTTTATTGCAGTGCAGGTAAACTAGCTGAAGTATCACTTTTACTGAGTTAATTCACACATCAACTAGTACATTTGTCTGCCAATGGCTACATTGGATGTAATTTCCATTGACGTCTCAACATATAATGAAGCGTATAACCACATTAAATATTTGACGTCATAATAAAGCATAAGGTTGTTTTTTGGTGGACGGATAAAATACAGAAACAATAAAATGTGTCTGACTGAATATTGAAGGTTTTTTAAGGACCTTGGGCTGACTGCAAGTTGAACATTTGATCCCAGTATGGTCGGACCATAGTCTTCTAACTTTACATGGAGCTTCAAAATGTAAATGGGAGATTTTACAACCTGCTGTACTGTGTCCTGGGTACTATGTCACTGGGAGCTTGGTAGCCATAGTATTATCCTTTCTGTATAAGATCCTCTGTGTGAAGTGGCCAGTATTCTGTTGGTCACAAGAAATCTACTACTCATAGAATAACACTCCATCTCTATCTCTATCTCTTTATGATGCCAAGGCCAGTTCAGATTTTCCAAAAAAAATGGGAAATAAGGTTTCATTTTAAGGTAGTACTGCATTCTCCAGCCCACATTGATCTCCTATTGACAAATCTAATGAGCGTGGACGTGAAGCACAAAGTCTTGCCACAAAGACATCAAAGTGCTGCCGCTCTGACTGGCCAACTGAGAGACCAGCCTCCAGGCAGACACCCAGGCTGCCAAAACCCCTGACTTTCTGGTGGGGGAACGGGGGGGGGAGCCATTGGAGGTGGAGGGAGTCTTGGCACCGTTTCAAAGATGTTTGTATATCTCCATCTCTTATAGATAATCTCTTCACATGTACTTTAAGTGCAAATGAAGCAACTGGGGACGGTACAATTTTCCTAATCACTATATTGAACACTCCTCACTGTAGGCTACATCTGAGCCTGTTGGCTACACACGCACACAGTAGCCCAATACCTTATCCTCAACTGTCTTATCTAACTGGTTAAATCCTAACCCAAACTGAGTTCTAAATCCAAACCAATCGTCCCATTCTCTACCCTTATCTGGTCATTTAATCGGTCCAAAATTTTGTCCTCATCGCCACAATGGATCAACAACTATGGTGGAGTGTTCTTACTTTGAAATATAGTTAAATGCACTCCTCAACAAAAGTCTTGCAACTAGGTAACCCGTTGGCTTAATGCCTTTTCATTCCCCTCTTTCAACAGCAAATAAGAGAAGGGGAAAAAGCAAAATCCAAAAGCAAATATTGGCGTTCACAGACAAAGGCATTCCAGACAGGGCTGTCACTCTCACTTGCTCACCCATCCTCCTCCAACCCTCTATCTCAGACCTCCACACCTACCCTCACTCCTATTCCTTCCTTTATTACCATATGCGGACCCCTTTCAATAGTGAGCAAGGCATCTTTGCTCTCTGTGACACTTGTTTTAAATCCAGTTTGATATATGTGTATATTTTTGAAGATCTGTATACAGTCTCTGGTGCTTATTTTAGAACGAGAGTCCACAGAATATAATTCTTCTACAGAGTTCACTTCACTTCCTTTAAAGTACAAAGTGAACCATGACGTGTTTTATTATTTGGGGGCTCTACTTCTGTGTCAATTTTGAAATAATTTATCACATATGATAAATGAAGAGTGACTCTTACGGTTTATAATGCTATAGAACTGTTTGTTTTTTTTATCTTGTATTGATAAGGAATATCCATATTTGGCATACGTATGTTCCACTCTGAAAGAAAGTAAGTTTATTTCCATGATCTTGGCTGTTTTACAGGCTATTCTTCTCTGTTAAGTGGATTCAGTTATTTTTAAAAATACTAAGCCTGATAACCAAAGATGGAAATTGTTGTGCAAACACTTTTCCATTTCGACATGTATCTAATGCTAACCTACTTTTTAGTAGTCCTTCCACTCTCTGCTGTTTTCCTCACTCTTCTGCCTCTGGGGGTTCAGATGTCATCCTCATCCTTGTCATAGGATTCTAATGGATTGGTCACGCTCAGAGCCCAGCCTGACTCACAGTGCTGGGGTGAAAGGTCATGGCTAGGGTTAGATAGGAATCTCATAAAGGGAACATCCACTTGGCTTTTACCAGTCAGACCTGTGCACTTGGGTGCATGTGGATTATTTTCTCAGTAAACACCTTTTCTGTGCTCATATGAAGGGTAGCAGGGCTTGCTGTGGGCTAGGAGGTGGGGATGGGGCAAGAAAATAAATAGGAAAGTTCAGCTGCAGGATGTAGTGTTGTCATGTAAGCACACACAAATCTCTATTTACACACAGTTTTGTGCACAGCCGACCTCCCTGTGTCTGGGATATTCATCACAGCCTTGCAGGGGCCTCCTGGTCTTTGTATTGGTGAGAACTGAAAATCATAGTGGGTAGCTAGGCAGACATCTAATGCAGTCTGTAATTATGTGTAGGTGCTTTATTGCTGCATGGTTTCATGATGATTTAGTTCTCAACTTGCTTGGTGAAATTTTTCAACCCTAAGACACACAAACCAAATGTACGTCTAGAAACAAGAAGAGTCCACACACTGTGATTTACTGCTTGAAGCAGTGCCAGCTCTCATTATTATTATTATTATTATTATTATTTTTTTCAAGAGCAGTGTACTGGCTTTTTTGTCATATTTCTTTTTGATAGATGTTGGATTTTCTTTTTAGCAGACTTTTTTTCCTGAGGCAGTTTTGGTGTATTCGGGCTCATCAGGCAACATTAATGATGTACATATTTCAATTCTGTGCCATAAATTTCTCCCCCCCATTGCTTGAGTGATTTTATATTGCCATTCTCTGTCATACCCTGTCCCCCCCTCTATCTTTATTATCCTTTGTTTTTCTACTGCAACCACTCCCACCTCCACCTTCCTTTGAAATTCTCACTCCTTTTTCTGGGTGGTGAGCTTTAATTTCATGCCCCTTGCTCTGGCATTTGGTCCTCCAGTGACTGCCAGGCTGGCTTTGTAACACACAGCTTCCTCAAGCCACTCAAATCCGCACCCACAAACACACATGCAGCCACAAAAATGCCTGCTCTCAGCCCTGACATATTCACAGGCATGCATGCAGAACCTTTGGCAATTAAATTATCCAGAAGTTGCTTTCAAGATTTGTCAGAGAAGTGATTATTCTACACAAGTGTGGCATTATGGACTTGAGTCAGAATTCACAAACGGAACAAAAAGCCACTGTATTCCCAAATGTGAATTATTGCTGTGTAACGATAGTAGCCTCATCAGATTGCAGATTTGAACTCTGCTGGCTTACATTAATTATTCTGCACAAGCAACCACCAACTCTGGGCATTAATCAGTCTCTGTGCTAATGTTTGTGGATGATGATTGATATGGATCAGCCTCCATTGTACTGAACTGGGAATGTTTCCTTTATTAGGGAATGTTTATCTTTGGATGCTTTGTCTAAAGATGTACGTGTCTGTGTGTGTAGGGGTGTGTATTTGTGAGTGTGTGTGTGTGCCTGTGTTTGGGCACCGTGGCTGTACCTTTATTAGGGATCATCAGCTTGGACACACAGACTAAATCAAATTATATCCTCGCTCACAAGCAAGCCTTGCATGATGAATAGTAGACTGCTGTTCAGCTTTTAAATTTTTCTGCCCATGAAGTACAATCTGATTTGTTCAAAAAATCAATACACTCAGAATGAATAAATAAATAGACAGATAAAAAGATAGATAAATTGATCTGCTTCACATCTGATTCCAGAGAGGGTCTCATCTTCCCTGGATGATACAGGGGCAATAGTGTGAATACTTATTTGGTCTGTAACCACCTGCTGTTGTGCTGTCTTTGTTTCATGATATCGTTTACTAGTCACAGCTTCACTCACTCTCCTGCCGACAGCATATGCAGGCTGTCGGTGTAGGAGGATGAGGGTATTCCAGAACAGCAGGTGTTCAAGACAGAGTAAACATCCAGAGTAATCGCTAATGTCCATTGTTCAGCTCTTTTTCACTGGACCAGTTCCCTCCACTATAGCACAGCTGGGACTAACTTCACTGTCCTCTGCAAACACACAAAAAACACAGACACAGACACTACACTCAAAGGCTTAGTCACATTTCCAGCCGGGTACCTTTTGTCTCCTAGCAACCAGCACCTTTACAATTTCTGCCCTTACGTTTCTAGTTTGTACCGAGAATTCATCCCAACATCGAGATTACTCCAATACACACACTCACACAGACACACACACAGACAAGTGTTCGGTTTTGACTTGCAGCCTGAGGGAAATTGAATCTGAAAAGTATTGGGCCGTTGGCTCTTGTGGAATGACTCGCTCCATGCTGTGAGGTTAATGAAGAGCACTGACAGAAAGAGAGATACAAAATGAACGCCCAGGGGCTTTAACTCCCTTTTTTTTTTAAACTTTGACCAATTTCTCATACTCTAGCTGTAAATATATATATATTGTTAGAATCAGAATAAATCATCAGCACAAAAATCTTTTCCATGATAAATAGCATTTCCTTCAACGCTCAAAAGTACTGGGTGCACTGGAGTGTATAATAAAGTAGTCCTGTGCTTTGCACTTATTGTAGAAGCAGGAGGATTTAAGAATAAATAAATACCCCCATAGAATGAAAGATAAACAAAATTAAAAGACAATACATCAAAAATGAAACTGTGAAGCACAGATACAATGGTTACTTTATTTTACAATGTGTAAGCACGCATTTGTGTACGAGTGATACATGCCAGAGCAAGTACAGCAGTTTGCCCTCCTGGCAATCTCATGTAATATTCATAAAAGGTTTCCATAGTCTCAGAGACCCCGCAGTTATTTATTCATAGCTATGAATGCCTTAACTGACCCATGACATATGCACACACCTGTCCTACAAAAGAAATTCTGCCAGCTTAAACCAATATACAAACACCAATAAGTTCTGCTGACCATTAGTTAGCCTTAGTGTCTTTAATTACAGAGTAATCCCCCAAAAGTGAGCAGTAAAGTCATGTGGATAAATGTGCAAGGTCATTATATTTGTCAGACAGAAAAATCTCAAGCTCTCTACAAAAACAGACAATCTGAACTCTTCAGTTCTCATCATTGCATTATTCTGAATGCACCTGCAAAAATCCCAGGTAATAAAAACATTTCACATTCAACAATGAGAAACCAGTTGAATAACTATTTGCCCTGTCATTTGCAGTAGTATCTAAAATAGCATACTTTTACACTGTGACACCCACCTTCAATTTATGTCACAGCAGTATCATCAGCACCTAATCTTGGATTTAGCAAACAACTTGTCACCCCTATTGTGTTATTTGTGAACAGATGAGCACAGATACTGTGATGGGAGGCCTGAGGTGCTGCTGATTACAGCGCCTTCTTGCTACTCTAAGATAAGATGTGTGTAAGTGTAGTAGTGTTGTGTGTTTGTGCACACATTGCTCACAAGATGTGTTTTACTATATGAGTGTGTCCTGTGGACGATAAGGTGATACATGCTGGGGGTGTATTGTTGACTTGACATCAGCTACAATGCACCTGTCTCATCCATTATGTTAGGCAGCATAAGTAACGCAAAGAACAGCCTGCAGCTTTGTATGTCACTTCACCTCTGGAACAACAAAATTTCCCACACAGGGCAATGCAGCCATTTCCCCACCAGCAAAAGTGATGTATGTATGAATAAGAATAAAAACCCTTACATTTTAACATAGTAATGATAAAGCAAAAGAAGCTTATTTCAATCTATGAAGTTGGGAATTACTTATGCAATCAGAGAAGGTGCACTTCAATGGAAATGGAACCACTTTTTATGAATAAGGTCTGACATGGCGATAATTTAACAGTCATAATAAAATACATCAAACAGTTACAATCCACATGAAAAGTAATGCATATAAATGTGGATGAAAACTCATCTTGTGATGATGGATCTTCTAAAGACATGACCCACCAGGTATGCTGCTACCTGCTTGAAGAGATCTAAATTTGTTGCCCCGACCTTTCGTGCAATTTTCTTTTATAATTTACAAGAAGAAGGCTTCATCCAGTTATTTGATTCTCGGTGAGAATGTGTATTACATTTGGTTATGAGAGCTACACATAGACATGTTGATTTGTGTAAAAGTTGTACCTTCATCGGGGGGCTCCCGATGAGGAACTAGTGTCTTATCCAAGGTAAACAAGGGATAACTCTGCTAATTAATACTCCTAACTAACTTTTAACCAACTGAAATATTGAAAATTAAGTGGTTGGTCTGGTGGAAAAAAGAAAAGAACTCATCCATACCAATAGAGCAACTCCCAGTCATGAAACATTCATATATGTCTATTTTCTTTTAAAGTATTCAGAGATCCCTGTCAAACCTGGCTAAAGGAACTGAAAAAAAAAATTCAGTCTGACAAATAAAATGTCTCAAAATTGATTCTGACATGAACTATTTGGTTAAGGTGTCCTTGACTCTTTATACCTAGGCGGGCCCTTTATTTCAGCTTCCAGAGGAATTTCGGCAGATCAGGTGAGATTCAAAGATTTTCTTCAGTGATGACCTTCCTTCTGGTCCAGTCCTCTTCTCTGTCTTGTCTGATACTTTCCATGTGAGGTTGTTGCAGTTGGAGCTTAAAATAATGGTTGGGAGGTTTCATGATTGTGAATCTGGAGCAAGCAAGAGCCAGTGCAGTAGTTCCAGAGAGAGAAATTATCTATGCAGGGGGTCATTCTGGTCAGCCTTCGCAATTTCCTCTGCACTCACGCATTGTGTACATTTATTTTTTCCTCCACTTTGGCCGAGGAATGTTTTCCGTCTCTGTCTAAATTTACCTTTTGACCCATTCAGAGTACATGTAGTCTAAGTGTTCAGTTTACGTGTTGATTGAAATAGGTCTTGACAGTATGTTTTTAAGTGACAGTCCTCTGATCTAGTATCCGGTGCCTGTGGTTAGGCATGGTAGATCTGTCATCATAGCAGCTCAATAACTCTGACCTCAGACCAGCACTTCCAGGAAATAGCTGTCATCTGATATTCAGGGTCAGTTCTCCAATTTCTAGGTAGCCAGCTATTCCCTAAGATGCACCTCCAACTAGTTTAGTAAGACCACACATTGTGTGTGTGTGTGTGTGTGCGTGCGTGCGTGCGTGCGTGCGTGCGTGCGTGCGTGCGTGCGTGCGTCTAACATATTGTGTCTTTTTACTCCTGACTCCTTGAGTGTGCCCAATCTTGCAAAACAATTGCGTGGCTATTCTTGGAAGTAGAGATATTTTTTTCTAATTTGGTGTGGGTCTCTTGGCTAATATACGGGCAGGTAATGGGACAGATAATAGACCTGTTGAGAGGGATGCTTTCTCTTGGCCCTTGTCCCCTCCCTCTGCTTTTCTCACATCTGTCTTCTATTGTTTAACAGGTAGACAACATGATTGATGGACAGAGCTTGGCTGTGTCCGTGAGCAAAGCCATACTATCGTACACTCCTCCGTCAGTTGATAGCCCCTGTAAGTGTTTGTCATGATCGATGCCACTCAGCCGTGCTCCATCACTCAGCTTGACTGCCAGTGAAAGGATTGGACTCACTCACAGAAACAGAAGTAGACAAGATGGCAAAGAAAATTTGGGGGGAGCTGAGACCCACGAAGACAGATAGACTGTCTCTCTTCTTTCTTCATCTTATTAACTCTTTCATTAGCTTTACGGGTGGCAGCGCACAATGCAGCCAAATTTATTCAATCTTATGGTATTTTTAAGCCCACAAGTACACATAGACATCGTGAATCATTTACGAGGAAAGCAGAGATGTGGGCAACAGTTAAACTGGAATCATCTTGATCTTGGATGAGTGTGTGCGTGCGTGCGCGAGTGAGTGTGAATGCGTGTGCACGTGTGCAAATATGTGTGCATGCGTGCACATGTAAACCCTCATGTGGACTTGATAACTTCTACTGACATTGTGTTTTCTCTTGGTGGTTGTTGAGTGTTCCAGTCTGTGAACACTGTGTTTCTCATTGGCTGGTGAGCTGTAGATGATTAGAGTGGAGTCCATCCATGAAATCCCCTTCAGGTCCTGATGAAAAGAGACAGTTTGTGGATGTGTGTGTATTATGAGAACGGAGAGTGGTGCAGTGTTATGAGGGTTGTATTTTTCAACATTCGAATAAATCAAACCCTCTCCTGATACCTCCACATTCTCCACTTTTTCCTCCTGTAGAACATTAGTCATTTGATATTTATAAATGACTCTGCAATGGCAACCTGTGGGGTTACAAATGACCTAATGCTACTTGATGGCTTATTTCGTGAAGTGATTGTAAAAATAAGAGAAAGCTACACAGACTTGAATGAAATGACATACAGTTCTGTGTACCACTAACATTTTCCCTAACTCCAGTCATTTTACTTGACATTTGCTTTTGAATGGCAAAAATGAAAGCAGATGTACAAAGATAAACAAATGATAACTTGTGCTGCGTTTTGTCCTGGTGCAGTATTTGTTTTTCATTAGGGTTCTTGTTGAGCCTATATTTATTCCAAAACAGGGACTTTCTCTTACACATCGTGCGTGCTTGTGGGTTCCCTGCATTTGCATCCACGCATGACAATTTGTTTGAAAACAAATGGAGGATTTTATTTTGAAGACTGTGTTTTGACCTCTTTTTGATAATGGTAATCATGATGATAACAGTCGTGGTGTTTGGCTACCATGTCCAGACAGACTAGGTTTAGCATCAGAACAGGAAAAACACGAGCGAGACTGTTGGATGGAAACAAGGAGTCGGCTTGTTTATAAATCATTTAGTGAAAAAGACAAGGAAAAGAAGTGAACAGGATGGGGAGCATGGGGGTAAGCGAGAATGTGCTGATACTCTTGACCGCACACAGAAACATTCAATCACTCTTTCTCTGAGCCACACAAGCAAACACACATAAGCGCCTGTGATTTGGCACCGTCCCAAAGGCCCCGCAGCCTCCATTCATTTTCTTCACCTCTTCCTATTTATGTTGTCCCCCGCTCTTAACACCTTCCCTCTTTTTTTGTCTGTCTGATACTGTAGGTTCATTCTCCTCTGCAGTTCTTTGTGTTCTAGCCAACAATATGTCTTCACATTATTTTTTTTTTTACTTTTAACAAGTACATCTTTATAGACTGAATCCACTTTGAAATTCACTAACAGGCTTTAATCATGTGGTAATATCTGTATTCCCTATAATTCCCTCTCTGTATTCCTCTTTTTCTCTGTCATTCCTCTACAACTGTCTGTTAGCCAATGACTTGCTGAAACAACTTCTTCACTGATGGGTCGAAGCAAGAGGGAGGCTCCGGTCCCATGCCAGATCTGATTTAGTTGACACTGATTCCTTTTTTTCCTGTCCTATCTACCTCATACCGTTAGAAGCCAAGCCAACTGTTCAGACTATGAAAAATTACTAATATTATTCGGTTTGATTACATAGAGTATCATTTCTGTAAACTGTTCACCGATAATGTCTGCCCATTTGCAAGCTACGACTAGAGTCACTGAAATATTTTCAGCTTGCTTCATCCATGTCAGCTGCAGGCACGGCTAAACAATGAACCCTCTAAACAGTAATTAAGTAACTGATAGACACATTCATGTATCCGTGTCAAAATATGAAGGAAAGGAGGAGGATGATAGATTTTTTAGTATTTGAATAAAACAATATCTTGATGACCCTCTGTTTGTTTTGGGTCATGTTAATTAGTGTATCTTTTCTTTTTACATTTCTGTTGAGCATGGCAATAGTCTGATTTTAAGATGACTGGTCTACATTTCTGACGAGGCTAGACTTTTGTCCCGGGCTATCAAAGTTTTAACAACAGTCATTCTTTAACCTCAGCTGTTTTGGAGCCTCGAATAATCATGTTGCTTTAACCAGTAATTTTTCATCTGGATCAATACAAAGTCATACCTTACCAAACACTGCATTATGTGTTTCTATCAAGAAATGTGTAAAGGCAAAAAACAAGGCAGCCTTCTTGTTACCTTCTTGTTATTCTGACTTGGCAACTTGTGTAATGCTATAAATGGTATGAGGTCCATATGGCACGCAGATCATATGAATGAGTTTCTGTGACAGCAATAACCTGTGCGCAAATGTTATTTTAATAACAGAATAAGATAAATAATCACTAATATCGTGATTTATGATAATGTTAGTATTATGTTTATTTATGGTATCCCAGGGTTTTTATTTATATTTTCATGTATTGCTCCTTTATTTAGGGGGTGTATCTTAAGTCAGATTTGGTGCGTTTTGCCCTTCATGTGTGTCTACTTGAAAGTTTGTACCATGGAAGGAGGAAACCAGTAGTTAGCAGTTAGTGCCGACACACTACAGCTACTCCTAACAGCCCTCACAGAGCTCATTAACTCTCTTAATGAGCAGGTAATCGGACACATTCCCTTTCGCGCTTTTGGACTTTTTCTCTCCCACAAATGGAAGGATAAAATTAAGAATATTTGACATAAACAAATATTCTCAAGTCATGTAACTGAATCTAGGTATTATTTTCAATAATGACCGCTCATATTGGCATATGCACCATGGAAGCTGGTTGGTTATTTTTTAACTAATGGCGTGAATGTTCAGCTCTCAATAACTATGAAAAGAACTGGTGTGGAAAAATACACAACTCAAGTAGTAATAGAGTTTAGATATGACAAAACAAGCAAAGGTGAGAGGTGTTTGCAGGAGAAGTTTGTGCCACGTCTGCAATCTTGTAGATAATGTGAGACTTGACTTCTACCAGAAACTTCAGTTTTGTTCTGTTTTTTTAATTAAAAAAAATCTTTTTGAATTTCTTCTGGCAATACTCTGATTTCAAAGCACTTCAAAATAACCTATTGAGTTTTGTTGCAGTATTTTGCCAAATCATATGACATATAATGACATATATCCAAGTAATTTATGTTTTACACACCCATATTATAAACTAGGGATTGGGACATCCCAAGGATCAGCAGGACATAAATGAAGAGGGGGCCCACAAGAAGTCAAATTATATCTTACAATTATTACAAACGGACCTGTACAACAATCGTAAAAGGATTTTGATCAAGAACTCACCCCTTCCTTTGCCCCTTACTTTTTTTCCCTCACATCTGGTAAAAATCATGTTGTTTTAATTCTTTGGGTAGTTAATTTATCAAATTTTCCATTTGATTTTGGCAATGGACTTTTTCGTCTTAGCTACAAAATTATAATGTTCAAGATAGACCCAAAGGAACTAGCAAAAAACATACAAAAATGTTGCTCGAATGCAGATCTGACAGAATCTGATAGAACTTTTTTGAGAACGATCAAAAATTATAAGTCGATTTGAAATGGTCTTCTTAATTCATAAAAAAAATAAAAGTGAAATCCAAATAACCAAGATAAGGAAATATGTGGAGACTTCAGACAGTCCCTGTATTTGTGGATAAGGTTAAAAACTTTGAAAATCTGATCTGTTTTCTGACGAAGAGTCAGAACGGTAAGTTGGTGCAGAGGCCGAGCCAAGGAAAAGTGAATACAGTCAGTGTGAAGGATGTAATTAAGAGAAGAACATGAAGTGAAGGACAGATTTCCAAATAATAAATAATCCTCAGAATGGACGTGCATAATTAATGGCAATTTAATAAAGGCAGCACAACATTTGAATCATCCTATCTGATTTATAAATCTCCTTGTCAACCGCAACCAAGTGGAAGGCGGAGTAAACGTTAAGGCAATGAAAGAGGGTACTGTTTGTATTGGCACATTATCATCCCTACATGCAGGTCCATGTTCACATTTCATTTCAGCATTCTGGGTTGCGTAAAACGGGATCCACAGATTACCCAACCATGCAACCACAAGCTGAATCTTTAAAATGGAAAAGTGATGCAAAAAAAAAGTTGTTTTTTTTCTCTTTGGTGACATCTGTGATGGTGGGATTTATACCCGGTTGATCATGCAGCGACGGTGGGTAATTACAGGATGTAAAAGAGTTGCAGTGTAGAGTATTAGTGCAGTGCGCTGAGATAGAGATCAGAGGTTAATGACGTGAATCAGACAAGAACCAGACATTACCTGTAGCATTCAGCTAATCTCCGACCCAGGCGCCTTGAGCTATGTCTGATAACATTGCTAATTACACAGATAAAGGCTTAACTGGGATTCTTGTAAACAGGCAAATCAGTGCTTTATACTGCCCGAGCAGTCTACCAATCCTTGATACTTGAACATTTTTGACAAAGGGTGTTGCAAATTAGAGTTCCTTCAGCAAAAGCACACCTGAAAACATATGTGTTACCTCATCATTAGGGCTACAATGGAAATGAACTGTGAGCAGCGTCACCTGGGGAGAGCCAGGCTACATTAATAAACTAACTGCCTACCTCAAGGTATGTAGTGCATTAAGGTAAATCTATACCAGGTCTATGTTGTTTCAACACTGGCAAAGCGTCGGATCACTCATGCTAACTCACATTGGTTCACACACCTGTAATGAAAAAGAAGGACGTTCAGGCATGGTGTGTGCAGGAAGTACAAAAAAACAAAAAGTTGCAGGGCTGAAATTATTACAGCGATCTGTGAAAGGCCTGGAGGCCTGGACTGGACCTGGAGACTGCAGCTATGCCTCAGGACACTCTTAATAGCAGTGTTATGAGTGAATGGAAAGAATTTGGGCAGTAGTGGGAGCGGCACGGTTTTGACAGAATTCATGAATCCTTTGAGACTGAATCAACTGTTGCAAGTGAACCAACATCCACAGGTTATGACTACTGATCCTGTTAGACCTCATTGACTCTGGATTCTAACATTACACGCAATAAATCAGGGACAGAGCCTGATGGAGAAAGTGGAAGGTACACCTTTTTGTCAATTCCTGCAATACCACTTCATTTCTCCCTCTACCTCTCCCCCTCTCTTTCTTTCTTTCTTTCTCTCTCTCTCTCTCTTTCTCTGCCTGACTTTGTCATTTTCTCTCATTTGTGTATAAAACATACAGTATATACAGCATATTTCTTCAGTTTTATACTGTATGATAACACTGGTGAAGATTTACTCTCACAAGTAAGCGATGGAGACCTTGGTGTCTAATATCCCTCTTTGTGGTGAATGTCCCCACATTATCGTGTCTGTTTTTAAGGGATCAGTGCTTTCCTGAAAATCTACTTCCAAACTCATCAGAATTGTAAAATCACTCTGATTCAACAGTCAAGGCTGAGCTTAAAAAATACCAGTGAGGGGCAACCACAGACAATTTAAAATAGAGCATGGTCTCCCACAGAAATGTCCTGTTTACCATTTTAAGAATGTGTAAATGCTGAAATGTAGCGTAGCTAAATTTAATATCACTTTGGCTCTCGTAGGAATTGAACCCATCGATAAATCCTTGACGGACACAGGAGACTACAGACTCCAAACCCTGACCACTGTGATTTTTCTTTTAGATTCGACAGTGGAGACAAAAACCAAGGCAGAGGGAGAAAAGCAATATAACAAATGTGGAGAGAGGCAGTGTTTCTGGCACTATTGATAGAATCGTTTGGGGTTGTCATTGAGCTTTTTTGAGTACACATAGTCCCAAGAAACCTAAAACTATACAACAATTTTCCGCAACCTCAGCATCTAATCCAATGAACAAGCACCATAAATAGGAGCATATACATGTCTTCAGCCAATTAAATTATAGTAAGCTGACAGGGTAGACTTAACTGTGTTGATTTAACCCTCAAACTCAAATTTTCTACTTAACACGCATTACATTGTATTCCTAAATTCCCCGTGACATTGCATCTCATTTCAATCTTTGACCTCCACTCTTGTACTGAGTATTATGGCCTGCATTCTCAAAGCACAGCTCTAGAATTATCTCCTACTGTTACCTGTGAGGAAACTGAGACATTCAGAACACTAAGCGAGGCCGATATCTTCAGGGAGAAATCATTAACAGTGTGCCTACAGCACAGTTCCACAGTTCAAGTTTGTTTTGGTTTTGTGAAAAGGATGGAAGGAGATATTGAGAGGATTAATGAATGATCAGATAGAGTTCGGGCAGACCAGAAGCATTCCTCTCACACAGTCATCTTGATAAGAGTCATTAATGTATCTTAGGTGCCAGACTGACTCAGCGTTTGCCAAGAGAACAACAAAGAAGCTACTTGCCACAGAGCTGTTCACAGCCTTTCACGCCCACTTGCTTTGGTTTGATTGTTTAGACATGATCCTGCACATTCTAACAAAATAAATGTATAAAACT
Organism: Fistularia commersonii; assembly: GCF_037954325.1. NCBI lineage: Eukaryota > Metazoa > Chordata > Actinopteri > Syngnathiformes > Fistulariidae > Fistularia > Fistularia commersonii. The sequence goes on from NC_141285.1 coordinate 15,039,294, forward strand.
GAAACAAAAGGGTTAATTGTATTTGTAATTGAGAGTGCAGCAAAAAGACATGAACATAATGGCTTTTGTTTTTATCTCTATGTTAATGACTAAATACTTAGCAAATTGCATGTGAAAACAAAATGTGATCTTTTTTAATTTAAAATCTATCATCTGTCTCAAAGATAGGAAATAAGCACAGATAATCTCCAGTTTCTTCTCCACATTGTCCACAGTAAGAGCAGCCTCAGACACCATCGATTGTGTTAGAGTTAATTAATTTCAAAATTAGTATCTTTATAAAGATAACAAGAATCAAAGACCAAATATACTGAGCAGACAACATGAATTAAGATAGCGCAATGATAAGTTTTCCAATGTGTCATCTTTACCAAAATCCTGGAAAAGAAGAACCACTGGGGATTATGTGAGAACGTGATCTCTTGGACACTCGTTTGGACATCATCCGTGGGGGATGCCTGTGTGTGTGTGTGTGTGTGTGTGTGTGTGTGTGTGTGTGTGTGTGTGTGTGTACATGCACATTAAATAACTAAAAACCATCAAAGTACCTTACGGAAGTTGTGTAGTTTCATAGATTAAGCCTCTTTATTGCCGACCATAAGTATTCTGTTTATGTATGTCCAAGTGGGACTCTTGCGTGTGTGTGTGTGTGTGTGTGTGTGTGTGTGTGTGTGTGTGTGTGTGTGTGTCTGAGAGCGACAGAGGGAGGCCCTACAGTTTTGTGGTGTAGTGTGTAGACAAGGGGCAGGGCCTTTCTGAATGAGGTTGGCTCACCATTTAAATGAGAGACAAAACACTGTGCTAATTAAAACTATGGCTTCTTGTTTTTCAGTCTCGCTCCGTCCCACTTCTCCTCTCTGGTCCTCCCTTCAGCTCTCTCTGTCTCTTATTTTCTACACACATATGCCTTTTAAATGCCTATTTATCCGTGAGCACACACACACATACATACACAAACTGATATTGCTCTTTGAGTCACAGGTAAACCCATAGCAGTAGGAAGCATGAGAGTGCAGCATAAAGCACAAGTGGCACATCATCATAAAAATAATATCTCTAGTGAGAAGAAGTTTCTACATGGTTCAGGGGTTCATTTTTCTAGCAGCGTCTGTTCTGATGAATACAGTTGGAACAAAACAGTGAAATAGCAAATGTGTAATATGCGAAACAAATCTATGTGTTAAAGCCACCTGCCTAGGTTGCATCTTTAATGGTATTTGGATAAGGTTTGAGCGACTAACCTCTTCTTAACTGTGTCTTCGCAGAGATCTTAGCGAGAATTTCATCCAGTCTATTCCAAGAAAAGCTTTCAGAGGAGCAACAGACATCAAAAACCTGTGAGTGTTTCAATTTTCTAGCCAAGGATTGATGTATGATGACTTACATATGTAGAGAAGAACACAACTTAAATAATTGGAAGGATCGATAAGAGCAAAACCTCAGGTTGAGAAATTATTTGTCAGACAAAAGCAAATGTTACTGAATTAATGGCCCTCGGTAAAAGAAATACATGATGTGCATATTGGGCTTCGTATGTGTCTTAAGTGAGTAATATATCAGTGTGATTCAGTCCAACACACACGCTGTTGCTGTGTAGCAATCATGATTTAATCCTCCTTAGGGGTGTGTGTACATTCAGACACAAATTTACGTGATGCACCGATGAAGATAAACACTCAACTCCCACTCTTGGGGTTACATGAGCTGAGATGAGTAGACAAGTATTGATTTACCATAGTCCATCAGTGCAATACTATCTATATCAATAGCAACAACCACACTGGGAGAAATAACGTGAGTGTGTGTGTGCGTGTGTCTGTGTGTGGTCACACGTGTACATGTCCATGTGTATAATGTAGCCTCATTCTTTCCCTTTGCTTTGCAGTCAACTGGATAAAAACCATATTGGCTGCATTGAGGATGGAGCCTTTAGAGCTCTGAGAGGCTTGGAAGTGCTGTAAGTACCTCAAATGCAACCAATCCCGCACAACACCATTCCACACCATTCCATTAAAGCACTTAGTTAAATTGGGACATTGTTTTGCAATGCTAATAACCATAACTAATCAGTATACATAGTGCTGCCCATTTATTAGTTAAAATGCCAAAAACCCCTGATGTGATGTGATGGGCCATGCATCATAAAAACCAAGCTGTTGGCTCATTGTTCTACACAGCTGACAGCATATTCCCCCCTATTATATTAGCACTCTCCACTCCCCCAACCACAACTCCACCCCCATCTAGCCCTGGGCAGGCTATCCAACAGGGGAGTCCCTCCATCCGGACCAAAAATCCATTCAAGTGAGGATTCAGTGATGGGTGCATTTGTGTTATATGATTTGTTTAGCAGTCAATCAATCATTCTTTGTCAAACTTTATTCTCAGGTCTTTGTTTAAGCTTCCCATCCGAAACAAAGTGCAGGTCTAAACACAAAGGAACTTTGATAGCTTTGTCGCGTTTATGGGGAATGTATGTGTGTGTGTGTGTGTGTGTGTACACTGAGGATATGGGTAGACAAAAAGCCATTAAAGGCTACTTTCATGGTGTGGATGGATTTCAGCTGTAGTGATGAGGTTGTCATTGTGGTGTTAGAAGAGATGGGGGGGTTGAATGCATGGGTTTTATGGGGGAGGGGGACGTAATGTGTAAAAAGGGGAGCAGGTTGAAATATGGTACAGGGTTATTACTCTGATTGGAGGGGTTTGAATCTCCTGCCACAGCTGATGCTCAGTGTCCAAGGAATATATGACAATGTGGTTGCATATCTGGAACTGAATTTAGGGGGGCTTTGTGATTGCACGCACACATGTGTGTATATGCAGGTTTATTGCATGCATGACTATAAGTGTGCATAGGAGGTGTGAGGGCTTTCCATCTGGATTAAATGATGTGCCATATTCCCCAGATGCCATCATGAAAGAAAAAAGTGCAAAGTACATCTAGAAACACAGAACAAACGGGCACGTACACAACAAAACTCATTTTGAAGTATAGATTTAAAAATGTCTCTTTTTTTTTTTTCTTCTATTCTCAGAACGCTGAACAACAACAACATCAGCAGCATCCCCGTTTCCAGCTTCAACCACATGCCTAAACTACGAACCTTGTGAGTTACACCTATCCTACCACAATGCCTCTACATTTACTTTTTAAAATAATGTCTCACATGTATGTAGGCTAAATGGAAGTAGATAGGTCCTGCCATTCCAGGCAGTGTTGGGGGGCTGCCATAACCACAGAGCACCACAGAAGATCCTGCAGCTAAGCCAGGAGCTATTATCTTCTCCATCTAAAGTATACACAACTGGCCCTTATAGACACAAATAGCCCCTGAAGCCCATTGTGTATTGTGTATTGTATGGCGTTACCAAATCTGAGAGTATGTACAAATTAAGACAATTATGCCTGTTGAAAGTCATAGAGCTGTGACTCCACTGATCTCGTGGTGGTTTTCGGGCTTCTTTGCATCCTTTTTGGCTACATCAATGCAACCCAAATGGATTTGTGTGTGCGTGTGTGTGTATGTGTGTGTGTGTGTGTGTGTGTGTGTGTGTGTGTGTGTGTGTATGTGTGTGTGTGTGTGTGTGTGTGTGAGAGAGAGAGAGAGAGACAGACAGAGAGAGAGAGAGAGAGAGAGGGAGAGAGAGCTCCACCACACCATACCAACTAATTCTGGAAAGCTCAGCATTCCAGGAATGCCATGTGTGTCATTTACAAAACTCTGTGTAGCATATATTTTGTGTTTCACCACAGTGGTTGGCTGTCATGAAAAAAAAAAATAGACACTTTTTCTATTTGTGTCTCTGTCTGCTGTGACATTCAAACAAGTCAGTTCTTTTTTTTTTAATTTTCTAACTGTTTTTGCTTTTTTAACAGCCGTCTTCACTCCAACAATCTCAACTGTGACTGTCACCTCGCCTGGCTGTCCCAATGGCTCCGACAACGTCCTACAATCGGTCTATTCACCCAGTGCACTGCCCCACCTGAGCTCAGGGGACTTAACGTGGCTGAAGTTCAGAAGCATGAATTCAGCTGCTCAGGTAAAAAGTCCAAATTTGGTTCCTATTTGTAACTTGACATGACTAGCTGCCCTACAAGAACATTGTGATCATCAAATCATTCATCCCTAAAGGAGTCTTTTAAGATCTCCCTTTACTCCTGCTGTGCTCACCTGGCACCCACCTGACAGCCGCATTCCCATGGGCAGGCACATAGATCTCCTCTTGCCCTTTCATGTGTCTCCAGCTTGTAGGTGGTTGTGCCAGGAAAACACCCAACACATAGCTAGAGCAAAGGCATTCCCTGCTGATAACTGTACCCCTTGTCTCATTTGTCATTATTCATTGTTGCTTACCTCTTCGCACAAGGATTATTGTTGCTTTGAACTCTGTGATTCCCTGCTACTATGTGTGTACAAAAGAGAACATGTGCATGAGGGTGTGGTATAAGACGGACGGGGGTTATCATATCAGGACAATGGCAAAACAGAATAGGAACCTTGTTTCCCCACCAAGGCCGTCGTACAATAACACCAGCTGTGAGGACTGTTTGTTGCATCTATGTTTTTGCATGTCTGTTTGTGTGTGTGTGTGTCTCTCTCCATGGGTTGTGATTTTTATGCAGCCATACAGCGTGACAGCACAGATCATTAACTATTCATCGCCCAGGGAAAGCAACTCAAAGCGTGGGAGTGTAACCATTTTGGATATGAAACGAGAGCAAGGACTGGCAGAGAAACTTTTGGGTGAATAAAATGTACTAATACAGAGAGCTTGGGCATTGCCTTGCCAGTCATGTACCATGGTTGGTTCTCTGTGAGTTTTAGTAAATAATATTTTATACTTTTTGAGGAAGAATAGAGAACAAACATGTAACTATGTTATTATCATTATTAATAATAATGATATAGTTACAATAATAATGATATAGTTACAATAATAATAATAATTAATAATAATATAGTTACATTTAACTACTTTAACTTTTACTTTGAGCATGAATACATATTCATACATTTTCACAAACATATCGCCACATAGACAATTTTTGTAGGAGGGAAGATGAATGACCAGAAGTTGAACTCCCTGTGAAGGCCTCATTTGAGACATTCTTGTTGGCACCTACACACACACACCACACACACACAGTCACACACATGCTCACAAACACACGCACATGCTCACAAACACGCACAGATTCATGCAAACACACATACACACTTTTGGGATTTTCTATGTGTTTCCTTGTGTGTAATATGTATTTTGTGCTGTGACCAGGCCAGGCCACCTGCAGGGGATTTGGGGTGGGGATGCGCTGTGTTGGAAGAGAGGAGTCAGGGGAGGAGAGGCTTGTTTTTGTTCTGGGAGAGAGAAAGAGAGAGAGAAATGGGGTACAGAGTTACTTGCAGCAAAATTCTGCAGCATTCTCAGTGTCACGACTCATATTCACTAATATTTCCAGTATGCAGCTGAAAAACAAGAAAATCTAATCAATTTTCCTCAGTATTGAACAGAGGAATACGACAGACTCTTAACCTGGAATAATGTTATCATACTTACCTCTCTCTCTCTGTTTCACACAAACACTGACACACATCCTTAATAATTAATAGAATGAGTTGACCATATAATGAAGGAAACATTAACTTAACGTAGCAAGTGATATCTTTCACAATACCAGCAAAATGTAAACAGCAATAATAGTGTAGCACCATTTGTATTACCCCATGTAGTGCATCAAATTTTACATCAGATAAGTTGTCTAAAAATGTTTGAGGAATGCTGAGGTAGGACAAAAACTCAATGTTCTACCTAATTGTGCTGAATTTCCCACAAGTTTACGGCAAAACATGGATGTTTTTTGTTTTCCTAAGCGTCAGTTAAAAAACAAAGTCATTCGGTAGTGAACTGTAGAATTAAAATGTGACCCAATTTGAATACACAAAGTGCCTAACACAGTGTTCTTGCATTTAATTGCACCTAAGTTCCTTCAGATGTCATACTGGATTGCAAGTCCACCATGCCATTGGCCATTCAGTTACAGTTCTAACCACAATGTACTTGACAGACCGAAGACATGCTGTGTACAAACTACATGACAGAGGAAATAAAAGGAATAATATGTGAAGAAAACAAGTCTTCAGTGTGCAAACACCCATTAAATACATGTCTTAAAAGTTGTTTTTTTTTCTGCATTGGTCGACTGTCACGTCAAGTATCAAATTATTTGATGGTTTATTATTCTAGTGTAAGGTATGATGTTGATGGCTGGATGTCTACAGAACTTTCAACTTTGGCCAAACAGTGCTGATCTTGTGAAGAAAAGTATGGCACAAGTCCTAATCTCTAAATGACACCTGCAGAAGTTGTGAGACATCATGAGGTCTTCTTTAGAATGTACTAATTTTAATAGTTACAAGCCATCAAATAATTAAAATTTTACTATATTATCTTTATTGAATTTTGTTTTTGTTTGGGTTTTTTATGTAATTGTATCTTCCTCCAAGACAGCACGGTGGCACAGTTGTTAGCACCTCAGCCCCACGTCACGAAGGACCATGGTTCAATTCTGACAAGGGACCTCTCTGTGCAGTTTGCATGTTCTCGTATGTGTGTGGGTTTCCTCTGGTTTTCTCCCACAGTCCAAAAAAAAGCAGGTTAATTGGGAAAATTGCCTCAATGTATGAATAGTTGTCTCCCTTTTTATGTGGCCCTGCGATTGACTGGCAACAAGTACCTCATTTCCCGTCCAGTTGCAGTTGGGATAGACTTCAGCATCCCCTGCGACCCTGAGTAGGATAAGTGGTAGATGATAGATGATAGATGGATGTATCTTCATACTGCAAATATGAAATGTGATTGAGTAGAGAATTATATTACAAAAGCAGATTTCAAATAAATATTTGCTAACCAGGCAACATGTCGGATTTTAGGTCACACCTCGGCTGCTCTGACTTGTTTACATGAGCTCCAATGCAACAGGTCCTGTGACACAAGCACAATGCTCACGGAGCCAACTGTGTGAGAGAGAAAAGGGACAGGAAGTTTGAAACTGGAAATTCTATGCTCCGTAAACCACATATTTCATTCATTTCACTCTTTGCTGACTTCCACATACACACACAATAGAAGGATGTTCTGAGTCTGACCCAACGCTGTGACATCATCTGGAAGTGTCTTCTGAGGCTGCATACTGTTGAAAGATTTACAACAAATTTCATCATCAAAGAATAAAAAGTTGCAATCAAAACAAAATCAATAGATAATAAGCTCCTAAAAAATTGAGGAGTCATATGGGGAAAAGTACAACATTTGAAAATCATACAACATATTTGAGATATTACTATAAAACAAAATACAGGTGTTATAAAAGTATTTCTGATTTTTTAAAATAAAATGTGTAAAATTCATGTTGAAAATGAAATTTCAGGAATATCATGCCAAGCAAACTTATTTTCAAATCCTTTGTTTTCTTGTTTTCATTTTCATAGTAAATATCACTCAGGACACATCCAGCAGCTCAATATTTTTTGTATCACTAATGTTTCTTCTTCTGTCTTGTTCTGTGTCATTCAGGCAATTTTCCCAACGAAGCAATCTTGTTTGAAATTTTCTTCTTCCCAAGCTTTTTATGTTCAGATTAGAGAGGTTTTGACTCAACTTACAAGAAATGTCACTGAAAAGAGTGTCAAGAGGCAAAACAGAAAAATGGCATTCTGATTTTATTTCTTTTTTAAGACTATTGCTCTGAATTGCTGCTTACCAGGCAAAAGTAAATGAATCTAAACTATTGCTCACGTTATATCAGTGACCTACAAACTCCTTGAGGGGTCAAATGAGAGTCTTTTGATGGGAAGGGGATGACAACAAGGGATTTCTCAAAGGATGAATGAAAAGAAGGAGCCAGTGATATCAGTATACTTTGAATTGAATAGGTAAAAGAACAATGTTGGATTTTAATAGATGTTGGAGTAGGTAAAGTTGAGGAGAAGAGAGAGTAGGAGAATAGTGGTGGAAATGGGTAAAACAACCATAACATGGGATGAGAATAAAGACACCAGTTGGGAAAGTAATAACTGGGAAAGTAAAAGCAGTAAGAGCACGGGACTAGCGTACATCAAACAACTTCACCTCAAGTATACCTGTCAGAGAGCTGTCATTGTTAAGGCTGCTCCAGCTGTGCTGTGCACTCTCCCTGATCCCAGCCCTGTCAAATACACCATGTTAGATCAGAAGTGAGTTCTGCTCCGCACCACACCTGATCCCAGATCTGTCAAGCCTCTGCCATCCCAGATCAAAGCGCTCAGATCACACCTGCTTAGTGACTATGGGAATAATACTATTTATCTTGTTTACCTGATTTCCAGGTCTTTCAAAGCATCTCATTTTAGGTCGTTGATTATTATTAGCCAGGTGGATAATGGCTGACCTTGAATTTTCCTTATTTGTTACTTAAGTCTAGAGAGCCGATGCCTAAAATTGCACCGGGTCCATGGCATATGGCAGCAGACACTCTGTGGGCTGTGGGTTCAAGCACACAGACTTTCACCATTAGTCACTCAGCCTCCCTGAACATCTTTTTCCCCCTCCACTCTCCGCTCCAACATTTTCCACATTAGCTGAGGGATAGATAGAACGATAATCAAATATTCATGGTTTGAAACCCGAATTAGTACTGCTGTGTAAATGAGGCAATTTAAAAGTCTGTTTTATTTATTTTATCTGGGTTAGGCTTACATCCACACATCTCCCAGTCACATTCGCATACACCAAAACAGAGTTGTACGAGCAAAGCCAGCTCCTCGACACATCATTTACAGTGCCGCAGCTATTTGAACAAGTATCTAGAGACAGCATGATGGGTTTTGTGCTCTGTATGCAAATTGAAAAGTTGAAGTGTTTTAAAACAAATGAAAGTGAAGAGGTGGGGGGTTGTAAAGCTGAATGTGCAGAATGTCATGAATTCCTCCCAGAGAACGCAGACTCAGGAGGAACATTTGAGTAGAGATCAATGGATGTTATCGGAAGCCTTCAATCACCTCCCCAATTTTGTTATTCAAGTCTTTTCTTCTACTCTCACTATACGGTGGCAGTCCTTTGATAGATAACCCAGTTTCTTGCTCATTGATTCTTAAGAATGTATGGCTATACAATGAAGTGAACCGCAAGATATTTCTTGTCTGTTCTTGTCACAGCATCCCTGGGACTCTGTTAATTTGAAATTCAGTTTTTGAAGCACAACATGTTGATGGCATGAACAGCAGCAAAACAGGTTTAGCTCCACATGTGTGCAAAAGCCGCTCCATGTCACAGCACTAATCCACCAGCAGACAATCTAATTCTGTAATCCTGCTTTAAGTCCTGCCGCTCTCACTGAAACCAAATTCACCAGAAGGGGCCAGATCTTCTTTCCACCCCTGAATTAATCCTTCGTGTTTTCTTCACCTGTTCTTTGCACTCCAGGTCACCAGGATTCATCCAGTCTGCAGGCATGTAGCACAGGAGGAGGTTCCTGCCCGTCCATGTGCACTTGCAGTAACAACATCGTGGACTGTAGAGGAAAAGGTCTGACTGACATCCCGGCCAATCTGCACGACAGCATGGCTGAAATGTAAGTACAGGACCTGTTTGTTTTAATATTCATCCATTCTCAGTTAAACCTCGAGATCTGAGGCCTAGAAACCTCCAGGGCTCCTTCGGGGTCTCCCAGGGGAAATTAGTGACAGCATCAACTTTAAAAACAGATCATTTTAACAGCTATAAATATGGTTTCATTGTCATTTTAAATGCACACCGCTTATTGATGTATTTGAAAACGTTGGATAATTTCTATTTTCTTGTACCATTTTAATAAGCAAATCCTAAAATCCTATTTTTTCTTTTATTTTGTATCAAATTAATTCAAGGCATTCTTCTGTGATGGAAAAACTGTAAACGGCTATAAATAGTAGTTTTTACTGTAGAAATTGGCCAAAATATGATCATTGTAGTAATTAAATAGATATTTGTCAACAAAAACAAATACCAAAATAACACCACTCAGTGTTGTTGCAACTGGTTTGCTATAAGCTAAAACTCACTCCTAAAATCAAGACATTTTGAGAATCCTCCCAAACTAGGGACAACAGCATGTTAACTTTGGGTTTGGAATGGAAATATTGTGGCTAGTTCAAAGATCCTTTAGATGAAGTCCACCTTAAACATCAATCTAAGGGAAAAAAAAAAAGCATGTGAAAATTCCTGTCTGATCAAATTGAATATGTCTATGCGGTATTTGAACATTCTTATCTAGGTTTTTCATATTAGTCTGTTAAACTACAATACAAATCAACCAATGGTGAACATATGTTAAACATTGGAGTTCTATTTCATACAGCTGTTACACGTAACATTCGACGGATCAGGCTCTGAGTTTTATTGTGTTGACATGAGTCCACCCAATGTTTACATCTGGATCAGAGATGTGATAAAGACTTAAAATGAATAACCTTACAGAGATTATAGCAGTCTCATGTTGAGAATAAAGGTCACTATTTTTGTCATTGACTTCACCCCATTGGTTAATTTCCTTCCTACTACCAGGTTTGTCAGTTTGTAACTATTAGTAAAATAAGTGAAACTTTATTTAGCAAACTATGTGTGTGAGTGGGGGCTCCAGGGAATTGGTCTGGAACCATCCTAGGTACCAATAAACACTGAGCCATGGATCATGCCACTGCAACAATGATATGATAAGGGATTCAAATAGCTGGAGGGAGTCTGGAATTTTGGGTTATTGGCTAAGAGAAAGTCAATTTCAAAATCAAGCTGGCCAGGGCTGAGAAACTATCTCCAACTACTGGCTGCAGTCCAGTGTGCTTCTTACCCAGAGCCTCTATTACACATCTGTTACTATTGCAGCAAAGCTGCATGGTGCAGAGGAGATCCAGGGCCTCAATGGTCACCAGCTGGCGACATCCATCGTATTGCCAAAACACGTCAGTCAAAGTGAAACCCAGCTTCATTTGTTACTTTTTTTGTAATTATATCTCGCATGTGCTCGAGCATTGTTTTCCAAAGGATATTGAAATAGGACCCGACTGAAGTTCTCATTCCACAACTGCCAAGAGTCATTTTAAAGGAACTTTTATGTCACAATCAACCACAGGCAGAATGGGTGATAAACAAACAAATTGGAATTTAAAAAATACATGATGTAACTCTAATTTTGCCAAAAATATAAACCGACTGCATGCTGCTACTGAGGGGACTGTGTCTCAGTTGGTAGAGCGGCCATCCAACTAATTTGAAAGTTGGTGGCTCGATTCCCAGCTCATCCTGTCTGCATATTGATGTGTCCTTGGGCAAGACACTGAACCCCAAGTTGCTCCTGATGGCTTGGTTCGCGCCGTGCATGGCAGCTCTGCAGCCATCTTGTGTTTAAAAAATACATCAGACACTCTCAGATATTTTTGTTTCATGTAAACCAGACCTGACATTTCACATGCCCCCTTTGATAATTAGTTGTGACAGCCTTGGCATTGGGGACACCATCATAAATCAGACTAAATTGAAGGGAGGAAACTGAGATCAGATGATTCATCTTGTTCCCCAGCTATGTCTTCAGTACTTTAAACCAAATTCATAGCAAATTAAAAAAATATTTGTTCAACTTTTACTGTGAGCGGAACATGATCAATAACAGTTCTGATTTAATAGTCTTTTTCCATCTTCAAAAGAGGCATGGAGGTGTGGGACCTATCATGCTTGGAAAGTGTTTTTTGAGAAAACAGAATGTCCAGCCCTAAATTTCAAGACTATTTTCCATTATTTGGCAGAAACCCATTGGCCATAGATCAAAAATATAAAATATTCTGTAGGGGCTAGAATGGTAGACGATATAATTATGCTGTCCAACAAATAAGCCTGATTGCAAAATAGCTGTTGCTATCATTCATATGCATGGAGTTTAGACTTCTCAGTCCAAAATTTAAAAGAGGTCAATAGAAGATGGAGGATTTGAGGCGCAATAAAGTGAAGACATATAAACCTCTACATTTTTCTGTGAGGCATGGCACTGCTGGGCAATTCTGCACTTCAAAGATACATATGTTTCCATATGTATCTGTGTCCGTATGCGCCTGCCAGGGTTTGATAAGGATGAAGGCATAAAATCATGCTGTCAGTAAAAATATTGGTGCCGCTTGTTTTTCTCTCCCTGCATCACCTGGTGAATTGATATGCATCATTTCACTTAGACACGTGAAGAATGATTACAATGTTTAGGCTAAGACAGTGTGCTCTTTTCAGCTCAGATGGCCGTGAAGTGCATGCAAGCATTTTGCTAACATCCCACCCTCCATTTATCAGTCCCTCAACATCTGTCTGAGATTGAACTATTCACGGCCCAGTGTAACTCACGGGAATGCAAATTTAGCTTCAGGATAGTGGTGCTTTCATGTTTTTTATCCAGGGCTTAGGCACCTACCTGAAATCTACATGAAACAAACAGCAGTCTCATCACGTTCTTCCAGGCGACATGCCTGTTCTGAAGACGACACAGCAAGTTTCTAGGTCTCATTCTCCCCGTGGAGTCTGTTTATAAATACCCAGCTACCATGAAGTCACAGATCCCATGTTCCTCAACAACCCTGACCCATTTCTAGCATGGTAGTGGTGTGCTAAATTTCCTAATTTGGACATGTAGTTCACACTTCAGTGAGTGACTGAATGACCACCCACAAAGTGGCAAGCTATTTGAATAATTTTGAAGACATCTTGCATCATAACGTTTTACGTATCAAATTCAAACTCATCCTTGCATGTTAGTTGCAAGAATGGTTTGTGGACTTCATTGGCTCACCATATAATTCTGTCATTAAAGAATATCAGAGTGATGGGAACGTGATCTATGATCCTATAACTTCCAAGAAGGAGTTAATGTTGAACGATGGCTCTAGCATACAAAGCTTTTATGGACAGTATATTCCCTCTGTGTGGCTGATTAGTAAAGACATTTTAAATGTCTTAGTGCCCTTCACATCTATTTGGTATTTAACTATGCCCCGCTAATAAACTCTACAATGTTCTGATTCATCTTGCATATGACCTGGGTGAATCATTAGCTAATATTATGTGCACTCCGCCCTTCCTGCCCAGCGGCTTCATTCCCAAAGCACACTTTCCTTCACTCTTTCTCCTCTACCTCTTTGGTATTTTCTCCTGACATATCGCCCTCATTCCTGGCTTGCCAAATTACCACGAGAGGGTTGGAGGAGGCAGATCAACAGTGAAGGAATAAAATGAGAAAAGGGGGGATTCTGCTCAGTAATTTGCACCAGAAGGTTTGATCTGTGCTTGAAGTTCATTAGAAAATCAGTTTCAATTACAGTGTGGCGGGCTGCTGGGTATCAAGGCCAGTCTAATGCCTTGTTAATGAGGCACTGGGAAACACACACACACACACACACACACACACACACACGCACGCACACACACACACAGCCTAACATGCACATATCTCTCTCATTATGTACAAAACGGAGAACTTCAACCTCCCTGCCCTGTTCGCCCCTAATGACTGTTAGTGTTGTGTTTATGGCTGTGGGGATGTGAGCTGGTTTCTGTACTCCTGTTAGCCTAAACACTACCACAACAGATGATTATGTACCATATGTTGTAATGACTGAACTCCACTATAAAAATCCCCCTCAATGCCATCCATTTCTGACTCCTGCATACATTGGCTGAAAAGGCTTAATGTGTTTCCCGTTAATGAAAGCCATGCACATACTTAATGAATAGGATTAAGACATTGATTAGGCCAACACACACACACACACACACACACATACACGCCCAGACAGACAAACATCCAGATGATCGGTCTGATCCGACAGGAAACATTGATTGTCGATCTGAAGGCGCCTTTGAAATATTGTTTCTTTTCTTTCTGCAAGATAGCGCAGTCTTTTTGTCGACTAGGCGGGTTCGGTCACTTGTACGTATTGATCTGTGAGGAGCGGCAATTCGAAAAAAGTTTTTAGACACCAATGTGTTGCTTTATGAATTTCGTTACGTGCCGATACGCCGGAGGAGCACAGCTTGGAGGCACACACTTACACAACCAAGGCTGCAACTGAAACACACACGGTGCAAGACTGGTTTGGACCAGTCAGGCAGACTGGTTGATGAGAGAAGGCGCTAAAGCCACTTGGCCCACCACTCTGCTGCATGGTAAGTGCGGAGGAACCACAGCATTGTCACTGCTGTAAATCCACATACACACTGGGACAGGCAGACAAAAACAGATAGCTAGAGCACATCCACCACAGGAATCTGTGGTCTGGAATCACTGTAATCCCAAGAATGTCAATTGCATCGCTACCTCGTTTCATAATGAGACCACTCCTTTTTTGGGGGTGGGTAGGTGGGGGGGGATTTTTTGATTCACAACTTTGGAAACTCGACAGTTGAATGGTTTGTGTGTCACAAAACATTCACCATGTAACAATGCAGGAGGCCTAGGAGGCATGCAGTAAACCCTGAATTCCTTGGATTGAATCATTTAATTGTGTGGAATGTTTTACCTACTTTTAAGCAGGAAGCAGTTGACAACATCAGGAAATACAATGTCGAGGGGTTTTACTGGTTTCGTGTTCATGACAAATTTTAAATTCTGATGCCATTTCATACCATTACCAGCTTTTTTTGAGTCCACAGAACTGCACCGGCGCTCTTCCCCTATTCTGTAATAATTTTCTCTGGGAGACTGCAACATGGCAAGACGGCCAGACAGGAACACAGCTGGCTCCCACCGGGCCCTGCAAAGCCTTGTTAAGGACAGTTTTAAAAGCTGTCAACTGACCTGGAGATAAACAGCCCTCTGCCAGCAACACCAGGGAATTGGTCTGGAACCAACCGAAGTAGCAACTGGCTTGAAAACATTGACATGCATGACCACGCAAATGAAGGCTCAAAGAAAAAAGGCAATTAAGTGGAGTCACATTTTGTAAGCAAGATTAGCGCTGATTTCGGGACCTCACATGAGAACACGGGTGCCGGTGACTACCTGTTACATCGGGTACAAAAACAGATTTTACTTGATGTTTTCTCATAAACAGGGAAAGCCACCCGTCCCGCACGTTCCCCTCTCCACAGATCTTTTCCGCAGCACTTAAGAATTCAGAATGTTTATTGGTTCTGAGGATATTATGACTTTAACATGCCTGGACCTATTGCAGCTGGGGAATAGATCTCCGTTAATATAATCAGGCCAATTACCAAGGGTTGGAGGTGATGGGGGTTTTCTTAGCTCTGTTACCATAGAAAAGTCTGTTGTTTGGTTAACTGATGGTATCTCCTCTGCTAACATCACATCTCCTCTCCTCTCCTCTTTAGACGTCTGGAGCAGAATGGGATTAAGTCTGTTCCTCCTGGAGCCTTCTCTCCATACAAAAAACTGCGTAGGATGTGAGTACACCAGTACACTCACCCCTGAGCTAAATAATACAGATGAGAACAAGAGGCTGAAGGCTGGAAAAAGAAGCAGCAATTGTCAGTCTTCTCATTCCACTCGTAAGGAACATGAAGAATTTAGTTTGTCTGTGCCTAAAGAACATATTCTTGTTCTCAGACTAAGGGTGGCATGGAAAGCAAGCACTCAGATTCTACATGAACATAATAACAGCTCTCGTCTTTCAGTTCTGTCCACTGGTATTCCCCTGGCTGGTGTTGTCCAGTCTGCTGTGTATGTGTGTGTGTGTCTGTCTGTCTGTCTGTCTGCGTCTGCATCTGTGTGTGTGAGTGTGAGTGCATTGTGCCAGTGTGGGCAAACTAAACTTCAGTGAGCGATGAAGGGGGGACAGAGAGTTTGCTGGAATTAGAGCTGAGGCTTCTCTTTCTGTGGGAGTGAACAATGACAGGCTGGTAGTTGAGACGCAGTGGTTTTTCACCGGTACAGTCATCCGTCCAGTCACCCGGCCAGCAAAACTCTAAATCGCCAAACCCAACTCTGACACCACCAGGGCAGACCGACATAGCAGCAGGGAAGAATGGGAAACGGAAGGTCAGGGAGTTTCTTTGCCCGTCTTTAGAATTCCTCACAATTTAATCATCTATTTTTTCCTCTCTCAAAACCAATAATGGAGGCGTCAACACACACTCTAGCTGAAGTCAAATCATTCCCAAGTTATCTATTTTTATTGGAAATTCAGGTGTCTATCTTATTCACAAAGTATGACAGATCATATGAATTGAACCTTGTATTGTTTGTATTTAAAACCCAAAAGTAAGAAAATTGGTAATTCTTAATCAAATTCAACTCCAACTGTAGTTGTTGACTATAGGGAAGACTTTACTAAAAATCACAATGACAGGCCAAAGTGACACATTTTAAAATGAAATATTTTTAAGTAAATTAACAGACCGTATTGATATAATAGTGTAGATTTTCTCGCAAGATCTGTTGTTTCAGTGCTTACAGAGCTCTATAGGACCTGGCTATACTCTGGTCCCTAAAGTAAACATTCCAGTCACTTCCTCTAAAGGGATTTTCATTATGAGCCACATTTAATGGTAGCTAGAATGTTTTTAGATCTTCCATCTGGTCTTCTAGGTGGGCATGACCTACTGTTGCTCCTGATTCTTCATTTAGTAACAGCTATGCATTTCTGCATGCTTTCGGTGACCCTCGCTGCCTACATTGATTCAGCTGGCTGTGTGCTGTCCCAAGCTCAGCCTGTCCAGTGTCCGGGGTTGAGACCACACAGATGCACTATAAATATTGTCACCATTGTGGCCCCTGTCTTTGCAAATATTCCTTTTTCTCCATATAGTCTATAAGGGTCATTTATGTATATTGTGAAAAGAATGTAGTAAAACAATTTGTAAGTGTTAAACAAGTTTTTGTCCCTGTGGTTACATCCTATTTTTTGTTTATTTATGACTTTGGAGGTATCTGTACAATGCCTCCCCCGACCTTATGTTTCTTCACTCTAGTAAATGCCTATCACAAACAATTTCTTTCACCTTGTCCTGGTTTAGATGACCTACAAATGAACTGTTCAGGACTGAGTAGCAGCCCTCACTAGCACATACCCACATACATACATACACACACAGACACAAGCATCAGACTGCGAACACACAATGGCAGTTGCTGGCTGCTCTGCTAGGTTTTTATTTTCAAAAAAATCTCAGTTCTTTGCAAGAAGACAAATCGGCATTTATTTAACTGTATACCCCCAAATGAGAAAATGAGAAATGAGAAACCACATGATGACTTTCCCTTAAAGGTATCCAGTTGACTGGTTTTGAGTCGATTAATTCTCTCTCTCTCTCTCACTCTATCTTCGTCTGACTTTTCTTCTTTCTGTCGCTCTGTTCCTCTTTTACTTTTGAACTGTCTGTGTGTGTCACACAGACACACACGCACATACACACACACACACACACACATAAACATGTAGACACACAGGCTTAGTGGTTATCCTGTGGGGAGAGGCCTGTGGCTCCTATTAACAACTGCAATGTTAGGAAGGACTCTGCTCTATTTTGCTTTGGATTTCAGCCATGCAACCCTCTTTCAATCACACATGCATGGGTACACACACACGCACATGCATGCGTGCAGGCACACAGACACACACACACGCACACTGAATGATAAAAACGTGGGATTGGCCGGTGGATCATATATACAAGTAAATATTTGTAATGGCAGTAGAACACTATCATCTCTATTCATTTGAATCCCTTGAAGGGATGGCTCGTCAAACATGGGCAAAAGCAAGAACTCATTTTCAGGAAACTCATGCTACATTTACCACATCCTTGCTATCCAGCAACAGGTCTGGGACTTCCATCTCTGTTTCCTTTTTGGGTGATTCCCAAGGTGATAGGGGGGGTATAACCTTCATAATCTCTCACTCTCATTGGTTGTTTCTCTGGCGTTCTTTCCGACAGAGACCTCAGCAACAACCAGATCTCAGAGATAGCTCCCGACGCCTTCCAAGGTCTGCGCTCCCTCAACTCCCTGTAAGTGGTCTATAGAGCATGTTTGTGTATGTACGCAAGCATAAATTTGATCTCTCTTGTCATTTACTGTGTCTGAATTATGCCTATGTTGTGATTTCCTAGTGTACTGTATGGAAATAAGATCACTGACCTGCCCAAGGGGGTGTTTGATGGCCTCTATGCCCTGCAACTGCTGTAAGACTGCACATTCTGCCAATACATTGCAAACACATACTGAACTGTTGGACTCCTACTCAGTAAAGGAGTCATAACCTTCAAATAAACTTTGTACCTGTTAATGGTTGCAGCAGAATGCATAATGAATGAATGCATAAAGAAAGTCTGACAAGCTGCCTCCCTCTCTCTCGTCCTATGCTTTTATTCCTCTTTCTCCTGTCTGTTCATCCCCTTCCCTATTTTCATCTCTCAGGTTGCTGAATGCCAATAAGATCCACTGTGTTCGTGCAAACGCCTTCCAAGACCTGCAGAATCTATCGCTGCTATCGCTCTATGACAACAAGATTCAAACTCTTGCCAAGGGCACCTTCACTTCCCTGCGAGCTATACAGACCCTGTGAGTGACGTGCTCTCACTCAAACATACGCAAACACACATTCGCATACATACGTAACATAAAATACATATAATGATGAGGGTGAACGACGCAGAATGAATCTGTTACTCTCACAAATATGGACGTAACACATTTCAAGCAAGATGAAGATCAAAACCAGCACCGCCGTTGAAATTTCCCCCATGTGGGACGATTGAAGGCACATTCTATTCTCTTCTGCTGTTAGTATAATACCAGTGAAATACCACACATGATGAATTCATCTCCTTTTGTTCTTCTCTGGAATTCTCTCAGTGTCATCAATACAGACCCCACACTGTGGCTTCTGCCACTTCTGAAACATATTGTGTGTTAGAAAATTAATCCATATCCGTTCCCCACCCACTGCGTCTATTGCAGTACTTATGTGGGTTAGATGCGTATCCATATAACTTTACAGAAGGCAATATAAGTGGAGACTTCAGCCTCTCAATTGACCACAAAATGGAAATTTACAAAGTTAAGAATGTTACTTCTACAATAGACTAGTGTTCAGATGGATACAGATAGTTTACCTGTTATATACTTTGCTTTAAAACACTGGAGTCGCTAATTGATTTGAATCACCAGTTTGCGGTTCAGTATAATTTGTTTGGATAGAACAAAAGGAACAGTTTGTCACTTGGCAAATTAAAAAAAAAACGTAAGAAGTTTTAAGGCATTTTAGTGGGAAATCTATGCTTAATGACAAAGACAGTTGGGTTTTCCTCTTAATACTACGCTTTCAGCCGGGCTAAATATTTTGTAGACACATTTGAAATGTGGATTAGAAGCTCCAGCCATCCAGATGTGATTTGATATGCTCTACACTTAAGTTCATAGCGCTGATGAACACTACCAAGTGTATTTTTTGTTCTCACAGTTCTACTGAGTCTGTAATAAATCTTTGGCCCTGATGTCCAGATGTAACTGTTCTTCTCTCTTGGTACTTTTCCCTTCGGTATTAATGTCCTTCTTTTCTCCTACTTTGTTTTCTTCCTCTTGTCTTTGTTCTCCAGTCACCTGGCACAGAACCCATTTATTTGTGATTGTAATCTGAAGTGGCTTGCCGAATACCTGCGCTCCAACCCAATTGAGACTAGCGGTGCCCGTTGTGCCAGCCCACGACGGCTGGCAAACAAACGCATCGGGCAGATCAAGAGCAAGAAATTCCGCTGCTCGGGTAGGCCGGTGGCTCAGATATCTCTCAAGATGTTTTTCTGCAATGTCTCTCTGGGGTTCTCTTTTTGCTTTTATCCAGTGTCTTTTTCTGTTCCTCTCTGCTGGGAGTGCCTTTTATCCGTGCAATTCTCTCTCTACCTCGCTCGATGAATGATCACTCCTGGAAAGAGCTTTTGTTCAGCCCATTTGCTCCTCAATCAATATCTTCCCCAACAAACTTGGGGCCAAAGAGAGTGTGGGATTGTTACGGTTTCCCTACTATATTATTACCACATTGTGAATCTAGTTTCACACTCAGACCGCAGTGAGCTGAGATCATCAGGCAAGCCTGGCATTAGTTTATGAACATGTCCACTACCCTTCATCCGTCTACCATCGCCCACTTACCTAGTTCAGTCCGCCTGGTTCAGGTTTCCATCAAACCGTTTCATGCCCAACTTCCATCAGTCAGACCTTACCGTGCCCTACCAACCTGTGTTTATGCACCATGCAGCACTGTCTGGCACTCCCCACTTTTGAGGTTTCACACTTCTTTATAGCTGCACTTGTTTGGCTAGTCCTTCTGAAGACGGTGGTCCATGTGGTTTCCTCTTTCTCTTCTCTCCCTGTTTCTTCTCTTTCATCTTTTTTTTTTTAGTTCCTGACTGTCACTCCCCCCCATGTCATTCTTCCTTAGCAACAGCCAAATATTTATCACATTTTAACATTGCTATCACACAGCCATCGCACAGAGACAGTCACAGGCTTCTCTGTTTACCTGTCAAATACCTTATGTCATATTACGTCATATATAAAATATATATATATGACTGTTCTGAAGCATAGCAAGCCAAAGCTATGCGGACCCAACCGGTCTCACTGACATTCGACCCTCTTTCTTTTCTCCATCACAGCCAAAGAGCAGTACTTCATCCCAGGTGAGTGAAGTTCACCTATCATCATCTTCCTCCTTGTGTTAATAATATTCTGAATCAACATAATTTTTTCCATAAAAAAACTATACCTCACAGGCTGGGGAATAGTTTGAGTGTACTAACTTGGATCTCGGTTGGTTGCATAGTTTTGCCATTATTTGAGACATTTTTAGAAAGTCAATTGTCTGGAGCTGGAAATATGGCATAATTTTGCAAGTCATGCAAAACAAGAAAATTATGCAATCAGGCGATCACACACGTTTGCAGAAGGAAAAAAACACAATACACAGCTAAAAATATTATCCAAACATTTTCTTTATTAGCATCCAAAACGGTCAAGTCCCGGTTTAGTTCTTTTTTTAAACCATGAGAAATCATTTCTGAGGCCTTGCTGCATTCCACTTGCTTTTACCTGCACATCTTGAAACAATGGCCAGGGCTATGAGAGAACCAAGTCGTAACTTGAATCTTCCTTTATGATGACAGTAGGCTGGAGCTCAGAGGAAATTATCCAAAGTGGAAAAAGTCTGGGAATTTTGTTGGAAAATTAATATCAATGTGATGGCACCTCCTGTATTTATACATTTGAGAGCTGCCAACTGGGCCCACAAGGGACCATACATATGTGTGAATTTTAATGTGATAAATATGTGAACGTGTCTATGTCTCCACAGCTCTGTTTTTGTAACATTCTCAGCAGATTGAGTCAAAAGGAAGTTGCTCTTTGCTTTGGCATGAGCACAAACAGTCACTCACCAAGAGGGGCAGAAAAGGGAGGGAGAAAAAGGACAGGGGGGAGAAAAGTGTGTCTTTTCTATCAGTAAAAGCTAAAGAAAATAAAGCCCACCAGAGGACCCAGATTCCTATCAGTGGATGTTTCCGGAACTCTTAACAAGACCACTTCCAAGAAAATAACTAGGAGGAGCAGTGATGTGTGTCACATTGGGTGCGCGTGTGTGCGTCCGCGTGTGTGTTTGTGTGCACGCGCGGAAAATTAGTGTGTCTTTGTTTGCTAAGCTGAGATAAAGCTCCACACCAGCACAGAACAAATGGGAGTACAATGTAAGCAGAAGGAAGATCAAAGCTAAATGTGAGTAATGAGGATTTCACTCTCCCCTGAATGATAACAATAAAATCCTCTACAAAACACACGGATGCAAAATGCACATAATGAAGAGCTAAGCTGCAGGGAACTTGGAGAACTCCTGTAACTTCAGCAATGAGTCATTTTGTGCCTTTGTGTGTTTCTTCCACTTTTGGTTAAACCTACATGCAGTAAAAGTGTCGCCAGCGCACGCTTGTAATGATGATGATGATCACGAATCTCCCAAGGCTCTGCCACATCCACTGGATCAAAGCTTGGTGCTCCACTTTCATTGCTTCCTCTCTAGCAGGAAATGCCTTTTCCTGTTCTCTGGCCAAGTGAGGGAAAGTTTTATTGAGTCTATCTGCACCCTCTGCCCAGCCACTCTGAGAAAAGGCACGACTTCAGAGCAACCCTTTGCACCAGCAGCATGAGGAAAGTTACTTCTGTGACCTTGATTCACTCTTTAAATGTCCGACCAATTTCTAATAAAGTCAACAGTGAAGGTTTGTGGTGAGGTTTGGTTTTGAATGGCGGTCTTTTTCTTTGGACTGATTCTTGAAAATACATTGTAAGATTTTCTTCAGGTTGGTTGAGGTTTTCCTTGTCATGACTGTGGTCTCGGTGGCCCACGGTGTCCCGCTGACGTAATCTCAGAAGCTCAGAAAGGCAGAGATGTGCACCAGCATGAGCATGCAAAAGGGGAAAAGGACATAAGATGTTATCCTAACAGAAAACACCGGGCTGTTCCCTAAATGGAACATATGCACACACATAGGCTGCACACGCACACAAATACACAGAGGCACTAAGACACAATACGCGCCCTCACAGACAAACACACACTGTTCTAAGTGGCTCCCAGTACTGTTCCATTATTGAACAGCCATGATGTATTTGGCAGCACGCTTTTTGGCACGTAACATCTATTCATAGACAGAGGAGGTGCAGGAAAATGTCCCACGCTCCCTACGCTGCCTCATTCTTGCTTTTCTGTTATCGGGACGGATGTCTCTCTGCGACTCCAACGCTCACCTTTCATTCTTTCCTCATCTGTCTTCTCCCGCCTTTGTTTTCTCCCCCCCCCCCGGATGTACTTGTGTTCCTTGGGCATTTTTTTTCTCTTTTTTCTCCACCTTTTCCATGACCCTACCTGTCTGCCCATCCCTTCCTTCCACTTTTTTACCAGCCATCTCTACACCATTATGCCTTTCTTGGGTTCTGTGCTTCACTGAAGCTGACTGCCCAAATCCTCTTTGGCACCGTTATCTCAATCTCCCATTCTAATGTTCCTTTCACCCCACTGCTCCCACTCTATCACCTCTAAAATAACCCACCAATGCCCCGCCCACTCATGTTCCTGCAATGAATGGAGCGCGGCAGAAAGTTCTGCAGGCTTTTAAGGTCAAAGAGTAGTTCGGAAAGCTTCCTCTTGGGTCACAACAGGACAAACTTCATGCTTCAGAGCATATGAATGCGTGACTGTGAGCATCATGGGGAAGTGAAATGCATGTGTTGATGTCGAGAACCGGTCGATGTCTTTATTTTACTTCGGAGTACATGAGTGCGTTTCTTCTTGTGTTCAGGCACAGAGGAATCCCGGCTGAACAATGCCTGTAATAGTGACCCGGTGTGTCCCCCGAAGTGCCGCTGTGAGTCCAATGTGGTGGACTGCTCCAATCTGAAGCTCACCAAGATACCTGAGCACATCCCAGCATCCACTACTGAGCTGTAAGGAATAGGAAAATAACTACCGGATATTTGTAACATACACAGAAAAAGATTGTGAGAAACAAGGCTTTGCTTGTGTTTACAAAACCTATATCATATTGTTGTCTGCAGTCGTCTCAACAACAATGAGATCACAACTTTGGAAGCAAGTGGAGTTTTTAAGAACCTTTCTCAGCTTAAAAAGATGTAGGTAAAACTTGAAATTGGCAAAAAAAAAAACAATTTAGTGGTTGCCTCAATAATGAATATAGTGTCAAATTATCTAGTATGCTTTGTTTTCTCCAGTAATCTCAGCAACAACAAGATCACAGAGATTGAGGACGGAGCATTTGAAGGTGCATCGTCTGTCAATGAGCTTCATCTCACAGCCAATCAGATCGATTCTGTCCGAAGTGAGATGTTCCATGGCCTTGATGGATTACGAATGCTGTAAGTGACATTTACACACCCACCCCCCCCCCCACCCCCCGCCCCCCAACAAAAATTATATTGTGAATTTTAGGGTGAAATGTTAATTTTTTTTCTTCTTCTCAGGATGCTGAGGAACAACAAGATCAGTTGCATCCACAATGACAGCTTTACAGGGCTACACAACGTCCGCCTGCTGTCTCTCTATGACAACCAGCTGACCACCATTACTCCTGGCGCCTTCGACACTTTGCAAACGCTCTCCACATTGTAAGACCCAAATATTGACTCAACCCCTCAGCTCTTATTTCAAAGTTCAGTTCGCTAAATATGTCACTCCTCACCTTTCTACAGAAATCTCTTGGCCAATTCCTTTAACTGCGACTGCCGGCTGTCCTGGCTCGGTGATTGGCTGAGAAGTAGAAAGATTGTCACTGGCAACCCACGCTGCCAGCGCCCTGCCTTTCTGAAGGAGATCCCACTGCAGGATGTAGCACTGCCTGATTTCCGTTGTGAAGAAGGTATGTGGTCAGGGTTCCTGTGTATCCTAAAAAATTCAATGACCAATTATTGTCAACCAGGGAAATTGATGAGCTACCTATGCAACTTCCTATGAGTGTTCCCGAAACAAGGATTCAACAAGTCATCATGGTCACATCATATTAGTATCTAAGATATCTACATTTTGAGTCTGAAAAATGTATGACAAGTAAATTAATCTGAGTTCACTGCTGCTTTGAAAGGTAAAAAAAAAAAACAGAGATGTCATTTTTCCCAAATATTTTAAAAACCTGTAAATTAACACAAAATTACTTGATAATTGGGGGGGGGAAGTCCCCACAGTTAAATAAGCAGCAACTTTTAAAATGGCAAGTAATAACTTGAGAAAATAAAAGAGGGATCATATTCATGGAAGGATGGGAAAAGAGGTCATAGGTGTGTGCCTGTGAAAACAACTAAATTGTAGCTGCATTTGTCTTGGTGGAGTCCTGGAAAATGATCTCATGAAGATAGTGGGAACCCTGATGTAAGTATTGAGACATATTGCTAACTTATGTGGGTTTGAAAGGGTTTTGTTGTCAGAAGGTTCTCCCTTCTGATGTATGTCTTAATTCAGACAGTATCTTAAGATTGGCTGCAGTTTCTGCAGCTTGAATTAAGTGATGTCTCTAATTAAAACCAGATAAACATCTGCAGTGCACTCGATGAGCTTAGTGAAATTTACTGTTCTAGGCATGATAGATGACAAATTTATCACCACACTTTGTTCCTCCATACATTATAATCAGAGATGCTGAGAGTGTCTGAGATCATCTTAAATAATGATTGCTATTGTGCGGATCTTTTGTTTACTGAATGGATTGCTACTCAGCAGTTCCTAAGCTGCCAGTCGATGGCGGGCTGAGTGGAGCTATTGAGTTGCTTGCCTTATTGACCAGTCAGCCTATTTGCACCTGAATAAATGTTAGACTTGTCTTCAGACATTGGGCAGCTTCCATTCTTTGCCTCTGCTTGTCAATATCACATTACTGTAACCTCCCTATCTCTACCCTATTTAACATTTTTAAGTTCCTCTTTTCTCTTGGGCTCTGTGACTCACTATCACCTTGAAGGATTCAGCTTCGTGTGGGCAATGTGGCTCAGGTGAAGAGACGGGTCATTTTGGAACCCAATGTTCCTGGTTTGATTCCCACCTCCTAGCCAATCAAAGTATTGTTAAGCCAGACATTTCTTAACTGTTTGACCAGCCACTGTTTGGTGGATTCCTGCAGCTCATGGTTCATCTATGATTGATCAAATGAAGTGGTCAAATTCTGACAATGTTATGCTTGATGCATGACCTGAATGTGACTAAATAGAGGTCTTTTTTCTTACCTTGACATATCTGCTCATTCGACACATTTTTTTTCGTCTGCTATGATAGCTCGTACTTTGGTTGCAGTCTGCATCTTACACTCTGTCATCCCTCCGAGCTGTAATTGAGTTCCCTGTATCTCATCTCTTTCCTAGGCCAGGAGGAGTCAAGCTGTGTTCCCAGACCGCAGTGTCCCAGTGAATGCACTTGTCTCGAGACTGTGGTGCGCTGCAGTAACAAGCACCTTCACTCACTGCCCAAAGGCATCCCCAGAAACGTGACTGAACTGTGAGTTCCTTGACACTCATTATGCTAATTGGATTTATATCTTTTCGCTTGTGTTTCCAGTAAGCTTTGATGGGGGCAGTTTAGGGATGGAAAAAAAAAAAGTCAGACTCTACGAAATGCAGATAGGAGCTTTGAGATTATAAAAGGGATAAAAGTTACTGAACAGTGGAGGCAAAGAAAACAGATCTCATTATTTAGGGAAGAGAAAGGAGGAAAGGAGCCAATAGGCCCTGGAGATATTCTCTCAGACATTCTTCTTCTTTGCTCCCTGCGGCCCTCAGGGCTAACACTGATGTCACACTCTCAGTCAGAGCCAGAGATCAGTGTGTGTGTGTGTGTGTGTGTGTGTGTGTGTGTGTGTGTGTGTGTGTGTGTGTGTGTGTGTGTGTGTTTGCATATTTGTATTTGCGCCAAAAGCCTATCCACAGGAGCATAGGGGAGCAAGAGGACATTTTAATGAGCACTTTTCAATGGAAAGGGGAGGCGATGGAACTGGTCTGGAACTTTCCAATACCGCTCTGAGTGGTTCACACATACTCACACACATTCACTCAAACATGCTGTGCAAGCCTTAAGGCATGTCATTGTCCCAGCAGGTGTGACCAGGTGTGCCCCTGTTCTGGGCTTTCATCTAGTCATCTGCAGAATTTTCTCCGCCGTCATTATCCCAAATGTCCTCTGCACCATTATTACCTATCATTACCTCTGAGCCCATACCCACCAACTAACCACTCCACCCTCCAATCACACCCCAGTTGGGGTGCAGTTAAAAACAATAGCAGGAGAAAGCCCCCGCAGCTCTGCTCAGGGGGAGCAGACCCTAAATCAGCCATTTATGCAGGTGACAGTCTGTTGGTGGCACTTTGTCAGTGGGTGGAGATATCCCTGCAGACATGATGTCAACTGGTAGCTCATAAATGTATGTGTGTGTGTATGTGGGGAGGGGGGGGGTTCCCAAGATTACAAAGTAGCAACTTTACATGAGGTTAAAAGATATAATTGTTTAGGTGCAGTATTGGAATGAGCTGTAAAATACTCTCAAAATGTTAAACCTTGTTATAATGGCATTGTGCAGGCTATGATAAAAGGTAGAGGGATGATAATTCAAGTCCACCCAATGATAACCACCCTTATTTATCCAACTTTCTTTGACAATATATCCAATTATCATTCATATTACTGGAATAGGGTTTCAAAACTGTATAAAATATTATTTGCGTAATCAAAGTCATTTTTTAGCTCGTCATATTTAAGACTGCCCTTTGAGGCATTATGATGAATTAATTTCTCATAATGACTTACTGATCTGTCTGTGTTTCTTCAGGTATTTGGATGGGAACCAGTTCAGTATTGTGCCGAAGGAACTATCTTCTTTTAAATATCTACAGCTTGTGTAAGTTGCCTTCTGCCTGCTACTACGCCACCGGGAAGATAAACAAACTAAACTGTGCATCTTTAATTGCATTTCAGGGATTTGAGCAACAACAAGATCAACTCTCTTACCAACTCATCTTTTGCAAACATGAGCCAACTCACAACTTTGTAAGTCCTATTCAGGGTCAAACTGTCAGACTCAAGTAATGATATTTTATTTTAGTTTTAACAGTAAAATGTCTGCATAAATAAGTATGTTTTGTTTAAAAATATTTAAATTGCAGAATTCTGAGCTACAATTCTCTGCGTTGTATACCCAAAATGGCCTTCAGTGGACTACACTCTCTTCGGCTGCTGTGAGTTTGTTTCTCTATTTAAATTCGGGAATTTTCCTCTTGATATGCTTCTTGAAGATAAGGTTGAAATACTGTTTTTGGGGGGGGGAATCACTCTTCATAATAATAATACTGGCAAATTTATCTTCTTTCAGTGGCTGTTCAAATGTGTTAGTGACAGCATCTTGCTATTGTATCAGTTCATTTTCAGGAAAATGCACATAATGATAATTTAATTGGATCCAAGTGAGTTTTTAAGCAACTGTTCTGTAACATAATCAACTACCAGACTCAGTGAATGATTAAGTAGGGTATTTTTATAATAGAGTTGGTGCAACTGATGCTCAGAATCTTTGATTGACCCCAAAAGAATGAAACAAAGACTAAACACTTATGATAGCTTATGAACACACAATCACACACAGGCACACAGAAAAAGACACACACACACACACACATACACAAAACAAATACAGCGACAGCCAAAAATATTTGGACAGTGACACAAGTTTTGTTATTTTGGCTGTTTACAAAAACATATTCAGGATACAATTATACCATCAAAATGGGCTTTAAGTGCAGACTTTTGGCTGTAATTTAAGAGTGTTCACATCCGAACTGGAGCAAGGGTTTAGGTATTACAGCTCTTTAATACATAGTCGCCTCTTTTTTAAGGAACCAAAAGTAATTGGACAATTGACTCAGAAGGCTGCAAAAAAAAAAAAAAAAAACAAGGCTGCATGGGTTCTTCACTCAGTAACCTGTCATCAATTAAGCGGATAAAAGGTCTGGAGTTGATCCCAGGTGTGGCGTTTGGAAGCTGTTGCTGTGAACACACAACATATTGTCAAAGGAGCTCTCGATGGAGGTGAAACAGACCATCCTGAGGCTGAAAAAAAGAAATAAATCCATCAGAGAGATAGCTGAAATGTTAAGAGTGGCCAAATCATCAGTTTGGTGCGTTCTGAGAGAAAAAAAAAAAAGAGTGTACTCGTGAAATTGGGAACTCAAAAAGGCCTGGATGTCCACAAGACAACAGTGGCGGATGATCGCAGAATCCTTTCCATGGTGAAGAAAAAACCCCTTCACAACATCCACCCAAGTGAAGAACACTCTCCAGGAAGTAGGTGTATCAGCATGTAAGTCTACCATAAAAAGAGGACTTCATGAGAGTAAATACAAAGAACCCACCACAAAGTGCAAACCATAAATCAACCTCAAAAATAGAAAGGCCACAATTGACTTTGCCAAAAATCACCTGAGGAAGCCAGCCCAGTTCTGGAACAGCAGTCTTTGGACAAATGAGACTAAGATCAACCTGTGCCACAATGATGGGAAGAAGAAAGTTTGGAGAAGAATTGGAACGGCTCATGATCCAAAGCACACCACGTCTTCTGTAAAACATTGGTGGAGGCACTGTGATGGCATGGGCATGCACGGCTTCCAATGTGACAAAAGACAGAAGCAGCCGGATTCATTCTGAAGCATATAGGTATATACTTTCTGCTCAGATTCAGCCAAATGCAGCAAAGTTGATTGGACTTCACAGTACAAATGGACAATGATCCAAAACATACTGCAAACGCAACCCAGGAGTTTTTTTACAGCAAAGAAGTGGAATATTCTGCAATGACCCAAGTCAACCACCCGATCTTAACCCAGTCAAGCATGCATTTCACTTGCTCAAGACAAAACTTAGGGCAGAAAGACCCACAAACAAGCAACTGAAGACTGCTGCAGTAAAAGCCTGTTGAAGCATCACAAAGGAAGAAACCCAGCGTTTGGTGATGTCCGTGGGTTCCAGACTTTAGGCAGTCACTGTCTGCAAAGGATTCTCAACAAGTTATTGCAAAGTAACATTTGACTTAGGGTTATGTTTATTTGTCCAATTACTTTTGAGCCCCTGAAATGAGGAGCGTTTGTATAAAAATAATTCCCACATGTTTAATCCTATTTTTGTTCAACCCCTTGCATTAAACCTTTAAGTCTGCACGTCAATTCCAATCTAGTTGTTTAATTTCAAATCCAATATGGTGGCATGCAAAGCCCAAATTATGAAGATTTTGAATTTTCACACACCATCTATGGCCTGTTTTCTCAATAGCAATAGCATTGATACAGTATGGCTTCTATATTGTTCCAGCTTCTTCATGCCCACCGCCCACCCCCCACCTCTGAACAGGGCACTGTACAAAATCACTCTGACACTGATTACCAGAGAACCTTCACCCTGCTAACCATAATAGCTTTGACTGTGACTCCAGGGCTTTTATGAACTTATGAATTCTTTGAATCTTCACTTTGACTGACCATTGGCTCACCATGGATGAAAAGGTCTGCGAAAGAATTGAGATGTGGAACATAAACATGTCCGACAGATCCGATGAAAACAAACCGGTCGTTTGACCTGCTGCCAAAACAGCCGCCAGATGTCTAAGGTTTTAACTGGAATGAACGGATATAAACGGAGACCAGGTCCAGCAGAGATTAAGTATGCATCTAAATGCAAGCGTACGTCAGTGCCTGTATGCGTAGTTTACATGTTTGTCATCTACCGGCTTGTTGCCCATCAATGTGTGTGGGAGTCGACTTATCGGCCTCCCATGTGTGCTCATGGCAGGCACACTTTTTACTACTGACAACAAAGACCCTTTTAACACGGTGATTCAACTAAGCCCCCACCATCATTAGAAGACACAAAGTGTAAGAGCCCTTTTTGCGTGGAATGAGTGACGCTCGGTCATTAGCTGATGCCGCCACGCCAGCCCGGGCATGTTGCTTTGATCCCTAATGAAGCTGCATCCGTTATTTCTGCTCTTACTCACGCCACCTTCATGTCCAAAATATCCGCTGTTCTAACGTTAGATGCCATGTGAGGCCCTACCTAAGAATGCCCCCCCCCCCCCCCCCCCCTCCCAGCCACACACAGTACACAGGCTTAAAACTGCAAACAGACTCAGACTAACATGCATAGAGAATGTCTGGACTAACTTACCGTCCAAGTCAAAACGAAACAGAAAACTTTGATGTCTTTGCTCCTTAACGGATCAATCAAAAGACTCCCATTAAATGTCAGTTGGTGCAATGTCTTTTATCTCACCAGGTACGGCTGTGGGGGTGCAAAAAAAAAAAAAGCTAAAGCGACAATGAGCTCTATCTAATAGCTTAAAATTTAACACTGCATGCAGGGTTCAAAGTTCAAGGTTGGAAGCTTCATAGAAACAGCAGTGAGGTGCCAAAGCCTTCAAAGAGCAGCATTCACTTGTGCATGTTGGTGCGCACTAAGGTGCCAAAGTCTTTACAAAGCCGCACCTTTAGTTTACAGTGCAGTAAAGAGGAGAAGAATCATTAACACTCACCGCTTCAAACAGGCCGAGGGTCTAAGCCTGCATGTATACGGTGTGGTTTGGTGAAAGCGTGTTCATATATGTGCATGTGTGCGTATGATGTTTGTGGTTGGAGCTGTGGATTAATAAGCTGCTAATTGGCCTGCTGGGAATTAGGTGTGAGGTGAGAGAGCTGAGACAGGGCCAGGGTGTGGCCCACCAGGGTTGGGTGGGAAGCCGTGCAAAAAGAAATTGATATGATCGAGCGTGATTGAGTACGTAAAGATGGATTACATGAAATCCAAACATACGTATCCCCAAACTGTTGTTGGACACCACTTTAAGTGATTCCATCGTAACAAGTGATTTAAAACGAGGGCAACAACATGCAGCCCAGATGACTCAACAAATCATGAAACATTATTAAGTGGTTGCAGGTGAACAAGTCCATGTGAGAAATTCAGCTGGGCAGATGTCTTTTCAAGTGCAATGCAGAACTTTCTTTGCGGTTGTAAACCACAATTTTTCCTGTCATACATCAAATCAACTTTTTTGGTATTCAGAAATGTATGCCAGCCCCAGAGATAAGTTGACATAGGTTAGAATGAGTGATGTAATGATATACAGCTGTAGAAAAAAGAAGAAAAGAAAAGAGACAGAGAGAATGCTATTAGTAGGGTGGATCAGGTTTCTTCCTGGAGACTCCCTGGCTCCCTTGTCCCATGAGAGCCCTGCCTGGCTGGCTGGCTGGCATACTGCTGCTGGCTTCATGCCCTCTGTTCCCCTGACTACACCAACACAACTACTCACTCTACACTAATAAGCATTTGTGCACAGGCCAATTAACTTGTCTCAGATGGTTACACTGTATATTTCCTCTTGCTCTGGAGCAAGGCTGTGTCTTCACACTCACCGGATTCACTAATGTTTCCCTCCCCAAACTTAGCGGTAGGTCGTAGACCATCACTGATAAGAAGTCGATTTTCAAATTCGTTTTAAAACCTCAGTTTTGCTCACCTAGACACAAAAAGCACATACGTCATGTGTTGGTACTGTGGGGGCTTGTAACATTACCAACTAGTCAGCTGTGGTGCAGAGGTGGTAATGACCTGGAGGATTCCAACAGCCATCCATCATATGGCCATTAAGCCACGTTGGCTTGTCATCCTATTTTCTATTTAGAGAACACATATACAAACTCAAGCAATTATGCACATGAATTGATCCAGGCACATGTGGACCCCCACCCCACCCCCCAAAAATATATATATCTTTTCATCTCGTCGCATAATTCATGTTTTTGACTGTCCTGCATGTGCTTCAACCCTGTTATCCTCGCTCTCCAAATGCTTGCTGGCCCTGCCAGCCAGATGTACATGGAAACTTGATACCTGCCTAGTCCAGCCTTAGCGTGCAGTAAATATTCAACAGCTGTATAATCCTCAAGAAGACATACAAACCACCTAGCACCAATTCAGACCACTGGGTAAAAATGTTCCCCAATACCTTCTTTCTTTTTCTGGTCTAGTTATCCAAAACAATAATGTATGTGTGTAGTCATTTCATTTTTTTCTCATTTCCTCCTTCCTCTTAAGGTCTCTCCATGGAAATGAAATCTCGGAGCTACCTGATGGTATCTTCAATGATGTGGCATCACTCTCCCACTTGTAAGTTAAGACATACAATTGTATGCTTATGTGATTCCAGACACTTTTACTACATGGTTTGTTTTAAAAAAAACAAAGGTTCACACATAGTCGTTTTTCGCCTGCAGTGCGGCTCACAGTGGTTAGTCTGTAGTCCTCTTCAGTGGGTCTGTAGTCCTCTTCGGTGGGCTCTCCTTGAGCCAAGCCCTCCCTTAATTAGCCATCCAGTGGTTAAAGCTACACACAGACTCCTCTACTGTGTGATCTTTCAGTGACATCTCCAAAACACACACATTCAGGATTCTCCATGGTCTACAGATTTTGGTTTGTTTATTTATGTGTGTCCATAGGGTGTGTGGCGTGTAGCTGTGCTACTGTTGTTCTGTGCACAAAACTACACTCTAGCATGTTGGTAGCGTGCCCTTTGGCATCCAGGCAAGATGGTCACATCATCTCTCAACCACCAGTGATCAATTGACATATCAGTGTTAGTCAGGTGAAAGCAAAGGTGAAAGAAGAGAGGGCAAGAATAGTGAGCTAGACGGATGATTTTACGGGGAGGGGGGGGGGGTTGAACGGTCACTGCTGCTGAAAAATACAAAATGAGAAATGGCGGGGGGCTCATTGATTCATGGATAAGCCAAGTGACTTTCATGTTTGCAGATGTCAGGTGTCAGCTATTGGTCTGGCCTGAAAGATGAGCCTGTGTTCCAGTGTAATGGAACAGCATCGATTCAGGAATGTTTGTGCATCTAGCGGGAGGGCAGACCAGCATTGATTCATGACCACCATGACACAAGTGGTTAAGGAGTACCTTGTGCATGCACATTTGCCTAAAATTTAGAGGTTGTCCTGTCGGTGAAGTGCAGTGGAACGTGGAATCGAGAATTACTGGCTGAAATTATATTCCGTGAGATCCATTACTCTTGCGACCGCTGATTAAGTTTGCGCTGTTTTGGATGAAGAAATAGAGACACCTTCTGGCGAGCCACTATACTACATGACTATGTATCTATAATTTATCCTTAATGCACTGGAAATGATGCCAATGGAGAAAAAATATGCTGTATATAGGATTATTTTCAAAACATAACCAGAATAAATAACAAAGTGCCTCAGGATATGCAATATTCCATTCCAATATTCCAAAGACTTTATGTATTACGCATGCATAGCCTGTGAGGAGTAGAAGTTAGATGAGCATTCATCCCCCAGATTTGGTATCTGTGTCCTTTCATTCAGCAATAATTGACAGGCATAAATACAAAGGGTATCCTTTCTTATATTAAATTTGGCCTAAAATTACAGGAATACTAATTCAACTCAGTCATTTCAAAGTTCCATTTTCAGAGAGATATTGCCATATGTTTGACTTTAGAAGCACCAATCGAAATCCATTTCTTATCAAATTATACAAATGCTTGTTTATCCAGTCAACTTGGTCTATCTTTGAAGCCTTTGCTTTGCTCCGTTCACTCCTTTTTTTGTAGTTTCTGAAGCTAATGAAAGTTTACAAGAGGCGTAACCTAATTGGCTACATTGGACATTTCTGCCAGAAAAATATGATATATTTTAAATCTTCATTTGTTGAGCTTTTATAGTTTGTGATTATTACAGATGAACTGGTCATAGATGTTTCTGGTTTTTTTTTGTTTGTTTTTTTTGTCTGCTACTTCTTTCTCTTGAAAAGTGACAACAGTTCATTTTAGTTATTTGGCATATTCTGTTTTCCTGGGAACCAACAGGCCTGTTTATTCCACACATAAACTTTTTAATAGGAATAAGAAGTTGGAGACTGAATTTTCATCAGTTATGTTTTGCTGAATTGACGCATCGATAGTTGAACTCAGCTGCACCCCTTGATTATTTTACCCTTATCCTTCCTATCATAAATTGCTTTTTTTCCATTTTCCATCAGAGCAATTGGCGCAAACCCACTGTACTGTGACTGCCACCTGCGCTGGCTATCGGACTGGGTGAAAACTGGTTACAAGGAACCTGGTATTGCTCGCTGTGCTGGTCCTGGGGGCATGGAAGGCAAACTGTTGCTCACCACACCTGCAAAAAAATTTGAATGCACTGGTTAGTATCTAGGGTTACTGTAAAAGAATTGAGAAGCACTATTATCTATGTAAGGTTGATCTTTATCATTTTAATAATTCACTTAGGTGAGGTGGATACTCTGGTGCTGGCCAAGTGCAACCCCTGTCTCTCCAGCCCCTGCCTGAATCAGGGCACATGTCAGAGGGACCTGGTGGAGATCTATAGGTGTAGCTGTCCTACAGGATTCAAGGTTAGCTATATGTAAAGATTCCATGTATCTGCAGAGATTCAGTTTAGAGAAGTCTCAATGCTCTTCCAAGCCTCCTGATACGCTTCTTTATGTCTCAGGGCAAAAACTGTGAGACGGCTTTGAATGCCTGTGTGAGCAACCCTTGTGCCAATGGAGGAACATGCCAAGTGATTGAGGGGGAGGAAGCAGATTACAAGTAGGGAAGAAACAAAGAAACACACACACACACACACACAGATCATCACAACAATCTCAGAGCAAGGACTTGATACCATTATGAGTGCATTGGTTTTTGCAGGTGCACATGTCCTCTGGGATTTGAGGGTCCAACTTGCCTCACAAACATTGACGACTGTGAAGACAATGACTGTGAAAATGGGGCAACCTGCATCGACGGGCTGAACAACTACACATGCTTTTGCCCCCCCTACTACACAGGTAGAATCATGCACATCATCTTGGGGTCCAATCACTTCAATAATCTCATCAATTGAACTCTTCCATAACTGACCCCTTTTGTTTCTTCATAGGGGAGATGTGTGAGGAAATGGAAGATGTTTGTGCCCCAGGAAGAAGCCCGTGCCAACAACAGTCTACCTGCCTCATCACTTCCGCTGGGCCCAAGTCAGTGCTTTCTGTCTCATTTACAATAATAAAAAAAACAGGCTTTCAAACAGACAAAGTGACTTCTTTGTTACAATAGCCATGAAGTTGTGATTTGTTTTGCAGGTGCGTTTGCTCTCCTGGTTATGTGGGCGACGACTGCAGTGTAGACTACAACGACTGTGAGGAACACCGCTGTCAGAACGGAGCTCAGTGTCTCGATGAGCTGAATGGATACTCCTGTGTCTGTTCTGATGGGTACAGGTGAGAAATCACATGAATGCATCATTCCCATTGATCTCCTTCAGTCTTCTGACCATATCTTTCTGGTCATTCACTCTGAAGTGGTCAGTTGTGTGAAGTCCCCCCGTCGCCACTGTCCCTGTGTGAGCTGGCAGACTGTCAGAACAATGCCCCCTGTGTGGAACGAGGCGGTCATGCCCTCTGTCAGTGCCCTCCTGAGTTTGGGGGGCCTCGCTGTGAGAAACTTGTCAGTGTCAACTTTATAGACAGGGACTCTTACTTACTGCTCTCCGACCTCAAGAACTGGCCACAGGCTAACATCACCTTACAGGTACAGTCCTGTTGAATTATTTCTACATGCATGTTTTTTGACACACCACTGATTGTAATTTAAATCTGTATCTTTGTAGGTATCGACAGCTGAGGATAATGGCATTTTGCTATACAATGGAGACAATGATCATATTGCAGTGGAGCTCTTCCAAGGTCATGTTAAAGTCAGCTATGACCCTGGCAGCCAGCCAGGACATGCCATCTACAGGTAAAGTGAAAACTGAGGGTTATTGTTTACATGAAGGCAGCATTCATATTTCTTGGATAGTATGTAAAGTCCTGTATTTTTGTGTCCTTCCCACAGTACTGAAACTATCAATGATGGCCAGTTCCACACAGTGGAGCTGGTGACCTTTGACCAGATGGTGAACCTGTCCATTGATGGGGGTCTCCCTACCACAATGGACAGCTTTGGGGCGGTGCGGCCCCTCAACGGGGAGGCTCCACTATATGTGGGGGGTAGGGGCCCTCTCCAGAACACACCTCCCTCCTCTGCAGGCACTCTTAACTACTACACTACTGTCAATCACCTCCCCTCCCCCTCGCTTTGTCACCACCGCAACCAACCCTTCTCCTAAACCATACAATCCTGCAACCCAAACCTTCTCCGCCACCCACACCATACCCACCTTCAGTCATGGCTATGCTTGCTGGGGTCTTTTAATAATCTCCAAAATCTAAATCTGCTCAAATTATGAGCGCATTCGCCCCCCTCTGCCCCCACAGACATACTCACACTACACAAACACACGCACATACACACGCACACATATATATGCATAAACCTATAACCAACCAGTAGCTCCATTCTCTATGGATAAAAACACTCTCAACTCAAAAATGACCTCATTTAAACATGAGACACACTGAACCTTTTGTCCATCTCATAATCCTGCACATTTATATTTGACAAGCTTTCAGTGTGTAAAGGATGCCCTCTTGTGATATATGCAAGAACTACCAGACTTTCCAGCAAGTCTTGTTTCATTTACAACAAATGCAACTGTTTTAGTTTGTGTAAACTTTTTAAATTCTATTCAGTTTTTTCCCGTGAAAAATCGCAATATATTTGTCATTTATTAACCCCAATTCAGGCATTGACAATGAATGTGTTGCAGTTTTTTTTTCAGTGCTGTGCTGTGTTGTGCACTACTTTTTTTCATTCAAAAAGTCATTCCATATCTGCTTGCCATTTGTTCCCCCTTTTCAAGTATGTTGTGTCTTCTGCAAAATCAAGTCTTCAGAAATCAAATTTCAATCCAGTAGATATTAAGAATCTTTAGACACACATGTTTGAAAGTGCTTTCCTCCATTACACTCATACCAGCCCTGTGTTAGCTGTCTATCTGTGGACTCACTTGCCAATCTTCACATATATAAACACCATATCCTGTGCCCCTCTAGGAATGCCAATAGGAGTACATTCTGGCTCCTTCCGACTGTGGCAAATCCAGAATGGTTCCAGTTTCCATGGGTGCATCCAGAACCTGTACATCAACAATGAGCTCCAGGACTTCACCAAGACCCAAATGAAGCCTGGTGTAGTACCGGGCTGTGAGCCCTGCAAGAAGATATATTGCATACATGGCATCTGCCAGCCCGATGGGATACAGGGGCCGGTGTGTCACTGTCAACAGGGGTGGGCTGGGCCGCACTGCGACCAGCCCGCTACCAACCCTTGCCAGGGCAGCAAGTACGTAACAAAACTACAATCAATCTAATAATCTCTAAAGGATCCTTTCCCTTTTGGTTATCGGAATTGTCTTTTTATATGCCCACAGTCCGATGACAGACATAAACAACTTGCCTTTTAACTGCTGAAAAACTCCACTAATCAACAATACCTCTACCTATCTCAGACATACAATAAAATCGTGTTGTCCCTTTCCAGATGTGTCCATGGAAAATGCATTCCATTAGACACTCAGTCGTACCGCTGCGAGTGTGCAGAAGGTTACCGTGGCGCCCTCTGCAACCAACAAGGGGAGCTGTTCAACCCCTGCCGCCGACTGGCCTGCAAACACGGTCGCTGTCAAATCTCAGACACAGGAGATGCCTACTGTCACTGTGAAAGTGGCTATACTGGGGAACTGTGTGACGCAGGTTAGCTTGTTTACCTTAATACCTACATTTCTATAGCTATTAGGCTATCATAGTGGTACAGTGTTTTGCTTTAGTGCTACATCGGGGTGAGTTTAAAGATGCAGTATAGGTTTTCATGATGTGAAAAAATATACTCATATCTCTGGATTTTTTTCCTAATTCCCAGAGTCCGAGTGCCGGGGGGAGCCTGTGCGAGACTTCTACCAGGTGCAGCGGGGTTATGCCATCTGTCAAACAACACGCATGGTCTCCTGGGTGGAATGCAGTGGTGTCTGTGACAAAGGGGCCTGCTGCGCCAGCCAGAAACTGAAACGCCGGAAATATAACTTTGAATGCAGTGATGGAACCTCCTTCAGTGAGGAAGTGGAAAAGACCATTAAGTGTGGCTGCACTGGTTGCATGTAGCACCTTTAACTCAGGTTTCATGCCACTGTCAGTGGGCAGGTGATGAAAAGAAAGAAAGAAAGAAAGAAAGAAAGAAAGAAAGAAAGAAAGAAAGAAAGAAAGAAAGAAAGAAAGAAAGAAAGAAAGAAAGAGAGAAAGAAAGAAAGAAAGAAAGAAAGAAAGAAAGGAGAGAAGTGGGAGGACTGGAGGAAAGCAAGTTAGGGAGGGAAAGAGAGATTATAAAGAATATATATAAAACCTCTATCTATATATTATGGACAACAATGCTTGTAAAATAGGACATTTCCTCGCCTACTAAGGGTGTGTGACCCATAATAACACAATGAAACCAATATCATCAGCAACAATGTGGAAGTGACATCAAAACCATTGTATCTCCAACATTGTTTCAAGGGGTCCAGAGATTTTGAAGGTGCATTAAGGGTGAAGAATCCCTCCAACTCAAATTTTCCAGTGTGAAATCCCCATCCATCTGTGAGACCTCTGAAGACTACGTGCAGTCAACCATCATGACGCCATGGAGGCGATGAGGACCGAATTGTCCAGCCTAGCTGATAATGGTGCAAGTGGAGAGGAGAAAAGGCAAAGAAAGAATAAAGCGGATAAGAAGAGAGCTGGACTGTAGGACTTGGCAAAGCTATCTTGAGTTGAGCTTGGCTGGGTTACCTGGACTGGTCTGAGTTAAGAGTTGTTGGTGGTTAGGTGTAGCATCTTCTCCGCCAGGATACTGTCATCCATCCACACATGCAAATGAAGAAGTGAACAAAGACAGCAAGGGATAGAGTGGCACATAATCCCAAGAGGATATCATGGCTTCAAGGCTTGGTGGTCACAGTTGTTTGCCTTGAGGGACTGTTGCGTCCATAAAAATAGAGACTGCACTGACTAGCAGCACTGAAAACAACAGTCATACAAATCTGGAGAATGTGATCACATGTGCATGGTATACCGTACATTCAGCACATGTATTCACACAGTCTTAAGCCAATCAAATTCAGAGGGCTCCTGTAGTGCAATTACATATACTGTTAATGCAGCAAACAAATCGGATGCTGACAGTGCCCAGTGGTTAGTCCCCCAGCATGCATTGCCTCAGGGTTAGGATGATTTGCATAATTCCACCCCCCTGGAGCAGGAGGCCGTTCAGCCTTGTTCCTCTTGATGCCTGCAGTATTTAACTTGTGCAAACTGTTGCATGTGTGGAGAAACATTTTCCAACAATTATGTTGAGCTTCTTAATATAATTACTATTGTTATCATAAAACAAAAGGTCGCAGAATCATCTTCACGTTTTTGTTTTGTCATGTCAAGTTTCTCATATTGATTTGTTACTATTTTGTTGTATTTTGTTCCATGATGTAACCTAACTCCTAGTCCTACCTACCCCGAAAAACCCTCTCCCGTCAACCCTTTATAGAAATGCCTAACAGATTCTAATATATATATTTGTATTTCATTTTGGTATAGTATTTTTCTATGTTAAAGAGTAAGTCTGTTTCTGCAAGCTTTGGATCTGGTGGAATGGCATTCAGTTGGTTCCCTAGGTGTTTTTATTTGTTGACCTCAATTGTTCCAAGGTAAGTCATTACAGTAATTGGCCAAAAAGACAGAAGCAGTTTGGCCTTGTTGTATAGGAGGCAGTATTGGTTTAGAAATATGTTTAATATTGTATATGTTGTCTTCCATGTGAATATTACATCTAATTCATGAAAGTCTGTGCTCGTTTTTGTTACTTTATTTATTTTCTCTCAAAGCATTTTCTTGTAGAAAGTGAACGGCATACATGTTCCTGACTTACAGATATTTTTAAAAATGTTCAAAAAGATGAAAAAAGGTCAAATGAGTAAAAAAAAGCATACGAATTATGTAAGGTATTTGTTACATCACTTAACAGTGACTTACAGTTGTGTTTTTCTCCTCTCTGGCTCAGACATTTCTCATTTGCTGCAGGACCCAAGGGGGTCAGAGTTGGGATGTCCAACACATATTTACCATGTAATTACCATTTCATACCTAAAGGTTTCTGATTGTTAATAATGTTCGTTTTGTTGAAGTGCTATTTTTCTGTTTTTTTTTTTTATTTGAGAGATGTTTGCCACAGAAGGAAGTATGCTGAGGTGTTTGTAGTTCAACAGAGTTAAAGTAGTCAAGCTCAACTGATCATAAGCTGCTGTCAAGCCAGAATAGGATGACTCTTCCCTCTATGGACAATTATCATGTAAATGTGTATCATCCTAAATCTGTTGGAATAGGCAACTGTGTGACACATTACAGGCCTACTACTGACGGATATTACAGTACATGAGAGAGGTCAGTCCTGGCTGGCTATCATCAAAAAATAAAATAAAAAAAGTAAAAAAAAGAAGAAAAGGTGCCAATTACAGTGACAACAACAGTCATACCTGAATGTATAAATGTGTATAGATAAATATGACCTATGCTTATTCATGAAGTGGTAACTTTTAGATGTTTAGTTTCCGGTGTAAAATATAGAAATGGCATACTGTTTTATAAGTGACAGTCCATCAGGATGGCTTGTTCTCCCTGAAAATTGAGATTGTGTTTATCAGTTTTGCTGATCTAACTGTTAAAGTCTCTTTATAGTGTAAAAGGCTGCAGATCTCTGCTCAATACAATGCCACATCACAATTCATATCACTACTCATGTTAACTTTCATTTACATGTGAACCCAGTGGTGTACAATAACATGAAAAGATCTCATAGAGGATACTGATGAACAGTCACTGTAATTCTTAGGCTGTGTGCCTCATAAAGGTGCATATTTTGTCAACTGTGGCTTCTTTCATGTCTCCTTTCCTTTCTCTGCACTCATCTGTACTGGAGTGCATACAACTTCCTGGTAGACATCTTAGTGGTGCTTGTGCTATATTGAGATGTAATTCAGTTATATGGTCCAATGACCAGAAACCTAGATTTTCCATCCTATGAACTATATACATAGATATATGTCATTGTAAACGGCACAATGTCTCTGTTGTATTGAACCGGTGCAAAACTAAAAAAATATTACTGGTTGGTTTCTGTTTCCTTTTTGCTTTTTTTTGTTACAGGTTTGATGGTGGGATTGAACTGAAAACTCCCAAAAATGCTGAATGTATGTAGTGCCACCGACAAAATGTTTACCAAACCTCCACTCTTTTCATTAATTAAATGTGTGTGCTTTTAAAAAAAGTGTGTTTGCTTATCTTATTTTGTTTTGTGTCTTCGATTTGATTTTGTTACAATGTCTTTATTGCATAAATCATTCGAAAGAAAGAATTGCAACTGTAGTAAGATTGACTTGATTCATGATGAGAAAACGTATAAGATGATCTTTATACATTGTGTAGCCTTTTCCCAAAGAGCAGATTTTGTTTTCCAAATGTTTTATGTTGTAAAACAAATTTTGAGACCTCGCCTTTG
The DNA here is from genome assembly GCF_037954325.1 of Fistularia commersonii. NCBI lineage: Eukaryota > Metazoa > Chordata > Actinopteri > Syngnathiformes > Fistulariidae > Fistularia > Fistularia commersonii. Next base: position 15,081,430 of record NC_141285.1, read on the forward strand.
GTCATGTGAAAGCTTGATTTACCCATGATAAATTACCCCCAACGAATGACAATTCATATTCAGGTCAATCTGGGGTCTCTGAGCAGATTGTTTTGATGATTTATTTGTCTGTTGTCATGTTGTCTTAAATATATTGTTTTTCTGGGAACAGATGAACACATGCATTGGGAGGCGGTGGATTTTCAGACCAGGTTGAGAACCTTCACATTAACACTTATGCTGACATTAGTCGTTCAATGAAACCAATTAAAACTCATGAAATACAATATAATACACAATAATTGTTCTCTCCGTGAAGTTTCTGTGCATTTCAGTATTACAATGGAAGAAAACTAATTTTATTTCATTTTCTAACTAATCTCACGTCTTTTCTTGTAAACTGACCAAATCCAGTTAGCTCAAACTTCTCTCTGGGGATTGTGATGATTGTAGGTTTGACCAGCTATGACAGTAGCGATGTTGGGTCTGGGCTCAGTAGAGTATCATTACGCCCCTAGAGCAGGTAGCATTCAAATATCTGGTCACCTTTCTAATCCTCAAGTGAATGGAAGTGCAGTGAACACTTTCCTTTGAAATAACTGATTTGCTGTTTAAGGTGTAGTGTGTTCACTGTCTAACATTGTAAGGACTTGTCACTGATGAAAACACATTCAACTTGCATATTCTTCATATTTCCACAGGTATGTCCACCTGCTGGGCCAACACCAACGGTGTTGTTGGACTAGCAGCATGGTCTTCTTCCAAAACGACCATTCGCTTCAATTTAATTCATTTTAACCTGAAATTTTTCAGATTGATAGTGCCCCCTTGCAGCCAGCCCCTGGGATCTCTGTTTGCTTAACACTTTTTTTCCTCTCTGGAGCTGGAGTTGAAAACTTCCTTCTTTCCGCTTCCTACATCTGATCTATTCAAGCCCTTACCTGCTTGGGGTCTGTGATGCCTCAAGACTTCAGGGGCTCCTGGGGGATGCCCTTTGGTAGCTCTTCCAGCTACTTTTTGCGCTGGGTTGGTGAAAGCCCTCCACCCAGCTTGTGAACACACAGCTGCCAGTTCTATGTACTTCTGTTTTCCCGTTGAGGCAGCCTTTCTATACTCCTCCCATGGGAGAGTCAGTCCAGCTATGATGACTGTTTTGGTAGAGGTGGGCAAGATGACAATGTCACGCCATACCATGAGGAGGCTGTGGTCATCTTGTTGAGGAACTTTGCCTTTTCATGCAACAAGCCCCTCCCCGGACTTGGTGCGCTCTGTTAAATGTGCAAGTTATGCAGGATGTGGTTGTGCCGCCATCAGCTGCAGCTTTATATCAATGCTGCCTTGCATTCGGTTGAGATGTGTGGCAAGCTAGTCCATTGAAAGAGGCGCAGATGGCAGTTCATGTCTGATCCCTGACACCGGTTCTGGCAACTGAGAGGTGTGTGGTGCTTGGCCCTTTTAAGAATGATCAGCCTCGCTTGAGGCCTTCTCTGTATTAGCCAATGTTGACAACAAACTCCCAGGCTGTCCATATGCCTTTCTGATGCCAGCTTACAGGCCTAATCTTGTGGGATTCCACCATCTTTACTATATTTGGATCTCATCAGACCCCAGCAACCCCATGCTCAGCCAGTTTGGGGTCTTTGATTTACAACAGACCATGCTGGTTTTAAGTTCACTTCCATGACTGAGCATTTTCATAACATAATCAGGTTTCCTGTTTTCTAAAGGGCCTGAGGGGAGGAAGGCTGACTGCTCATCCATCTGAGAAGTTAACATAGTGCCATATGGCAAGTCATTATTACATGTAATGCCTCACGCTAAGTGACAGTCTTATTTAAAAAATACATATAAATACATTTTTTAAAAACGGTCCAAAAGTAGGACTGTCACAACTGGGTTTTTCCCTATGGCAAAAGGAATTAATTCAGTAACATTTCAGTGTCTGAAAAAAATTAAGAATGACGTTTGTTCTGTAAGTCTTACTCATGTTTGAATCAGCTCTTTATTTCGCCTAATTCAACAAATTAATTCTGCGTAAATACACACGGACTGTAGAGGGATAAAAACGTTTAACTAATTAGTGATGCTGCTAAATAATAGAATATAACTATTCTATTAGAATCTAATCATAAGTTAGCAGTATTGGAAAATGTACAATATCCTGTGAATTACTTGTACATGATCTATAAAAATGAAGTATATAATCTATAAAAACAAAACTAATTTTTTTGTGATGCTATTGACCACATTATCTGGCTGCACCAAGATTTGGTTAATTTAAAAAGCCAAATACTTGAAAAGGATAGTAATCTGATAGTAATTAATTGCAATAATAAGAAAAACAAACAAAACCATTTTTATATGAATTAGACAAAAATATTAGAATTGACTACAATATCAAATCTTCATCAGGAAAAAATATATACAGTATATAAACTCCAAACTTTACTAAATGCTTCTAGGTAACAAGGTAACTCGCCTCCACAAGCCCCCTTCATTTTCTGATCTTTCAAAAACAATATAAACATTTTTGAAAAAGATTTTAACACCTGAAGTAGCCACAAGACCAGTGATAAAATTCATACATTTTTATATCAACTCCAGCAAAAAATACAAAGTTCTCAACATAAAGATGTATCATTCTTGGGATTACCACAAATAAAGCAGTTATTTCTTTCTAATATACAAAATCAAAAATATTTAAATAGCAACTGTATGGTAAACATGTTCAAGTCTGATATTTGGTGGGCCATTTTAAAATTGCTGAATTTATTAGTCTAAAGAGTTCTTAAATAACAATAAAACATGATGGACATGCATTTACATATGAGAAAGACATCTGTGCTAAAAACTGTATTATGACAAAATATTTGAGTCAGTTATTACTATGGAAGTAAAGGAAACTTCACATCATGAGAACATTTGCCTGACAGTAAATGAGGATAAAAATTAATAACAATAAAACTGGAACATACTTCAAAACACAACTCAAAAGCATGATTAGCCTACCCCAAAATACTATATTCGACTTGGGAAGGAATTTATCAGCCTGTAATGTGCCATTAATGCTAAAGAGGTCATGAACATCAACCATACGGGCGCACGCACATACACACACTCACACACACACACGCATGCACGCACGCACGTACGCACGCACACACACATACATACATACATACATACATATTTTGTTGTTTTATTATTTGTCCAGAAATATCATTGCCAAAGTGACACCTCAACAAATATCCCGAAGTTTTTCAGGGTTTTTCTGTACAAGTGGTTGATGAGCACAAAACATGCATGCATAGTCTAGAATAGTTTTAAGCTTCAAAGATCAAGGGCATAAATACATAAATGGATTTGAGATACAGGAAGCCAGTCACGTTGCTAAAATAGATCTGCAACACTTTCCAGATCAACCAGCTAAACAGGTGTGGAAGCAGGTACAATACTCAATAACAATGGGCATAATGCAGAGACCGTTGAGGTACAAACAAGATGAGACTGTCCAGGAATAAAGATAATAAATATAAACCTTTGTCATGACACATACATAGCACTGCTGACTGTTTCAACAATCCAGACTTAACGTTTTGAACATCTAATGCAACTACGTTAACAACACCTTAATGTTAATGCTCTGCGAAATGGGCATAGAAAAATAAAATTCACAAAAGAACAAATCAAAATGCCTTGGTCAACATAAAGAATTTACAGACAAAGCATGAGGCTGAACATCAACAGCACTCTTTGAAAAGGTTCTCTGCCTCTGTAGTAATCGAGTAATTTTATCTAAGACAGGATTTTTTTTACATTTAGCAACACATTCTATAACGTAACACTTCATAAATAAGGCACCTGGTCACAACAGTCACGTCATCACTATGTGTGATTAGAAGACAGGCTGGAGAAAATAACCTGCCAGTAAAATTTGGAGGAAAAATAAAAAAAACAAAAAAAAATCTCTTGTCATTTGCCAAATAATAATGGTTTACTAATCAAAAACATAACTGAATATTGTATGGATTATATGTCATCATGATAACAACATCATAGAATTATGTTTCTTATTTTAGCTTTTGTTGGTTATGTCATCTCCAGCTGTGTCAGTATTGAAACATACAGCCTAACAGCCAAGGGGTGTCTGTTAGGCATCATGTAGGACCTGCGTGTTGTCCCTGAACACAGAGCAAAGCATTCAGCTCAATGAATTAACCAATCATACAAGCATTTTCTGGCCTTGAGTTTACTAAAGCATTAACGAATTTCAAAATATCCGATCATTCTTTACAAGTTTACCAACCGAAAAAAAAATGCGAGAGGAGTTCGGTGAAGAGCACAAACACATACTTCTGGTCCTTCTGAATAATAACTCAGATACAAAAAAAGAAAAGAAAAAAGGAAAATTAAAGAAAAGAATTAAACTGAAAGTTATGTCTTTTTATGTGCTCCATTTTATTTTGTATGTGATGTCCTGGTGCGCTTAGCTGGTCTCACTAAATACTCCTGAGCTCTTTTAGATGCACTGCGTGGCAACATGGCTGCCTGGCTTCTCTTTACAGGTTTCAAAGCCCCTCTTCTGGTTGATGCTGCTCCTTCAGGTCTCCTACCTGGTTTTTGAAGCACATTATTTATTGCAGTTAATTTTGTTGATCTCTTTGACATCTGACTGAGGTTTCCAAGCGGAGAGGCTGGTGCTTCCATTTTTCTCTGTGATCTCGTCAGGACCTGGTCAGGTGAACTTGGGCCCTTGACCTCCAAGCTCGGCTGTGGGGTTTCACTGATATTCTCTATGTGTTTGATTTCAGAAACTAGACTAGGAGCATTCATTTTATTCACAGTTGATTTTTCCATTTCTTTGTCTCCTTCAATTAGTCTTTTGTTTCCCCTGTTTTTAGACACATCAAGGGGATTGCTTTCAAATGTTCTAGGAGACCCAAGCCGTGGAGAGCCTCTCTTTGCAAATTCTTCTTTTTTAGGTATAGCTCTAACACTTGTCTGGGCCCTGACTGCTCTCTCATAAACAGGTTGCCTTACAGCCTTTCTGACATCCAATTTTTTCCTCTTCTCCATTTTGCCTGTAAACTCTCTGATGTGTTTGCTAACTGGTTGGGCTGACTTTTGTGCTTTCAGCGGTGGTTTCAAATTTGACTTTGAGGCGGACTTTGTGGTTGTCAGTCTTTTCAAATTGTTTGCTTTTAAGCTTTTGGAGCCATTTTTTAGTCTAACATCAGTTTGCTGGACCTGCATCTTCTCTCGGATATTTGAGTATTTCCTCAGGATCCTGGCACTTGCCGGGTTCTTTGATTTGCCAGAAGCTTTCTGGGCCTCGCCTCTCGGCACATGGGCTTCAATAGAGCAGTACGACTTGATTAAATTTTGCGTGGTGCTGGGTAGTTCTCTTCTCTCTTTCCCTTTGACAGCTATGGCCTCCTGCTCCAGTGCTTTAGCAATCAGCTTCTGACTCTTGGGGTTGCTCTTTACAGGAGAGGCAATGGCAAACTTTTTTAGATGTTTCTTTAAGCGCTCTGCCTGTAGGCTTGGAAATACACCCTGAGAGGTCCCTGGCGTACTGGATGAGCTGTGAAAGCACAGCTGGGTTTCTGATGGAAGACGTGTATTTACTTTCTTAACAATGACAAGGGACTTTGTTTCTGTTGATTCAAGGAACCAGCGGCAAATACTTGTGAGATCAAAACCTTTCATGAAGAGCATTTGCACTGGAGAGTACTTGTGGTGCTCTGCAGACTTTGGTTTTCGTGCCCTGCGTTTACTTTTCCATATAGCTGCCTGCCTGTCTGCTTTGTTTTTGTATTTTGTTGCTGGCTGACCCTCCTTGTCCAATGGCACCCAGCCTTTCTGCATCTTATCATACTTAATGTTCAGGTTTGTGAGAAGCTGTTGGTTTTCTTCTCCCGTCAGTGTCTCAAAAAATTTGTTAGTCTGTTTGAGGGGCTCCGGTCTTGATGTGATGGCGTGAAGGTTAGAACTGAAGCGTGCCGAAGAAGTGGCCGTTAATGGAGGGGGCTTTGCATGAGCTTTAGTTGCCTTGTCTTGCATCATTTTGGAGGTTGAAGCCCCATCACTATGTTTTTCAACAACAGAAATAGCACTGGTAGACACTGCAGACAATTTCTGAGACCTCAAAGTTAATTTTTTGTTTTCCAGTGGTATTGACTGAGTAAGCGACTGAGGGGAACTTTCAGCCTTACTGCTCTCACTCCTCAGTGGCATTCTGGTGGGCCTATCTGTCTGAGAAGAACTCTTTTCTCCGCTTTCAGACTTTTCTTTAAGAGATGCATTTGGCTGCTCTGGCAGAGACTCCTTTCTGACAACTTGTTTACTTCTCAATTGTGTTTGTACGTCAGTCTTATCAGGATTCTGATTTACTCTCAGCTCAGTGTGAACGTGCTCCATCTCATTCTTACTTCCATCTAATCCAGCCTTTGCTGATCTTAGTTTCTGTTTGGGATGCAGGTTTTCAAGCAACATTTTTTGAGTTTCTTCTGATGTTGTCCTCATTGGTTGATTTTTTTCACTGTTTACCTCTAGAGTATTTTCTTGGACTGTGCTCAGACAGGACTGTTCTGAGGGTGCAGGGGAAGATGACCCAATTAAAGGAGAAGGCATTGGAAGCAGGGGGGGTATAAAGACATCGGTAGCTACATTGTGCGGAGATGGGGGTGTATCTAAAGAGGCAGAGTTTGAAGATGGCAGTGAGGCTGGACTTTGATCAGGCTTCTGACTGGTTGATCTAAGTTGACGTTTAGAATTGATGTTTTGAAAAGAATCAGATATCGGATCAGAAAGGCCAGGCAGTGTTTCCCGATCTTTCTGAACCTTCTTATGTTTTTGGATTTGTTTGGGTCTTAATGGTGACTTAGATACTAAACTTGAAGCTAGTTCTGCCTGCTTCTGGGTTATGGCTGTATTCTCACCCAAATTTCCAGGGGATTTAGTGGTGTGTCTCTCCAAATTAACAGTTTCAGATGGATCAACAATGGCTTTGTTAGGAGTGGGGGTGGACTTAATTGGGGACCTACTGCGTGATGTGCCACTGTTACGAAATCTACGACGTAGACTTCTATCAGAGGCTGATATGGGTCTACCATTAACATACCCCACTATCACAGATTCTGTATGCCGTAACCTCTTTGGGAGCAAGATCACGGTACCTTTTTTTCTACGCCAGGGGGGTAATTCTTTCAAGAGCGTATCAAGTGTCTTTGACGACACATCATAGTCATCATCCTCTTCTACTGATGTTTCTAAAGGTGAAACACCTTCAACTGCTTCTGCTGTTTTAACCTCCTGCTCTTTCATCGTATCCTCATCTACCGAACATGTATGATTGGACTTTTCTGCCTTGCCTGTATCATCATGGGAAATCTGTGTTTTTGGCTGAAGTTCCATAGGTTGCTCATCTTCTAGCCTCTCCCTTTCAACTTCTTGTGTCTCTTCATTAATCATGTCTAACTGGGATTGGGGGCTATTTTGCTGGACATGTTCACTGCTCTGAATTGTATCTAATGTTATCTGGGGTTCCACCTCATCTATGCTGTTATTCTCTACTGGTTCTGTAACTGTTTCTGACACTGCTCCCTCTGCCTTCTCCAGCTGGGTAGGTTCAAATTGGTTTGCTTGCTCTGCTTCAACTGTTTCCTGTGAAACAATATCTTCACTTCCTATTGTTTTCACCAAATCCATAGTTGTCTCGTGGTCTACACTTGTACACACATCTATTTTTCTGTTCTCTGTCGGAGAGTTCACAATTGACTGGGGAGCGGACTGTGCCTTACTCTGACACACATCAGTTTGACTAGTTTCTACTACAGTATCTACTTCACTGGCTGCTACCTCTACCATATCCCCTGATCCTGGTATTACCCTCTCATCCGATTCCTCTGTGGACATCTGTTCACTCATTGTGTCTAAGCATGCGCCAGCAAAAGGCATGTCCACCGGAGGTACACCTTCAGGCTTTGACAGAATTTGTCTTGGTGTGACCAATGTGGTCAACTCTGGCATTGGATTAGGACAGTTACCCCTTCCAGCCAATGTACGGACGGTTTTTAATTCCCAAATTTCATCTGAGTACATGTGTCCTCTGGTGCTTTTTCTGGCATTGCGACGTGGAATCATATTACGTTGCTTTTCTTTCAAGCACTCTGTTATTGGCTTGTCTATATAAACAATGTCACAGTGACCAAGATCAGGGTCAACCAATACCCTACAAGGAGAGTCCCTGGTCTGATGATCAGATGAGGCCCTGATGGTCTTCCTGGCAGTCCGTGGAGAATCCAGGGTAATTGTTGCATGAACTGAAAACGGCTTTCCTGATGCATCTTTGGCATGCCCGAGAGTTTCTCTCTGTCTGGGTTGGTTTGTGTGACTAACATGATTGTGTCTTTTCACAGAAGAGCTAAGCCTCGCACTATGAGCCTCTATTCTGTTGGATGAATTTGAGTTACCCTGTCTATTCTCCAAAGTGCCAGAGTCTGATGAAAGCGAGGTCGTCAGAACACACGATAGAGTTTTACCAGCAGCAATGTTACTGGTCTTCATTATTTTCATTTTAAGGGGCGCATGGTCATTAATGCGGTTGTATTTTGTGTTAGTTGGACTAACAGTGCAGGGGACCAAAGCCTGGTTGCTCTCTGACCCAGGACTACGAAGATCCAATACAGGGCTATGAGCGACAGCTGCTTTCATCGAAACTTCTGTTTCAGGACCTTTTTTCATTGCACAACTGATTGGGAAAGAGTGGGACAAATCCTGAACTTCTGACTTCAGAGTAGATTCACTGGGAAACCTTGGCTGAGAGCATGACACTCCAGAGTTGACTGCAATGGAGCAGGTAGTTGCCAGGATCCCAGAGGCTGACTTATTTGTTGGCTGTGTGCTGGACGATGCAAGTGCTTTGACCTCTGTCTGTAGAAAACCAATGGCATCTATGATCTGTCTCTGGTGATGTAGGCAGAGCTTGGCCATGAATTGTTCCAGTGTGGAGGTGGACTGCAGTTCTTTGGCCTTCACTGCACGCAAGTCTGAGCAGTCACTGAAGAGGAAAAACAAACAAATACATTGATAAATAAACAATTAAAGGTGAAAATGTGCATTATCAAATATTTAAGGAGAGAAGAATAATTCATATTTTTGAGCAAAAAAAAAAAAAAAAAAAAAAAGCACTAAGGCAATGGTACATGAATATGTCCAAAATAATCCACCACTGTTTAACATTTTTAATCAATGCATATTTATTAGAAGAATAAGTGATCTTAAAAGATGAGTTTTCCAGCCAGTGAATTTCTCAATGACATAGTTACAGTTGAAATTTTTTGTTTTTTTGCACACTACCATTTTTGATCTAGTATACACCAAGAAAATCTTACACATGCACAAGACATTAAGCAGTGGTGGCCCTCTTTGATTACAAAGTTTTATAACTCGAAAGAGCAATGCATTAGGGGCAAATATAGAGTACATTATTTGTGTCAAGTTTTCATGTAGTGCAAAGGATAACATTTAAATACAAGTGTTCAATAACTCCCTAAAATAAAAATAAAAAAATCAAACAGTAAAAGAAAAAACAGCACAGCAACACAGGCATGACTGAACAAATGCAAGATCGCCAATTCTACTACCTGTGATGGTTTTTTATACAAATCTCAGAAGTAACCACATATTTTTTTTCTGGGGGTTGGTGGGTGGCTTAAGTATGTCAGTGAGGTAGTTTTTTTAAAAAATCCTCAGATACCATTGAAGCATTTACACCTAAACACTATGCCAGAAAAATATATTTATCTTATAATCATCAGTAAAACATTGTTTTTTTTTTGCAAAAGTTCAAAACTTTCCAAGCTACACATTGGCCTGACGGAAATAAACAGACAAATTGAACCACATTGGGTTTCCTGAGGAGACCCTACAAAGAAACAGTATGTTACAAGGCTTTGTCTACTGACGCAAATAATAGAGCGTTAAAGGCTGAAAAGCAACCCTATAGGCCAAGTAGATACTATACTCGTTTACTGATATTATAACATTTTAGAAAAACCTTCAACTCATGTGAGAAGATTGATTACGCACCGCAAAACTGAATGCTCTGAAAAATTACATTTTGACACAACTATGACGAAGCCAGCAATGAATCAAAAGTGATCAGGAGTCAACAGATCTGACGTTCAAATCATTTTCATAGCATATATCTACTAAGTAATGTGGGGATTTTTTTAAAAAATTCCAAGAACCCAGTTTTCATTATATAGTTAAAAATTATGTCCTCTGTGAGGCATTGCGCACTTACTAACTACAAATTAAATCTTTCATTTCAAACTTTACAAGATGACATGTTACCTGTGGCTGTGTTTGGATTGACATTCATTTTATAACAAAGTACAAAAATAAAAAGAAAAAGGGAAAAATTTACTTTTTTTGGTCTAAAAACATAAATAATTTGTACATAAAGCCAAAATATTTCAAATAATTTTAGTGATTAAAAAATAGTTTCTTTGTGATGAAAAATAACCTTTGCTGCAAATGGAGCCATTTTGCTGTTATGCTTTTTTAGATTTTTTGCTGAGTTTTTAATTTCTATCCCTGCTGGTACAAATGTAAGACAGGTACCTGAATATTGAGTGGTAAGGATTTTATCCCTGAGGGTTTTGCTGTTTCACTACATTATTGCAGTAATGACCTGACAACCTGTGTATGCATTTTTCTTTTACAGGAGTAACTCAAAGATTTTTTCAAAAAAAGCAAGAACAAATCAAGTTCTTAAAAAAAAAAATCACAATATTTTACCACTGTTAACAACACTCCTCTGTGATTTTCCATCTTTACTGTACATTAAAGATTTACATTTGAAGATATCAAACAGTTCTATGTTGGATGACATATTGTCTAGTTTTTAAACTCTTTCAGCAATTTCTGAGGTTCTTTGTCCATCTTTACACAATGTGAACTCAACAGTAACACACCTACAACACTTCATTATTTCCAGTAAAGCGTCCTTGAAAGATACATGTCACCATATACAACTAATGTTTCATTATCACATTTGGTTCAATCCATTCATGCAAAAATACACAGTGTCATTCCTTTATACATTTTGAATGTTAACTCAAACATTAAAAAAAAGAAATCTATTCATTTTTTTCTCAATTATATTTTATCTGAAAGGTTGCTTTTTTCCCCACTTGGGTTATCTTGTTGTTTCAACAAGAATTTTTCCACCAGTGCATTCTATTGACTGAGCAATACCCAACATTTTTAATAACAAAGAAAAGGACAATCTTAAAGTAGTTCCTTTCCATCTATTATGTTAGACAATTTAATTTACCTTTAAACCATTATATCCATATGTCTTTAAACACTTATGCTTTTTATATTGTTAAAGCCATTTACATTCATAGTTACTTAAGTGACGATTTAGGTATTGGTTAATAAATATTGATTAATATATACTGCATTAAAAAATAAACTGTACTCCAAACATATTAGCTTACAACACGTATGTAAGGGAGAGAGAAGTTGCCCATATATATCAGAAACAAAACAGTTCCTGTGTCTTATCTTTCATATAACCATTTCCCTACCCTGAAAATATATATAAAATAATAATGTAATAAAACAAACAAATGAAGTACAATACACTTAAATATTTACATGTTTGAAATTTTTGATTGATTATTTCTTTCTTATATCATTGCTCCTCCAATATTTATGAATATCTATCTTTAAAAAAAAAATGATGTGAAAGCTGAGAAATTATAAACGGTTGTAGAAAGCTGCTCAGAGAATAGCAGACTGTGATATGAGTTTTCTGTGAGGTAGTCAGATTTGCTACAAGAAGGAGCTTACAGGTGTCTTTTAATGTTACATACTGTATGTGCCCGTATAATAATTGCAATTCAATAACACTAAATGGAAAAAAAATTGATGCAAGACTTTTATGTGATGCCTGACGATTGTCGATGCGACTGTGAATTAAAAGGAATATTATGTATACGCCAGTAAAATTGCAACTTTTTTTGTACGTGTTAATCTTTTCATGAAATGTTTGTGAATGTGTTGAATTTGGCTGGGATTGTAAGGTTTGGCCCAAAAAAAATAGTCAATTAGAAAGAATTTATAATCAGAAATAACAATAAGGTTAACATTTGAGGACACGCGAGCCATGACAGCTAAGAGTATCTACTAAATCATTGACCATTAAGAAATTCTATTGCATTGTGCTGTTAGGCTTCTAGAGTACTTGTAACAGTAAAATAATTTCAAGTTTTACAATCGCTGCATTTTTAACTGTAATACAATATTATGTATATCTGGGTTAACTGAATCCAAAGCAATTCAAAGCCATTGATAAAAGCAACCACATTAGTCAAACAAATACTGTGCATTTAAAAGCCTGATTGGTAAAATGATAGTTAACTCAAATTTGCTACAAATGCATATTCACCTGATCAAAGTATAATGGGCCATAGTCCCATATTAAAATGTCCTGAGGCATAAATGATAATGCACACTGAGGTGTCCCGCTGGAGTAATGAAAAGAATGAGGCAGAAGAAAATGAAATGTGGGCTGCCAGACAAATTACTTCTACAAAAAAGGCTATACCTAGGCAACAAAACCAGTAAAACCAATTGTGCTTAACACTACTTCAAGAAAAGGAATAGGAAAATTAACCAATATCCATTCTATACATTTCATTGTATAGAATGCACCCTGCCATGAAATCACAACAAAGATTGAAATGCAATGTTGCACATAGTATAAAAATCCCTTCAACTAAAGAATTAGTGTGGTGAGCAATCACTTATTACAACAAAATACTTTAATAAACTCTTGAATAGTGATGGTAATTTATGGTGTTAACGGTTTTTGTATATAAACCAAATTCAATTTTTTTATTTAACATTGAATGAGATGAATATACCCTACGACCACTTCTGAAGTACAAATTCTACTGCAAAACATTAATATCTTCAATAATCTTAACAAAGAATAGACTAAATTTTCACCTTACTGATCTTTAAAAACTAAAATAGGTGGGTTTATCTGGTGTACACTACTTAGAAACTAACAATGTCATTTCACTTCATTTGGAATTAATTGCCTGGAAAAAGTTGTCATTCTTAATGAAAGAAAATAAAACACAAATTTCATTTGGACTTCTAAAAGTATTTAAAATGCTACTGAAGTCTTTTTATCATGTGCCTTAAAGGATCTGCATTCGCATATGTGAAATGCGTGAACCATTCTACGTTAACATGGTGAAAAAGGGTCATGTTTTGTAATCATGACTGAGATGATCAAAATAACTATTATTTCTGTGAAGAAAAATAAATACAAAATATGATACTTGAAATCTAGAAATAAAAATAAGCCCATAATCAAACTGATCTAAAATACTTTGAAGGCTTACACTGGCACTGACATGCTACCTACAGTTAAGGTATGATGTGAAGACATTAGGGCACAGGGTATACATACTTGTCAGTAAGACTTGCTAGCTTGTTAAGACTTGTTAGCTAAGAGGGTATTTGGCGTTTTTTTACTTCTCAAAATGAGATGATTCATAAGAGGCAACTGTACAGTGAAGTATATATGTAACTGAGGTATATTCATGTCTACAGTAGCTGTTATGTAAGACATTTTCTGTCACTGACAAGTACTGCATCCCAACCTGAAATTATCCTGAGCTGTCATAAAGGCAATGAGGGAAACCTATTACCATCCATATAGCACAGTGAATCCTACAAATACATTAACTGTAAAGTAAGCTTAATATGGGTAAATAAAGTAAATGCATTTGCTTCCTTGCTCTAAAAATCATATTTTTTAGTATTTGAAATTAAAATGAATTATGCACATGACAGTGTTGAAATACTTCAGTCAGAGATGCATTTGCAAAACAGTGATAGGAACTTTTACTGTCATCCATTGACATGTCTTAGTTACAACATTGTTTGTTTAGCATGCATAACTTTATATTTACAAGTCAGATATACTCGCTCTATACTGAAAATAGTGGACAGTACCGACAGAAGGCACTGGGGGACGCCACTAAAGCAGGTATTCAATTTGGCTGATTGTAACGAATACAGGGAATATATTTATAGAGCCAGGAACAGTAATTTTCAAATAGATAAGTTAAATAAATAAACTTAAATAGAATTTAAAATGTACATTAATAATCACAATTAATAATCGGTCTTCCATATTACATGAAGATGATTGGAAGATTTAAGTTAGATGGTCATAAACAGAAGACCATGGGGCTAGATGAAGTTCTTTCACCGTTGGGCAAATGCAAAATTTGTCTGGTTATAAAGATGCGGTTTGTTAGAAATGTACGTCTATCATTCATTTGGTGAGAGGCTGTCAATATGCAAAGCATTCCCAATGTCAGTGGAGGAGCCCTCTTTTTCCTTAGCAACAATATGCTCAAGGTTGTGTAGTTCTTTGTTCCCAGAAGAACAAGAGACACCCTGGTCCTCGAGCTGGCTTAGCAGCCTCAGTTTCTTTTTAGGGGGATGCTTCAAGGTCCCCAATCGCTCTTTGACTTTGTATTCCAATGTGCTGTGTGGAATGCCATATATTGACTGGGCTTTGGACACACTCATTTTCCCTCCCATCACGACCACGATAGCTTCCTCTAACAGCTCTGAGTTGTACTGTCGGTATCGACCACGTTTCTTTCTTGGTTGTTTGTTACCTTGGTCCAAATCTGAATCCAGAGAATAGTGTCCCACCAAGGCTTGACGGTCAGTGTAGTAAGGCCAGTATTCCTTCTTCAAATCTGACCCATCAAAACTTTCGCTGAAGTTTTTAAGATTCTGCCTGGGCAAAATGGAACAAGGCTTCTTGCCGAGACCATTTTCAAATGAACCTGAATATTGTTTAGGCAGGGTTTCCCAAGAGGAGTCTGTTCCGGTGGCCAAAACTCGAACCTGGGGAATCTTGAGGTCAAAAGATGAATTAGAAAGAGAGCGGCTGTGGTCTTGGCAGGCATCCTGGTGGTTTCCTTTTCCAAAGGCCTGGGAATCAGAGAATATCCCAGCAGCTTCCAACAACCTAGGGATATCTTTAAGGTGTTCACTAGCTTCACTGCTGGCTTTGAGTTTGAGCAGCGCCCCAAAATGAGTTTTGGAACTCCATGGGACAGATCCGTTTCTGAAGAGGTCAGTAGGTCTTGAGCTGTGGTTATGGCTGAGAGGTGATTCTGGGTCGCTCTCAAGACCAACCTCCTCTTTGATGCGCAGCGAGTATGCAAGAGACGAGGATGGCTTATAACGGGTGGAGTGGCCGAAATTCTCCCTCCTCCCATCCTGTCCGTCCGCTCTCAAGGATCGCCTGATTGGATGGAAGGAAATTGGGTGTAAGCAGAGCTTGCACAGAGCCTTTTTCTCTTTTCTAAAGGAGGATGGGTTGGGGAGGGGAGGATGTTGGCCACTCCTTTATTATATGACCTTGCTTTGGTAACATCACTGTCTTTTAAAGTAACAGTTGGGTGGTTGTGAGTGTGACTTAAGAACAAAAACATTGAGTTTGAGATATTTTTATTTGCTTGTTTTGACGATTGCTTACAATCTTTACATCAACATAAGGAATACCAAATGAAAGAAAAGATTATGGGCAAATTAAAAACAAAACAAACCAAAGAGAAAAGGAATACACTGGAGTGCATAAATGTCTTTGTATGCCAGCGGCTCAAAATGTATAACCAAGAGAAAAAAGGGAAATGGGGATAACTTACTGCTGTGAGGCAGATTTATAGCTGTTAAGCAGGTCACAATATCTATGTGATGCAAAATGACATTTTGTCTGTGACGTTACCACTGAACAAGCGCAGCAATAAAAGAGTAAGCCAGCAGAGGGTTTGTTGTCTTTACCAAATTCAAAGCCAGATGGATGAAATGTAACCAAAAAAGGAGAAATCCAAAACAATTTAGAAAGAAAAAAATGCGTGGTAATCAAATACTTTCATAATCCTTTTAAGAGATACATTAGAAATTTGTTTTGTTTTTTTTTGATGGGGGGGGTGTTTTTCAAACATGGTGCATTTATCTCCAAAAGATTTCAATACATTGTGAGTGATGCCCAAATCTATGTTATAAGATTAGGTTCTATGCCACGTTGAAACATAATGCTGATGCTGGCCTTGCGACTCTACAATAGATCAATATCTTTTTAAGAATCAGAAGAACTATTTCTCAAAAAGTACTTGCTTTTGGATCCTTTTTCAAGTTTGAAAATCAACACAGTTGCACATGCAACACAAGGAAAATCAGAGGCAACTTCATTCCCCTTGAAATCAGTCCCACTTATTTTGCACCAATGCTTGAGATTAGTAAAAACCAAAAATCGTAAACACCGGTGCCTAACTAATAAAATAAAAATATTACATCCCAGTCTCAAAACGAGTGAGAATATAAAGTATAATGGGACCCAAAGGTTTTTCCTTATTGGTGTAAAAACCCGTCTCATACAACATATCAAACTAAGTAAAATGCTGAGGTCAGTCTGGACTGTTTGATTTCAAGTAATTTTTTTTCAGTCTAATATTGAGGAATTTTACAGAAAATTATCCTGAAATAAACTGCCTGACTTCTGCATCTTCAGGACAGATAATATAAATGATGACAGGGCTTGCTATGCAATTAGCCTTTTCACCAACATATTAACAAGTGTCACTATCTCTTATATTATGACATTAACAGAATAAAATACTGCCTCTCTTTTGAATCGTAGCCTGAAATACATCTGAGACAATATTTTTTGGAAAAAATCTCCTGCTATATAATTAATTTGCTAAAATTATTTTCAATCCCATGCCCGCCCTCTTTTAATTGCTTGAAAAAAATGTTACATTTCTATTGAATGCTTACCAGCTTTCATACACGAGTATTTCCTGTAGTATGTTTCTGAAACTCAAACAAATTCACTTTTAAATTCACTGTACTGAAAGTAGCTCAACATTACTTATAGTTTCAAGAATATCAGCATGGACCATCAGCACAGAGCCCTGCCACCAGATAATATGTCAATGTCAAGGTCAGGCTAACAGAATTATTTGAAGCCACAAATCTGTTCACTCCCCAGCTATTTAGTCCAGTGACTAAAAGACACAATTGTGACTATAGGAAATAAAAAAATATATTAAATTAACAGGTGCTTCAAGGTTATCATATCCTTGTCACCTATGAGGTCCTTTTTAAGAATGTTCTGAATAAAAAAAAAATCTAATATCAGAAAAGCAGCAAGAAAATATTTTGCACATGATAAACAGTGTATATCATGATCCTTTGTTGCAGAAACATTTGTTACTATGACTCATTTGAACTGTTCATTTTCATTCAGGCACCTTAGTTCTCTAAAAAAAAAAAATCAGTTTCAATTTTCAAGCCTTTCAAGCACTCCCATTCCCCCAGCACTGACACCATGACAAATGGGTTCAACGACCAAATGTCATAAAATCCTGACTATTGTGTAATCCTGCTTTTCATTTTCCAACTGGATTATGATGCATATTGACAAAATAAAATAACAAAGGGCCGATATCAAGCAAAGGATGAGAAGATATGTGTCTTACCCTTTCAGTACGGATGTCGATAGCGAAAGGCATGGCTTGTTGACTGGCAGGCTGCTACTGTTGACACGGCTCTTTTTAATAGACAGGTCAAGAACTCCCTCTGTTAAAAAGGCAGACCATAACTCCATTTAGATTTAATTGTTTAGTCTGTATCACTGCCCTACCAATCGACATTACCTTGTTCATCAGGCTCAGACTGGAGTTTCTTGATTGTGAGGTCAAGAGGTGCATCCTGGTCAGCCATGAGGAGCTTGCTAAGGACGGGGTTCTGGTTGTGTACAGGCCCAGCTACTGTGGCAGGGGGGCTCATAGCGCTGGCCCCTGAGACCAAGGGTGGAGTTGACAGGCTTTGGTCAGAGCTTGGCTGAGGATCAGAGCAAGTATCTTGAGGGGAGTTTGTTTTTGAGGTATATTCAGCAGCAAACTGTCGTATCATTCTCTGAAGGATCTCTCTCGCCACTACTGGAATGTGTGGATCCAAGAAACTTGGCACATCTGAGCCAAAAGAAAGAGAGAGAGAAATGTAAGTCTTAAAACCCTAATTACTACAAAACCTCCATATTGCTTTACTGAACACAAGTTAATATTTGTCTATGGAGGTTCGCATTCATCCAGGTCATGGTTAATTCTGGTTGAAATCTTTTTATAGCAACTGAGTTGAGTTTCTTCACTTGAATTCAACAGAAGAAACTCAAGTTCAGTTGCTACGAAAAGATTTCAAATAGAAATAAATGATTATTAACAACCAAGCTGTGAGGATATTTCTCAAGTTAAAATGAAATATGGAATGCTCAAGGCATACAAAGTCAAGACTTACCCTTCCTGCAAAGTACTGCATTGAGAAATTCCTCAGCTTGCTTTTCCAATCTACTGATTGTGGTTTGATCTTTAACCAGGAGAGGCCTTAGTGTATCTTGCAGCCCCTCATTACTTAAGCCAATCAAATGTTCCTGTAAAAAGACAATACAGTTTAGGCAGAGAACGCTAATACTAAGGAATACATTTAACAAATAATTTATTTTCAAGAACTATTATTTTCTCACTTAAATATTAACTTTGGTAATGACAAGTGATTACAGAGCAAAGAGCTCAAGAGTAAAGATGCATTAAGCCTACTCCATTTATCTTTGAATTTAACTTAACTGGTAGTCGAAAGAGACGATTGCCTCTATTTAAGTCTTTTTTTTTCAGTTAACTTTTCCTTTGTACGTTATGATGTATTGAGCAGTGTGTTAGCCACTAGGCTTTCTGCCAGTGCTTGGATGTAACATTTTATAAATCACATGTAAACCTGCTGTTTGGAAACTAAAAGGCACTCTGTGAATTGTAAAACCTTAAGTTAAACAAAACATCCTACCTTTACTTTGTCCCGTCTTAAACAGCAGAATATACAGTTTTCATCAAATGACCAGTCAGACACAGTGGCAGGTTCTAAATCTGTGATCAAAAAAGACAAATAATTAAAGTCTTAAATAAATCCAGCACTTTTTGTGTGTGTGTGTGTGTGTGTGTGTGTGTGTGTGTGTGTGTGTGTGTGTGTGTGTGTGTGTGTGTGTGTGTGTGTGTGTGTGTGTCCGCACACATGCAAAGCTTCAAACAGGATTTAACACACAATTGGCACTGTATTACAAAAATTAGTACATTGCTGTCACAAAAAAACACATACTGAAGGGTAAATTCAGATGATTGTTTCCTGTATTAAATCATCCCTATATTCAAGAATAAACATTTATGTTGCAGTGCCCTGATTTTTGTCAGTGTCATATATTGAAGGCCTCTTTTATTTCAGGAAACACCTTAAAGACAATTGTTTTTGCCCATTAATTCAAGTGAAGAGCTATATGAATTGTTGACAAATGAGTGGGCCATAAAGATAGTGTTTTGATCTGTTAAAATCATACTGAATGATTAAGTAGATGATGAATTAAGTTCATCTGGATTTTTACCAGTTTAACTGCTATCGTAAGAAGTTCTCATTGCAAATACATTGGAGCAAAATAAAGTGGCACAACTGTTTTACAAACATAATGCATTGTAAAAATGCCTTTTTGGACACAGCAGACTTTCAGACTGGCTCTGTGCCATCCAAAACACCAAAATCACAAGAAAACAAGATATTGTCTCTTCTGCAACCTGAGGTGCTGCCTTGTTGATAGTAGTGAATGTAGAGGGGTACCAGATGGTACAATGAGGGAGCATTGTGATAATCACTGCAAAGCAGATTACACTCAAACCACAATTTTCTCATTTATACACTACAGTTGAATGTTTACATTATGGGGGCCTCTTTTGTTAGACTGTCTTTTGTGAAGAAAAAGATGCTTTTACAATTTTCTTTTAATTCTTACCTTTAAATAACTTTAAGTCTTCTACGAGCTCTGAACCAAACAGGCCTTCAAGTATGCTCTCAAATCCTAGGGAAAAAAATTGAAATAATTAAACTATTTTCAGAATGCATTTTACAAATTTCACAAGCATCCAGATTGTTCTGTGGTGCACATGTATTTTTAGTGGGTACAGAAACCAACAGTTGCCCAACAGGGATTCAAAGACATGTCTGGTTTTACTAAATTTGTTGATAATAATCAAGTCAAACTAACTTAAAAACAGATTAGCATTATACGAATCACTGATATTTAACATTGTAATGTCTTGAACATACAACCGGGTTAATCATTGTGTTTGCATTTCATCTTAACATCAGAATGCAACCCTCAGCTTCTATAAAACCACATATTATCAGCTTTCACTCCAGGTTTTTACTTCAACAGTAAATATATGCCCTCTATCCTCCTGTTGCCAAGCAACTGAGGCACCCACAGAGTTGGGAATGCTTGCATGTTGTAACATTAAAAAGAAACGGACATAAAAAAAGACAAGGTAATGTATCAAAGTATCATAATCGACGATTTACAATATTAACTGAAAATGCCATGTTATCCATTAAAATATAATGATTTGCCATTCAGTACTCTTCTAAGGGAAATTAAAAATGCTAGCAATCATGAAAACCATTTAATGTACAGGTACATGAAAGGAGGTACATTTGCAAATTTCTATTAAGTATAGATCTCGAAAATTGCACAGTGAAAAATGTTGTGTATTAGGCGGTGGAGACTTTACATTACCACATGTAATGTCTGCTTTCTGCTGCAGGGTCATTATAGCAATATACAAAACCACTACATGCATCAAATCATGCGCTAAGGAGGTCAGCTGTAACATCTGTCCACTGAACTGGATGTGTGCATTGTGTAAAATCACACAGGCACTTAAAGGCCAAAAAGTCAAGAATTAAAGTACCCTGATGCGAAAAATATAAGATTTGGTGTTAAAATGTACTTAAAATACAAGACAAAGGGGCAAAAAAGGAATCCTGAAATTTCAGATTATGTAAAAACATTTACCAAGCAACTTTGATTTGCGAGGCATGTTAAGTCATCCAACTGCAAAAAACAATGAAGACCTACTTACAGTTTTGTCTTCATAGGTGAAAATAAGTGACAATATCATCATCCCTTTACTCTTAGTACTCAGTGGATTCAATCAAAAGCTGTCATCTGTTAAAATGCCCTCTCACTGCTTCCTGACAAATTCCCAACCACTTTTATACAGCCAAACATAAAGAGAGAGAGAGAGAGAGAGAGAGAGAGAGAGAGGGGGGGGGGGGGGGGGGGGGGAGGCAGGGAGGGAGGGGGGGTAGGGGGAGTGGTGAAACAGAGCCTTGCCTATATTGCAGCATGAGTCTGTTTCTGGGTTACTGCACAGGACTTCAGCTGAAGCTATCCAATCCTACTTCTGAAATATTTCAGAGGCAGAGGGAGAAAGTAGGTCATCCTATTTCATTTGACAGAGCAGCGCCATGACATCAAACCACTCTTCAGGAATTCAGTTTCGGGCATTTAAAAATGTGTGGCAATATTAACACTTCACTCTGGCAGAGAATACTGTACAGCAGAAGCAGTAGCAAAAGACTGCATGGCCATTTCTTTACAAAACAAAATCATAAGGGGACCAGAAACTTAAATTTAGAAGAGCACGCTGCCTTCATGTACAGTGGATAAAATATTGATTATGGACAGATATATTCTGCAAACATAAAAACTGGAAACAGCCAGAGACATACACCACAAAACATACTCGAAAAAATATAAAGCATTCACATTTGTCCAGTGCTATCCAGTGCTATGCATTTTTGTAAGAGATTACTATTTTCCACTCTTAAAAGGTGTCAATTAAAACAGTTGTGTAAAAAGAGAATGCTCTCATATTAGGTAGGGAAAAATCACTTTACAAAAATGGAAAACCTGCTAGGCATACTCAAATGAAATCAAAGTGTCAGCTGGCCTCCTGACCATGGGATACATAGGTCCAAAATGATAAGACTAAAAGATGTAAATTAAAATTAAAATTAAAATAAATTTTAAAAAAATTATTGTAGTTTACATTCAGCTTAATATAATTCTATAATTCTCTCTATACCTTCCAAAGAAGAGGAAAGACCCTGCCTTCAGCCCTAATTGGATTGATAGCATGTCATTGAATCTCATTAAAAAAAGTCATTCTGGACAGAATTTTTAGCACCATTGTTATTTACATGTTTCTTCTAAACCATACAAGGTGTGATACATTCATGTCTATTATCCAGCTTTACATGAAGAGCATGTGTCTATGTTGCCTATTCCAACATTTTTTGCTTTTCTTTGTCAGTAGACTCCTGGGTGAACGTGGTCTAATTCTCAGATATGGTGGAATAAATTTTAAAAAGTCACATTGATTGCCTGGACTGTAATAGAAATTGGAAAATTAAGTTTGTTCAGGAGAAGTCCTCATCTTCCTTTTTTTAAATTAGCTTTTCTTTTTATAAGGAATCCATTACATGCCTGTGGTATAATTTTGAGCTACCCCAGTTAAATTTACATTCAATTCAGGAGAATACTACCAGCATACTTTCCTGCACTATTTGCACATCATGCTAATTTCAAACTACACAATGAGGTACAATAATAGTAATATTGATGATTATGCAAAAAGCAGAAGTAATTCAACAAACAACAATGCATGTTATTCCTACAACAGCAGAAACAGTGAACATTATTAAAACATTTTTTACAAATTACTTTTTAACCACCAATCAGTTCAAGTCATACTAGAGTATGAATGAAAGAACAGACAGGACTGCACTCAATCAATGGAGAAAGCCACCCAACAGCGGAGTATTTCTCCAAGACATCAGTTTTTGACCAATGACAACATAGCAAAAAACCTGCTAGAAGCAGAGACATTCCTCTTGGCCAAGTGAAATACTTCAATTATTTTACCTGTTTAGATGTCACCTTCAATTTAGATACAGGAAAGAATTGGTTAAGCAGATAATCAAAACCTCTGCTGCACAAATTTGAGGGAACACAAAAATTACATTTAATGAGGTGACTTTGATAAGATTACATGTGTGCTCAGCAATGAGAATATTCAGAAAATCTTTTAAAACTGAATATACTTGTGCCACAGGGTGTGCAAGTGTAACAGAGTTCATGTAGTGTCCAGTAAAATGCTTCTTCTAAGCAAATGCTTTTAGTGTTTCCTTCCCCTTATGAAATAAATCAAGCCCAGGATGCAAAATCCACTTTGACAGCTGTGCTATCTCATATTTATAAAAATAGCATTTTGTTGTTCAATATCTCTTGGACAGTCTTTATGTAAAACCTGCTATGAGTGAGAAATTATGTTTTGCCCAGTATCTACACAACTGTTAGAATTCAAGGAGAGCTCTGCTGAGTGAAATTGGATCAGGGCACAGGAAAGTTGTGTGACTACAAACTAAATGTATCATCTAACAATTCTGGAATTTTTGAAGTATGTTGACATGATGCACTTTGTCAGAGCTCCAACACACTTTCCATAACATGAAGAAACACTCAACCTGGAAAAAAAGGGATTAAGTACAGTACTTTTGGTATGTAACAATGTAACAAAGCACACTGAGCAACCTGACCATTGTCAGATTAATTAGAGAATTACTGTCTTTCATTAAACTTCTCTGGTTGAGGACTGTGGATATTGTGTCACATTTAGAAAAAAGACAAAAATTTCTGTCTTGCTTCTTAGCACCTTCACAATGCTGAGAGACAGACACAGGAGACCAAAGTGTAGGTGCTGAAATGAAGGGAATGTCAGACCAAATTCATGAAAAAAGGGACACTTCTATCTGATCTTTTTGTAGTTGTTTTTTTAAAAACCACCTGCAGGCAATGAATTACAGCAGCAGTAAGAGGTCAAAGGAAGGACTGACAGTGACTAATGTCTATCCACATCATTGAGTATTTCAATGTCTGAGCACGTGACTGATTTTTATTCAGATGACTTGTTTGTTCGTTTCTTTGTTATTACAGAATTCAAAATCAAATTGCTGAGTACATACACTAATTATCCTGCTGTAAAAATATTGTTCTGGAATGATATCATTATGCATCTGGTTTAAGAACAAGTATTGCTCTATTCCAAATGTAATCTTGCAAAAATCTTCCAGAAGCTTTTATATTTTGGAATTGTTTTTATGGAGGACATTGCGTTGACTTGTGTGGGGAATCACTACATGACATCAATCAACAATTTTCTTTTTCTTTCAAATATTGATGTGCAAACCAACTTTTAAAAAATTGATCAAACAAGTTTTGTTAAGCTTGCAACAGGATTCTGTGTTACAATCCCATTTGACACCTTAAAACCTCACTTACCAGGAACGTTTGCATCTTAATATTTAAAAGTATAAGTTTTAAAAGTTTAAGGTCAGAATGTCGATTTCAATTTCTATTTTTCACATACAGTATATCATGGAATTACAATTACTGATGCATTAGTCAGCTCATCCTGAACTGAGGTTTGGCAAGTTGTAATAGTTAATCATATTTTGCGCAGTAGCATAAAAAATGTATTTTTTTAAAAACATAATTAAAGCATTGATCAAAGTGTAATCAACACATTTAATAATGATATAGTCAGTCAACAGTCAGTTGTTTGGTTTGCTCACATTTTGTGCTGATGCATTTGAAGATCGCCTAGATCATCTTGTGAAGCACTGCTCTAATACCTGATACAAACTGTCCATGGAACGAGTCAAGTTAAGCCCGAGTTAAACTGGAATTGAACACAATTTAATACATGAAAGATCATATAATCTTGTAAATGAAAAGGTTCAGTTACAGAAAGTATGTTATCAGGGGACAGGGATCATGCCAATGGGCAAAGGTTAAATATAAAAAAAATGAGCTAATTGTGATAACAGCTGGTCCGAAAAACCCCAACCATGTTATTGGTCTTAGTGGTATAACTTCAGCCCTTGAAATTTGACTTCTCTTTTGCAAACTACATTCTATGTACTGCAAATTTTGATTTCCAGTTCTGTTTTTTGTATGTTAAATTCTCAAAAATTAAAAAAAAACATTTTTTTTGTTATATATCAAATGACAATAATACCTAAATAGGGGTGCTGTATAAGGCAGTAACAATACTTTAATATGAAAAATATTACAAAAATTAGAAAAATATGTAATTATAAAATTAATAGTGTGACAGGCAAGGAGTTTTTTGGTTTGCCATGTCATGATGTCCTTGACTATTGAAATAAAATACAGAGCCAGGCAACAGTGAAACTTGGGATGCTGGTGCAGACACAAAATTCATGTCCTTTTTAATGTTAAATGCCTCATTCACATGTGCAGCCTTTCCTACAAGTGTTACCGTTTTGAGCAGGAAATGCTCATTTGTTAATGAGAAATCTACGATGGCAATGTTACCACTTTATGACCTGGCATGGACAGGGAAAATGCCAGAGAAGCTTTGGTTTGAAGGAACATTACTTTTAGGTGTGGCTCTGTCCATTTCCACATTCTTCTTTTCAAGCCTGTTTGTTCTTCAACAAATGCCCTAATAACTACAGCTGGTCACCTCCTTTAGTGCCAGTGTCATGAGTCTGTCTGCTTAAGTCGATTAGGTTTCTGTCCAGATTACCCACTAACGCTCTCTTAACTCTTCTAGTACTGTTCTGAATGCATTTTTTTAATTCTTGTAGAGGATGACAAAAAATAGTTCTCAAAACTGAAAGCATTAAAAGGAAGAATTGGTGAGTATGAAAAATCTCCTTGCCTGCCATGATTTTTTGCCCTTTGCCCTGCTATTGGGTATGATTTTGAATAACTTGACAGTAAAATGTAATATGTTGTAGATAAAGCCTATGCTTAATGTGTTTACGGTCCTTTTAATGAAAATTCATCTTTATCATCACCTTTATTTGTAAAGCACTATAAACAGCCGGGGCTTGATCAAAGTGCCTATTTTTTCAATCATTTTTTTTCCAATTTAACACCCACAACTAGTAGTCTCTTAATATGAATGTGCCACTACAATAATTTAAACATAGTGACAGAAAAGAATATGAATTTATAAATCTCTTGACGATATGACCAATGATCAAAATAATAGTGAAATGATATGAGTATAGCAAGACAAATAAAAATGTGAAAACAAAAATATTACTCAGCTAGTGTGACTGCAGTGCTTTTTTCAGGGAATGACACACCCTTCCTTGTGTTGCTCTCTCTACTGCTGCTGCCTGTGAACAGCGCTGCATCAACCCCCTCTCAACCCATCCCCCAATATAACTACTGTACACATGCTACAACTCAAAGAGGGAGTGACCAAGGCTCACTGAACAGGAGGTTCCCTCAGCTCAAATCCCTGTGCAACCAAAATAAACCTTGCTTAATCTGACATATTGTCTATGGAAAGGATATGTAGGTCAGAAATTTCAAAAATTTCACAAACAAAAATCATAAACATGTTATTCCATTAACTAGACCACAATGCAGTTATGCTGATAGTGATACAATCATGAAAGTGATGGTATAATTTGCATTAGAAGACTCACAGATCCCTCGTCATGCAATATTCCCAAGCAATGCTTTACTGTGACGATGGCCAAATGTAGCTGAGTGCAGAAATCACAAAAAGTTACAGAAATAAGCCACCTCTCAGTGCTTGACTATTTTCATAACAAGTCGGGTGGGGGGAGGGGGTCAAGCGTAAAGCATAACGTAAAACAAGTCCTATAGCGGTCTACACTATGCTCTAAAATGGACGATAACCAGGCTTGCTTGAACTTTAAATGAGGTATAGAGGCACTGCTAAAAATATTATTTTTTCCCTCATTACAGGCAATATCCAGTAGCTGGATCAGACAATATAGCAGGCAGTGAGCTGGCAGCTTTGAGCATCATCTACAGCACAGCACATTAAAAAAAAAACCATGCTCCATGAATACTTAACATGATATGATGCAAACTGACATTCAAATGGTGTAAGGGAGCACAGCGCGCAGGACTTTGAAAAACAAACACCACCAGGATTACAGGCAAATGTGAAAAAAATTATTTTTACAACTGTGTACATTAAACCCAAGAGAAAAAAGCAAACAAAAACATGCATTTCATAAATGACCTTTGATGCTGTTGGTCATGTTTCACAAATGTCAAAAACCCAACAATCTTAGATTACAAGTTATGAATATGAATGCCCAACGTATCCAGAAGGCGCTTGCTCTAAGAGAAATAAAACAGTAATAAAAAAGTAAGTAAAAAAAGTAAAAGTTTTTAAAATGTACAAGACATCTTCTCCCTGATGTCAATATTTGCTCATTAGTTGTTTGAGCACATATTATATCTCACCCACATGTCAAATACAACATGAATAAGTGACATTCCAAGCGTTTGCCAATGCTAGCAGATGCAGTTCCAGACTAATTTTACCCAAATCCATAAAGAACACAGATTTCAGCAGCATACTTTAAATCTGGAGGCTGAAGAACCATGAACACGTGTACGGACAAAAGATTACAGACAATTGTTGCTGCTGTTCCATGGGACAATTGCCCTTGTTTCTTGTCTGCAGTTTTACTGCTCACATTAAATACACAAAGACTGAATGTCCATTTCTGCATCAGCAGGGTGGTGGTGGTGGCGTGCAGCCCTCTCCACCAAAAAGCCAAACAAAAGTATGTCCTTGTTGTCATGGACAGAATATGCCATTCTACAACCAGCAGGCTGATGTTGTTGTCATGTACTATAAAGCATCACAATTACAGCCCAAACACAAGGGATATTTGTCATTACCATAGACGGGGGTGACTGACAAAATGTCCTGCATTTAGAACATGTAACAAGCAGAGGCTATTTTGTCTTCAAAAACAAGCACAATGCCAGCAAAGAGGTGTAGGCTCTTTTACCTGGAATAAGATTATTGTAGGTCATGACTTACCTAATATGTCATTAGCAGGGATAACAGTGCTTCCTGTAGATCAACAAGCTGATTCGATTGAGTGTACAATCAATAAAAAATAGGTCAATGTGATCTGACCCTATATATACAGTACTAAAATAAACTAATGGCTTGGAAAGGTATAGCCTTTTTCAAAATTTCTTGTCCAGAAATAAACCACTTTGGTGTGCTGTGCCTCTCTGGTACAGAAGCCACATTTACTCATTCAGTGTGACACATGCACACTTTTGTATCTTCAGGTAACTGCATGGTCCTACTAAATTGGTGAGTTTTTTTTTCTATTCTGTCAGAATTGACAGAAACATTCCAGCTACACTGGTGCTGCCACACATTCATCCTTTTCTCCTTTATTTCATTGCTGCTTTATTCTACTAAATACAGGTGCTGCTAGCACAGAAAAAGGCTGCTTCCTAAGCCATGAGCCATGTTTTTACTATTTGCCAACCTGCAAGATTTATAGGAAAGAATCTTAACCGCTATGAAATGTTGGACATAATGAAATCTGAAACTTGTTAGTATTGATAGTAAAATTGATGATTTTTCTTTTGTTTCCATGTTAAAAAATTGTTGAAAATATTATTCTGATTTTCATGTTTTTATTCAAAACAGCTCGATGATATTCAAATAAAGAGTACTCATCACTGCTCGGGACTTTTTATTTTGGTTACTCACATCACTGTTTCATTATGCTAACTGTTTAACTCGGTCTGTGGGAATTGTTTGCTAGATTGTTTAGCTTGTTCTTATTTTGAATTCAACTTCAAAATTGATCTGAATAAATAATAAGCTACTGGGTTCAATATACAACATCACTGAACTCTTTCGTGTTGTTAATTGATATTCAGATCTTGTTCACTGTAATTGCTTCTAAAAGCTTAAATATCTACTTTTTCTTTGAAATACAAAATAATTATACATACACACACACACATTATAAATATATACATATATATGGTACTTGCCATACACAGCCCTAACATAAGACAACAGTGCAGATGCATAGAGGGCATTTCACTTGAGATTGATTTACTATGACATTTTGAGATCAACATCAGAAGTAGGTTCTGAGGCTAGAATTAAACTGAATGTTTTAGATTTTCAATGTAGTATAGAATAATTACACGGAAGGTATCATATTGCCATATATGTTTACTGAAGTTTCAAATTTAAGAAAAGAATCAGGTTATCCTTTAGGTATGTTTGCATTCTTCTAACAACGAAAGCATAGCTTGTAGTGTCTGCTAAGAAATGTAGTGATGTGGAAAATGTTTTAGGCAAGAGTGAGAACAGACATTTTCCGAGAATTCTTTTAATGTTTTACTGTGCAACTACATGACTATGCAAAGGTATTCAGAATGCTAGTTTTTGATATCATTTTATGTAAGAATACCTAACAGGATATTCAACATGACTGAATTGCTGTCTAATTGGCTTTGCAGCACCAGTGTAGAGGCACAGCACACCAAAGTGGTTTAATTATGGAGTAGAAATTTTGAAAAAGTTGTATCATTCCTATTTTGCCTAAAATGTTTTAGGCAAGAGTGAGAACAAACATTTCCTGAGAATTCTGTCCAGGTTTGACAATGAAGCTACATGACTATGTTAAGATATGCAGAATGCTACTTTAATACCACTTTAAATAAGAATGCCTATCATCTTTATTCAACATGGCTGAATTGCTGTCTTTTTTGTCCACTGGCCAAGTAGCTACTGTTACAAACTAGATAACACCACAGCCTGTAATAAACCAACATATGTTGCACACTACCATATTTACTTCTGCTAAGCTACAATACTATTATCAGTCCCATTAGCAGTTTTTAGCAACATCAAGTTAAACTAAAGAGACAAATATGCGTCACTGATTAGACCACATACAGGGAATTGATGGGAGTCATGGTAGTATGCCTGAACTGTAACGGTCTTTCTTCCCTCTATCTTTCATTAGCAGACAGCAGTGTTGAGCGTGTGATTAAGTAAGGGATCATTCAGCTGACAATGTTTCTAAATCAACCTCAACAAAATTTTAGGTAATATACAAAAAAGGGTTTCACACTGACATACACTGGCAAGCATGTACGCAGATTAACATGGGACGGAAAAGGCCATTTTGCAGATATAAACCCACTACTAAAATATTCCAGAAAAATGCTATATTGGTCTTGCCCTGATATACCACATACGGAAATATTCCAGCATGAAAAGTATAATATAATATTTTATATTCGTTAATATAAGAAACTCTGTCCTCCTCATTCGCCTTTTCAATCTGTTTACCTTTGGAATTACATTGACTGTGGTTATGTTTTGAGTCACAAGAATGGTTTGGCAAAACATGTAGTGAATAGGTTTACAAAAATTCTTAAGTGTGCATATGTCGTATGTGATTGCGAAGCATGAACCTTTCCTCAACAACCATCTGTGAATTATTAAAGAAAAGATTTCTTGTTGACCATATGTAAAGATTACAAAATATAGCAGAGCAGTGCACTATGAGGTACTCTGGGCAGATGAGTTTAGCCTTGGCAAAAACATTCACTATCCTTTTTATCTCATCAAGCATTTTGACAATTGTACACATACACTGAACAAAGTCAGTTCAACTGCAAAACCAACATTTTACATGTCAATGTAAAATACAAGCCCAACTACAGTTGGGCTTGTACAGTTGGGCCTGTAGATACTGGAAAGTTAACCAGCCACATATTTTTTGTCAAAAATGCCTTTCTGGGATCTTTTTATTTGAATGTGATGCCTCACCTATAAACATTTCCAAGCTAACACAATGTAGCAACCTTGATGCAGGTTTATGGCAAAGGGAAAGATAAAGCTAAAAACCTTGGACAATGTTTTGAAATGGTCAAAAGGTGACAAGTTACGTTAGTTGACGACCAATGGTGAGCATTAATTATACCAATTAAAGTCAGGTGGACCCCAGGCTTGTAAGACACACAATATTCAAACACCTGACTATTTGTTCAAACTTAAGCACCGCTGAGCCTCTGGGTCCATGTATAGGGAAGGCAACTTAAAACGCAATGTTGGGTACTGAACTTATGTTCTTGGTGTCGTGTAGGAGGGGTTTACCCTAATCAAACATGTGATGATATAAAAACATGCTTTGTTCTTGACCTTGCACTGTTTTACATGTGGATGAGTTTATCATGTGACTGGAGTGAAAAATGTATGCCCGCAACGAATTCTTGCAATCGAGAGCAACAAAAACAATAGGAAAATGCCAAAAATGTTGAACTGGTGAAACAAGAACATTCAGGAACCTCAGGTCCGGTAATTGAAAATCAAATACTGTCAAATACAGCATTTTAAAATCATTCTAAGATCCAGCCATAGATGTTGACATTCTTAGATGTGTTGAGGAAATGTCAATTCTGCAACTCCACCCAGCACTATCACTCTGCTGCCGGTCCACCATCCAGTGTAAAAATACTTGCTAACCCCTTACAGACTTTCATAGGAAAAACAAACCGCATTTTTTACAACCTGTTGCACATAAAAATAGGAAAGTACGGAGCAGGTGAGAAATACATACAGATAATCAGGGGCAAATGATAAATAGGACAGTAATACTAATGATGTAGCTTAGTGTTTTCGCAATTCACAACACCGTGCTCTCCTAGAGAACTAGTTATATTGAATGTATCGACAAAGTTGAGCAAAATTTAACAATGTGTTTATACTTCCCAAGTGTCGATTACATTTGAAGAAACTGAGGAATGACCTTCGCCTAATAATGATAAACTCCAGGGTTGTTTATATTAGCTTCTCTTGATTTAGCTACGTTAATCCTAACCCAAGCATTTCAGATGTGATTCTTTTCATAGCCAGTGGACCGGATTTGCCCAACACAATGATACATTTCTTTTCGAAGCACTTATCAGGGGTAAAAAAAACACGAATCCCGGCAAAAATAATCAAAACAGACCGTGCGTGGCTCAAACCTCGGGAGGAAACGGGCGAGTGCGTTGCCGTTTTTGCAGCTTCAAACGGCTCGTTTTTGAGATCTGGGACGTCGAGTAATTTTAGATGATGGAGTTGTTTATTGACGGTCCACCCAGAACGGAAACTCCCCCCACGGCGGGGTCTCTTGTCACTTCCTCGTTGCGCTAAAGCGCACCGAGAACGGATCCAGGGGAAGCGAGGAAAGCTAAAAAAATGTTAAGAGCAAACATCCACGGCGAGCATATAGCACCCTCCCCCCACGTAATTTACAGTATCGTCGAGCGGGAACGCGCATTTGTGCGAACGGGCTGCTGTTTAGCCGACGCAAGGCATAATTCCTGAGGCACACCCTTTAAAAAACCACGGTGCCCTTTAAACAAACTACCGTTGCGCCGGGGGACAGCCAAAGTCTTTACTTCGAATAAAAGGACGTTATACATGGTTAAAGAAACTCGGTTCGGTCGCGAACCGTGACAATGCACTGCAAACCGAGACTTAACGTGAGCTGCCGTGAGAAAGGAAACAGTTGAGGACAAAAAAGTCGCTCGGAGATGCCCTGGTTGAGTTCGGTAATAGATGGTTATTTACACCGATATCTCCCGCACAGAGGTAATATTCCCCCCTAGAAAACGTCTCGAGCACGCCCGGTGTCATCCTTACCTACACAGTGAATGAGTTTGTGCCTCCACGAGTCAAGTTCCTGCCGAAAGCCTCGCCTGTCGATTGTGCATTGCTGCCTTTTACACTGACTCGCCATTTTCTACCCGTTGTTCTCCGGGTCGCGCGGGAAGTGAATGCGCTCGCGCTCCGTGAACGCGCGCGTCCCCGAGACGAGGGGAAGCCGCTCGAGACGGAAATGCCCTGCGAGTTTTCAGCCAAAAAAAACAAACCACTGCAAAAGCGAAGCCGCGGTGACAAAAGCTAAAATCACAAGTAATTCAAATTGTAACAAATATGAAACGTCCGAGAATATGTGCCCTTTGCTTAATATATTATTATGTTTATACATTTTTTCTACAATTATTTGTTATTGTTATATTTTTCTTGTAACTCTGGCACAACAATTTCCTTCGGGAGAGATAAAGTTGTTCTCATTCTTATTCTTAAGTGCAAAATTACTTCTTTTCTTTTAATGTAGCCCGTTTCTCAGACGTCATAAAGTCAGAAATGATGACAGGAAAATTAAGTCTAAAAGTAAGACACCTTATTGAGATAGAGATGAAAAAAAACAGCAAATCAAAAATATATCCACTATAGAAAGTATTCAAGTTTAACTGGATTTTGTATTGTTTATGATATTCTTCTCCAGTCATTGTTGACAGTCATGTCAGTACAAGGTGTAACTGTCAACCAGTCAAATTCCTTGTATGAGAGAACACACTTGGTCCATCAAGTAGATTGTGATACCATTTTGTAACAGTATTATGAAAGCCGTGTTATGGTCCATGATTCGGAACTCAGTCCTCATTCGTCCTTCACATGAATACTAAATACTAATGTAATAATGCAGTAATGCCAATTGAGAACTCATAACATAGTAGTACGCCTGAGTATGCATGTAATAACATTCTGATGACCGCTATGTGATTGTGTGATATGTGCACATGTGATAATAACAGAACGACCAGCAAGTATATATTTAATAATTCAATAACGACTACTGAGTACTCATGTAATAAAGTATTACACTGCTGATTCCTTGTGCACAAATGTCCAATAACTATTTGCGTATCTAGAACTAAAATGCAATCCATACTTGGATTTTGCTTGTGAGTTGTGTGCTAATGATGCACCGTGAGGACTTGCAAAATAAAGTTACCCTAATTTGTAAGTTCCCCTGGGTTATGACAGCATCATGCTGACCGCTGTCTCACGCTGTTGGTGTGATTCCAAACAGTCACAAGGAATCAATTTTTGTTTAATTTCATCTCAATCATAAAAATGTAAAAAATTCACAACTAAAGACTGAGCATTTTTGTAAAAATGTATCTCAAATGGTTCTTCTTAGCTATCTCAGGGGCTACATTGTGCCACGAGGGAGACAAACAGTGAGAGACAGAGAGAGAGAGAGAGAGATTCAAAGAAGACTGCATTTTCTTTATCATCATATGGGGCTCTCTATTGTGGTATTCACTTTGAAGCTCAGGAGCTTTTCCAAATCATCTGCTCATGTGTTCAGGCACGTGGGCTTACAAGTTGAATTAAAATGCGCAGATGCTGAGTTGGTGAAAACAATACCAGCCACAAAGTATCAACATTTGTAATCATTATGGGACTGATAGTTGCTGTTTGTCTTTGTTGTTTGTTTATTCTCCTGTTTGCCAGATTTTACAAAAAACAAGAGACCATTTTTATTTAATTTAGAAGGTGTGTGTGTGTGTGGGTGTGTGCTTGGGCTTTAAAATAGCAGGGACAGGTATATGTTTCCAAGAATGGAAGTGATCGCACAGCTGGATCTAGATCTGTGTAAGACAAGAACCCAAAGCACAGATACAGAACTGCACTATAGTGTTATCTCACTATACCTTAAAATGCTGCCAGCATGTGGCGACTGGTTCTTTGAAAATAAGCAAAGTATCATGCTGGTGTGATTTTTGCAGAGATATTGTGAAGACTGCAACAGGACCCAATACGAAGCGTAGAAATAAAAATGGGGCTCTGTATGTCTTGCCATTTCTACAATGCAAACATTGTTGACCATCATTCTTTCGTGGTATAATATTCAGCTGCAGATTTTGAGGTCATTCTCATGAAACTATTAAAAACACCAGGGCATGAAAGATTTTGATAAAAATCTATCATTTGAATTTTGTTGCCAATTCTGCTGAAATTCTAATCACCATGCATCACTTTCTGAGTGTTGTTATTTTGTTGTAGTTGTTGTTGTTGTTGCTGTTGTTGTTGGTGTTGTTGTTTTTTCTTTTTCTTTTTTTTTTATTTTACCATGAAGAGGTTATTTAAGATAAATTGTGGATATGTTATGATTGAATCAGTATAGCTTCCAGTACTTTCAAAATGAATCCCAGGCAGTGTCCCTCACATTTGGCAATTATATTATGTAGCCATTAAATCATGGATCTTTGAATTTTCATTCATTCATTCATTCATTCATTATATACTATACTATACTATACTATGCTATACTATACTATACTATACTATACTATACTATACTATACTATACCTCTTATCCTGCACTCAAGGTCGCAGGGTGGCTCAAGCTTATCTCAGTAGGCACTGGGTGGCACGCAGGGTTTACCCTGGACCGTTTGCCAGTTGTTCACTGGGCCACATATAGAGACATCCAACCATTCACTCTTCCATTCACACGTCTGGCCATGGGGAGAACTCCACCCAGAAAGGCCCCCCTGACAGATTCAAACCAGGGACCTTCCTGATGTGAAGCGGAAGTGCATACCACCGTACCACTATGCTGCCTCAATTTTAATTATTGGGAAAAAGAAAATCTCATTTGGTAATGTATACAACTTTACTTTCTCGGAATATTTAATGGGTTGTGAGTCACGCTGAACTGCTAGCTTTCACACAAAGGCCGCAGAACTATGTCGAAACAATGACTCCACCGTTATGACTGTGTCTGTTGCACAAACTGCGCAGACATTTTAAACAAAGCGGTTGCTGGGCTAAAACACTGCAAAGTATAAAAATCGAAAAATATATAATGAAATAAAATAAACACAGAGAAATTATCCAGATTTCTAGACTTGATAATGAACAGAAATGACAGGAAAAGGTCATCTGTGCACTGAATCTGCGGTCATACAGTCCCTGCTGATCCACAGTACCCGGTTCTAATGCTTCACTTAAGCCCGGACTATTTACCAAACACTCAGCTGACTTTTGATTATTTAAACATAACTTCAGTCTGTTATGTTGTATCCAGGACTGTTATGTCCTTCTTCTCGCGTTCAAGTACGAAACCATCGTTGGTAAAACTAAAGATTATTTTGATCAAAGAGATATGACAGCATATAAGAAGGTCTGACATACCGGAGGAGTGATAAGTTTTAAACCAATGTGAGATGTAGCTGGTACAGTGTTTACAGTCCCTGGAACAATATATTGTACATTTCAGCCACCAAAGCATCCTAATCTACTAGTACCTCTTTCACCATTTGAGACATCAGATAAAAAAGGTACTTGACCAAGGACAGCTATTTAAGCCCACTTCTTTCTAATGTGCCTATACTGCAAATACTTTATCTCACCCAATAGGGGTGAAGTAGGAATGTCAAGGATAATTGTAGTTTTCGAGTTGACAAACGTCAATTATTTTATAGGCGCTGTAAGACCCTACAAATTAGTCTGGAGAAAAGCCAATTAAACTGCAAATTCGTGTTGTTAGCTGCAACGCTGAGCTTTTAAGAAGCTTCGGAAATATGGCTTTTGTAAAAGTGTCCGCGACTGTCTTTGGAAGAAGCTCACAGGGTCAATAATGAGCCAATAACTGTCAGGCAACGCAACAGCGCCGTAGCCAGGGTGAGTCTGATGTAATGCTGCATTCATGTTCTATCGGACCTTTTAGTAATTGAGATCAAGTGCCTTTGCGTTGCATTAAACGTGAACAAGACCCTTACCAAAAAGGCAGCATCGCAGAGGATCTGTGTGTACCACAACATTAACAACAACAAAAAAAACAATCTCTACATCATATTGTCCGGTCCGAATCACAAACATTGTTGATTTAATGAATCCTGCATCCAACGCGCGCAATTCGAATTTCTCCTCGTAAAAAAGCGGATGCTATTAAACTGTCTCTATAAGTACGGATGATGAATTTTACACGTGAACGCAACGCTCACTACGTTTCCAAGCCGGTGTGCTCATATTTTTACGCCCCTCTGCTCCCGCACGGAGGTTCCATGCTTCTGAGACAGCAAACGCACCGTACAGGTAAAAATAACACAAGATAAAATACATTATTATCTTTTTAAATAAAGACATTCGTTGGATTAAAAAAAAAACATTTCACTGTTGAGCTGCTAGAGGTGACTCGGTTTTGTAGGCGAGACGCCGTATTCAAGCAACCTGTTTCCAGGGTTACAGACAGAGACAGCGATCCTCAAGTTGGATACTTACAATAACATTCAGCAGTCCGCCGTGTTGATAAATCACGAATTGTTTGTCAGGGAGGGTCAAATCACACCTGTC
Source organism: Fistularia commersonii (assembly GCF_037954325.1). NCBI lineage: Eukaryota > Metazoa > Chordata > Actinopteri > Syngnathiformes > Fistulariidae > Fistularia > Fistularia commersonii. Next base: position 15,118,473 of record NC_141285.1, read on the forward strand.
CGCCATCCTAGTAACACAGGGTCTGCCGGCAGACACACAGCATCGTCCGAAAAGGTCACCAAGCGACTGTCTTTGTTTATGTCTGCGGTCGTGCTACTGTCACGTTTTCCGGCTTACACCTTTACAGAAGGATTTTCAGCAGCGCGAAATGCAGCCGACACACACACACACACGCACCTCACAAAATCAACGGCAAATGGCATTACAACTGCATTGTCAATATATTTTCTCCCCCAAAAGCTAAATACAGAAAAGCCAACCATGAAGGATGCCTTCTCTGAAATACTATGATGAAAATCATTACAGGGGGGAAAAAAAATCAAGGCTCCTCTTACCTCCCATATTCTCTCTCTTGTTTAATCCATTGATTTATTCTTGTTTGTTTGTTCTTGCATTACAAAAAGCAAGACATTCACTTTTGTTTTAGATTTGAAAGACGTCCCCCCCTCCCCTTCACCCTGTATTTGATTGACATTGAAGCTGAAACCACTTTCATAATCCCATTAGGGGAAAGTTCTTCCTTCTGCTCCCCAGTCAAAAAGGTCAGAGGTCATGGTCAATGGAAGAGGTATAACCAGGGCAGATGCTGAGCACCCTCTATGTGTCCGAATATAAACTGAATGCCACACCATTTCTTTTATTCTGTTTGTTGAAAACAGGGCTGGCATGACTCTTACCAGAGGATCTTTCACCTATGCCACTGGAGAGGAGTACCATGGCGAGTGGAAAGAAGGCAAGCTATTGCTTACACTGAATTATGGATGAGGTTTGTCTGCAGCCTCACTAACTCCATTACCAAAATGAGACGATTTGTCACTTGGTTCCACATTATACGGTCGTGTTATTTTCATCAGTCTAATGATTTGTTTGCCAGCATCAGACTATCACAGATATATCCATATCTGCATCTATATTGGTTGGTATAAAAATGCAGAATCTTCATTTTTCCATGTTACATATCTAATAACCTTGTTGCGCAATCATTATTCACAGGATGGTGCTATTTGGATGACTATTATTTTATGTCAGGACATCAAATTCCAAACTGTTCTCACAAAACCTGACCTGTATATTCTGTCGCGTTGTTAACTAACCAAAATTCGCCTTGAATGTCATTTAAATGTTAGTATCCACACAATGTGTCATTTTCATGTCTTTTGACCTTCGGTATTAGGGTGACTTTTCGTCTAGTTTCTTCATTTTGGCATGAACAGTTGTAATTTACACTTAAAATGTAATATCACTACAACATCTTTTAGTTAAAAGGACATCCAAACATCTATACTTATTACCTTGCAGCCAGGGGTCTTTGGGGGCTTGAATCCTATCCCCGCTGTCATTGGGTGAGAGGCGGGGTTCACCCCGATCCCTGGGCCAGATATAAAGACAAACAACAACTCACTCTGTCATTTACACACACTGGGTGTTTTAGGGTCCCACTGAACATACCATATGTCTTTGGACTCTCGGAGGAAACCGGAGAACCCAGAGTAAACACATGTAGACATGGGGAGAGCATGCAAACTCCTGTCAGTATCAAACCAGGGACCTACTTGACCACTGTGTCGCCCCCGTTAAATGGACTCTTGTTTTTTTTTAAACGTTGAATGTGGTAACTTTTTGAAAATTGACTACAATCAGGATCCAACTGACTATTAAACTCTTAACTCTAATGTTTTGGTATCCATATTGGCTCCTAACATTCAGTTTACAGAAGAATGTTTTTATTTATTTACTTACACAATCAAAGCAGGAAAAACACAACACCTCCCAAAAAGCGTGATATATAGATGAATTAAAAATACAAAAAATACAGAAATATCCAAAGTCATCCTAACCAGCATAGTAAGTGACCTACATAAAATAACATGTGTATTTGAAAAAACTTGAGGTTAGGTAAATCTTAACAGCAGAAATGTAAAACTACAAGTATCTATGTACATCATATTGCAATGTATTCAAATGGAACTGAAACTTCTATGAAATTTAGCACGACTTGGAGGTGAGGTGTAAACATCTGGCATGCACTAATGTGCAGTTTGACGTGAAGTACACTTTGCTTGCTCGAGAAGTAAAGCAAACTGAGGAAGAACATTTGTTAATGAAAATGGATTTCTGGATGTTAGTTTTGAAAATGTATGAAATTTTGAACTGATGATAGAAAGGAATGAGGTGATCCCTTTTACTGGTGCAGTACATGGAGCGGGCGGAGGTATAAGGATCTTTAGGCGGATGGCAGTCTTAGCTTTAGTTAAAAAGCATTGAGCTCTGCTCTCACTGCACACAGATGGATGCCATGACACTGACATACATGCTCAAGCTATTTAGTCAAATCCTTAGCCAGCATTGGTAGCCCATGAGGAACCGAGCCAGATTTACCAGCTCTGGCTTTGTCAAATCTTCTGGATTACACCTTGAACCTGTTAGTGAAATCTTAGAGAGGGCTTGCTGCTGGTTGGAAACCAGTTCAATGGAGGTGCATGTAAATCCAGCAATTTAAATTTGTGTCCCTTACAGGTAGGGCTGGTAAGTTTTGCTGCTGCTAAACATATGAAGGCATCCTAATTAGTTAAACTCATGCATCCTGTCACCCATCACACCATGTTTGCCGTGGCAACCGATTGAGTCTACTGGATGGAACCGATGTCCAAAAAAATTTTCAGTCTGAAGCTTCTGATGCAGAAGTTACACTTTGGTAATTTACCATCGCCTCCAAGGAGGGGCATGCAAGAACATTCCTTGGCTGCTTTCACAGTCTGGATCTTAAAGTAGAAATCCTTGCTAAAAAATCTGCTGGATTAGAGTGCGGTAATTCCCTCCACGCAGGAGGCAGATGGGGCTTCTAATTCAAAATTAAACCTCTAGCTGACAGAAGTGGGGCTGAGGCTTCTTAAATCTAAGCACGAACCGACTCGTGATGCGTTGTGGCTCCAGGACGCCATATAAAACCCTCAGTCTGAACTTGTTGTCTTTTCTTGTTACGCGCTATTTTTAGAGTGGTCATATGTCGGCAGAGCAGGCCAATAAACATTAGGGTGACTATTTTCAAATGCCTCGTTTTGATATTAAAGGACTTTATTAGAAAGTATTCTTACGTGGATAATCATGGTGAGAAGCGGTTCAATTTAACTGTAGATTTTCAGTCTATTAAAAATCATCATAAAACACATCTGTTAATATTCAGTATTGACTAAATTACTATTATGCCCTTTCCTATCCATAAGTTGTCCAATAAAGTTTGATGTCAGTCATTTATATACAGTTTTCATCTGCAAATGTGTAATAGTTCTGTTTATCCAGCATTAAGTTTGATGGTGTATTTTATTAGACTTTGACAGGACATTTTATGATTCAAACATTTCCCTGAAGTTTCAACCATTAACTGACTTGGCTGCATGTGATTTTCCAGGTCGGAGGCACGGTGTCGGCCAGCTCAAGTTTCAAGATGGAACCTGTTACACAGGCCAGTTTGAGAATGGGCTTTTCCATGGCTCTGGTGTTCTGCTATTTACAGATGGATCAAGGTGTGTAAACAAGAGCTTAAATCTCACATTGTGGAAACGTGAGAACGTAGAAAACAATAATACCTATAGAAATAGCAAAATCTCACCTATCAGGATATGAGCTGCTGTGTAACAAGTCAGTGCAGCAGCACTGTAATGTGATAAAAAAAAGAGAGAGAATACAATTATACAATATACACTGAAGCTGAAATAATTCTTTAGATATCTATTTATATATTTAGTTCTCAAATTCACTAAAATATGCATTTTTACCTGAACTACATGAACATTGATGGGGAACTATCTGAAAGAAAGAAGGTGAAATTGCTAAATAAACAAAAATGACCAGTGAATAACTTGGAAAAAAAATTATTTAAAAGTAGCCAGATGATTCCTCTAAGGTCAGTAATTCTTGAATTATCCAGAAATTGTCTATCAAACGTGGTCAATTGCTTGCTAAATACTAAAAACATCATGAACCCTGAAGACCACGAGATTATTTCGACCTCAGTAAGTTTACAAATGGCAAATGTAATTTTGCCTCTTGTGCCTGATTTTCTCCATTTTCAGGTATGAAGGAGAATTTGCACATGGGAAATTTCAAGGGACTGGAATCTTCAGCCGATTCGATGGCATGAAGTTTGAAGGAGAATTTAAAGATGGACGTGTTGAGGGATATGGTGAGTCTGTCCCCATGCTGGAAAAGATAGTGCTATAAAAGCGTTGTCTCTTTATGGTTAGTGCCACTGTCCTATGTGTCTGTGCCTCCAGGGCTATTGACTTTCCCACATGGAACTCATGGGGTACCGCGAAACGAGGGTTTGTTTCAAAACCATAAGCTGCAGAGACGAGAGAAGTGTCCGGGAGTGGTGCAACGGGCACAGGCGTCAGCCTCTCACGCTCGTAGCTTGTCAAACTGACTGTTGCAACCTAGGAGGAGACATGGTCAAGGTTCCAGCACCTTCCAGGAGGGTCTCAGGGACATGTACTCATGTACTCCCTCCTTCTCTCTCCCCGACTGCTCTTCTCAATCTGTCTTTTCTTTTGATGCATATTCAGTGCTTTGCCTTCACAGTGACTTGGAGAGCCCATGCAGTTTTACCAAATGACTTCTGTATGACCGATTTGAAATGCACAAAATTATAATGAAGCACATTCTTTTTGAACTTCAGGAGTCACATGAGCAGCAAGTTCAGTTGTTTGAATCTGGGATTTGTAGATTGAGGTGATTTGCTGTTGGAACTAAATAGGATCTCTCTTGTGAGCATTTCTTTGCACATGTAGTGTTGAAGTGAGAAATGTTGCCTCTTAGCTTAAGAAATATCATGATTTCTTGTAAAACAACTCTTAAAAACATTGACTTGCAAATTTATTTACCGGGATACAAATTCGTATTCATAAATTCTGGTTCTAATTTATAAATTACAATTCAACAAATATTAAGCACACTTCTTTAGCCTGATAAAAAGTCTAGCACTGTGGGTTGCAGTCTCCTTGATGATTGTGAAATAAATCCAGAACCTTTTCTCAAACAAACAAAAATAAAAACTCATCATTGTAAAACCTTAGAATGTTGTTGACATTATAATACATTTAAATACAGCTTGAGCAGAGCAAAGTGCCCACATAGAATTTCAAACTGCAAGATAAAAGAAAGACAACAACACACATAATGGTGACAGCATTAAGCTGCACAACTCTCAGAAGAAAAAATTGTACCAACAGGAGTTGATCAAAAACATTAAATAAATAAATACATAAATAAAATTATGTGCAAACAGTGACTCTCGACAGCACATATTTGATTTAAACGGGCATTTTTGACTTGCTTTTACTCCTTTCTCCATTTTTAAAAATGCAGGGGATCCATGACTTCCTGGCATCCCAGAAAACTTGGAAAATGATTGTTTTTCCTCGAAAATCACTCTTACGTTTTCGTTTATTTATTTCTATTAAAACAACAAGAAATGACTTAAATACCTTGAAAATGAGAAACAATATGAGTGAAAAGCTGAAAAAATATATTACTCTCCAAAATAATGAAGAAATCAGCTAGATATGTTTAGAAATGGTATGAAAACACATGTTGAAATACCTAGGAACTTTTATAAATGTAAGACATAAGTATGGAAAACCAGAGTTCACATTGCACTTTTTAGTAAACACAAATTGTAAAGCCTTTGTCAATACAATTTTTAAAAGGAATAAATACAGAGATTATTGCCAATGAAAACAATGGAATAAATATATTTGGCATCGCATTAATTTTATTATGCTGCTTGAACATTTATGTTGGTATACCCAATAAACTGAAAAACCAGTATATAAATACCGGTATTTACTATTCACATGCTACAATCAATTATAACAGTCATATCTTAGTGCCGCTGCAGCCTGTATCGTTGTGTTTCACCAGTATTTGAACAGAGTAGTACTCACATTTGCCTTAAAGACATTTCACGATATTAAGTACAGAATTCATGATGGTTGTGCATCGTAGCCTGTTTTTACTCTGCATCGTTTGTCCTAAATTGTCCGTAATATTGATGAATTCTAGCTGTGGTTGCAGACAGCCCTCGCTGAAAGACACATTGCTAAACGACCGCTGAGCGCTGAGTGTCAGCCTCCATCACTCACCAATCGAGCAGCTTGTCTCCTTATAATAAACTTCCAACTTCCAGTGGGAGAGGAATTTAATTCAGCTGGATAATTCTCCGTTTCCCCTGTCCGTAATGAGACATCTGACAAAAAAAATCTGACAGAGAAATGATTAATGGCATTGTTTTAGGCAGCTTAAAGAAAGAAAAATCTGAAGACTGTAATCTTAATGTTTATTTTGTGAGTCAGATGTACAGATAATAACTGGATAGTGTTTGTTTGAAACTATTTAAAGCTATTTATAGCTATTTAAACTTCGTAAGACCTTGTCTAGCATTATAGGTAATTGTAAATATTATGTGAATAATAACAGATTTAGTCTACTTGAACAGTTACTGGCCTTACAAAGTATTTGTAAATGTACTTTGGTGTCTATGGTTGCCTGCGTAAAACTTCAACCAAAGACAATCAAACGATGCTATTACATGAACAGAAGCCCAGATAAGTCATAGGGGGTTAATGTTTGAGCTCTTGCTGCTAAACAAAAGAGTAAATCAATAGAGATGTATCCACAAGGGGACTTAAAAGAGCACATACTCTGTTGTAAATATTTTTTTAAATCTCCAGTATGGATTATTTCAGTTACTTTTCAATGTGCTTATATTCCATTAAGGAGAAAAAAAATCAATGCTGAATATCCAAACCTTGCTTTGAATACACCCTGCAGTTTGTTAGTGTGCTGCAAAGTACAATCAAAAAGATTGAAAGTAACATTAGAGGGAGAAACATCAATGTGTTTCATTTTCATTGTCTGTTAGCACGCAATGGTAATTGATAATGTAAACTTTGCTGTATGTGCAAGTGTCTAATGTGTTCTAATAATTCCTCCTCTGGTTGAGCCTTCTTATCCTCCACGCTCTCATCTGAGTGGAATCGGATACGGAAAAATCCTAAACCATTTCCAACTGGAAAAGAATGGTGCTAAAAAAATGTGCCTCTCCTGACTTTCACCTGCCTGGAAAATATCATTGCTAGGGTTACTTTTTTTCTCAGCAACAATATAACGTTGCTCTGGGAGACAGCTACCGCACAATATTGTTTTACAGTGCCGGAATAAGTCTATATCACATTGGTAATAAAGATTAATGTGTTTAATAAAGCCTTGTGTTTAAACAGACTCCGTTTTTCAGTCAATATCAGCTCTGGACTCAGTGATGTTTCATTTCAGGATGATAAAGCAACTTTTTTCTGGTGGAAAAGAACACTGAAAGGTGTGACGTTTCCCCTTCCTGGATCCCTCTCAAAAATCAAATATTGTAAGTCAAAACAAGAACAGCCAATTTCAATGACAATGGCCATAATAAGGAGACATTCAGAAATTATCTATCTTTTTGAATATTGGTTCACAATTTTGCAAATAATGTAAATTACTCTGTGTGTGTTTATCTTATCCGCATGCACAAGCTTAATTGTATGCAGTATGCAGAAACCAACTATTTCTTGGGGTAGTAAGGCTGACAAATGTCTGGGACTTTTGCTCTATTGACCAGGACCTGAAGATTTTGGAAATGTATTAAGCGTTGCATGTTCCAAAGCCAGTTGCAGTTACCTTGGCCGTTCAAGAAACAGGAAGTATGGCTTGTGGTTGATATTGTATCTGATGGGTTGTCTACAACAAGCACAGTGATATATATTGCAGGATATTCCAAGTTTTTTTCTTAAAACAGTATGTTAAAGCTGCTACTGGATGAGATTTGTTAAGCTTTATGTGGTGTTAAAATGAATGCCATTTTTCTTCTACCGAACAAAACCCTATTCGAGGAAAATAGCAACGTCTAACGCAAATGCCAGCCCCTATTTTTGCCTCTATAAAACAAGTCGGGTCAAGTGCAGCCTAAGAGGGGCATTATCTCAATATTCAACATATACAGCCGCTTTAATGGTCAAATATAAAAGGCATTTAAATTTAACTTTACTCCCTTTCATGTTTTTTTAAATAAAGCAGATCAAAGTTCAGACCAATTTTGATGATGAGTACAAGTCGTATATGTTCCCATGCAAAATTGGTATTTGTTCTCTCCCAGATAAAACTGTCAGCCCTGGAACAAGAGAATATCTCTGGCAAAAATGATTATGAATTCATACGAGTGAAGTTTTTGTCTCTCGCACACCACAGGCAAGTTCCTCCTAGTCACTACAGGTGTTTGCTCTTTCTGTTTTTTTTCTTCCCCTTGCAGAGCTGCAATATTACCTGCTCTGTTCAGGTCCAAAATCTCCCAGTGCAGATCAGAGGAGCTTTTCATCTCTGTCTCTCCCCAGATTGTGGAGTGACAGAAAGTAATATCTCTCACCTGTGAGAGAGTTATTTGCTCTTGAAGCAAGGAGGAAGAGCGGTGTTGAAAGCATGTGCTCTTCATGTCAGTCAAACTGAATTTGCAGCAGGAAGCAAGCCGAGCTCAGCCATACTAGACATATTGTTCACCAGGAATAGCCCCTTAATATAGGTGATTCAAATTTTCATACACAGTGTTCAACAATATAAAGATAATTCACTTTATGTTCATGAGGTCATATCTAGTCATCATGCAGCAATCCCGGAACTATTTCCAAGACCTATAGTATGTCTATATAGATGTAAACATGCTTTAAGGCAGAAATTCTGGCATGAAATTTGTGTCCCAGTCTTTCTAAGAGAGAAACTGCAAAATGGACCAGAGACAATTGGATGATAAATCATCTTCATAGCAGTTACAGTCTCTATTTTACTGCTACGATACAGAATCTGGTTGGTGAATTTTTTTTTCCTTATATCATTATCAATAGAGCAGATCAATTGGGGCAAAAATAGGTTACAGGAAATGGTGCAGCTATAATGCACACAGGCCACACATTTCAGAGTATCAGAATAAGAAATTCTTCAATTGCCAAGTAGATTTCCCATACAAGGAATTTGTGGTGGTTTTTATCGGTGCCTAGCAGACAACATGGAATCATCATATAAAAATTAAAAAAAAGAAAGTGAAATCAGAACTAGGGTTATTGGTATTGCAAAGGGGCAAAGTACTGGTGCAAAGTTGTGCAAAGTAATGCACAAGAGGAGTGGTCGAGTGAGTGACAATGGGCTCCCAGGCCTTATTGATGAAGCAGGCTACAGACGGGAAGAGGTTTTGGTCCTGATGGACGTCCTGCCAGAGGGTGGTGGTCGAAATATGAATTAAGAAGCTATAACTGCTGGGCTAACATTGCCAGAGAGGGTACAATCAGATATAGCATAGGAATGTCAATAATTTGGATTTCAAATAAAAATCCACACACTATTGTATTTAAAAACATTTAAAAACATGCAGATCTAAAAACAGTTTTTAGATTTGCATTTCAATAAAGTAATAGAATCAGTCTGTGGATTTCTTAAAAATAGCTTTCTCTTTAAGAAATGTATCATGATTAAATGAATAATTGTTTTTTTTTTTGCAGAATAATTGTTAATAAACGCTTCACTTGAGATTTTCACCTCAGCATTAACACATGCCGTCAGGATAAATGATCTACTCAAAAGCTACTCCAGAATTTCATCCATAACTGAAAGGCAGTTGGTGCCTCCGCCCTTTAGAAACAACATTAAATGTCTTTCATTGAGGCACAATGAGTTGACAAATGGACAGGCATACTCTTTGCTTTGTGCATGAACATATACTTATTTACTGAATGTGTATGTACAGCTCTGTGCTCCATTTACCACTCTGATGATACATATGCACAAACACACACTTGCACACATGCCATTCAGGGATGCCACACCCAGGTTAAAGTTCACTCATACTTGTTTTTTTTTTCTTCTCTGTAGCAAGTGCACAGTGCTAAAGAATTGGGCCATACCTTGAGGGGAGCTGGAGGAGGGATTCAAACCTTTTTTCACATTTCATATCAAGTGACATCTTGTAAATAACAACAAAAAACATCACCCTTTCACTTTAGGCACTTCAGGGAATACTACACTTACCTATATTTTAACCACTGAACACCTCTCTACAGAATGGTCCTCAGATTCCTGATCATCTGTCATCTTCTCAATCTCTCTGATCTTTGGAAACTTCTCATTCCCTTTTTAATGCTTGTTTCTGCTGGATGCACAGCGACTCACAAAGGAACACTTGTTGACTGAGTGACGTGTTAATGGTTAACCTTGGTATTAGGGAGGGAAGAGACAGAGTTCAGTGGGGAAGCAAACAGGCGGCAGCAGCAGCAGCAGCCATTTTGGCACAAACAAGGTAAATGCATCTTGTGACGTGACCCTTCGACATGGAACAGAGATAAATGGCTGTTTAACTTTTTAATTGCCAAAAATCTTCACTTCACAGGGCTGGCTCTGAGGTATTTCATCCATCTCCATATTATTGCTCTGCTTGTCATGAAGTCCATGTAACCCTGCCTCTATTTGATATATGTGTTTGTTTTTTAAGTGTGAATGCCATGGTGGCAGTTAAAAACTTGACTGTAAAACAACCCAGTGATGGCTCTTCCTTGCTGTTTGGGGCTACGGAGACTGTGACACTGACTCCTTTCAAACACAAACTTCAAGTGGAAAGAAACAGGGATTTTTTCCTTCGCAGGTAGAGAATTGCTGTATGTACACAGTGCAGGGCATTTACTGTGATAAAGTTACTTTTGCAGGTCTTTTTTTTACTATCTGCTGCACAGGAGTGACAATCTTGCCATAAGTCTGGTGCTGCTGATTGGATGTTACTCAGCTATTCTGATTCCAGCATATTTCTCCTTGGATAAATTGCCTGCTCCCAGTGGCAATGACGAACATTCCCAAACCCCGGTAGGAACAGCAAGTACATCACAAAATAACTTTACCTTTATCACACTTTTCAAATGGTTTAGAAAGAAAAGCTCAGCAGTCCCCTTACTGCTGGTTTTTGAGTGCAACAGAATCAGGTTTGATCAGCCTTCACTTCCAACCTCTACCATCATTCGAGCAGCCCTCATTTAGTTGATATTAAGTTTGAAAGGAAGACTGAAGTAAAAGATGGAAGACTCATACTAAAGTAGCATTGGCAACAGCTCCCCTGCTGCCGCCAGCACTATTGTCTGCTTTGTTTATTAAGGATGCATTCATGACACAGGATGCAAAGGTGATGTCACTGCTATAAGGAGGCAGGCGCCCCAAACAACCCCCCTTCCGTCACTCTAGAAAAGAATGCCACTGGTCAGGAAGGACGGCAGTGTGAGGTTAAATTAACATTAAGGGGCAAAACCAGATGATGTTTGTATTTATTTATCTTTCAATCTAGGGAAATCATTCTTGTCAAAGTATAACCTAGACCAGAAAAGCCCATATCACGCCTAAATTGTCTGTTAGTGTTAAGATACAGACCAGGGGACTATTTTTTTCTGACTTACATGGAAAGTTGTATAGAAAATCACTGTTAAGGCAGACTTCAGCCCCTGTGTAAATGAAAAGTTTAAATAAGGGAGAGTAGACACTTTTATGATGCTTTCCTATTTCCGCTTTGCATTGAAAAATGCAGACTCCCTTACAGAGAATGTTAAGACATTAAGGCTGCCTGAGTCAGAAGAGGAAACTCTTCCATTGTCATGTCAAACTGACATGCTGTAACAAAGGGATTCCAACTTTGAAACAATTGTTCCGAATAACTCCGGAGACACATGTAGGACAATAATCACATATTTATACATGCACTGTGTACTTTTTAATTAAAATGATTGATTTGATATTCTGTGCTTATTCTTGTAGTATATGTTTACCTCACTTTTCAGGCCTTATTGAACCGGTCTGCCTCCCTCCTGCTGGGACCCTGTCAGCCTCGCTGGTGTCTCAATCACTTGAAGCCATTGCCATGTTCTGCAGGATTGCTCGACATACCCGTGTTTGTGCGGCAGGCTCGCCCTGTGGTTTGGGACCTTTCCCCTCCGCTTGGGCTCCAGGGAAGTGAAGAGCATCTTGCCCTGGCTTTGGCCTCTCTGCCCCAGCCTGGACTGCCACCATCGCTGGGGAAAGATGGCACCTGCAGGCGATGTGTGGTGGTGGGCAATGGAGGGGTGCTTCATGGGAGCCATCTTGGGTCCCATATAGATCAGTATGACATCATCATCAGGCATGTTTGAAAGGATGTCACAATTGTGTGATGAAATAGTAGTTCTTCTGATTCACTGCTTCAACATAACAATGAGTGACACTGATACTTCCTTGTCAACAGGCTCAATAATGCTCCAGTGCCTGGCTTTGAGAGAGATGCTGGTTCCAGAACTACTATTCGGTTGATTTATCCAGAGGGAGCCCCCCACTCAGCAAATGAATACCAAAAGACCACTATTGTTGCTTTGGCAGTGTTTAAGAGTCTGGATCTGGAGTGGCTCACTTCTATCGTTACCAAGCAACCTCTGGTAGGAACCGATGACAGGTACCACTGGACTCAGATTCAGATAACAATTCATACTGGATTGGCATCATAACATTATCTTTCATACTTTTTTGCCTTCCTGGTTTTTATTTACAGAGCTTTTGGTCTAAGCTATGGTTCTGGAGGGAAGTGGTAGAGGACATTCCCTTGAGTCCGGAGAACTTTCGGATTTTGCACCCAGAAATAATTCACAAAACTGGACAGGCCCTACAGAATTATGCTCTGAAACAAGGCAATGTGCGTCCTAAGATGTATTTTTATACCATTTTCCTCAGATTGATAAGTTATTACTTGCTGTACATAGAGAATTGAGGCATAACAAAACAACTCTTTTCAAGCAGATGCTACCAACGCTAGGTGCCAGTGCTGTGGTGATGGCTCTGCAGCTGTGTGACCAAGTGAGCTTAGCAGGGTTTGGCTATGATATGAAGCATCCACAGGCAAGGCTTCACTACTACGAGACCATACGCATGGACGCAATGAAGGCTCAAGTAAGTTCTGCTTAGGAAACCTCACAAATATGGACACAGTGGATGTCTAGTATTACTCATTAAGTTAAAAATACTGCCTCCATTCATTTTTTTATCATTAATCTCAAGGTGGTCCATGATGTTAGTGCTGAGAAACTCTTCTTGAGGGATCTGGTGGCTGCAGGAGCCGTGACTGACCTCACAGGAGCGTTGTGAGATACCTCTTCCTGCACTCTCAATTTGTCCAACGTTGCTTTTTCTACAGTCTCCTCTGGTGTAGAATGACATTACCAATGCCAAATTCATAAGCAGTTTCTATTGAATTCACTAAACTCAAATCAGTTCATAATAATAGGTAGAAACACATCTACAGTTGCAGTCTTGTTTTTCTGATAGATGTACTGGAATTGCTTGGTGTCAGAATACTTATTTAAGCAACAACAGTGCTTGATTTTTCATCTTGAGAAAACCTGAAAGTGATACGTGTTGTGTGATTTTTGCTGCTGTTGTTTGAGCTAATTTCATCTTGGTCTTGTTTTTTGCATATAAAATTATGTGTCATGAGCAAGTAGCAAATACTTCCTTTGTAATGCTTGCGGCTTTGTATGAAAGCTATTGATAACCATGGCTTAAATGATTTGTAATTTTTCTAAAAAAAAAAAAAAATTCAGATTCCATTGCCAGTAACTGCAGTTCCAGTGGTTCAGGTTGGCTACTGTAGCCAGACTATGAAATAATGAAATTGTCAAAAAGAGACAAGATTCACAATATTACTCACAATAATTTTAACTTCCTCTCCTTCTATTCTCATTCTTACACTTACATTTCATCCTCTGTGGTGAGTGATGTTTGTGCTGGGCATAAACCTGCATGAAAAAAAGAGGCAAAAGATTTTGAGAGGGAAGACTACTTGTAGGATTTGTTACATCACAAATATCTTGAAGTTCATAGTTGTCCACTCTACATATTTGTATATATTCTGGACTTTCTGTTTGAAAAAAGTGGATTGTACCATTTTGCTGTTTACCTTACTGTATGTTAGTCTTGAAAGGTGAACTTGACCAATTGCATGATTATTTCATTCAGGATATCCACTAATACTTTCATGATCTGCCTTCATGTATATTTTGGTTCATCGATAATAATTGAATTGTAGAAATGTTGGTCTTGTTCAAAGCACAATTTTTTTTACCAAAAGGAAATTTTATTTTGTATGAGTATGTAAATGAAGATTTCCAGTTGTCTAAGTCATGCTACTCACTGAAAGATCTCAATGTTGTGATTGGACAACATTCATTTCACCTGTCAAGAGTTTTCTTTACCTTTGACACACCCCATCATCATGGGAGGCTCACATGATAACAGGGTGGGTGAACAACTCATAGCTTACCTAAACAGCTCCTATTCAAAGCCTCTCTCACATGACACAAACTGCTCCAAAAGACATTCACGTGAGTACTGGGTGGGTCTAGGACTCACATGTTTTTCAGAGACCACTCTTACAGGGGTCTTAAAAACCTGAAACTCCCCGATAATACCTAGATATAAATATGCCTCTTGGTTGAGATTATAGACATCCTAAAGAAATTAAGCAAGTTGAGTCAGCATGATAAAATGTATCGCAATATGTCATAAGAGACAAGTGATTATTGTTACAAATTTGATTTATTAACAGTATGGTGCAACAAGTTGAAGAAAATGTACATTATCAACATTTATAAAACCATTCAGTCACTAGTAAAATTTGGAAAAAAATGCAGTTTAACAATTCCTCATAAATAGGATACAGGTTATTAAGTTATCATAAAACTACTCTGTTCAAAAATAATTGGGTAATCGATACAACCTATTTCATCCATTATGAAAAGAGAACATGTTTTCCATCATTCATTGTGCTCAGATGTGCTTCAGTGTCTAAACTAATGTGTGGGTGTCTCTAGAGCAGAGGATTGCGCGACGGCTCCCACAGTTTGCTTGCCAGTTGCCTACAGTGCTGGAGGATGATCTCTGAAGGGATGACCCCTAGATGAACTGTCAGCAGCTCATAGCACTTCACCACCTCACCCTGGTGATTCTTACTGTAGTACCGCAGCAGCTTCCTGCAGGACACATCGCCATCGTCACCCACCTTTTATTTCGTCATGTATTTCATCTGTTTTGGTCAGCTGCAGTGATCTACCTGTAATAGTCCCAAGCAAGCATCCCAATTGGGGCAGAGTCATCAGGCAGGATGGGCATGTCCACTGCTTCTAGCTTGTAGCCCTGTTTTCAATAGATATACGCAATATGTTACTTTTTGTGGCAGCTTACGTTTCCTTTGCTATTTAAATAGTGAAACATTCTAGGTCTGTAACTTACGGTTTCGTTCTCAAACCAAAGAAAGTAGCAGAAGTAGAAGTCTCCATCACGTAATGTGACAGTGGAGTAACCCTTTTGGAGATAGTGCCTTGTTGTGTTGACCAGGCTCCAGACCTTTAACATTCCAGAATACAAATCAAATTTATTCTGGCAAAATGACTTCAGTGTGATTATGTTGGTATTCTGTTGTCACAATAGCCTTTGGCTACCGAATTCCGACAAATACTAAAATTCTAAACAAAATAAAATATTGTTCTTTCTTTTGTCACCACCATGGGGAAATTCCATTGGTTACAAAGACAGTTTATAAAATATCATCAAAGTGAGAGATACATTGGAAGTCCAATAAATGAGTTGGTCTCGAGATGAGACATTCCTTCTAACTCCAGCTGACCTTGCTTTTTATGAATTGAGCCACTGGTCCCTTTCCCATCTCAGATGTTGTACGTTCTGTTAAGTTGAGTGAGGGTGCGATCATTTGCCCAGTGGATCGGTCCACACAGATAAAATGGATTAGGCCCGGGAAATCCTCCAAGTACGTGAGATTAATTGTGTCAAGGTCAACATTGTTCAGACAGAGGTAGACCGATAATTTGTTTTCTGAACCCATACATGAATGGATTTTGTTGAGAGCCCTGAATGTCACAATGTCTTTAAAATATCAGAAACTTTTATCCACATTTATAAAATGTTTTTCATCTACTGACAAAGGGTATCAATAGAAAGCAGCATCGGGGGAAATAGGAGTATCTTTCTGACAGGATATGACACCATGGTGATGTTCCTCTTGCTTTTCACCAACAAGAAATCTTTCCAGTCAACAAGTTTTTCCCTGTGATAGAGAGTGAGAGATTAATGGTGAGAGTAAAAATGAAGAACACATATGCTTGCCTTAAACCTGAAGATTTTCATGGTGACAGACTAAAAACTTAAAGTCTGAAGGAAATTTTAGGAGTTACCGGATTCACAGCAGACTCTCATTAACTTAATTGTTAAGTATAAGGCCGTAATCTGAGCTGTTTTAGATCAGTCTTTTCCTTGTCTTGGGCTTACGACAGTATCAACCGTGCTTGATAATATCACAACTCTTTCAGTCTTAATGGTGCCGTAACACAATCAACAACCAATAGATGAGGTCTGACAAAACTGTAAAAAGAAAAACTGGGAGAGAAACAATTGCCAGAGCGGCGCTGGCAGAGACGTTATTTGTTGGCTGTTTGGATGAATGGGGGCAGCAAAGGATGTGCTGATTAATATGGACCATCCAGAAAGAGGAATGGATGGTGGAGCCGTGAGCAGAAGAGCCCAGCCTGTGCGATGTCAACTCTCTGACGTATCATGATGGAGTGAAAAAGGAAAAGCAATGGACAGAAATTGCAGAGGCCCAGCAAATACCTGGTGACAAAATGGCACGGTGTAAAAAAAAAGGTGAAAGAATCTAGTTGTTATCTTGTAAATAGTGACCCTACAAAATGTATAATCCTTGTAAGATCTCAGTCTGTGATTAGGCTGCGACTAAAAATCTGTCTTTAGATGTGAGTAGGTGTGAGATCATAGTTTTAATGAGTCTTTTTCAAGTCATCTGATGTATGGGTAGCTTAAGCTGTGTGTGTATTTTAGAAACAAAGTACAATTAAGGAGAAGGGAAACATGTCCCACTGACACTTACTGCACCATGGCCTGGGCTCGCTCTTGCAGACTGGGGGAGAGTCTCTGCGGGATGTCAGCAGGTCCGGAATCGATGAGGAAGCACTGGCGGTACACGCCACATAGCTGGGTCTTCATATTCTTGCACCACGGAATCAGTCTAAATCAAAAATATGGGTGAATCACTCAGAGGCACGGTTGGGCAGAAATGTTATGAAGCATTCAAGCCAGCAGGGGGCTGCAGCAGACTTACTCTCTGGTGAATCCCGGCCCCCCTCTGGCAAAGGCACGGTTCTTGAACTCTGTCCAGATATTTTGTAGCTGAGCTGACTGAATAAAAGTTCAGTCAAAGTAAATATTATTTATTTACTTTATTAAACTTTATTACTATTATTCAAGTTCAACCACTTTATTCAATACCAACAATACCATTCTAAAATATCATATTTACTCCAGATACAGTTAAAAATGATTTGCATAGAGCATACATTAATAAAAAATATTTGATTACGATGTGAATATATTTATAGAATTTGAATGTACATATAAATATACATACTGTATCTGTATGTTTATACACATTTTATGTACACACACACACACACACACACACACACACACACACACACACACACACACACACACACACACACACACACACCCTTCTTGTGAACAGTCTGATAGTCTCTAGTTACTGCCATAATCTAGTAAGTTCATCCTAGAGTCTAAATGGATGCTTGAAGTGAAAAAACTGCCTTGACGAAATTTCTTGAATTATTGTGTTCTCCAGAATAAGATGCTTGGATGGACAACTTGAAAACCTAATCCCTCCATACCATCTCACAATTGTGGAGGAGAAAAAACAAACAAACAAACAAATAAATAAACAGGGTAGCATGGTTGCATGGTTAGTGCTTTGGCCTCACAGCACAAAGGACCCTGGTTCAATTATGACCAGAGGACCTTTCTGTGTAGAGTTTACGTGTTCTCCCCATGTCTGTGTGGTTTCCTCGGGGATCTCCAGTTTCCTCCCACAGTCCAAAAACATTTAGGTGAATTGAAATAAAATAAATAAATGCATTACATTATACCTGGATCTCACTGGGTCCCAGAGCTTTGATGAATTTGTCGAGTTTTCCTCGGATGTCATAGATTGTGGGTTGGCCTCGTGCAGCTGAGGAACCTTGCTGCCCTTCACTTAGACGCTTCTCAAGTTTTGCAAAGACCTCCAAAAATATATACACAGACACAGCCACTGCACTGGTTGGAACCTGTTGGGAGAAAATCATTTACAGGAAACAAAGTGTTTATAGTAGCATTAAATTGTTCAAGCAGTCAAAAAGCGAGAATAATAAAGTAGTTTCAGGTTCACGTAGTAAACCGCACTGGCCCCGTTACAGAAATCTGTACATACAGCCCCTTCAAAAAAAAAGTTCTGTAACTTCCTATAAAGACACAAGCTGCATATACAATAAATAATAAACAATAAAAACATTGTGTAAGTGTCTAATAGATGCAGGCTATGGTGCTGCAGTAAATCTGATTGAGGTGTGGAATTGTCATACATTAAAAATCCTGGCTGATTAGCGAAGTAGCCATATCATTTAAAACAATGATGTTGGCAAAATAATGAACATCATATATCTGTTACAAAACATTTGTGTTGTGAAATTGTTGCAACAGACCAAGTGAAATGTGTTTTAATCTGCTTTGGTTTTAGTACTTCCTACATGCTTTCAGGCCTGAATGTTCTTTCTTCAGCTTAAGAAAAAAAACACTGTTATAAAAGCCATTATATTTTTAGCGCAAGCTGATGAACAACAGTGAACGATTAATTAAATATTAAAGCCTCCAATGGAGTTTGCTTTCATGGGAGCAGGCAGCTCATTCTACACTGCATTTTTTATGCCTTTGGTTATGTTTTTTTAAGCTGCAGAATAAAACTAATCAATTCAACCAAATTTGCAAAGTCAGCATTTTTATTCATTGTGCAACTTGCTGCTATGTCTGTTTCTGATTTTTATTTATTTTCATTTTATTTAGAATATTTATTGTTCTCATTGAATTGATTCAATTTATTTTTCAAAACTGTCAATTTAATTTTGTATTTTGTTATTATTAGGTTCTCTTGCATTTTTTTTAGTGTTTATGTCTGGGCTCGATCAGAAATGCAGATTTTTTTGGTGATCATTTTCAACCACTACATTTATCAACATCAGAACATTCCCATTTTGGAACTGATGAGGTATGACAGTTTGAGAAAAAACACATGAACCCAATCATGGGATGATTTTGGTGCTCCAATCTGTGCCGTTCTGGCACTTTTTTTCAGAGTGCTAAATGGCCACTGCGTGACAGAAAATTAACTACTGCATCTATGAGTTTGTGTTGCCGCCCATTCACCTTCGTTAGAAGCACTAGTGTGATTCCAGGCCACAGAGGCAAACAGTACATAGAGTGAGGCATCATGGGATAGAGTCCCTCCTTGTGTGAGACTTCTAAGAAGACTCTGCGGGGGGTTGAGTGGTCAGGTGGAGGGACTTCCAGGGTCTGTAAGCTGTCTTCTGCCATCTGGAAACAGTTTCTAGTTTGAATTATTTTGCGTTACAATGCAAGATGGCTTACAAGAGTAGAATTATAGATGTTCTCTCACCTGAATGTCAGGATCCACAAACTCAAATACAGGCGTACCATCTCTAGCTAGTTTTTCTGCTGACACATGAATGCATAAAATCAGAATATTGCTTGACATGTTAAATAATAATCTATATTTTATGATGATAAATTAAATATGGTCAAAAAATTAGTGGAAGTTTGTGGTCTCTGTCACTGGTGTTATAAACCCACCTGAATCACTAGAGTCTCTGCCTGTAGGTGAAGGTTCTGGAGTGTAGAAACTTTCAGGGCCAGACCCAGATGTACTTTCAATATCTTGCTAAAAAAAAAAGCACCGTAATCGTGAAGAACACTGCATTGATTAGAAACATCCTGTGAGCAGCCATCAGTGTTTCCTACCTCAGATCCTGGGTCATCCAGGTCTACGTTGCTAGGATACATATTTTGGGCCATGATGATAAGGGCCAGAAGGTCTGAAGTGGCGAGTGTGCTCGCATTGCGACTGGAACATGATATTTTAAACACTAAAATTACCATTGCTTATTTAATGCTGTGTAAAAGTAGGTAGGCTATCACACATCTAAGTAAATCATAACACAAAAAATGTGAATAACTGATGATGGCATCTGTTCTGACTGCACCTGGAGTAGAAGGCTAGTAGCTTAGTGTGAACCAGAATGAAGGCGTGCTGCACCTCCTCTCCTGCTCTCTCCACACTGCTGTTCAGCTGCTGAACCAAGCGTCGCTCCAGGAACTCAATGCACTGCTCACACAGTGTGGGGTGTATTAACCTCTCCACTGCCTGAGTGACAGAAGGAAACATGAATGGGATATTAAAATACTTCCTGTGCAATGATGCTAGACTGAGAGGAAGCAATGCAAAATCTGATCATGCTGAAACACTTGAAGTAGTTTCAAACCCCAGAATTTACATAATTCTTATGAGAATTGATCAAATATATGTAAATAAATTGATTGAATTTGACTTTGAATTGATCTTATCCAAATGCGTAAATATATGTGTATATTCACATGCATAAACATACATATGCACGCACTGGCTTGTATATTCTCGATGAGACTTCTCTGTCTCAAATCAAATTATGGATGCTAAGCATTATCTCTAAGTCTATATATCTCGTTTCAATTTTCCATAGTTTTGTTCAATAAAAGAATAACAAATTCTATCAATTACTTCATAAAAAGAGAGCTTCAAAATATGTGAAAAAAAAAACATCAAATTGTGTTTCTTTCATCTAGTGTTTTGAGTTTTAACAAAATACCTAATATAGCCCAGCCCTTCACTTATACATAATATTATGAGATCATAGAATAACAGATGTTCAAATTCAGGAGGGTCTTAAGATGACGCAATGAACGTGAACACCTGCTGAATATAAGTGAATTCTTGCATGTAATTTGCTTTGTCAGAAAGTCAACATCCTCATAAGAAATTCTGCACCACATATCTGGATCAATTTAAAAAATATTATCTGGAAAGCTGTATGGTTGTTTATTAAATGGGCCCTATTTCCTGAAAACAGTCAGTGTATAAAACTCCCAAAAAAGGATCACAATTATGACAATACCTAAAAAATATTAGAGCTATAAAAAAGTTTGTATGAAAGGTTTTTAAACTTCAAACACAAAATAAATGAGATCTTGATTGATTAGTGTAAAGTGTGTGTGTATGTATAAATATCTATGTATGTATTAGTAAAACACAAAACACAACGAAACCCTGTAATAAAAAAAAAACACTTTTACAAAGTTTGTTTTGAATGGTTTCTCAAGGCAAACAAATCTGAAAGCCCTACTGATAGCTTCCAGCAAAAAAAACTACAGCCGAGCTCACTATCGCTCCCCTCTGGAACTAGTCCCTTTATATTTTCCTGAGCGAAAGTGGGTTGGTGGACACGGGACATATTTTTGGGGGGTTGTAGCAGATGCAGGGAAATGCAAGTGGTATCATCCTCCATCACAATCAAAAATATGGTTGTGCATGTCCATGTGAGCTGCTTCCCTCACTTCTCATTTGAACCATTTGTCATCATTGATACACTTCACTATCATGCAAACTAAGTAGAGTTCAAACAAAACAGTAGAATCTTCAGACAGTTTTGTATCAATGACCTAGACTGCCTCCATCACTGTTGCTGCTGTGAACAAGCCTGTGACATTAGACATGCGAGTGTCCTCGTCACATCTACCTTTAGATTCTTGATTTTGTTCCAAAAATCATTAACTAATTCATTAGCTATACAGCTTATTCTGCAGTTAGGGTCGTGGGGAGGAGAGGGGGCTCATGGGCTCCAGTCTAGAGGCGGACTGGTCACAAGTCGATCAAAGGGCTACATGTAGAGACAAATAACCATTCACTGTCTTGTTCACTTGTCTGAGGAAAATAGGGTCTCCAACTGGGGGGGTTTTTAGACTGTGGGGGGGAAAACTGGGGAAGCCGAGGAAACCCAAGCATACAGGAGGAGAACATGCAAACTCCACACAGAAAGGCCCCCTGTCAGGATCATGTCAGGGACCTTCTTGCTGTGAGGCGGACGCTCTCACCACTATGCCACGATGCGTGTGATACTTATATGGAATTGATTTTGCACATGATGGGGCTGATTATTGCAGGTAACAGATCCCATGGATGACAAAATGGGTCTTTACGGATCTTTGGCAATTCACATGGCTATGTTTTAATTTCAGTAGTGGGTTATCATTAACGTTAACATGACCAGTCTTTATTCTTCTTTTCTTTGAGATAGTCTTTGTTTATATTTATGTACTGGTGTCTTTGATTTAGCACAAAAAGGTACTTTTTTAAAGACTGCTTGTTGATGGAACAGAATTGTCTGCTATTAAAACATTTTTTGCCACAAGTCATGGCAGTATTATTGCAGGAGGCATACATTTCAAAATCAACAAGAAGAATGAATGCTTTTCCGCAAACATCTGGATCAGCTTTATTAAATTGGGACTTTACACCTTGAATGAAAAGATATCCTTACATACCTACTCAATCTGTACATGTGCGTTTATGATTGTGCTGCTGTTTTGGTGTATTTTTTGTAAAGTAAAATGAGTTGACCTTTGTGTAAAATATTCAATCTAAATAAAGTTACCTCGACCAAGAAGCTCTGGTCATTCTCTCGTAGGTGGCTGTAGGTCACCAGCAGGCCCTGCAGATGCTTCCACAGCCTTGCTCTCTGCTCAGTATCCTGAGGGCGCAGTCTAGTGCCGAAAATATATTTCAGGGGTCAAATAGATGCCACATCTAAACCAAAAAATGTCCACCATTGGGTGGGTGGGGGTCTCAGTAGCTTACTCTTTCCTGAGCAGGTTTGAGCTGAGTGTGACCATGCCAAACAGGACCTCAATCAGCTTCTTCATCACATAGATCTTCCTCCTGAGATCATCCTCTTCTTCCTCACCATCTCCGTTTATAGCAATGTAAAGACATTCATCGAACTACGTGTGACAGAAAAAGAATTGATTACCAATGATCATAGCAAATGGTTTAAATGCATCCTGGTGCACTTTCAACAGACATGAAGAGAATACTGTCACTGATATTGACCTGAAAAACCCTGTTTTGTTGTTTTTGGCAGTTCTGTGATAATAAAAATGATTTTGCTTTTTCTTTTACATGAAAAGAAATTCGAAAAAATAAACACAGACTGAGTAAGTAGTTGGAGAAATGGTCTTGAGTGTATCAGAAAATAGAAAGGTATTTGAAATTTCCCATTTCTGAAATTATGCCTAAGAGGGCAAATCAGTGACGCTGAGTGTATTTTCTTAATTTCTGCTTTCACGGAAGAAGGCCTAGGCAGTATGAAAAAAAAAGAAAAATCAACATAATTTCTAATGATTACCTTGCCTTCACTGAATGACCAATTATTACTCTCATAGGACTTCCAGCTAGTTTTTCATTGTTTTTCAGGAACCAGCTGCTCTGGATGAGCCTAAATTGCTCCTGATACACAAACTGCTTTTCATTGAGTGATTATGAACAGGGTAGTTGGATAGGAGGGCAGCACAAAACTGAATATGATTAATTGTTGTTAGCAAGATTAAGCTGGTTAAATCATCTGGATGTATGTTTCAATATTTACTCGTTTGAATGCACAGGCCTATTTAAAAGTTGTTTTTTTTTCCACAAGCATTGAAATAAGCATGTAATTGAACTGGTCACTACTATTTCTACAATCACTATATTTAGTCTAGTTTTGTACCCTGACGTGACATAACGTGCATCTATCAGGATATACATCAACATAAAAAAAAAGTCCTTTAACTATTGCATCAAATTCCCATTTCACCCAGCCCAGAGTCAGCTGTTGGAGTAACAGTGCCTGGACTCCATCTTCACATCATGCGCTGCAGGAGCACAAAGCCAAGCCTGATTCTTTAACAAGACTCACATGCCAAACGTGACGCTTCACTGTAAGAGCAGCTGGAATTTAGGTCACGTTGCTATGACAGCACCAGGGTAGTTCAGTTAAGCATGCATCTCTTTTAGATTCATCAGAGCATATCAAAGCAGAACCGGAAAATTGGATGTAATGTGTCCAAAATACTATTCTCATATGCTGGCGATTGTAGCCGCTTTAGGTCTGTGGGGGCGAAAGGGGGATTTCTTCTGTTATAAAGAGCAGGAGATACCTGGTGTAGGACATAGATGTGGTTGTTCTCTGCTGTGAAGCAGGTGTAGCTGTCACCCAGCCGGTCCACCATGGTGCTGCAGGAGATGATGATGGGTGCAAACAAAGTGCTGATGCTATCCTCAAAGGCTGGAGGCTTTGCATTAACACAAAGAGATAGATATTCTTGTTGAGACACACTTGTCTTAATGTCAATGAATCAATTTGCAAACAGTAGTTTTTTCCATCTCACCCCATGGCCATCTTCTTGAGCGGCCCCATACTGTTCCTGAATATTGTGCTGAAATTCTTGATCTATCCAGTGGAAGAGAACTTCTGCACTTTCACTGGCGATAACCAAGCCCTTCATCTGGCCCACAGACCGCTGCCCCTCTTACTATGCTCTTTTAGTTACACCATACCAGATGCATAATGCTGGGAGGAAATGGTCGAAAGAATTTGAGTAAGAGATAAAAAGCGATCCGTTTTTTTCCATTAATGTCTTGGCTACACACAATTCTGAACAATAATCATCCATCTTCTACTTTACAGATGTTTAACTTTCATAAAACTTGGGAAATGTCTTCAAAGCCTTCGACAATTCTTCAATTATCTAAAGTCAGTGAGTGAAACAATCCTAATCTCAATCTTGCCCAAAATAATCAGTTAAGCATTTCTCACATAACACTAATCCGCCAGAATTTGAACATCAAATCCAGTTCACAGGGAACGAAAAAAAAACTGACAGGGCTGGATAGATTAGCTTTTGTGATTAAAAGTTAACATTATCAATCACAAATCATTTGTAAAGAAACTCTTGTTACAATGACAGATGATGAAAAAAATGCTTTGGAGTAGTGTGATAGTTTCTTAAAATCAAAATCACAGATTTTTAACTTTTGCATGATAAATCCATTTGAACTCTATGTAAATTATAAATTTGGTTATATTATTATGGACCCTACTCTTTCAGAGAGGTTTTTATTAATATTGTTTTTATCACTTGTGGTTGCAACTTTTAAGTTAACATAAATGTAATTATGAATAACTATGCTAGGCTTTGAGACCAATTTTAGTAAGACACTGTATTTATTTCTAATCCATTCATACTGCAAATCATGCTAACTGGTAGAGATGTCTTCCCCCCCACACCACCACCGCATAACCACAGGATGGATTATTGTACATTTGTGCCAGTGTTTTCTCTTATTGCACTGTATTTTGTCGAATGTTTTTTTTTTAAATTGCTTGTTGTGATAGAATTAATTTTGTTGTCTCTCTCTCTCTCTCACACATACGCGCGCGCATACACACGCGCACACACACTTAACTTTGTAGCTTAAATGTAACTTATGTGAGACATATGTGATTTAAAAAGTTCAAAGTGATGTATAATTGTCTATACTTGAACTTTTACCTGGTTCTACTTTAAGTTCTCTCAAACAGCAAAACTTTGCAAACGTGTCTCGAGCCGGTCGTCTTACAGCAGTTAGTTCCCCGAAAAAGACTCCGCACTTCCTCGAATCGCCGTGACGCGTGAGTTAACGGGGGGGAAAAAAAACATTGATACACCCAATTACTCTTAGTTCCGATCGCCAAGTGATGCCGAAATCACGGCGGAACTCCTCCTGCCACCTTTTCCTCCCTCCTGTCAGCACCCTCGTCCGCTCATGGAGTTGTTTTTTTTCCGCGTCTCCTTCTGTTGTGGCGTAGCCTCGGTGCAGTGTCAGGTCACGTGACCACGCAGCAGGAAGTCCGCGGCGGGCAGCCCCGGAAGGGGACGGAGGGGCTCAGCGCTCCGCCAGCTGTGAGGAGGTCATGTGCCGCTGCCTAACATGGGACACATGATGCAGGGGCCGCACTGAGAACAATGGCACAGTATTTATGGAAGTTTTTCTTAAATGCGCTCTATTTCATCTACTTTGGAATCCAAGTATGCGAGAAATACACCGAAGAAACAGCGATCCTTTTATAATTGATAATGCACCCAAACAGAGGGGTGTTTATGAAAGAGCGTAGTTCAGTGAACCAGTTAACGTTCTTGAAGTCGGGGGCTTTTTTGACAATAATTACATATCTTACATGCATTTTCTTATTAAAGCCATTGGAGAGATAATGTCAGATCTGCCAATGAAGATAATGTTGTATTCAATAGAATTCATTAGACAGAAAACGCATAACTAAAAACAAATTGCACCTCCATAACAGAGACCACCCAGCTGATACTACTTTCTTTAAACTATGTGTTGTATTTATGCATATGTTTATGTTTCATATGATACTCTAACAACTGAACATTTGAAAGAGTTTTTTTTTTCCTGCAGAAAAGTAGCACATACTAACATTAAACTTGAAATTCATTATCCTTATTAGAAATGGTTTACTAAATGTTATTAGAAATATTAAGTGCCACTAGAGTCTCAGTTTCTTTACCATAGGGGTCACCTTGGGAAATCTGCAATAAGTCACTTGAGAATTCTCTGGTGGTTGTAAAATAGGAACAGCGATTTATCAATGACCCCCAAAAATCTGGAAATGGCACAGTGTAACAACAGATTGTTAATGATGTTAACTAATAGATACTTTGATGGGGAAACTATATTCAAGAAACACTCCACAGATTTTTAGCTTGGATGGAGTCATTTTTCATACATTGTGTTAAACAGAACTTTAATAGAAATGTTTAAGGATGTTACAGCGCATTTTCAATGTTTGGAAGAATCATACAACAAAATATCGAATAACAAGCTGTTCTCAGTGAATGTTTTGATGGTTACCTAAAAAAAAAAAAAATCTGTATTGTATCAAAATATTCCGCACAGATTGTATGCTTGGCTTTCGCGCAGAGCAGAGAACTCCATAGTAACCTAAATATTTATGTTTCATTTACCTTGCTTTGGTCAAAATGGTCCAGAATGCCACGGGTTCCAAGTATGGGCCAACATCTAATCTGGTCCATCAGTTTTCTGGGAAACTAACATTCATGGAAATCTTATTTAAGCCGACTCCTGTATATACAGTGTAAACATCATGAACTCATCAGTGTTTGCTAACAGGGCAAGGGGGCCTTGCATGTCTCAAAATGGATCATTGAATATAAACAGTGTTAGGCCAGCCTGCGTAACAGTTCCCTCCACTGTGGAGACACAGTCATGACACAGTGTAGCCCTCCATTTTGTCAGAGGAAGTGACGCTCAGCAGTTTTTATCTCAAGGTATGAACCCAAACAAAGCCTTTTCTCCAGATGGGCTTGATAAGGTCCTTCTGCATATGGAGTGACACCCACAATGCCCCATTAGTGGTTGCTTTGCTGTTATCAATTATTGGTATAACTCCTTACCTGCAGGTCAGTGTATCTCATTTTTGTATATAAATGGTTAACAATAAAAATTGTATAGATGATGTTTTGCCTGCACATATGTTTATGCACATTATGTACCAAACATTTCAAGGAGAAACCTTTTCAACTTCCTTTGATGCCTGATTTCAATATTTTGAATGTGCAGTCACTTTAGGTTTCTTTAGTTTTTGGACATCAGCATGTCTGTTCTCAGCAGCCTACTGTGTTTTCCCCATGTCTGCAAGTGCGTTTCAAAACAAAGCATACTAACTCATGGTGGTCTGTGTTTTGATATATGTGAAGTCTTTATAGCATAATGAATAATATTTTTTCTGCCTAAATGGACCAAGAATGAACAAGCCGTGTTTGATTCTTATAAGTCAACAACACCGACCTGTATGAAATGAACCCCAAAGTAAAAGATCATGTCAGCCTTCAATAATTTCTGCTCTCTACATAAAAACATTTCCCAGGATTGTAACTTCATAGAAATATAAATTGTGTTATCGAAAAGTAATTGCCATTTATCAATGTCGAAAATGGCCAGCAGTTATTTTTACTCAGTCATGATACTTCTGTAGTTCAGTTCAAAATAGTGCACTATTCGTCTGCTTTTATGAGAAGGGGAAAGTGGAGTTTGATTTGAATGCGACAACAAAGTGTCATCAATGTGACTCCTAATCTCCCTTTTGCATCATCCTAAGAGGCAGTTGTCATCAAACTCTGAACTGGATCTTACCTAGGTTGTCTGTCTAGGCCGAAGCTAAGGTTTAGGGGATTTCGTTCACCCTGGCTTTATGTTTTCCATCAGCAGCTGCCTCTTGCAAAGACAAGACAGCGCTCTCCCCACTACAAAGCCTTACTTCAGCCTCTCTCACATCTGGCTTGTGCAGATTGTAACAGTTTGTATGTAAGAGTGTATAAGTGAATGGATGGGTGATTGAGTGTGTATATGCACCAACAATAGTAACTTTAATATATTGGTCCTTTCTTTAAAAATGTTCCTCCGATTGGTAGGTTTTAAATTTACAGCTTCATAAGAGGGTATTTTTACCTTCTTTGTGCTCCTGTACACGAATAAATCATCTCAGCTGTTTCTTCTCTTCCACACGACCATGTGCCTGTGCAGATCAACGCCAGAAATCCTGTGGATCTGTTTCAAAGATCATATACGCTTTCCTCAATCATTCATACAGCGTATTAATAGAAACCGTGGTAAGGGAAATTCTCTGAAAGCTTATGTAAATAAATGTAAAAATCCTATAGTTGAGAAATACACAATTCAAAATAAAAGGTATTATTTAAAAAATGCGACTTATCAAAAAATACCAAAGCCTTGTCAGTGGAAAAAATTATCGCTCTAATAATAAATTACTATATCTATACTATACTATAACAAAAAATATATTGATTGTATATGACTGTATGTATATAACATTCATCTGAATATATGTATGTGTGTGTATATGTACATGGAAACATATACTAGTGTATATACATTCATGTTTGTGTTTAATACACTTCACATAAGAAATTAAATGTAGTCAAATTGAAGGAAAATAATTACATTAAATGAATCAGGTACAATTTTTTTTTAACTGAGTCCAAGGACATCACTGGAGTAAATGCACTTACAGTACATCACGGTGCCGGGATCATTCAGCTTGTTTAGAGCTTTCAAAACATGAAAAAAGGCCACTGTAGCTTTAAGAGATTCTTAATCAAAAAAGGATATTAAGAGTAAATGGTATTTAAATTGTTTATTCTTAATGTGTTTTTTTGTTTTTTACAAAAAAATATTATCCATTCATATCACCCATGATTTCACGTAACAAAATAATGCTTTCAAAAAATATGAACACCTCTACATTACACATTCAGGGTACAAGTTTTGACACATTCAGATAATGAAACGGCTTATTTCCATTTATTTTGAGTCATGAGTCAACATTTTTTTTTCCGCAGCACAGCTCAAGCTCCACAGATCTTCAGGCTCTTTTTCAAACCCTGTGTATTGGTGCTGACTTAAAATATAATGGTTAGAATACCCATCATGTTATTACCAATGTAGGACACAGGTTATTTTTAATTACTTCTTCTGTACCAGTGAGGTTTGCTTTTCATTACGGCAACGCTGCTTTGCTATCATTCACAGAGTTAAAATTATTATGTCTTTGTTTTACAATAGAGGCATTGGTACTTCTAAAATGACCAAGCCAGTTAATAATAGAATATTATTCAAAGTATTAATCATATAAATTAAATGCATTCTGTATGTAAGTAAACATATTGAGCTTCCATTACATATTTTCTTCAGTCTCTCTATGTACATACAATTATCTAATACATGACAGTCCGTTTGTACAAAATATGTAAAATATATAAAATACATCTGAAAACAACTAGCAGCATAAGAGTATAAAATGTGAAATTGTAGAGACTATATAATGAAATAGCTTAAAATAAACCTTCAAAATAGAATGGAAACCAAAAATCTAAATTTGAAAGGATGCAAGATAAATATGAAGGTACTCATTGTTGGCTCACAGTTTTCAGCAGCTTTGATTCGCTGCAAAGAGAACCAAAACAGGTGACCGATTCTGCTGTTAAACCTGCAGCAAAAGAGCAAAAACAATACAAAAAGGATTTTCCCTTTAAGCCATTCAATATGGTTGGGAAGGAGACATATCCTGTCAAACAGACTGGGCAAACACATCAGTAGCATCATCAATAAAACACACGCAAAAAACACAAACACATCACACTCAGTTATCCTGTCATGACCTTACAAAACTTTTTTTTTCTCCCTTCTGCGGCATGGATCAAGTAAAACTAAGGGTAAATTGTGTCAGTTTGAAAATGCTGCCTGTTCTGAATTTTAACTCATTCTCTTTTTTTTTCTTTGTTTTTTTTTCAGTCTGTCGGTCAGTCAAAAATTAGAAAAAGGATTGAAAGAAAAGAATTTTCTTGGCAGACAGAAATAGCCTTCGGTTTGATTATCCAAGAAGAAAATATAGCTTAATCAAGTCAAAGAATGTGGACTGCGATGATATTGCATTTCTGTAAATACGAAACACCACCTTGAAAAAAAAAAGGCACGAAATAATAACCGTCTGCTCAAGTCTTGGAGCACTCAAGAAACAGTTGGTGAGAAACTTGTGAGAAGTGTTCAGTGCAGCCCTCATTGTGTGTGTGGGGCGAGTCTGTTGATCCAGAGGGGAGAACAGACGAAGAGCCAGGCTCATCTGGTGGAAGAAGAGGGATTTGGGTGATGTGTATCAGTGGATCAGGGTTTGAATAGTTGTGTAAAAGCCCAGAAACAGCTCAAGTAACAGTTCAAGAAACTGTTGCTAGAAAGGATGGTTTTGCTGTTTCAGAGCCAACTGACAGACCCTTGAGAAAGACACTGAAACCCTGCTGGGACGGGACTGTGGCCTCCCTCTGTTTTGACAGAAAAGTGAAAGAAATAAGATAACCATTCTTTTAAATAAATGACAAACTCGTACTGGAAAATGGGATAATATGTAAATACCAGGGTCAGATGTGTTATCTTCGGCAGGCATACGCATTAATGTTTTTGATGACGTAAAATCCTATTGTCATTGGAGGCATGGCTATTGTCCGTCCAGCTCTCAGTGTCTTAGGTTTCAACTCTGGAAATGTCTCATTGTCCCGCATGAGCAGCTTCTCCCCATTCAGCTGGACATATCTGCAAAAAGAAAAACGTTGAAGAGACTTGCCGCGTTGGCCACTTGAGTTACCGTAACATGGTAACAACTTTTTGTTTGTTTTCCTGAACATGCAATCTTTTCATTAAGACATTCAGTGTATTTATGCTGGTTGACAAACTTCTAACAAAAGTACAGCACAAAAGTTGGTATATAATCATTAACCTGCCGCCTGAACCTTCAAACTTGTGGTCGTGTAATGGAAACTTAAAGAAGCATTTTGAATATTATTAAAGTTGATGACAAAAGAAGAAAATCAGCACGCTTTCACACTTTCAGGCTTCTGAGTCTTTGAGTTGTACACTTGGGGGTGCTGCTGCTACAAAGGTGAAATTCACACATCAACTTTACAGGACTACTTTGTTTATCTATATATCACAAAAAGATTCTATGGTAATTGCAAAAATCCAAAGTAATTTTATCCCAAGTTAACTTTGCTGCAAATCTTTTAGTTTTAACAGCTAATTTTATGCTACTTTATTCCGCTGTGCTTATAAATATCTATTTTATTTACTTATTTGCTCAATATGCATTAATAAAGGTTATTGAAAAGGAATTGTTTATATTTTCCATGTAGGAAGCCCTTGCCTGGTGTACAAGTGATAGCATAAAACCCGGAAACAGTTGAAAATAGTTGAAGTCACACAATACATGTAAACGCAGACCACAGAGCACAGACATGGGGCAGCAAAATACAGCAGAACAAATTGCCATTCTGCACATGAAGCAGTCACAAAGCGTCTTGGATTACGCAAGTGGTTCACAAAAATAGGACATGATCCAAACAAGACATCAGTGAAGCTGTTGAGCAAGACAACAGTAGTGTGCAGCTGTATATTGGCAGATATTTGTCAGAAGACGAGGCATCCAGTGCTGTCACATTTGGTGGCCTCCAACTGCCTAGAGGAGGACTTGCAAATTGGTTAATTCCCTGATGTGAAGTGGTACAGAATTCGACTTTGGCTGCAGTCTCGGGCTGCTTAATTCAATCTCCCGAAACGGCAGTTTTAATTAAGGAACTTGATTTTAAACTGATATGTTTGGAATAACAAATTGAACGAAAGCATCGTGACAAAGCCAACAAATAATAACAACCATGACTGAAAAGTATTTTCTTTACCGTAACCATTAATGTAACAATAGTTTCATTTCCAGAAAGGTAAAGACCGAGATGGGGACTATGATCCAAGCAGACAAATAGATGAGGAAATAATATTGTATCTTCGAATGTGGCCAAACACATATGTTTAAGCTTTGATTCATCTTTTATCGATCATGATACATTTGATAATATTTGATTCTAAACCTTGACATAATATGCAGTTAAGAGTAATTTGATTGCAAAATTGCCCATTAATTAATTACGAAATTCATACTTTTTTTCTTCTTTTTAACTTTAGGTTGGATAGATATTCCTGTTATCATTATTTGATGCTCTGCTTACACTGAAAAGATACTGTTAATGCTATTGACAATCACTTATTTTCATTTAAACATCATGTGAACTTTAGTATACAGGAGTGTATGAATTTTAGAGATAAATGCTGAAGGACACATTTTCATACACATTTATATGAGACTAAATAAATTGAATAAAATTATCAATCAGAAGTTTTAAATCCAGATGAGTTGCAAAAAATTTTGCTACAACAGATATGGATGCAAATGCATGACAATTTTTAAACAGTCCCCCTCCTCAGGCAAATTTACAGACATCTGTTGTTACTGCAGTCTTCATAAAAGTTTGCTGCCTTGCCTGTGGTAAAGCGAACACTTAGGGCTTAAAAAAGGTCTGTTGTTAGATGCTCTGCTATTTATTGCCTTGCAATTCCTGGTCTAACACCTAAAACATCCTCTCTCATTACGCTGTTATTTAGGATCATGGCTGAGCTTATATTAACATCTCATGTAGGTATCGTATAACACAAAAACAAACACACACACACACACATACACAGTTCCGAGTCATTAAACCATTATTTCAGAATTTGAGGCTTAAGTTTGAGTCAGAATAACAGGCTCGGCTTCAAGAGAAAAGGAAGGGACCAAAGTCTTAAACATTAGGAGTGTACAGTATAATGAAGGTATTAACAATTACATCACCTTGCTTCTTTAGTGTA
The DNA here is from genome assembly GCF_037954325.1 of Fistularia commersonii. Classification (NCBI taxonomy): domain Eukaryota; kingdom Metazoa; phylum Chordata; class Actinopteri; order Syngnathiformes; family Fistulariidae; genus Fistularia; species Fistularia commersonii. The sequence continues at coordinate 15,151,924 of NC_141285.1, forward strand.
ATAGTTCAAATTTGATAAAATTGTCAACAATTTGCAGTGAATGTCACAGTCTTAAAAATTGGAAGAAAAACATATTGTCACACTGTGTACTTTCAAGGGTCCTTACAGGATTATGCTGATATAACTTGAGTAGGTATTCATGTTAAATTAACTGGTGACAAATGTCTGTACCTAAAAGGGAAGATACATATACAGAGAGAGAGAGAACGAGAGAGAGAGTACATGGGCCCTGCAGCTACGATCATGGCAGATATAACCATGACAATCCTGAGACAAAAAGAGTTTTTTAAAAGCACTCAGTGAAATTTGTATAAAAAGCTGGTCAGGTCAAGACTTAATAAAACATGATGACCAAACACACAATGAAGCAGGTGTTTGACGTAGTGTCTGCAGTAGACCCTTGGTTGTTGAAGAAGTTTGAAGCGAAGCAATTACAGCTACCTGTATTTTAACAATCAGGGTCATTCCTCTTCACCTTCAAAAATTGTGCAAGAACTAACTCAATGGTAACTTTCGGTGATTATGATCGACAAAACTGAATTTCGGTATACTGATATCTGGAGTTGGAGGCAAAATCTATATTTTATTTAATTGTTCATACATCTTCATCAGATATCAATCTATCTGTCTGTATGATATAAACACGCACGCACGCACGCACGCACGCACGCACGCACGCACGCACGCACACACACACACACATAGCTATCCATCTATCTATAGATAGATAGAGAGAGTGTCACTTGTAATAATTGTTTTTTTTAGTTTGAATGACATTTATGATGTTTTTTCTAACAATGGTGTTATTCTGCTTTTGGTATAAAAGTGTGGGAAAAACACTAGCAGAATACTTTTCAGTTTTAGTCAAACAGCTGTTGAAAGTTATATTACAGCTGAAAATGGCAATATAATAAAATTGTATCACTTTGATATTAGAAAGTATTGTACTGTGGGCACTCTCATCTGTACTGGGATTTGTTAAAATTGAATTGTCACAGTATAACTTAATAGTTTTTAGTGAAACAAAAGCCACATTTACTGTTGAACCGTTTTATTTTTGTTGCTGTTTCACTGTGATTATGTCTCTAAATCTTGGGCATATCAAGGAAAGGTTAGAGCAGACAGGTTAACATGTCATTTCATGGTGTTTATTTCCAGGAGATGCCAACTCTGTAAAAACATATATAATATACCATAGTTTCGTTCGTTAATGTCCTCTAAAAAACCCGACTGATTGATAAAAAACAAATGCATTCAGAACCTATTAAGTTTGAATGTCAGTGTAAATTATTTTCAAAGTTCCTTTTCATTATATTTATTGCTCATAACAGAACCTTTTGACCTTTTGATCATCTTCATAGAAATCTGTGTATTGTTTCAACTGGCAATGACAGGCCTGGAAGACTTCTGTGGTTAGGTTCTGGTAAATCTGTATCTGCACTTGTCATGTTTGATCAGGATAAACTGAACAGGATACTTTTTCAATGCCAGTGTGTGTATTTGTGCGTACTAACTTGGCTTTAAGTCCTTCAGTGCCATAGGGCTGCAACAGATATTGATGGACAGTCTTGTTCCTTAATGTCCCCGCCAACTTGATTTTCTTCCGTGACCGATGAAGGTTGATGATATAGATTGTTATGGAGCCTCTCATATAGTTTTGGCTGGAACATTAAGAGAATAATGATCATTATTTCAGTTTCTATTTTGTTAAAAATACTTCTCCTCAAATCTGTTAGAATACATTGTATTGTAATTCTTTAAATCATATTGGGAATCATCAGTATATGTCTTGCAATGCAGCATAACACTAAGATAACAGCAACCAAGAGGAGAGACTCATACGTTTATGGCATACAGTAATAGCTTTAAAATGCAATATCTCAGAGAGAAAATGAAGCATGTTCAAGATGGGAATTCCAATGACGGTAGTTTGTCCTTCATCTTGGCCTAAAATCTATTGTCTTTCTATGAAACATGTGTATCTTCTGGAAATTTTAAAGGCCCCCTTATTCCAATTGAGGTTGAAATGCAAATCTGCTCAACATGCACAGCATCCAATATTAAAACCTGTCGCTGTACAGTCAAGGGTCAAATCAAGGGTGTGTACGCAATGGCAACACTTCTTGAGTTACACAGACAACAGTGTTTGAGTCCCTCTCTGGAGAACAAAGCAGTGGGGACACAACTTGATAGGGATACTTGCCAAAGATAAATAACTCGGCAAGACGGATAAGACAAACATGATAAAATCTAATAAGGACCTAAATAGGAGGACAAAGACAACACCGCTCTAGTGAATACCACATGTCGGCCTTGATGTTGAGGGTCAGGACTCTGCTTTGGCTGTATGGTTTGGTAGACCCAGGCAACACCTTTAAAATTTCACACCATTAAAGCCATCCTGACAACTTGATGTTCATTTCTTAATCTTTCGGGTTAAAACAGCCAACTAACAGTCAATACATATTACATGAGAAGTAAAATTGGGTATTGTTGGGATGGGAACGCTGTGTGTCTGGCTCTGCATGAAACTGTTGGAGCCTTGTTTCTTAGAAATGTGGGGCTTGGATCGAAGCGATAAATCAGATGTTAGATGGAAGGAGAGATAATGACCTCTCAGCCTTCTCAAATGATGATGTTCACAGAGATCCAAAGAGATCCAAACCAGGGACATAAGCATCTGTTGATACTGTTTGATGTGATGCATTGCTGGAAAAAAAAAAAAATCTAAGCCACTAAAAAGGCTAAAAGGGAAGCGAAAGTCAAATATTTAATCTGAAAAGACTTCTAAAACCGCTGGCTGCCTGAACACATTTATACTCTCTGCTGCCTTAACACAGTCCAGTCCAACCACTAAGACTACGACGGTTCATCCACTTAAGGGCTGAGTGAAACCACAAAGTGGCAGAAATAATAGCAACTGAACTGTAACCAAGAGGGACTTGTTCAGCGCCTTGAGGTAGACTGGTTTGTTGAGTGCAGTTTAGTGTATGCCAGAGGCATGGGTGTACAAATTTAACCAACAAAGCAGCGGTTTCGAAACTCTCTAGAAATACCACGAAGCGTAACATGGCCGTACACTGTGTATAGAACTCCTGGCCACCTACCATCCATCTACCTGTGTAGCACGCCGACATTTTTCAACTTGTAAGTGAGCCCTACCTTGAGTAAGGCCGTAAGCCTAGCCTGTTGTTGACAGCCCTTGGCCTAGGTTAAATGATAACCTTGAACAGACCAGGGTGGCACTCTTTATGTGCGGCTTGCATAGACTGCCTTATTGTCCGTCCCGACGAATAACCCCCTCCAGCCAATCTGAGACAGGATAAAGGCTTAGCCCACATTTCAGCAGGTCTTTGACGGCAGGGAGACAGAACTCACACACCTGATAAGTGATACCCATTAAGTTTTATAGGCTCTGAGCTGTGAATGTTCGGGTGTCTGAGATCTGCTTATTTATGGGAAGCTGAATGTGCCGGCTGTAGGTTTTGTTCTTCCCTACCAGGGAACCCAGACCCTAACCCAGACTCTGAGCCTCAGGTGTCTGCAGGACGACGCAATGGATAGAAATAAATAAAACTCGCAGAAGTCTGCTTTCAATCCAAATCTTCAAGGACATTCCAAAAGAATTGCTACAAATCCCTAAGAGGCTAAAGGGATGTATGCATTGTCATTTCCTATTTTCAATATATAATGTGCCCCCTCGCTATGTTCAAAATAATATTTTAGTATAATCAGCAGCAGCACTTACTTGTAGAAGCTGGTACAATGAGCATAGATGCGTAGCTTGTCTCGTATGACCCGTCCTGGTTGTGGTTTCCTCTGCAATCCAGCAACTCGCACAGACAATACCCTTGGACCCACCAGACGCTTGAACACCAGCGAGAGCCAGTAATCCTGTGGGTCAAGACAGTACATAAACATGATGACATAGACTTGAACATTACCTTTGGGACTGTATATTACAAGTATTTTCCTTATCCCTCAGAGCAGCATTACACTTCTGCCATATGTAGTCAATATTCTGAATCAGTTAGGTCTGGAAAACGGAGATGATAACTGATAACTGAACTGTAGTTTCACAGGATCGTGTGTCTTAGAAAATTAAGCAACCGAAATTGCAGAGTCTTGATAATGGTGTGATATTTTACTCTTTTTACTGTGAAAATATTACTGTGATTTACATTTCTTATTTATCTAACAATGCAACGGGTCAGTGAATGTAGAAACAGATTAGATTGCGTAAACTATTAGACTTAAAAATGTGCCAACAAAGACATTTGCAGCAACAAAGGAGAGGTGCGCCTGTAACATGTCAAATACAAGTCAGTGATTTGGAACTAGACATTTTGCTTGAGCTCATTGTTCCGGGACGCATTGCATCTAAAACCCATCAAACAATTTAGTATCATCAGTCTTTAAATTTCACACTTTTTACAAACTATTTTGCTATTCATCATGAATGGCTGCTTTCTGTTATAATTGCAGAGGGGTCCACCAAAATGTGTCTCAATCTTTAGACTACACAGACTCAACACCTCTGCAAGAGACCCTGAACAACATGTGTTCCTCAGGAAGTTCCCATGCAATCCTGCATATGGCAACATTTAAGAGCTTCTTTTTTCCATGCAGGCTTTAACTTAATTTGCTGCCAAGGCATCGAAGAAGAAGAGCACAGTATGGAACTGTATTGGCCAAAGGCAGAGGGATGGATGGATGTGCTGAATGGCCAGAACTTTGTTCTATGATTACATAGTGTGTAAAATAAAGAACAGTTATGATTCATAGTTTCCATCTTTCACAGCTTATTTACGCCAAGTTCGTCAGTACGTTACTAAACTTTTCTTTTCTTTTTTTTTAGATGAATCAAAAGATACAAATGTAGAAGTGCGCAAACAAAATATTGACTCAACCCTTGTTCACATCCCTCGTGACTGTAACATCTAGAGGGGCATCACCATGAATAGTTTTTGCAATACGAGGATACAGCTGTTGAGACCCCAAATCCACAGTGGTTTGACAGTGTGCTTGTCTGCCTGCCTGTCTCCATTTGTCTCTTTTAGCCTCAGCTTCCTCTTTAGACAGTCAACTAATAAAATAGTATAGATTGACAGAAGGACAGTCAGACCTAAGTAAACCAGTTACATTTTAACTATGCTGGGAAAGAAGTAATATACACAAGACAGCAATCTTGCTTCCATTTTCAAGCTCAAGGAAGAAAAGGAATATAACAAGAAGAAACAATGAAACGTCTAATTTCTATTTACAGAGCCAAAATGAGTCAGACACCCTTTTTGAGACTGAATTAAATAAGAATATCATTCCCCTCTCATCAAGTCGCAAATTAGTCATTAAAAGTGAAGATATATTGTGGATGAGTGAAAAACACACATATTGTTTGTGCTTATGAATATCAAAGGGCCTGGGTGCTGCAAAAGCAGAAAGGTACAGGGAGGAAATTGGGAAAAAAAATTTGCACAACCACTGTCAAATGGAAGCTGGCCAGAATCTAGCGTCAGAACAAAAAAAAATAAGATAAAAAAATAAAATCATGTAACCATTTATTTTCAAGCTTTAAAATCAAAGGCAGCAAAATTGAAAAATCACAAAGGGACTGTTTCATTATCATATCATCACTGTATAAAAACATCTAGTGATTTTTAAAACGTACATTATATTGAGTGCAGCTAAACTTAAGTTTTATATATATATGTATGTATGTATATTTTTTTTATTTCACTTCCTCGCCCAAATATGTAAGCCATACAGACACTAAACGCTGACTTCTTTGTTCCTTAAATAGCTAATCTCAAGATGATAGATATCACATTTTGCCTTTGGAAGAACAGACAGGTGGGGAGTGTGAAAAAAGAAAAAGAAGACTCTGACCGAGGACAAAAGCCGTTGGAGTAAGAGTTAAAAAGGTGAAGTGGTTGAGTCATTCAGGCTGTTGGGACGGAATATGGCATATACCAATGGGGAGTCTACATATAGGGGAAGAGGCCAAGTCATAAATTTCTCAAGCAGTGGACAGGTTGGCCCTGCAGTGAATTCTCTCAGCAGGTAGGCTGGTGCAACGTTCAGACGTCAAGCCAGGTTAAAAGCATTGTGATCTTAGCGGGAGACTGTCAGTCCAAGAAAAATAATGGAGGTGAAAGGGAAGAAAAATGAAGCCATCGAGATTGTTGAATTTCTTATGGTTGAAGTAAGTCTCAAAAAGGCATATCAGAGGTGCAGAGCAGTAATGAGTATGGCTAGAGAAAAATATCATCATTGAGAATGCTTTCTGAGCCTGATAACTTTAGCCGAAATGAAGTATAGCGCTTCAGTTTGCTAAAGCTGCACTCAGGAGCCTGAGCACTAAAATTGAATGATAAGAAACGTGTGATATCATCATTCGTTTTTAGTGTATAAACAATGATTTATTGGGCACATCTTTAAAATAAACTTTTTCACCCCTGTTTCCCCTCTGCTTTTTTTTTTTTTTTTACATGGCCCTTTAGTATTTTACCACCAACACACTTCACTCGGCTTTACAGCCACACAAAAAAGGTTTCTTTCGAAAATAAGAGTGTTTCAAGAAAAGGCTCTCGAGTTTATTTATATGGTTTATGCATGGAAAGGGTAAAAACACACATTAAGTCACTGCAGTACGCTGACTGGGATCAGCTGTTTTGTTTCATTCCTTATATCTTTATCGGCCCCCTTTACAGTGCCTCGTTAGATTTATTATAAAGACTTCTAAAGAGGTGCGCTGTCATATCTTACATTCAATTTTAGGTATGTAAAAAAAACAGAAGTCAGAAATTATGTTCCAACTGAATAATTATCTGAACCAAATACTAATTAGACCAGAGGAGTGTTTTTCAGTTTGCTTAGACAGATGTGGAGGAAACTTGTCGTTCTCTTCTAGCACATTAGATAACCACAAAGAATCAGGCCCATTTTGCACAGTGTTGGAGGGTCCTTTACCAAGCAAGCTTGTGTATCAGCATCTCATGTTGCATATCTCTCAGCGACAGCCTGTGCTGCACAGAGAGGCACATAGTTGGGATGAGGGTGGAGGGGAGTAGTGACGGTGTCCTGAGCAACTGATAAAGGGCTAAGATTACATGGGATTTCGCCCCCACGTCAAACCACTCATCGCAGCTAAACGCCTTTCATCTCAGCTAATAGCTCCCACGGGAAAGAACTAGAGGTGCTATCCAGTAGGGCAGGCATCACCAGCTCTGCAATATAGATGGTCAAAGGCTTTTCAAGGTTAGAGTTAGGGTCTTGGACTGGATCCAAATAATGGACTTGCCAGACCAAAAGAAGACCGAAGTTTGGCGAGAAATAATGCAGCTCATCTGCTTGATCATGCAAACGGCAGAAAGTAACTTGACAGTATTTGTAAATGAAGTAGCTACAGATTGATCCATCCTGCATTCAATGCATGAACAGCACTAATTTGGTAAATGGTGAGAAACAACATGCCAAATGAATTTCTATGACCAATAAATAACCTGTTAAAATACAAGCGTAGATAACTTACAGGTAAAGGGTTAAAATGCTGGTCCACAAGATGTGTGTATCCATAGTCAAAGAATGAGTGACGTAAGACTACATCAATTCCTTGAACAGCAGCCATTCCCAGGGTGTTCGCCCACCTGGAATATGAAATCATACTAATATGCATGACCAGTTCATGTGAACATAGACAAATATTCCATCTGCAAGGAATTAGTTGTCCTCGGTCTATCAAGTACAGTATTTTATAATCTAGTGTTACTGATTTTTCCATATTGATATTTTGCTTTCTTAAACAGGTTCACGAACATGCTACTTACAAAAATCCAGCACCGTATGTGTCTGAGAGATTACTGATTCCACCAGCCCAGGCTGGGCCCAGTCCACCGAGCCAAATTTTCTTTCCGGGATTATGTGTATTCACTACCTGGGAAAAGTGACAAAACAACATTCAGAACAGCAAATCATCCGAAAATGTACCCTCTCAAGTATCTACTTCAGGGCTTCCTTAACATTTATAACCCCCTGTTGCTTTTTCATTAATATGACTTTCAAAAGGCATCAAATTTTCATTTTATTAAACTTCTCTCTTAAATGTCTCTTCTTTTTATCTGCTACAGCCATTGTGATTTAGAGATTGAACATTGTTTTGACTTGTGGGAAAATGGATTTTAGCTGAATCTATCTATCTATCTATCTATCTATCTATCTATCTATCTATCTATCTATCTATTTGTACGTGTCTGTGTGTGTGTGTGTGTGTGTGTGTGTGTGTGTGTGGTGGAGGGAAATGTATTTCTGGTGCTCATTATTGATTGGGTCAAATGAAAACAAGAGTCATTATAGCAATAAATGGCACACAAGTATAAATGTGAAGTATATACCTGCATATGCCGAAAGTCATGCATTGCAGTTGTACAACTGCATACAGACCAAAAAACACTGATTTTGCCCAAGTAGTGAGGCACAGAAGAATCCCATTCCTGTTATATTTCATTAAATGTTATATATTTTGTTCTTGGAAATGCTTCTGTTTCCCTCAGGTATTTGGCACTGCTGCTCTCTCATAACTCATCAAGTCTGCCACAGCATTTAGTGCTAGTAATATTTCCAAATCTTGAACACAAATCTTTTAGGTGGAAGGCTTGTTCCGGAGGGTTGCACATGTGGCTGTTTCATTGTAAACCAATCTGAGGGCTAAATCAATCCATAGCTTAGCAATCCAAGTAAATGCCAATTAACTTCATTCTCCCTCTCCCTCTCTCTGTCTCATATATGTATATCAATCAAGGATATCAAGGATATTCTCAACTGACTGAAAGGGGAGGGAAATAATTATAAAGCTAAAAATTACTGTAGTTTATTGAATTAAATTATTAACAGCAGACATTTGATTCAAGGATTTAACAGTACCTTTGTGACTTTAGTAAGTTGCTCTGTCAGTGTATCCAACAGACGTGTTTTTAGGAAATCCTCCACTTTGCTCACTCTGCCATCCATGAAATAACTGTAAAAGAAAGATAAATGAATTATGGTGAGATAATCAACTTCTGTTTTCTTTATTATTCCTCCAAATATTCATGGCAAGACCTGAAATTTACGAGCTTCTTTTGATTCTTCACCCTACCATCTATTGTTCCACATGCCGCTTAGTGGGAACATTTGGATCTTAAATTCATATTTGGACAATTTAAAGCTACACTATGAGGTTTTGCTGAGCAATAGAAGTATTTGTTGACAGAGAGATCTGTATTTAAGTGATCTATGAAGAATGAGATCAGCGCCTATATTGCTCTGAATCTCATTGTCACTATTATTTTGTACGCATTTTCCATTTTTTTCTCGGAACAAAACCGTTTCTTGCTTCCCTGTATGAGAATGTTTCTGAAAATGAATGATGTACTGAATATTTCTCTGATGGAGTTTAACTTTTCCTTTTAAGTTTTTATTTCTATATTTGGCTTTGGTGATTCAATTTACCAGAATATTCCAGGGACATTACTGCATGCATGAAAAGATCAAAATGACAGAAAGAAGTCTCACAGATACTTTGCTAGGCCTTGACCCCAAGTGTCTCTGACTTACACATTATCCTCCCTGTTGCTGGAGGTGTTTAATAAACAGCTATTATAAAATTGCTTTCCTCTGCAAGAAGAATATCTGGGTAAGCTGTAAGAGTCTACTCGAGCCAAAAGCACACATGATTCATGTGCAGCTCATGGACAATGCTTTTATATGGTCTTGTATAGCACTTTTTTGACCCGATTAACACAGATTTGGAATAAGGGTAAAAAGTTACCATTTGCTTGCAATCTTTTTTCATTTTTGGTCAATGGACCAGGTTTGTCCACCAACAAGCATCATCTGGTTGTATGCCGACATACACACCCCTAACTGCCCCCCCAGGCGCCACTCAATTGGCTGCAAACTGCTCATGGTTCATCCGTGATGGTTAAAATGTGGAGAATAATTCAAATTCTTATAACATAGGGATTAAGAGATGTCTTTGTTTTTCCTTTCCAAAATAGTGTGTGTGCTTCCCCAGAGAGAATTCCTGGCTGAATTGAAAATCTGTTGTGGAGAGAGCTCTATTAATCCAAAATTATTGTATGAAATGAATCTGATTTTGACAATGTGCGGAAAAATGACAACATGATTGAAATATGATGAAAGCATTTTTGTCCAACTGTTTTATGCAATATAAATATAAATGTGTGTGTGTGTGTATATATATGTATACACACACACACGTGTATATATATATATATATATATATATATACACACACACATGTATATCAGGCTTACAGTTTATATCTTTAATGTAACCATCAACTTGGGCCACTGTCTTTGTTCATGCAGTATTTGGGTGTCTTCATTTGGTCTTTTTTTCCATTCTCCAATACATGTACTTCACTGTTGCATAAATAGAACTGCTGGATAGATTCAAGTATCTCAAAACAGCACTTCATGCAAATAAAATCAGGCCTTTAGCGCTTGGAAGAGGAACAAACCCATCATTGTCCTTCTTGACAAGTCAGTGTACCATCAAAATATTGTTAGTCTAAGCTCAAGATTTGGCTTCGAGTAGTATTAAAGTGATTACATTGAATCAGTTCCTATGTCTTCATGTTGATCAGTGTTGAACCACGAAAAGCTGGGTCTATATTATTTGGTTATTTTTCAGGCACTCCATACTCAGGACAATATTTCCTCCCCTCACATAAAAACTGAAGACTGCAACCATCAAATTGGCAACTGTTTAAAAGTGGCACTTATCGTGATTGCATATTTAAGTATAATCTTTGATGATCACATACGGTGCAATGTTAAATTTCATTAAAACGACTATGATGAACAAGGATTGACAGTCTCAAACAAAGCATTTTGGCAAGCCAATGTTGCGTCAAAAATTTGGATTAAATAAAGGGGAAAATGGAGACAGAGGTTTCAGATTCAAACTGAACAATGCAGACATCCATCAGTGTTGATTTTGTTTTTTGTGTGTAATAAAGACCCACCGGGAAATGGTAATGAAGAATGATGTTAGGAAAGCATGACGAGTGAATATATTGGTACTTAAGAATATCACACCATGTGAAGATTCAAAAAAAAAAAAAAGCATCTCCGAGAATCCAAAAAGGAAAAATGAGAGCAGCACAAACCTGCCCTTCTTACAAAGATAAGGACTCAGCTGGAGACTTGGCTCGTTTCCAGGGCCTCTGTTGATCTAGGCAACATCACACCGTTTTGTTCATGGTTCAGGTGCTATAAATCACATTTATGTCTTATTTTTACTACAGAGGAAAAACGCATTTTTTTTAAGTGAGTCATTAAATCTGTAAATCTGTATCTTGAAACGAATGACAGTCCATCAAACTTTTAGGTCAGTATGAAGCTTGGTTTTTTAGATGAAGTTACTTATGCGTATAAAGATGGGAATTTGTGAATACTGGAACACTACCAGCTACACCGCAACAAAGAAAAACAAAATAACCCAGATATTGTGCCAAAGCCTCATGGCCTTGCGATGATGAATTTCCATGCTTTGAAATCATCAGGAAGGAAATGTGAAAATCTAAGAGCTGTAATAGAAGTTTGTATCCTCGAGCGTTAGCCAAATTTCTTCATGGTCATTTCAGCTCTTAGTGATCTAACTTTTTTGACGATCTGTCATTCAAAATTTTAATCCAAAATGATATCTAACAGTGAAGCTGAAACAGACTAATTCTGTCCAATTTTTCTTATTTTATGAAATGTTACATAGTTGACAACCAGTCCACAGTCTTTGGCACCTTTCAACTTAACAAAAGCACGTAAAAGATTGTTGGCAGTAAAATGATCAGTTTTGGAGAAATATTATACTAAACATTTTAAAAGAAAATAAATGGTGTTCAAAATGAAAATGCCAGCATTTGAATTTATAAACTCCCAACAGCAATACTTTAACAATATCATCACATTGCAAGACAAATGGGCAGCTGCAAAAGCTATCTATTAAAAAAGACTGTCAACGTGCCTTTTCCTTTTTTAGATCCTTTGCAAGAACTACGAATAACAAAATGACCATCTTAAGACTACAGTTGTTGGATACCAAACTATCTATTTTTGTTATTCCCGAGGTTCATACTAAAGATTTAAAAAAATGGCCAAATAAAAAAAATCAGTCATAGAGATTCATAGGTATTGTTTTCTACCTCGCATCTGTCAAAACATCTACCTTTGGTAAAGTCTGTTCACATATATCAGCAAAATTACTTATAGCAGAGCCAAGTTTTGGTCATGTGGGGTGAGGTGGAGTAGTGTTGCATCTGCACACAATACTACTCAAATTTTCCCCACATTATTGGAGAGTCCACAATTCTTGGCCCATAACAGCAAGGCGGAGATTAGGTCATAGATTTACACAAATAGAGATTCTGTATTCTGTCATTTTCAATAATTTTCCATATCACATGCCAAAACCACGACTAAAATGAAATTGTGATTCATATGGGTGAGGGCGGACAGGGTCCACACAACCATTATATTTTGCTATACAGTAGTACAAAAAGCACTACTGGGAATTTTGGTAAAGACCCATGGGGGCATATGGCAATCAAGCAAGGTGAACCTTCTCTATTGTTTTTCAGGTCTGGTGATCAATTTCAGTAGACTTCAAAAATAATTCTAAGCCAATTTAGGCATCATGTCTTTCTCTGGTCCACATTTCTTAAATCAAACCAAAAGTTGTGCCTTAGCTCATCTGTCAGACAGAGTAGGGTTTAATGAAATGCAAAACTGAATGTTTTCTGACCAAAATCCACTTAGTGATCTTGTTTAAAAATATTCTTACAAAGTGCCAGTATCAAATCCAAACGACAATTCGCCAAAAAAAGTATTTTGAACTGTGCCTTAACAGAAATATGAAGCAGACTAAAAAAACAAATGCCACAAACTTTGACAGGGAGTAGTCAAGAGTTGGATAAGTATGAATACTGGAATGGAAAAATACTAGGTCCTGCATGACTTTTCCATAACAAGAATCTAGCGTGTTGGACATGCCTTGTGTTTGGCTGCTTTCCTGCTTCAACAGTTTGCAATCATCCATTGTGGGACTATTTTTTTCATTGGGTTTAAGACACCACTGCAGACCATGTCTTAGCCATGGTTATTAGGGTAAGAACCTGATTAAAATCTAAAACCCGAAAATGTCTCCAAGAGATTGTTTATACATCTTACTTGTAACTGTAGGTAAGTGTCAGTAAACCTTAGCTTCAAACATTCTAAAACCTTAAATAAACTGTTATGCATTAAAGTTAAGCTGTCCTAACATTCACGATTTCTCCACATCGTATGTGTAATATGCTTGACCTATAAAGTCGCACTTTTTCTCTGTTCACAAAATAAAAGAAAAAATACTAAGAATTGGAGTTTACTTACTCACTGAGAGGTTTTTGGCAGACGATAACAAACTGTTTGACTTTAATGACAGCACAATGGTTTTTGTAGAGTCTTGTATACAGTCAGTCCTGCCATTGGCTAAACAGCAGCAGCATTCAGGTAAGGATAAAGATACAGAAGTAATACCATAGCTTGCCTTGCTGGCAGCTGAAACAACAATTTCATAATATTACAAGAGGAACAACTCAAATATTTTATTAAAATTTTGTTATGCAACAAGTGGCTTATAGTGTCTGTGAAAATACATTCAGCACTAAAATAGAGTGGCGTAACATTTTGAGAAGGGACCACAGTAAAAGTGTCACATATTAATATGAGACAATAAATATTTATTTACAAATACTTCTGTGTGAGGGAAATTACTACATACCTATCCACAATCTTTGTTTTTGCAGGATGGTATGTGACTGTAACATTCATTGCTATTGTTTTTCTGTTAGCTTTTTGGGGTTTGCAAAATCTGTTCAGCCTTAATTTGCATATGTCATTATTTTGTAGTTAACCAAACTACTATGATCGCCTCATCAGAGCAGAAAGATACAGATCGATAATTCTTAATTTCTCCATAGGTTTTTATTGCGCACCTTGAACCCAGTGACTCAAAATGAAATCATTATTTGTGCTCGTTGCAGTGAAAACATTTGAAAGAGCTCAGTGAAATGGGATAAGAAAAAATGGGTAGCATGCTATTCAAAAGGTAAATTTTGGACTGATTAAAATAGTATTATTCTAAAATTGTAAAATACGATCACCACAGTGGAATTACTTTGGGCATTACCGCATCCCAGAAGTCTTATTCTGTGCCCAGCTTTAAGATTCAAAACAGGAAATGAATGACTTATTCCTCGTGTCTGTTGTACACAGAGTAGCTGAAGACTATTTGCTGTTGGTAAATTCGTATATGAGGAAAAGTGAAAAGCAAATATTACAAAGTAAAAGGACAATAATGTCAAAGAAAGACTTCCAATAAAAAATATTAATCCAATTTTTTTTCAGGTAAAGTTATTTGGTACATATTTGAACTTAAGATAGAAAATAAAGAGTCAGCTTGCTGTGAGGTTTGGAGTAAACTCGAGGCAGCAGTGTGAAGAGGATTTATGTAGACCAGCAGGTCATTACCAGATCAATCATTTCTGAACAGCTAAAGGTAAGTGAAAAAAAAACTTCCCTTAGGAATGCCATCTGCATATTTACAGTCCCTCTGCGATTTTAAACGAGACAGAAGATCACAAACCATAGATATTCCCTTTTAACTTCCCCAAGCTGTAAATAATCCGCACCTCACGGTCTCTGGCATGCAGTACAACTGCCATTTTGACAATGAACAAGAAAAATAGGCATATTGTGTCACACCTGAACCCTGCTGGTTTACCAAAACTATTGTGTGCCTAATACATAAAAACTTGTCCCTGAGAAAGTCTTTCGAATAAAGTTAGACATGATACTTAATGACTTTGTGTCTGTCAGCCAATTTTGCAGGAGTTGTACAATAAACATTGATTTAATTGCTTGTTTCAAAGATTTGGAGAAACCTTCATATATTTTTCAAGTTTTGATTACAATCAAGCTGCTTCATAAGCAATTTATACTACAGTAATATATACTGATAGCCATTTGGGAGTTTGGGAGTTTTTCAAGAGTATCTTGACAGCAAAATTTTTTATATTTGTGTCATGTATAGAAATTCAGAACTGGCAGCCTTGTGATCACACACATGGTAGTGCATTCTCTCACCAGGCAGCAGCTCCCCGTTGAGAAGGGCTTGACATGTTCGCAAGGTTAGAGGGCGTGTTTGTTAAGGGTGCAGGTATGGGGTCGGGTTCCCAATTTATGTTATACTTTAACAAATTCCACTGATCATAGTCTGTATATTTTCTTCATGTAGCTACAATGTATATGCATTAAATTCTGCATCAAATGACATTTACCGGCAAACGCTGTAACACAGCTAGCTTTACAAAACACATTATTCAGCTGCAATTGCACTGTTTTTTTTTCCACTCCTCATATCATGCTGTCTTTAGTCACAGGGAGCAACATTTTTCAGAGGAAAAAAAATAGACCCATGCGTCTACCTGTGGAGAAATTAGATGGCGTACATCGTGGAGCATTTAACAGGTCGGATGCCAAATATCTCCCTCAGGAGTTGACAGAGTCCAAAACCTGAGCTAAAAGAGGCCTTGTTCTGATTTGGCATAAAGGGTGTTCTCTTGGATGTAATTCCTTTGCTCTGGTCCGAATCATTTGTGAGTCGTAAGCCTGAACAGTTTTCAGCTCATCTGAGACAATGAAAAATTCAAGCGAACAGGAATGTGTCAGAATAAATAATGTTTATTCAACTCTAAATTGCCCGGACGTGTGAATGAGAGAGTGAAAGGTTGTGTCTATGTGGCCCTGTGACAAACTGGCAACCAGTCCAGGGTGGATCCCATCTTTCGCCCAATTACCAACGACAACCAGATTTCACACCGACCCAATACTCTCACCAGGAGGACAGGGCTCCAAGGTAAGTGCAGCCAGGGTCTTGCGAAATCTAATCGCAAGTTACTCTAAGAACCAGCAATTGTGCATGGCGTTCAAAGGTGAAAAATTACTTTTAAAGCAATTTGAAAAAATAAAGCATATTCTTAATATCAACTCAGTTACCTGAGGATAAATTTTACATGTGGCAAAGTCTTGACTATTGTGTTAATATATTGCTAAAGTGGGGAAACTAAAAATGATATCCACTCTTCTTTCTATTGTGGCTGTATGTGTGTGCATGGAGTCTGTCTGTCAATGCATCCATTCATTTAAGACACTAACAATGAAATTCTGGTTTAGGAAATAATATCTTCTTTGAATGATCTGACAGGATAATTAGGTCTTTAGGTCATCCCTTTAGTGAGGGGGATAAATAGGCAAAAAATGAACAAGATTAACTATTCTGACAAGAGCAATTTGGATTTTCAGAGAAAAAGGAAAAAGTTAAAATAGAATATTTTTTGGTCTAATATTCATCTTACTCCCGACCCATTAAGCAACCTGTCATTAACTTACCATCCGGCCAATACGTACTCCAGCCATTACATTACCAACAAAGTGCTAGTGCTCGATTTACCTCAGGGTTAATTCTGACCCTGAATCCATGATTCTACAACTGCCGCCTATGCATTAACGTAACATAGCCGAAATGAATACGTTTGATAGTACACTTCAAGTTTACCCTTTCTCTAATGCTCTTTTCAGCATGATTAGACTTCAGTGTATGCTTGTCCATTATCTAAAAAAAACTTTTTGACAACTGTCATTTAACCACATATTACTATGACAAAAGAGAAGGTTTTAAGTTGTATTTTACCAGATGTACAAGATTTTGCCTACATCAGACCCTTAGGTAGGAATTTCTGAAGCTATGTAGCTCTGACAGAAAACACACAGCGATCCTTAGTGTTGAGCTGGTGCATGTAAGTGTTGTAGGTTAGAGCTATGTGATGGACAACCTTTTAAAGTTATCTGTAGATAAATATTCAAGCATTGAATATGTCGTATTTTGGCCAACTGCTAATTTAAATGCGGGTGATAAACATGGTTTGAAAGAAGAGACAGAAAAAGTTGAGGTGCTGCTCTGTCGTTTTGATTTTCAGTGATTGATTTGACACATGAAGACATACGATCCCACACTATTATGGTCTCACCTGAAAGGTCAGCTATCATTCAGTGAACATCTGCAATCTCACTCTAAAATTACATGCATAGGGAAATAAGTAGCGGTTGTAGGCCCTAAAATGTAATCAGATTTTCTGTCAATACAGCAGGAAAGGATGTTTGTCTTGATTGAAACAATCAGACTAATATTTGAGATATCAGATGCGGGCTACATTTACTAAGCATAATAGCATGAGATTATATGGGGCAAGAAATTCTATTTTGTTGAATTGTCATTTGGTCAAATTTTTGCTGACAGTACCTGGTGTCAAGCATCAGTATACAGGTCGTACGTTTACTGGACAGATTATTTATGTGGGAAAACCTCTCTCCATCAATCAATGTCAAAGTGATGTTGTGCAACAGTTTCATTTTGCTTGCTTGTTTTTGGTGTTAATAATTACACTGAATTAATTTAATGCAAAGAGATCCCATTATCAAGAGGGGGATCCATGACCACTTAATTGGTGAACCCAATTCATCAAGAATTATATTTTTATATCTTTATCACTCTGCCTTACAATATATTTCAATAATAACTGGTCACGTTGAAGCCCTTTTTCTTCCCTGTGCTTAAACCTGGCTCCTTCACAGCGACAAGCACTTCGTGTTGGTTTGCTTTCTCAGTCCCCTATTATGTCAACATTTACACCTGAAGGATTTATTTTAAGGTTTTTGTGTGATTCTAATTGAGAAGTACAGCATTTCCCTCGTCAGTGTCTTTGTAACATTGTAAGTTTAAAACTTTGTTTATAATGGCTGAAAATGCAGATCGTTTTAACAGTTTCACCTCAATTACGGAACTGATTTGGCCTTGAAGGCATTTATTCCGAGCACAGAGAAAAGAAAAAAAACATCAAAAGCTCCAGAAAAAAAACAAAATTATGGTTACATATTGTGCTATTTCATTTAAAAAAACAAATAACAAATAAATAACGTCTTTCTGATCATGCCAACTGTTAATTGCAATATTTTATGATGTAAGAAGAGTGGACCCTCAAGGAAACTCGAAAAATAAACATGATGTCTTAGACATCTGAAAAGTTGAAAAGGTTATTGAGAAATTTGTATCTGGTTTGTTTTATTAACAAAGGAAACCCTTGTCGTGATAATTATGCTTAGATCTATGTCATCCTTGAAAATGGCACTTTCCATAAAGAGGCTGAATAAACCTGATATCAGGGACTCAATGAGCCAAAGTGAAAGAGAAAGAATGACATTCTGATTACATTTTGATGGTGTATCCAAAAATGGATAAACAGTAACTGAGACAAGATGCTCTGAATGTTAAACCACATAGTCAAAACATAATATAAACCATATATCAGTTTCGTGACCTGCTACACACATATTTCAATTCATAATCATCATGTTTCATCACCACATGCTCCAAGACAACGTTTCTGACCACAAGCCACAGACTGAGAACCTCTGTTACGAATGCATATAATTCACAGAACCCAATCGTAATGAATGCTGGGTCTCAAACTCAGCCTGTCTCAAAACAATCAGAGCCAGCTGCAGTCAAGTAAAACTTGTCGGAGACGTGTTGATGAGTGGTCTTCACATTTATTAGTTTGGCTTCTTTTGTAGAGGTCAGAATTTCTGTCACGCAGGCTGGTTAGACTGGAATCTGGACCTCTAGCGTAAAACAGGCTAATTGACAGAGAAAATGAGCCAGAGCATATGGTTTGATTTTAACAGTGTGGGTGGTGTTTTTCTAAGCTTTACTGACAGCCCTTTCTCCTTCCGTTTTGTCTAATTAGACCTAACCTTCACCTTAATGACCTCTCACTTATACAGGTTTTGTCATGACTTTACAACGGTTGTGTCTTTGTACATACACATATTTGTGTGTGTAAAAACATGAAAATAAAAAGGGTGCGGGGGCGATCGATAGGTCTGCATGCATTCCTACAGTACGTGCAAAAGACAAATGGCAGGTGTTACTAATTTAACACACACTTTCTCTCTGGCTCTTTTTCCTGATGTTCCATTTGCAGAATAAACAATTCTATTCATCAGTCTCTCCCAGTGAGAGTGATATTAATGGTTACTTTTGGCTACTGCCAAAAGCATGTACACAGTGTGGTGCAAAAATCAATCGTTGCCAATGCTGTTGGATTTATTCAAGCCGCATTGAAATACTATAGGTATATCCGGCTATTTCCAAGGTGAAAATAATGAGAGAAAAAAAAAGGGTAAAATACCTACTGTTGCCACGTAACTGCATCTACAACTGAGCTGGCATTCTTCATGAACCTGAAAGTGAGAAATATAGATTTAACATTAGCAAACAAATAGCATGATTAGATAAAAAAAAAAAAACAAAAAAAAACAGACTTTCGTTTTCTCTTGGGTTGTTAATTTTGTGGTGGTTGGAGGTAATGTACATCTTAAATCAGTGTAGAAATGTATCTAAGCGTTCAACTGAAAATAATGCAACCTATGATCTGTCCGAATAATCACGTTTAAGCTTCTATCTTCTTTGTCACAGTATCTATGGTTTCCCAAACACTGGTTTCATTTTAAGTTGTGGGAAGAGGAAAGTAGTGAATTGAGGTAATTCTGGATAAAACAATGACAGTATTGTTTATAAAGCAGAGGAGAGGGCAGATGGGGAGGGATGGCCGTCCTTTATCACTGTGGTGATTTTTTTCTACCAAAATTAACTGCCTAAAATCTGTTAGTTGTCTGATACAATTAAACAAGAACCATAAATTGATCATTCAAGTCAATCCCCCCACCATCATTCCTAGCTCATAGGAATTTTATTATTGCTGTTTAACGTAATTTGAAATTACAGTGTGTTAACATATTGCAAGGATCTTAAATATACAGTCTCTTTTTTATTAAAATAAAGAACATTCTTATTAATGCTGTTAAAATTTATATTTAAAAAAATGGCATCACATCAAAGAATCTTAGTGATTGCTCTTAGACATTACAACTGGAATGATTAAAATTACAAAAATTACAGTTTAAATGACGAATTACTTGAGAAATATTTAGAAACCTTTAAACTTGGACACTTTTGCCTGGTTGTTACAAACAGACAGAGCTTAGGATTCTGGAAACAAAACTCCCACATCTTTTAATGGAATACTATGCCTAAATAGAAATAAAACCCATAAAGCTATCCGCTCTCCTCTTCCTGAGCTTTTGCATCTGCTTGTGTTTGCAACTGCCTAATACCTGCACCAAGGCGCTCCATATTTGGAGTTAACTGCTTTGTGGGACATGCCTCAACTGTGCCTCAAAACATCATGTCACAGAAACACAACTTTCATGTGTCTGGGTTGTTTAGTCTCTCTAGCTATGATATTTGACAGTGAATGGCTTAGTGTCTAATTCACTGCATTTCTTTAAAGCAGCAGAGATGTTGGGCTTTCAAACACGAGAGCCACCCCCTCAAAAACGTGTCAAACACACAAGAATCACCTCGTCGTTAAATGTGACACCCGTGACCTAAGGATATTCCAGCACTCTCCCTGTTTATCCTCTCACTCCTACTCTTCTCACCTCTAATCTCCATCCTCCCATTCCTCTCAGTCTACATCTTGCATCTTGTGTTTTAAACAGCTGTAATGCACACATGCACAAGATTGCTCACAAATACACGCATTTTATTTACGAGTAAATTTCAACAGTCAGAAATGTCAGTGAGATCAACAGCAGCTCCTATTAGCTTCAGTGATACAAGTAGCTCAAGTAAATACTGGAGGGAGACCCATATCGAATTCCTCTCTTTCTTCCAAACCCCTGTCAAAGTGGGGGTGGCTGAGAAGAGAGCAGGAGACAGATTGTGGCTTAGATACACAGAGGCATTAAACGGTTTCTGTGTATATATTATTCTGCTCACACATTTGTATACGTGTGAGGAAAAAAAAGCACTGTAATTTTAGCATGCTGTTTATTAGTTTAATATTTAACAAGCTCTAATGTCGCTAATACGATGTTTTCCCTGTTTTTTTAATAACACTAGTTAAAGCCAGAGGAACATATTTCTATTCCTTCAATTCTAATTAGTCTGTTTCCTACATTGAATAAATTCACAAATCATTTGTCAGATGGGACTTTCCAGAGCTGTCCAATTTCATATTATCCACAAAGGTGACATTGTCCTTTTAAGTAAACCTAAAAATCCAATAGTCTGGATAACAAACCAACAGAGAAAAACAACACTAACTTCAAAAACAATTAATTGATCCAAACAGGCAAAACAATTAAGAGTCAAAACACTTTCTATGAAATGTCATCTTTTCATTGGCCTGTTCTGCGGTTAAAGGTTTAAGCAACAACTATGTCCCTACTGTTGTATGTGTGTATGCCTGAAATGGCTGTTAGATAGAGCTGGCGGAGGTTCGGGGTAAAACCAGCAGGTGGGATGCTGTGCCGCCACGTAATCAATCAAGTGACACTTTATTTAGCTTGACATGTAATAACTAAGGCTGATATCTTGAAAACCAAAGAGGAAATCCATAAACATTGAAGTTTGTGTGTGTATGTGTGTGTGTGTGTGTGTGTGTGTGCGTGCACATCTGCACACGTAATAAACACAGAGAAAGTCACAAACTTGTGCAGTGTACATTCCAGTACCTTCCCCCATTTTCCAGCAGCAGAATAGCCTAACATGGAGCGGAATCCCACACATTGCTGACTCACCCATCCAGCAGAAGGATGGCGTTCTTCCGGGGCCGTCCTGCATTGGGGCCATAGAGGTGAGCTCGGTTGTAGAAGCGCACAGACTGTAGCAGAGTCCGCAGCTTGGTGTAATCCTGAGCCAACTGGGTACTGTTAACAGCTCGACCCACCATGCTGCGGTAGGCATTGGGCTCTGGGGAGAAGAGAAAAGATCAAGCCAGAGAGATTACGTTTATACAAGTCTGGGGTTGGATGAGAAAATTGGCGTCGTTGTCGGATCTTGTGCTCCTTAGGAGTATCTAACAGCGGATAAAAAAATGGATAATTGAGCAATTCCATGTAATACAGACAAATGGACTTCATGTCAGGGGAATCATCCAAGCAAACACTGTGGCCTTGCAGAATCACTAAAACGAGGCCAAAAGGGACTGTGTTCTTTGAAGAAGAAAAAACAAAATTTTTTAGGCCCAGTATTGTTTAACTACTCCACTGCAGAGCATTTTAAATTTATCTGAACCAGGCTGTGCATGTATGGGTGGGTGGGTGTGTGCGCGTGCGCGTGCCCGTGCACTCTTCTTAAAGTTATCATGAGAATTTTATTTGCACATATCAAAGGATAACCTTTTCAATCAACCTTTGCAAATTTGCTCTGTGTCTGCCCTGTCCAGATGATTTATTCAAAAAGGTCTTTTTAGTTACGGTTCACTTTTTCACTCAAATTTTTACATGGTCCAATCAATAGATTTTGCATGGTACTTTTAAGCTTATGCTAACATAAAAGTTTCTACGGTGAGTTTTATTGTAGATGAAATTAAATGAAAATATGAAAAAGTGATGTGCAGCATGGAATCACAAGGTTTTTATGTGAGCCACAGATTCCCTGAGGCTGAGATGGTTTGGTCTACGAATGAACTCACCTTAACCCTTAAACAGCTGGGCAAACACTTACAGCTGTCCATCAAAGATGTTATTAACAGTAAATGTCCAACCAACATAATATAGGACTTTCCCCGAAGAAACAAAAAAAATACTTGAATTCAAATTAATAGACCAATAAAATATATGTTTATATGATAATACTTTACCAAATTTTCAACTAGTCTATTAAAAATATCTTCTAAACAGACATACCCAGAGCAGATTAAACACAGAAGAAAACTCAATAGCTATGTGCACTTGCTGCACATACTGTACAATGTGGTGCTTTTGGTAAACACTACGGTGTGTGCTACTGACCATTGCCAAGCTCCCAGGAGATGTTGTATTTCTTGCCAGCGCTGTACTTCAGGAGGCTCAGGGTGGAGGTGGTGTTCCAGGAGTTGTCTGAATTTCTATGCAGTGCGTTAAGCCCCAGAATCAGGTGCAGTCCAGCACAGTCGGCAAAGTTATAGAGTTTGTCTAAAGACCTGGCTGGGAGAAACCCACAAAGCAGTTGTAACTTTCTCCTAGTCATGCATTCATTGTAGGTAACCTCTTTAATGTTACAAAAACGGATTGGATTTTTTTAATTCAAATTCTACTAGTTTTGTAAAGGCCAGCTGTATAGACAATATTACTATGAAGAAATAAAGATCGATTTTTAGTTTGGAAAAGAAACAATAATTGTTATATACTTGGAAACAGGTTTGAATTCATGGTTATTCATCCCTCAAGATATGTAAAACATATGTCATGCAAGGTTGTCACAACTGGACTAATGTGTGTGTTTACAGCTGTCATAAAAAGGTGTCTTAACATGCATCCCAAATAGTCACTAATTAAGAGCATATGAATGTACACTGCTATTTTCTGTGCAATCAAATCAGTCCATTTAATACAGGGTATTTATATTTTCAACTGGCATCTTTTCTGTTTGTATCTACCACAGGTGACACGTATGGGTTTACTGGTCACATAGAGAAATAAAGAAAATGTATCACAAAATCCTCTGAACTAATTTCAAGCAAATGTTCACAGAGTAATTTCAATGTAATCATATAAATCTAAATGGTAGCTCAAAAATAAACCACAACAAGGAAATCTCTCAGCTAATATTGTTCTCTCCTAGCAAACATAAAGACCATCACCAACAATTGACAATTCAATAGTTGGACATAGCAGTTTGGAGTTACTTTATCAAAAAATACAAGACATTTTTGTGTGTATATAAGTTGTATATGAGTTCTTTTTTTGTGTGCTGCCTCCATCAAAACTCATCAGTCTCACACTACGGCAAATAGTGACATTGCAAAGAATGTTTATGTCCTAATGGGACTGTAGGCTGCTTCTGGATTCCTTGGACCATTGTTTTGAAATTCAATCTCTTTTGAGTTATTCCATTAAGATAAATATTTCCTTGACTTTTGACCTTTCCTTCAGAAGGGCAACTGAAAACATGATGACTATGGTGGATTGATCTGGTTCCAGTAACAATATGCCTTCAATTGCGGGTTTAAGACCAGCTGAGCTTGCCAACCAATTGCTTGGCCCAATGTGGAATGCAGTCAAAAGCAAAGCAGATCACAGTGCATGTGAGGTTATCTTTGACACGCTGTTCAGATTGTGTTCTAAAAGTTGCAATCTTCAATAACAAAGGATATCAAAATAAAACTGTCTAGCCTTTTTTTTTAAAATAAATCATAGGAACAAAATACATTTTCTACAAAGTGAAGAGTGGAACTCAAATATTACTTTGCTTTCAGTATTTCAAGTTAACCTTGAGCCTTTCTTTCAAGTAGAGCAATGGTTATGTAAAGTCAATAGGTCAAAAGGAGAAAGCAAAACAATTTCTCATTGCACATGGCTTTAATTCCAGTATCAACAGGTCAATGCCTAAAAATAAAATGCGATACTGGTAGTAACAATGATTGTATTAAGCAGAATGCTCAGACAGTGTAGTAAACTGTCAGATCCCCATCTCATTGTTCACCATCAATATTGCTATCGTCATAACCACTATTATGAAAATACCCTCTGTGGTTAAAGTAGACTGGTGTCTATTTGCAAGAGACGACTGGAGGGCAACAAAATGGAGAAAGTAGCACCAGATGTAGTTTTCAGGATGAGTGATTCCAGACGTTTCCTCACCTGAGATCAGCAGAAGAGACCAGCCTCTATCCATGCAATAGTTAGTAGCCCATCATATTTGGAGTACATCATTTAAGTTAGAAATTTTAATTTGCTATTAGGTGATGTGTAGAATTCAACAATAATGTGAATTGAGGGAAAATGTATTTGCATTGGAAATTACATTTACTTTTCCAATTTTGTTTGACATTTTGCGCCTTGTTTCATTTTATTAAAAGTATATTTCACAGCAGATCTATGCTCTGCATGTCAAGAATTATCGAATCATGCTAAATAACAGACTCAAAAGAAGTTACTAAGAAAATGAATCAAATAACAGAGGAAATTTGAAAAAAGTGAGGGATTCAAATAAATGACCCTCTGTCTAATAATGTCTCTGAAAAGTTTTTTTCTGTAATTGGAAATCTCACAAAAATGTGACATTGGTCAGTTTATTATAGAGGCAAAATATCAGTTCGGGGGGCTGGCACTTCAAAGACTTAACATTGTGATCATTGAAAAATTACATTATAGCTTTCTTGCAAAACCAAGCACAACTGTCACTGTGAAATTGAAATAAATTTTTGCATAGTTGCAATCAAATTTGGCCCCTCAAATTACTGGACCGCAAATAGACAAAGAAATTAAAAGATTATAGCCAGTAACCAAAATTAACCACAAGGGGGCATTGAAAACTCTCTGTTGGCCAAGATATTAATTACTATTTCCATGTTCAGTAAAAGTAAAATGAATAAGTAAAATAAACAAAACACAAAATGTTGAATCAATTGCCAATATTGGCCCAGTTTTATTACTTTATCCCTTTTTTTTAAGTCAAAAGCATGACTATATGTATCTCAGTTCTTACAGGCATGTATGAAAAATATCTAACCTGTATAATTGGAGCTGCCAGGCGGGAGATCTCAAGGAAGACCAAGGAGAAGATTTATGAACGTAGTGAGAGAGGATATGAAAGTAGTAGATACGGATACAGAGAATAGGATGAGATGGAGAAGGTCGATTCGCTGTGAAGACCCCTGAAGGGAAAAGCCGAAAGAAGAAGAAGGAGAAGGAGTAGAAGAATTTTACTAAAATAGTGCACTGTAAATTTAGTGTGCCTGCATCCCTGTGAAATAACTGGAATAACTAATATTATTTGGACTGAAAATATTTTAAAGTCTAGCAGTGCCAAGAATTAAGTAATTATGATCTCACTAAAATTATGCCAAAGCTAAACCCGAAGTTATCTGGCTCAAGAGGAAAGGAAGTCTCTGCTGCACTTGTTTAGTGAGCTGCAATTTTTTTTAATGCTCAGTTGAGAGGGATTCATTGCAATGAAACCTTGACTATAATGGAGTATCTAATACAGTGTCCCATTTATATCTACTATGCTAATATTTGGCACAGGTCAGACTCGGAATTCCAGTAAAAAGGTGGCGCATTTCATGCTTTTTGGGTCAGCCAAAAATCTTTTTTTGACCAATTAAGACCCCTAGTGGTAAACCTCTGGTTGTTACCCAGAGAGTGGTTTATAATGAGGTAAAACAAATCCAAGCATGGCATCCAAATTGAGGCTCTTAAACAAATAAAAATGTAATAAGTTAAATAAAGCCCCCTAGTCTTCCGAAATAAATTTCAGTAGGACTTCCCCCCAAAAATTAGGCATTTTTGAAGAATGATTAGAAATTTTAGGTGGTTTCTTAGGTGATGGCACAGTATTTAGCGCTCCCACCTCACAGCAAAAAGGTGCCTGTTTTGATCCCGTCAGTTGGAGTTTGAATGTTCTCCACGTGTATGCATGGGTTTTCCTTTGGATTCACCAGTTTTCTATCATTGTCCAAAAACACGCAGCAGTACAATTCGGCATGCAGCAGTATAATACGAGACCCTAAATTGTCGAGATTCGTAAAGAGATTTCATGTCATTAGCCCTCTCACCCAATGGCAGTTGGAATAGGCTCCAGCCCCCCGCAGCCCTGAGTGCAGGACAATTGTTAAAGATAATTAATGAATTAAAAAATATCATAGCATATCTATAAATTTAAATCTAAAGTTTACCCTTACACCTAACTAAACAGTTGAGACCAAGAGAGGTAGAAACAGTTTTTTTACATTACCGTCTACATCATGAATGAAATTTCGAGCCAATGCGCAAATTATCCAATATGAGTTTGGTATAGTTGTCCCCCGAGCATGTATATTTCATATATATAGCATTGTATATGTGAAATATTTTGCTTTTATCTTTGCAAGGCAAATACAGAATAGGTGGCTTAACTAACTAATCATTCGGTAGAGAAGAGGGCTCTGTTTATCTATCAAAGATGAGCCTCGACCTATATACCTCTACCCCTTCAATCCGACTGCGTATGGGCACAGACTTATAAATGCAACAGCACATCAAAGTTGATGTCTATGACTCATGGCAAAGCATTATAAAACAGAGTACAGTATTAACCTATTTTCCTCCAGCTTATTTCCAATCTTTTGGAATCCTTCCTAGACTTGATTTCATACCTGTTTGAGGAGAGGAATCATCTCCTCAATTCAAGGCAAAATATAGGGATCATGAAAATAATTTCATAGAGGCAATACTTCTTTGCAGTGATATGTATTTAAAGTATTGTTTGTTTGTTTGTTTGTTCGTTTGCTTGTTTTATTTCAGTTTATGTCTTAAATTACATTCTTCAGCCACACCAGACAAATAGACTGTTTCCTAAAAACAGGAAAATTGATTTCAGTTTGTATAATGCTGATGTTGACTCCATCAATTGCTACAACTTGTGTGCAAAAACATGAAAAACACTGCATTCATCATAATTCATATATACTTTTTTCAGGCCACTCTAAGAGGCTGTTTGGTCATCATGTTGCAGGCTTCTTATGAACGAATCCACCGGTGGTCCAATTTATTGACAGATAGGTCCCAATTGTGTAATTTCCAATTATCCTGATAATTGTTGAAAATTAACACTGCACATGAATGCACATTAACCTGGAAATTAGTCAGACAAAGTTAGACTTACCTTTACAGTTGAGCCGACTCAAAATCAAAAACAATGGTATCATTGCAGTCTTAAAAACAATTCAGGCTCTATATATAAAAATCCCGTCATGGTGCACAATGGTGCAAAAGATTCAGCTCAGATATTTATGTGTGTACTCACACACACACACACACACACACACACACACACACACACACACACACACACACACACAAGTGTGGGTGTATCACTGGGTAACATGAAATAGAACTTATCAAACCTTCATAGAAAACACACATGAAAATCAAACCTATACAATTATAATACTACATTGCTTTTAAACAAGTAATTAAGTATTATTAAACACTATTGAGCATTGGTCTTGGCTCCAAAGAACCTTATGTGGTTGCATCCTCTGACTTGAAAAAACTAAGAACATACCACAAGAAGATTTTACTACAGGGATTATTTTTCTAACAAAGGACCACCGCACATGCCTCTGCCAAAATCCAAATAAGATATGAACAGGTGCATAAGTACTCAGTACATTACGGAGAAGGTTCAGCCCTGATTAGTTTGCGGTCTGCTCTACGAACAGAGAAAGTGCACATCATTTGGTTTCATGTGTGGATATGATCTCCGTGAATATGGTTTTCTTTGTCAAAATCACTTTAAGGATCCATTATATGGAAAATATCACAACAGAGACAAAGGATACTATTTGAAGGGCAGGTGGAGGCATACCCTCCATACAGCGTTCGAAAAAAGGATACAGAAACACAAGTAAAGACAGTGTGGACAAATAGAAACAAATGTTCCACAAGCGAGAAAAAGGATGTGGCAGCTGTGAAGGAAAAAAAATATGCTCTTACTTCAGAAAGAAGAAATTATCATCAGGATCCACTTGAGCTATACATTGTGAGGTTTCCTAAAAGGGACTCAATAGCAGCTGGTCACTGGAAATGTGTTATTATTTTTGTTTGACTTATATTAGTTGTTGGAGCAGAAACTGGTTGATGTTGACTGGAAATCTTAAACTTGATTTAGTAAGTTCTAAAGTTATGCCATACTGTTTCCATGTGCAACTAAATACAAAAAATACCCTTCTGTGACACAATAACATTCACAAAGGTAAATGCAATGACCTAAAGAATAAATTCCAAATTAATTTTGATGAACTTCGTTACACGTGGACTCTTCCTATAACTAGGCATTGTAATTGAATTACTGCCATTTCATTTTCCATGACAATCTTAAAATAAAGCAAGGAGCCTCATGAACACAGCATTGTGGTGAGAAGGAAGTTTTGTAGGTGAATTGAGATTGCTGTCGTCAGACTAACAGGCTCATGAATGTGGGGTTCATTTGACATGAACGCTAACATCAGATAAATTGGATTTACCATAGGAACCCGGCCTTTGGTGACCATGTTTATATACACATACACATACTCTCACACTGTCTCTCTCACAGACTCTCTTACTCACACACACACACACACACACACACAGACACACACACACACTGCTCTGATGAACACAGATATCACTCATATACAGTTGTTATAGAAAGTATTCATCCCTCCAGGTGCAAATCATTATCACCAAACATCAGAGAGCTTTGATACAGACACTAGAAAGCATTGTAGCTATAAATCTAGACCAATTTGAGGACATAACAAAGATAAAGTGAATCTGGATGTATATGAATATGAGTTACTGTCTGCATAAAGTTGAAAGGGAGAAATATAAGAGAACTAAATGAACTAAAGGGATGGGTGGTGATTTCAAGTGAAAAAACAGCATCACTCTTCAAAATGGCAATAATACACATGATCTACTGTTTTACAAACACAGAAACAGACACTTCATCAAGCCAACATAAGCCTGCCTTTACTTTTTTTGGAAGTATCATGCCAGTAACAAATGGTGCTCATCCCATTTAAAATGAACGATGTAAAAAATGTTGTTTTTATTTCTTTTTCTGCGCATAAGACATTCTGCAATAAAGTTCTCTATTATACATGATTGTGATGTAATAAAGACCTACCGAAGAAGTCAGACATCCTTGTAGGCACCCACTTAAAGATCCTTCTTACAAACAGTCCAGCCATAAACAAGTAGAATGACCCCTGAATAAAAGCTGTGCTCAATTTTGTGCACATTTTTGTATTATAGGTGCTTTTTTGTGTGTTGAATGGAAAAAGCAAGGTCTGGATATTGTCAAGCTGTCTATCTGATAGTAGACCCAGTTGTTTGAGGCAGGGAGGCCAGCAGCATCAGTCAGTGTTATGCCTCATTTCTACAGCTATGCATATTCCCCCAATCACTGAGGTAACACATTGGTCTTTGTGCACACAGGGAAACAGGCACAATACTCTTAACTCTGCCTGTGTAATGTGCTAGTTGTTGTGCCAGCCACAAAAACCAGAGAGCCTTCAGCCGTTTTCAATGAAATCACAATTTCTGTGTCTTGTTTCAGCAAATTTAATGAGATATTGTCAGCTGACAAGGCAGGTGTAATTTAATGTGGTGCAGCCTTCAAGTTTGAACTCTTTTGCTGTTAAACTGCCAGACTTACTTTAGTTATTGGACATACCCACATTGAAGGAGGAAAAGCATGTGCTGTTACTTATTATGAGACCAATCCTCTTTGGGGGCCTTCAGAAAGTGTTTGGACTGAAAAACGACTATTAAGTCCTGAAACGAGGATTTAATAAAGTAGGATATAAAAAAGTAGATCCTAGTCTCTCTGTCAAAGTGGGGACAAGAAGAGGAAATTGCCTAATCCGGTTATGATTAATAAAGTAATATAAATTATTCTGCTAATGCAGTATAATTAGTGAAAAAAAGCAATATAAAGTAATTTAAACAACATGACCAAAAATAAAAACAGACACTTTGTTGTGAGCAGAACCTATTTTCTAATATTCTATTCATATTCTTAGAAAACCTTTCACTTTGTAAAAAATGAAGACCACTAACATAACCCAATGCTGCATTTTTTCTCTCTGTTATTATTCTTTATTTGCCAGCATGAGATAAGGTCCTGTTGACTTTCCTGGACATGTCCTCATATTGTAATGTTTGAAAAAAGTAACACTCCTGTCCTCAACAGTGAATCCTTCAAGCGTAAACATGACAGTGCTTGAAAAAGCTATAAATAACATATTGATTCGGTACTTTGAGTTACGTGAAAAATCTTGATAATGTTCTTGACCACAGGTGGCTGAAAATGCCACAACAGTGACAATGCCAACCGGATAATCATGCAAGCCGCCTTATACTTATTTCCAGTAAAAATCAAAATTTAAATAGCTTCCAATCTCAAAACATCTTGCTTCAGACTTCCCAACTTTGCCGTCTTTGTTTTAGGATGCTGATATTTGCCGTATTTCTCCATCAATTATGATTTGAGAGAAACCACAGCAAAACTCTGTTTAGTGTCTCTGGTTTCACTCATTACAAAAACATAATTGCTTGTTGCCAAATATAACTTACTGCCACAGCAAAAGTTAATTTGAATGTTTAGTTAGTCTGGATATGGGTGGAACCTAAGGGTATTATAACACACACACACACACACACACACACACACACACACACACACACACACACACACACACACACACACACACACACACACACACACACAGACACACACAGACACACACACACACACACACACACACACACACAAAAAAGCTGAGTTCTGGCTTACTTTAAAAGCCAAATCAAAACCGAATCCTCAAGAGACATGTGCAGACAGGAGAGAAGGCTGTTTAGCAAAATTAATTCTGAGCCTTTTTTCCTGTTTATACATACAGTGTGTTTTCCATATCAAGAATTGCACATGTTTGACTTAAGCTTGGAGACCCCATAAAATTCACTTTTGCTGTCTGTTCATGAATGTAATTCTCATTGGATATTCACCTTAATAAAAACCATGAAGACGTGACATCTCATAAAGTTAACTACACTGTTCATATGTATAAGGGCAGGGACACTCGTGACTTTTACTTTCAGATGTCACAACTTATATGATATTGGCTTAAAGAGTGCATCAAAGACATAAGGACCTTCACATATGTAGAGTATGATTTACAAACCCAGGTGGAAGAACGGATAGGAAAGTTCTCCAAGTGTACATCCATCACATTGTTTTAATGTGGTGGGAAAAATTTATGATGGTAGTAATTAAGGTTTTACAGGATGAATTGTTTTTTTTTTTTTAATTTATACTTAAAATGCATCAGCCACACTCAAGTTGAATGACCAGTTATGAAAAAAATGGTGGTAAACTGTTAAAATATCCAACAACACCCAAAAGCACCACATTTATCATCAGCTCCTCCATCACGGTTTCACTCTCTTTTCCCCGCCAGCTCCAGTTATGTTTCTAGCAGCTCGCTGCCTTCTGTTTCTCATTGGAACAGAACTTCTACAAACCAGATCCTCTGTCACAGAAAGCACACACTTTCTGAAGCAAGGTCACCCCAATTCACAATTTTCAATAAAAAAAGTAAAAATTAAAGAACAGCTATCAACACATTGTAGTTAGATCAGTCATCCATATAGGTTACAGCCAGATGAGTGTTTTGTTACAGCTATTGTTTCCAAAGCTATTAAATGTAGTTGTGTGCTACGTTCATATGGCGTATCTTGGAATTATCCTGATGTTAACTTGACACTGCATGTTAGGGTTGTACAGAGAGAGAAATGTGGTTCCAATATAGTTTGTGCTCCTCCACCAACATGTTGCACAGAACCCAACGCCTCCATGTTTACACACCGATTTCCACATGGGCTCTTCTTTCATAAAGGGTGGCTCCTCTCCAGTAAAACCATTCAGGTCAAGCCACTTTTGTATTTTGGAAGAATGTGAGATATGTGGTGGGCACGTGTTTTCAATTCTATTAGTAGGGGGACCAATGTGTGTCTGTGTGTGTACATGCGTGTGTGAAACCAAGAGTGTGAGAGGGATTACCTCAGCTTGTGAATTTGCTGTGACTAGACATATGCTCGGCCCTCCTTTGTGTGCCCAAAATAAGGAGATGCAGAGCAAGTCTGGTGAGTAAGATGAGTGGTATTTTAACATACGGTGTTCTCGACAAACAATTCAAAGACAAATAAGTGGACAAATAACACCAATTGCCTTTCAATGGCTTTCAGGCAATGTAACACATACCAGTTGTTGATGGAACAGGTTGTGGGGGAAATACGTTTGGAGTGAGAGTGGTTTTCACATCTGTTTGGCAATCATCACTGTCTATCACTCCCTAAGGGGAAAAGTGCACTCTTTAGTTACTAATGGCCTCACTGTGTTTGGCTTGTAAAGCAACAAGGTGTGTTAAAGTATCCATTTCCGAGGAGAGAAACATCAACTTGTCTCTTCTGTTTTCTTGCCTCATGGATCTAAATACAAAACCACAAACAAATTCAGCTTTAGAAGCAGGAATGCTACAGCTATTTCCATGAGAAATGCTTATGATATACTGTTACTGTTAACTGACTGGCTCTTAAGTAACTCCTAAATCCAATGAATTTCAGATTTATCTAAATCTAAAGCAAGTTCGAAACCAGAAAATAGTCTGCTATAAGTGCCTGATTTACTGTGTGTAGGCCATTTCACAGCCAAAATCCAAACAAATCCTTTGTGGTTTAAAAAAAAAAGTCATTTTCAATTTTGATGTTAACATTATCCAAAACAAATGATATATATTATATCATATATGACAGACATGGGGCTCAGCTCTGCTTTAAACCCTTTTAGTTTGCAGACAGTAAGTGGTTGAATGACCACCGGTAACTGAAACATAACCTCAAACTAAACAACTAATGATGCTTCAGTTCGGCTTAATCAACTGATGCTAGATCCATCTAAATCACCCACACCCCCACAGCCAAACAAAACATTACTAAAACATTTCTCAAAACCAGAGAACACCAGCATGCCCTGGTCCATCAAGTTCCAAGTAAATTAGCTGAGAAAATTAATCAAAATATTGTCTGATAAGACAAATTTATGTGTTAAACGTGATGTACTGTAAACAACTCGGGTAGCAATGTCTTTATATGCAGTCCCACTATGGAGTTACAATTTCAATTATATACAGTATCTGGCTACAAGCAATGAAATATTGAAATACAACAATAAAAAATATAAATATAGGGTTCTTGTTGAAGTCTTTCTGTCGTGGCAACTGAACTTGAATTTCTTCACTTGAAGTTTTACTCATCATCCGAGAGGCTTCTTCCATACTAATGACCTGTGGGGAGTTTCCAAATATAACTGACAGAATTTTAGGTGGGACTAGGTTATGGTGGCTTTTTTGGTAAATGTCAAAACTGATTGACAGAAATTTGGTCTAAGGGGGTTGTCATGCTAATGGGATGTTGTTCGTTGGGACAAAAGAGCAACTTCTGTGGGATTACCTGGGTTGGAATGTGAAAAGGTAAAGCTAAACAAAGGAATAAAACCTGTTGGATCACATGAACTGAGGCTCATGTGGAAGTTACGGGGAGCTGGTTGTGCTGGTGAATTTGTCCTCTTTGGAGGATGCAGATGTGCAAATCATTCTCAGTATTCATCCCACTACGTTGTTACACATTTGTGAAAGGTTGAAAAAGCCTCT
This sequence comes from Fistularia commersonii, assembly GCF_037954325.1. Classification (NCBI taxonomy): domain Eukaryota; kingdom Metazoa; phylum Chordata; class Actinopteri; order Syngnathiformes; family Fistulariidae; genus Fistularia; species Fistularia commersonii. The sequence continues at coordinate 15,186,368 of NC_141285.1, forward strand.
CAGATGAGGGGTGAAATCTCTTCAAGTCTAGTTATCACCACAAGAAGATTTTGACAGGAATTCACCATGACCTGCATGACTGAGACCCTCCACAGATCTAAATATAAGGTGAGACTTTTTTCAAAAGCAGATTCAACTAATGGTAAAAGATGCTACACTAATGCAAATGGATTAGTTTGAAATGCAGGACTCAGTCAAACACTTGATTCAAATGGTATTGCTCAAAAACCTTTAACACTTCAGAGATAGGTTGATCCTGAGCATTCATCATTTTTTTGCAATTTTTTTTTTAAGTTAGAAATATGGTATGTTTAAAAATTTGCATTTTCACAAAATGACCTGAATGAAGCATACAGGAGGTTTAACATCTTTGACTTTGGATATGTTGTGAGTATTCTCTTGACAGCTGCAGTCAACAGTTATATTCTGAAGAGTCATCTCAAGTGAAGCCAGGCTATTTCCACCTTACCTGAAAGCTAACTAGGGACAAAGGTCAAATTATCAGAAAATGCAGAGTTAGATCTTATTTGTCCAAAGGTTTTTGATGTGGGGTTCCCCTAAACTTTGATGAGAAATACATCAAGAACTCCTCTGTGACAATTTTCAGGTTAACTGGTATTCAGGCTCTACATGAAGGGGAGCATTTTCCATGGTAAGAGTAGGTAAAGAAATTTGAAATCATTGATCTGATCAGCAAGTTGTTCCTGCAAAGATTGCTGCAGCGTAGCAAAAGCTGTGTACAAATCCTGTCCTCCACTGTTTTTTTTTTGGTTTTCTGGCAGCACACCATCAAAGGCTGAGTATATTGTCTATCTGTTGCAGACAAAAAAAGCTACTCTAAATACAGCTCTAAACAAGGTTGTGCTGAGTATTCAGTACTAAAAATGACCTTTCCATCACATATTAGAGTTTCAGAGCCACAGGTTCTCTCTTTCAACCATTATGAATGATGGTTAGATCAATATGATTGTTAGCAGGAACATACTGTATGTATATATATGTGTGTGTAGTGTGTGTGTGTGTGTGTGTGTATACAGTCTCACCAGTATCCAGAGAGCTCACTTCCTAGTGTGTCGGAGCAAGTTGTAGTGAAAAATCTAACTATCCTTTGTCAAATAACGTTGCAAGATGCTGTAGGGCATTTGTTGCATTATATGGGTGACAGGTGTTACCAATAATGGCGTAGACTCCAGAGGGAGAAGTTGCACCTGATAAAACAGTGTTGACCCAAGGCAGGATGCAAGAAAAAGGAAAGCTGAAGTTGAAGGTGAAAATAACTTTCATGACTGACTCATTGAAAAAATGTAGATCCTTCTGGGTTTTATAAAGTCAGCACTTGCTTGCTTTGAGGAGTGTCATCACAGCAATGGGATGGGCAAGCAGATTGGATATCTGTTCTTTGATCCAGAAAGAAGAGGAGCATTGTTGGACACACCATCAATTGTAACAATCTTCTGTTCCAGTTATTTAAAAGTCGGCATTGATTTTAATAGAATGGATTACCTCCATGCTGTTTTCATTGAGCAGTGTAGCACGTGGTAAGAGAGACTCTGAACACCCTTGCTGTAGCCCTTCTGGCAGAGAAATAAACAATTAAAGAAGACAGCTGATCTCAACTGCTGTATTTTGAAAAAAAAAAAAAAAAAAAGGTCAGTCCTCAAATGGTTCAGTCCCAGTATGTTACAACATCCCTGGGGTTTTCTATGGGCCCAGTACGCAGCAGATGTGCTCGTATAATTTGGTGAACATTATCTGACCTAATTAGGAACACAAGCTTGACCTTGTAAAATTGATATAGTGTAATATCTATCATGTTTACCCATTCAGTGGATTCCCCAGAAGCACAGTGATGCTCTACTAAGTGATGTTGTTATGTAAGCATGATGAGTGCCATGACTCACAATTTTATTTGCTGCTGCAACCCACACTTTTCAGTGACAAGTAAGCTCTCTCCTGCCACACTGTGCAATATCCTCTCAGTCATTTTTGGAATAGAACGTCCGTTCTTTCCGATGATGTGATGACCTGCAGTCGATACTGTGAATTTTCTGGTCTGTTTTTTTTTTTTTTTTTTTTTTTTTTTCAGAAAAAGAATCATAGAATCATATGAGTCTGGTGTGTCATCAAGAGTGAGAATTAATCAGGGCAATGTCTAGGAATAAGCCCTCTGCATAACCGGATAGACCCATGACAACCATTGCAAAAGTTGTACATACAATTAAGATTTGACGGCTGATTTTTGTGAAGGCCACATCCTGAAGGATTAGCTGTTCCACAGAGGTAGAACAGAGCTTCTATGAAGAGCAGTTTTGCGGCTGATATCCTCTGCTACGAATTCTTCTTTATCCTTTTGGCCCTTGCATTGTTTGTGAGCTTAGAAACATCCATATGTGTTGAGGTAGTGCTCTAGCCCATGAAGACAAAAGAGCTTTAGAGCTTTTTCTGACAATACGGAAACTGTTCAGTGTAAAACTGAAGAGGAATATCTCGACGACTACACCATACATATGTTGCTAAGGAAAGACTGAATGTCTCTTGAACCATAAAAATATATGTTGTTTATTTTACTTTTATTGCAGCTGACATTACAGTTAGCATAGGAATAAAAAAAACTAACTGTGAAGCTACTTACACTGCAGACCTTAACAAAACAATTTTTCACCAGTGGATGTTTTTAGATTGTCTTGTCATACATATGTTCACCACCAGATATGCATTTTTTTGCATCAGGCAATCCTCTCTCTCTCACACACACACACCTACACCCACACCCACACACACACACACCTCAAATACTTCCTTTTTATCTACTAAAGCAAATATTCCTCATGAGAATTGATTGTTGCATTCTTCATAATAAAAAGTGGAATTGAGATGATAGTATAAAGATAATATTGTGGCATGTTATATTATGGCCACTAATCAATCATTTTAGTGGGAAGAGAAATATTATGTTCAGATTAAGTTAAAGTGATGGGTAGTAAATGTGACATTCATCAAGCAGTAACACATATAAAATGGGACCGTTAAAACCACACCTGACATTTTGCCGAGCAGGATTACAATTACGATCACCTCAAAAGAGTCTTGTAGTGAATTTGCAACCTTTATCCTGTAAGCAATCTAGTCACACGCCTCTGCTAATGCTGTAATTGAGGAATGATAATAGCAGTAAGATATCTGTTAATAATCCCTCGTGGGGAAATTTGTTGTCTGCAATTAACCCATCATGGATGAACCATGAGCAGGAGGCTGCCGTCCGCCAGCGCTAGGGGAGCAGTCAGGGGTTCAGTGTCTCGCCCCACACTAGGAGGAGACAGGAATCAAACTAGGAAAGTCCGGTTCGAAAGACGAACAAACATGAATGGGAGTAACCCAGGGTTGCTAAACCATTTAAGAGTTAAGCTGTAGAGAAAGGCCTAGGGCTCTTTTTACTTAACACTTGCTTAAGACAAATGACTGACCATCAGTAATAAAAAAGTTTTAGTCAAGAAATGCACCTTTAAATTAACCATTTTAAAAAATATGTTGCAGAGAAAAACATTACTTGTTTGTACTTGATGGTTAGGTGTGATCTTAGCTATCATTGAGGAGGTTGGCAATAGTGAATCCCAACCAGGACAGCAAAGCAAACACATGGAATTCCAGACAACCTCATCTCACTTAAGTAATCAATTTAATCACTGCAATCTTTCTCCACACTAAAACTATGTCCACTTACATTATTTCTTCTGCAGTTAATACAGAGAACATGTCCACTTCCACTGCAAAGGAATGGTCACATGACCAGTTCGCAATAATAGTGTATTAGATTTACATTCACAATTAAGGAAAATATGTTATCCAAACCTATGCAACTATGTAGTAGACTAACCACACTGAATGAGGATGTTATTTGTCATTTGACTAATATACCTAATATTAAGATCTCCGGTGAGATACTTAAAAAAACAACACATCAATTTATATGTTTGCCATAATATTGTATGGTTTTCCCCCACAAAAAGCAAATTAATAAATTAATAAATTAATAAATCAATAAATTAATACATTATGTAATATAAAAAAAATATGTGAAAATATTTATGTATGTATGTTTTTATCTATAAAGTGAATTTGTAATTTAAATTAAAGGTAAATCTGTACCACAAGTGGTATAGATTTGTTAATAACAGAAATAATAAAAAGAAAGGCCCACTATCTGGGAAGTATAGATCACTGCTTCAGCCACTCATTTCAGTCTTTGCTTCCATTTTTATTAAAGTCTAACATCACCCCTTTTCATTTCCATAAGCAAGCCATTCTGATAAAACTGGGACTTTTTCCCAACACTGCAATTTCTATGATAGCTAAATAGTCACCAAGAAAGAGAATGGAACATTTGTCAACCATACAACTCAAGCCACTTTTCCCCCCTCTACTAAATCTTTCTACCGATTTCTGTGGGTTTTTAAACTTTACCAAGCGCCTGAGCCACATTGCAATAAGAAGTTTTTACACTTGTACACAAATATTCATAAACCCTTGTCACTTATTTATTTGCTGTCCTTTGGCCTAACAGCATGATGGCTTTCATTAAATTCAATTGTACTTTGGATAAATGATAGAATACACCTTTGAATCTCATTCAGGTGTAAGATACAGGATAGACAGAGACAATTATTAAATCATGAAAATCACAAAAAGATTTTATAACTACAGCTTTTTTGTCTAAATTGAGTTAAATTACCATAGTTATTGTAGTGACACAACTGAGATGAAAATTTTCCGATGACATTATATTCCACATGGTCTGCTCAAATGAAGAGTTCTTTTGATACCATTGTAGTGTGATTATAATAGAGATTTGAAGAAAAAAATAAAACAACTGAAATTCAATACCTATGCCTCTCAAAGCACAAGATAGCTTAGTTGTAATTTGAGGGTAAACACTCCACCAACATTGGGGTCAATAAACAGACTACAAAACCAGTGTTTTTAAAACCACTTTTAACATAAAAAGGTAGTGTCTGAGATAGTCTGTTGTGTAAAAACAAAGATTAGTTATACTTAAATAGCTTGTCTTTGTCCAGAATTGTGGCTAAACATTACTTTATATAAAATGGTTTAAGAGTCTTTTACCAAAAATGTACACAAACACACACAAACTGTGTTATCAATAAACTGAGTTATGAAAGTATTCATTCATTTTTGCAAAGTACAAGAGTCTGTGAGTCTTTCTCATCCAAAGGACACTGATCAAAAATTTCTTCTGGAGAAATCTAGATATAAAATTTGGAGAAAAAAAGGCCATCCCAGAAATTGTTTTCTACATACAGCAGTAAGGCCTGTCTATATTTCAAACTAGAAATATCAATAGTATCATAGCGTTTCTAGAAGCCTGATCATTGAGAAATAGGCTGTTGGACAGTCAGTAACTTACTCTTATCTGAATTATTGATCTCTCTGCTTCTATTTTCAAATTCCACCTTTCTGTATGAAAGAACAGCCTCCAAGACAATTTCCTTCGGGATATATAAAGTTGTTCTTATTCTTATTTCTTATTAAGGTAGATGGTGAGTACCAACCTACAAAGTGAAAATGTCATGTATTGCTATTGAGGGATTTTACATCAGACAGTAAGACCAGTTCTGTTCTTTTGGTGAGAAGATGTCAAGATTCAGCATCATTAACCACACACAAGTGGGTTACCCTACAAGATTATCCTGAATCATTTTCTACAGTAAAGCCAAATCATTTCTTCTAAAGTGGAATGGTTATGGATTGAGGGAAATAAAACTCAATCCATGCTAATTAGTATAACAGAGGGTTCCCTTAAATTTAAGTAGAACTAATCATGTTAATAATTGGATTATTTTTTGGATGCTGAAGCAGGACTAAAGAAAGAGCATCTTTCAACTAGCAAAATGTCTGTCAGGCATTGGTTCTGGTTCAGGGAATAAAAATAACTATTCAATTCCCATACAGGTTGTGATCCATTGGTGTTCAGATGCAGTGATCTGTTTCCACAAAGGGAGACCTTGTTGTAGCACAAGAACAAATATCTTAGAGAAAAAACCTCACACAAGGCAACCATATTTTCATCTCTATGTCTCACAGCAAATTGATCTAAGAGATAAAATCACAGTAGAATCATTCCAATTAGGGAAGTACCATATATGCATCTTTCAAGTACAACCATATTTAAATCTAGGGCAGATACAAACCAACTATTTGAATTTATATTGTATTGTATTTTGACAGTCTGGTCAAGATAAAACTTTGGCCAACTAAAACTAGTTTTCAATTTTTGGAACTGTCAGCCTGTTCTCACGCTTTCACAAACACACAGAAACTGGCCTGTGATTATTATGTTTCATACTTGATTAACAACATAATTAGTTGATTTATACATTGATTAATCTGTAAGCAAAGCACCACTGTATTATAGCCTAAACAAATTAAATACACTTATTCACACTCTTGCTGGAGGCCCTTAATGCACACAGTTTATATGCAAATCACGTGCTTAATTGTGTCTTCAAAAAAAGAAGTGTGGTACAAGGATCTAAGTAAAAGTTATAATTAGAAATGAGTGGAACAAAACTTACAATCTGAGTAAAGAAAATATTCATTTAAAGTTTATTTATATATTTGCTGTTCATCTAAATAATTGCAATTTGCAATCCTCCCCAGTATTTGTATCGAAGTCAAAACTAAAAACTGTCATTCAAATACAAAGAGAATTTTGAAAAATGGGGGTGGGGGTGGGGTCAATGGTATTCTACAGCACAGGATTTCCTGAAGCATCTTGTTAGTTCTGGGTTAGTAACATAGTAGTGCATTTGGAGCAGTTTTCCTTGGCCCTGCTCCATTCCCACGTCTTGTCTGGACCTACAGTGAAGAATGTTCAAGGCAGTGGGGTTCACCACGCATAGAATAAGCAATGTTGAGCCAGGCTATTACTGTTGCGAGTGGGGCATTCTTGCTACATCAGAACTCTGGTTCCCCAACTCTGCCAGGGGAAATGACCAGGCCAAGCCAAAGCAACCAGACATCTGCTTCTGGTTTGAGGTGTTGGGTCCTGCCATTCACCGTAAGGATTCTGAACCTCAGGGAATGGTTTAACTTGCAGCCTCTTCTTCCCTGGGACTTGTACTTGTCTTGTACACTCCTTCAGGGAACACAGGTCAGAGGAAAATACCACTGAAAATTCAATTTCACTTTGCCTTTCTTTGCTTCACTCATCGGACCGAGGCAAATTTCATTACACACTTATGGACTCATAAAATTCCTTCAATAACATAGTGCTGGATTCTGCCGCATGAAGTTCTTTTGAGAGTAGAAGGACTTGGAGGACAACCAGGTTTAAGAGGTGAAGGGCCCCATCAGATGAGACCAAGTCAGGAGAATCATCCTGTTGTTGATATGCCCTTCCACAATATTTGTAATATTTGCTTTATTTCGTCCATTAAAATAATCCACTTTATGGCATCAAACATATGCTACATGTTTTTGCAATTGTGTCTCACTTTTCAAGTAATTAAAGTCTTTAACATAGTTATCTTGCCCTGCCATCTTGGAACCACACATCAGCCAGTATCCAATAAAATCTTCAAACCAAAAACTCACCAGTTATTGGATAAGTAATGGGTGGAATTAATTAAGAAGTCGATTAACAAGAATAGGGACTTAAAAAAGACACAATTTGGTCACATGTAATTATGCCTCTGTAAATCCTATAATTAAGTCAATAAACTTTGGAGATGACTGATCTCAAGTTGTAACCAAACCAGTATCTGTTGTTGGTCTCAGAAAATGGTGTTACTATCCTTCAAGGCAATACTAAATTGGTGTCCACATGTGTTTCCTTAAAAAAAAAAAAAAAAAAATCCTGCTTCAAGAGAAATAGGATTTCTGACTTACTTAAAGCGCAATATTGGTTTAAAAACACAAATAAAAATTCAGAAAAAAAACACCTCAATGTTGTTCGTGCTATCTTGTCAAAATTATTTTCACATTTAGCCGCTAATAATACAAAATCATCATCATTTGATTATGATTTCAGGGGTAACTGATGTACAATCCTGAAATACTTAAATCATAACACTTCTATACTGAAAATAAGGTGTGTGTCCACAAAACATGAACTTAGCCTTGCTATATTGCAATATCCTATCACTGCTGAAGCAGTAAGCGTGGCAGGTCATTAGTGATAAACTGGTATTTTGAAAAGCAGAGAAAGCAAGGCAAAGGTGTTCAGATTAACTATCAAATCGAGTGACAACACAACACTAAAAATAGTATTTAATATAAGGTCCTCTTCACATGTCAGTCAAGGCAGCAATACAGCCACTGCTGTATTCTTTAAAAGACGTCCACTTGCAATAAATCAAACATGTCACAGAGAAACTCCCCATTGGCAAGGAATGTTAGAATAAGAGGATTTTGCTGGTGAGGCTCGGATACGCACCACTGCATTCAGTCAATTTTTCATCACTCCTGTATGCCTGGATATACTTCCACTGCTCTTAGGAAGCCTGATATTAGATCCATGACTCCCCAAGTAGCTGGACTTCAACTACATTATGAACTTCTGAAGGGCTTCATAGTGTATTTGAGGGGTTCCCTCAAAATGTAAAAAGAACTCTGCGTGAAGTGAGTAATTATTTCTACAAAGTTTTGAATAATTTTAAAAAGGTTAAATCCCAATATGATAGAACTGCAGAGATTTCAAGTAAGTGCGTGAAAAAATAAGAATTAACATACATTTTTGTCATGTTACCAGTCAGAAATGCTGAAACAGCATTTCAGCTGTTTTCCAAAACTTTGGATTCTGCTGCTTGGATACAGTTTTGTTTGTTGTTTGGCTGGTTTTGTGGACAGATGCTAATCCATCCTGTCATTCTGCCCTTGAAGTTGTTGAACAGGAACTTAACCCAGGAGGCGAAGAAAAACCATCCTTGCCAAGATTTTCGGTTTCGTCGCAATGATAAAACACAAATTGAATCTAGATTCTTTTTTCTTCTTGTGAATAGAATTATACACATACCTAATCTACAAAAACATTAACAAAACATTAATAATATAAAAGATAAGATCAAACAGATTGATTAAATTAATTTTGAAACAGACAGGTTTATATTACTTTTGAAGAATTTGCACAATTGTCATTTTAGCTGTGGGTAGAATATATTTTAATCGAAATCCCACGCTTTCTCAGCTTTTTAGAAGTACCCGTACTCTGGAGTAAGCACTTTGTCCCCACTTATCGTAGTCAAAGTTCATACAGGACAGTTATTGTGGGTAGTTGTTTCTTTTGTTTGGTTCATTTCTTCATTTTCAATTTAACCTTTGATGATCCATTTTCACCTCACTCATTTTATTGTTTTGTACAGATAGCATTTTTAATTTATCAATACAAAAAAAATGGACAAGAGTAAATCATTTCCAACTTACTGATGCCACAGACTATTGCTCCCTTTCATTAGATTTTAATGAGCAACAGACATATTTCTAAGGCTTAAAAGACACCATCTTAAGAACAGAATAATTAGGAAGTAGCTTCTCCAAATATCCCCTAGAGGCACAAGCATGTTCTCTTTTTATGAATGTTAGGGTCAGAGGCTAATCACTGCAAGGGGCAATGCCTATGGTGTAGGTAGAGGTTCAGTGTCCTGCAAAACTTGCAAAAGGATGAACATGTTAGTTGAATTTGTTATTTCTTTTGTTGATATTTTCACTGAGAGAAATACAAGGGATGTTATGTTGAACAATTCATGGAAATAGCTGATGTCAGCACAACTTAAAACACAATAATGATCCAAATACACAGGAAAAAAAAAGAAATACTTCTCTATAGAAGTAAAATATGTAGTATATTGCATGCTATAACTAAAGTAGGATCAAAAGGTAGCTTTGGAAAGGGATACTGGAAGGTGCAGTGGGATTCATGAAATTTTTTGATGTGTCACTATGTTCCTATTGACCTGAGAAACCCCATATAGGCAAATCAAACAGGGTTGGCAGAAGTCAGGACATTATTTAATAAAGTATGCCTCAAGCGTTTTGGTGTTCTTTAAATTAATCAGACCCTTTTTTTTTAATCTCTGAATAACAGCAGTTCTTGGATCTTACTATTTCTCTGACTACTTTTGGTAAATGTAGGTGAATCTCTCTCACCTTTGCATGTTTGTAATCTGTCATCGTTGCATTCACATGATACAATTAACATGCTTTGAATTTGTCAAGCTAAGACGGGCTTTATTCACACATGGGCTCAATCTAACATTTTATGGATAAGAACGTTGGCAGGGTAACAAATTCAAACATTTGCTCCCATTTACATTTGCTCAGCTCCTTGGGCTTAACACCTAGATGAGTTCATGGTGTGAAGTTTAAGAAGTCTGAGATAATTGGGTTACATCAACCCTTCAAGTAAAGGTTTACCTTTTGTCGAAGGCCTTTGAGTGGGAGCAGATTTGGAGAGCTACACTGGGCTTGGGATTTTAAATTCTATACTTAAATTAACATTTTTGTCTGACAAAAGAAAAAAAAAAAGAAAACATCTTTGCATTTTCTTCACTGTTTGCTCTTGTTATCCTTGGTCTTCTTTCTCATTGGTATTTTGGTGTTATCACATTTCTCATTCCTTCCACCCCCTCTATTTTCCCCTTTCTCTTAATCTAGCTATGTTCTCACTCACTTGTTTTTCATTTTTAGGGCTAAGAGCTGCGCTCTGAATCTCCAACCCAGCAGGACACCATGGAGTGATAGATAGCCTCTGACAAGGTCCAACTCAGTCCAACCAACCATATGCTCCAAGTGAGGAAAAGAGAATTAAACAGGATTCATAAGTGGCCAGTTGAAAATGAAGCCCAACTCTTATGCAAGCAAAAGTTCTAGTCTTTTGTTTTGGCATCAATCGAATATTATAATTAGAAATATGATGGACAATTTCGAGAACGGTTGTCAGATACGCTCTAGCTCAGAGTGTGCAAGCCGTTTCACACAATGTCTTCAAGACCATCTATGTAAAACTGCACAAAATGACAAAATGGAAGACAGATTGTTCCTCTCTGAATGAGTGTGGTAGTCAGAGTACGGTACTGATGTCTGAGTGAAAGGAACAGCATAAATGGCAGAATAGCTTATTTAAGTAACAGTAGCTGCAGTTGTTTTCACATGACATGTCCCTGTTACTGGAGGCCAGGACATATGCCTTGCACTCCAATTGTTTGGATCTGAGTAAGCAAAGTGTCACAGTATTGGTGTTGATGTTACGGTGAAATACTGTTATATTCACAACTTTGCAGACAGATTTGTTGTATATGTTTCCTCAGTACTTCAAAAAGAACAAAACAAAAATCAGGGTAGTATTAAATTACTCGAAAAACATACATTGCTGTCACATACAAACATATATTAAATCCTAATTTCCTGAAGACAGCGTTATCATCCTGTAATGCAGCTCACAGTTTGTGAATAACCTGTTTTTTGTTACTACAAGAAAAGGAGAATGCCTTCATTGAAAATGCTTCCTCAAATACCTCCCTAGACAATGGTTAAACACATACTTTCTGTTGCTCAGAAACACCAAAGACAGAACAATTTCTGTTCCTTCTCATGGAAAGGTTCAAGCTGCATTGACCCAATATCTACAAATCCAGAAAATTACTATAGTTGTAAGTCCTACACAGGAACATTTCCCTTTAAGCTAAGTAAAACTGTAATGTATTGGCAGCAAGTATTACCTTTGTCATGGATCTACTGGACAGTATTGAGGTACACTTTATAACTGCCATCTAATATTAAACTTATCATGAGATTTTAAATGCTTTTACTTGTTTTTTTTTGCATTGAAGACATTATAAAAAACAAGTGAACATCAAAATACTAATTTCTTTTCTAATACAGTTTCATACGGTTAAGAGATTTGTGACATTCTGGGATGGAAATTAAGAATGTTTTGCTGGTAATATATCCGTATTCAACACGGTGGATACAAAAGCACTAGGTAGCAAAGTTCAATGCTGCAGGTCAATTGTTACAAAGCGTCTCAGTGAACTGCAGCACACTATGCTAGGATATGAAATTTGACACAAACAGTTGGCTTTTAGAGGTCAAAGGAAAAATGAAGAGGTTATATGTCATGACAAGCAATCATAAAAAAGGAATGATTGGTTCACAAGTGGCTAGGACTTGTGTCTAGACATATTGCACACACATGGAATCCCATTATATATCCATTCATGATTAAAAGAATACCTAGATCAAGCACTTAGATACTTGAACAGGCCATGTGGAAAGGAAGAAATAAAGCAAAAATCAAAGTCAAACAAAAATAATCAAATGTTTGTCATGCTGAGTCTTGCATCATTTTTTAAATCTGGCAGGCAAGAGTGAAAAATGCTATAGATTGAGCCAAGTGCATAAAATGGATAAATATCAGGACATTTTATCTGTCTGATGATCTCTATGTAATGTTGTAAAGAGTTGCATGTGGATGACGGTTAAAATGAACTGTGAAGAAAGTTTATGATGAAAGAAAAAAAACAGCTTCTTTCATAATGCCATCAAAAGGTGTCACAAGGGGGATGTAACACAAAGTGTCTGAAACACTAAAACAAGTAACCGCACAACTGTTAAAGCTGATTAACTTTAGTGACGATTGACTTTAGTGATGATATGAGAATTTAAGTTTCCTTGAGTGGTTTTCAGTTGATACTGCTAAGTAGCTGCTGAACAAAAATGACTACAAGTACCAGCAATGTCCCACACAAATAACAAACTGCTACAATTAACATTTTCTTTGTATAAGAATCTTGCCAGCAGCATTGTTGGTGATTTACACTTTACTCCTGGGTCTGGCTTTAATACATCCTGATTGTTGTGTTTTTTTGTTGGGGTTGTCTAGTCTACTGCCAGAATAGTTTCCCCTGAAAGAGTAAGACAAAGCTGGGAAGACTCCAAATCAAGCTTTGATTGCCATGATGCCAGCCTGTACTGTAATTTATCTCTCTCTTCAGAGATAGTAGCATGAAGTGAGTAGTGTGTTCGGTACAAGTTTAATGGAACACTTTTCCATTTCGCTTCACTTTCATCATATTTTGGAACTAGTGTTTATATTTACAAAGGTGCATTTGATGACTCATAGGCATATTTGTATGAAATACAAGCATGTATATCATATGAAATTAAAAGTAATTGTTTTCCAGGTGCTTTTTTAATGGTGCGAAAGTAATGGTTATACCACCACATCCATAGTAACAAGTCTAAAAAATAGCATATGCGTAACATTCCACGTTCTTTGTTTTACCATTATTTTTCATGTCCACAGAGGCTACTTATGTTAATTGACAAAATTTCAGATATCTACAAATCAGAGCAGATTCTATGCTTCTGCTGAAAAGGCAACGATTGCACGCAGACAGAATAAACAGTTAGCAGTTATAGCAGTTATTTAGCAGTTATAACTAGTGGCGTGGGTACTGGGTCAGCTGCACAACCAAAGACTAACTATACAGACATCCATGTTTATTTTACACATTCATATTCACAAGGCAGGGTTTGAACCAAGTGTTAAGCGATCAAAATAATAATTTTATTTCTTACTGGTAAAAATACTTCAGGGAAATGGGAGTAAGAAAACAGTGGATAAAAGGTTAAGATGAGCTATATAGTGGATCCCCACAGTTGAAAGAAAATATGTTTTGATTTTCAAATGAGTAAAAACAGAAAGTTATAACTAGAGGCCCTCTGACTGTGGACAGCTGTGCCAGTTTGTTTTGACGAAAACTTTTTCAAGCCACTCACAGATGTTCAGTAAATTCCCCTTGCCTTGCCTGCTCCTAATGTTTGTTGTTCCAGATTTTTAACCTTCTGTCTTTCTGTAGATTCCATTTAGTGAGTCTTAAAATTGGCTGTTGGAAACAAAAATGTAATTTTGGTCTTCTTTGTCATTAATTTAAGAAATCAATTTCATAGTGAAATACTTGTAGTGTGCCTTTTGTTCATGAAACTTTCCATTTTTTATTGAAATTTCCAAAAAAGCAAGGAGAGTTATATGGACTTCAAACTACTTTCTACACATCATATAGAGCAACTAGGAAAATACAAGTCCAGTCTGTATTTTCGATAACGTTTTCATTAGACCTGACAGCACAAGAGGATACATCTACAACACAAATATTAAAATACACTTGTATTGAATTGAGGAGGCAGTATCAGCAAGTTTGAACAGCCTGCAGGACTTGCCAAAGTTTTTTTATACTATGGCTCAGACTTAGACAGACCTTATTATCATTCTGTACACAGCAGGTGTGTATATATCTCCTCAAACAGTTCACAAAGATTAAAAATACACAGACCCAGAGCACAGTCACAGTTGGTTCTTTTAGGTTTGAATCAATTCCAGTTAGAGATTCATGGTGGCAGAAGTTTTTTGAGTGAATAGTGCTTCACCTTTTTCAAAGAAACACACTGTAACACCTTAGTGAGTATTGCAATCTAAGCATTAACTTACTTTGCTTTATTAACTCTTTTTTTTTTATTCTACTCATTTACTACTTGTTTCTAATTGACTTGCATCATTATGGCCATCATTAATTGGCATCATTATGGTCAAATTAAAAATGTGTCAAAACAGCAGAGATAAAAAAAATTGCCCCTAATGGCTTCATCAAGTTATTTAGCACTCAAAAAATAATGGTATCACCACTAACTATGCTAGTGTATATGTAAACTTTAAAGATAAATATTTTGCATGTAACATGATATCAGTCTATTGTACACTCATACATTGTAGGCACCAGAATCAGAATTAGAATCAAAATGGGAATACACTTTATCTGTCCCTGAGGGTCACATGGGGTAGCAGCATCAAATTATGAGAGATGAGAACAACTTTATTTATCCCGAAGGAAATTGTTGTGCCAGAGTTTCCAGTAAAAAACATAACAGTAATAGATAATAGTAGAAAGGAGGAAGAATGAACATCAAAATAAAGTATAATAAATTACTGTATAGAACTGTTGAAATTGTACCAATGGCAAGAGTCTGCAAGGTAAGCTGCACTCAACATTTAAATATATCATGAGCGGCATTTCACTCTGCGGGGGGTGGAGGGTAGGGGGCTGGTATGGCAATGAAGGGTTTGCAACCTTAGACAAACTAGACACAAATACTAGCCAAAAGCCAAATATACACAGCTCAATATCAGCAAAAGATTCTTGAAATATTATTTTTGACAATCACTAGTCCTTTAAGGTATTAACTACTTGGCTTGAGACGTACATATTCGAATTTCTAAATTTTTTACATTTAACCACTAGCTTTGCTTGCCCTAACCAAAGACTACTGATAGAAGACCACATATCCCTGAAGGCAAAAATAAAGTAAAATATAAAAAATATGAGCAGGATTAACTAATATGGGTAAGATCCTGTCCTTGTTTGAATGGTTGTGATAAAAACTGAATTAGTGGGCCTCTTTTCAAATAATCTCTGTCATTGTAGGTCATCACGGCATCAGTTCACAATGACAAATGCTGTTTTGATATGTATGTTGATGCAGCTTTGAAACTAACGACTTGTGAATGGCACCATGTGTGTACATGCTTTTTTTGTCCAATATATAGAGAGCAAGCCCAAACAAACACAAACCAATAACACCTACAGAAATGAACAGGAGTAAAGTAACAATTCTCCATGTGTGCAGACAGAGATAGCTTGTTAGACATCTCCAGACAATTTCATGTAATTACCTCCCTCCTCCCCTAATTCTGCCCACTGTTATCAGAAGAATTGTAATTTGCAAGGCGACATGGTAACCGTAATGCCAGCATTATTATTTACTTCACTTAGGACCATTACCTATGATCAAGCACTCCAAACAGTTACATTAAAAACACATTTCAACCTAATTTCTCTATGCTGTCATATGAAAGCCCCTTAGCCTGGTTCTTAATATCAGAAAGGACACTCTTGGTTAATTTCTCAGCAAAAAAGGGAAACATGTCAATTTAAAGCCAAACATACCATACTCAAATAAAAAGCTGGACCTTTTTCTATTTTTTTTAATTTCTTTTTGTTCTTCACAAAGATATATATACTTTAAGAGAGGATAAAAGAGATTTTGGCATGCAGAGCGATGGAGTCTCTTTCAAATAACATAAAACATTTACATTTGGGTTGTAGTGAAAAATCAATACAATACAAAGTTACAGTGATTGGCACTGGCAAAACTGCATCCAAACAAAAGTAGTTTTATGGCATAAAATGCTAACAATGACAATATTTCTCCACATTTACATTTTGTTGTAGATTGGCCACACCACCAGTAAACTTCAAGGTGGGTCAGCAACGTCAAGATTTCATTTTGATGAGACTACAGTCCATCTCCCAGATATGTTTATCCACTTGGCCTGACTAGTTTTCTGAAGAAGGCAATACCGCTCACCTTATACATGATCATCAATCTAATACCTCCTCTGTTTTTTGTCTATCACCATTCTCGGGTTTCTTTTCAGCGGAGTACCATAGCTCACAGTGAGAGACATCAAGTGCTGCACCTCTGTCAGTTCAAAGAGAGGGGTGCAGGTATTAGTGTCTGAAGTGCTCTCAGCAGTGTTTATCTAAACTTAACATCTGATTAAACACTGTAAACATTCATGCCACTTGATACTGTGCACATGAGGTCAGACTACGAAAGCAAGCAACAGGCAGACAGACTATTATGTCAGGCTATATACTGTAAATTCTGCCTGCTTGTGATGTGAAATATTTACTTCACTCTACAATGGTAAAAATAATGTTCTTAATTTCGGTGTCCCTGGGCAAAACTTTTCCGCATGGGCGCTGTGTAAGTACAGTCAAGTTGACTTTATTACCTGCACTAAATAGGTTATTATATTGGTGCAGTTTGTTGGTTGGATGGAATTTAAAAAAAAATGAAGCTTGAAGTTCAGATGAAGAGAGAGCTCATTACATTTTGAAGCAGATCCATATCAAAGGCCAGATTCAATATTCTCTATGCAATCTCATTAGTTTTGCTGTTTAGAAGCGTGAATGATATCCCATTTCCGATGTTCAAAAAAAGGAACAACAAATAATAAAATCTTACCCATAACTACATCAGAAATAGTTTGACCAGCACTCAAATTCTGTAGCAGTCCGATGCATTAATATCTGATGCAAACTCAACTGTTTTTCATCTCTCACAAACGGAAACTACCTACGCAAGTATGGCTGTAAAATCATAATTTGGCATTGACTTGAAAATAACAGTCAACACCATAACAGCCTCATACTGCTTTGTATGGTTTACAAGACTTTTTTTAAGGAATATTTATTTCCAGTTCCATGTGTTTGGGGACACTGTGTGATACATCAGGCAAGTAAATTCAAGAATAAACTCTACGTACCTGAAGTCGTAAACAGTTAAGCATCTTTTTTTGACTGGGTTTATCGTTGTTAAAAACCATGTGAACAAAAACACAAATTTTGCTCCATGTACCGTACTCAAAATGTTTTATTTAACAAAAGTAACTCCACTGTGATCTGACTGTTTCTGTAAGTATCTCCAAGCTACATTTACTGCAGTGTTCATGTGAGATCTTCCACTAAGTAGAGTGTACTTAGACCCCCCCCTCCCCATCTCATCCAGATGGGCCCTTTTACCCCCACACACAGCACACAGACATACACGGACAGAAGTTCAGTAGCTGGTTTATGCGTACAAAAATAAAGAGAACAGTTCCAGTTTCATAATGAATAAATATCAATAACTCGAAAATGTCGTATATTTTATATTGTTTGTAGTGGATGACGAATGCTTTTAAAAATGGCCTTCATGCAACTCACAGTCATTCAGTTTTCATTTTACCATTGCCAGAATAATAAATACTGATGCTTATCCACAAAAGAAGGACCTTTTTATGATGCGTGAGCTCCTCATTTGTCTCCGAAAAGTCTTTCCCTTAAACAAAATTGTGGCTGCCCACAGCATACAGGAAGGAAACAAAACTTTCCAAGGATCATGTCGGATAAAAAGCACCATGAAATCACCTCACTGTTATTTCTAGGAAGACCATGACATATTGCTGTATTACTGACAAAAACAATGCTCTCTTGATATGGATGTTATGTGTTGTGTGTTGAACAGAATCCATTCAAAGAAAATGCCAAGAGCGCCACTAAATGTGTTATGTGTTAAATGAGTAAATGTGTTAGGATTTTTCTCAATGTGGTCAGTTTAACATTTGTTAATTTTAGTATGTTTGTTGAGAGTAAACTGGCAGAAAAATCGGGGTATTGGTGCAAAATTATCAATTGCCCCCCTTGACTTGTAAATAATCAACATTTGTATAACAAAAGCATTTTAAAGGAAACCTGTCGGATTGAAGACCGCAAGCTTGTCATTCCATCACACACTCATCTCTATCTCTTGAGGGCTACATAGTTTTTACTTTTTAGTCCTATTGACAGCTGCAGACAAAATAACTGATCACATCCTATGTCTTCTCCTAAGAACACAGGTTACTTCGTTTTGGGAAGAATTTCATTTTGCCTGTTTTTACAGATATTGATGACAAGAACAACACAGCAAAGGCATTCCTAAATAATCTGTGTTTATTATTTTGGCTCTTGAGCATACAGATGGGGCCTTTGAGGTCACAAATGAACAGACTGACAGCCTCATTCTATGAAGGGTCAAATAAACTTGCATAAGTCAAAATATACACTGCTAAGCTAACAGTAAACATGGGGGAGAGGTGTGAAGTGTGGAGAGGGGAAGACCATGAGACAAAATGTATAGAAAGATACCAGATAACACTGACCATGACCTTGTCTGAGCTTGGGGTATTTTTTGAACTTGCTTTGTGTGTGTGTGTGTGTGTGTGTGTGTGTGTGAGTGTGTGTGTGTGATCCTGTTATTGATAGTCCTAACAAGCTGGGGTCAAAGATCAGACAGTGGTGAGAGGAAAAGCACAGAGTAAGACTGTTAAAAAAGACCTTTAAATACCACCTGCCTTCTCTATCTCTCCCTTCTTCCCTCCTTCTCTCTCTTTCACACACACACACACACACACACACACACACACACACACACACACACACACACACACACACACACACACACACACACACACACACACACACACACACACACACACACACACACACACACACACACACACACAGGGCCTGGACTGATTGTTACCAGACGATATTTAAACACCTCTCTTGTGCCTCTATACTCTTGTTACTCTTTCTTCCACTAAGATATTAGGATCTATTTCACACAACAGGCAGAGTTGAGGTTAGTGTAATAATCTGGTTTCGATGATAACATGTTCAATCTGCACATCTATGATTTTTTTTTGAATATGTCATGCACATTCTGACTATTCATACATCCACTGAATAGAGAATGTGTTTAGAATTCTTTGACGAAAAAAAAAAATTACATTTTGCACATTAGAAAGAAAACCATTTTCTCAAACAGCAAAGATTTTCAAACAGAATTTCTGAGTGGCAAACATGCTGCTCAGAAATGTTTGGGGGAACGAGAGTTTCTGTGAAAACAATTCTCAGCAAACTGGCCCTGGGTTCATAAAAAACAACAACATAAAAAAACATTTCTCCTGATCAAAACTGTGGCACCTGCTCAAAAACAGAGCAGCTTTACTCCATGTCTTTTAGCTCTACCATAACCCCTGGAGCGTTCATGTTGGAACGAGAAAAACCTAATTAATCATCAAAAATCACACTGAATTCTTTGGTGTGTACTAAGATAATATTCAATGATAATTTATTGCTATTACTGCTTCAATATTTCAAAAAGGGCGCTCATCATTATTCCCACTTGCAAAAATCCTTTTTCATAATTGCATTCAATTTACAGCAATTTAACCCAAGTAATTCCCGTCTGCATAATGTTGCATCGACAATAAAGGAACTATGCTTATTGTATCAACAGTAAAAGATGGCTATGACTGTTTTAACTTAACAATCACCCAGAAACAGACGTTTGGACTGAAACAAAGTAAGCAAGCGGCAAAAGCCTCTCTGTTAAAGGAACCAGCCGGGTTTATGGGTGATGTGGTAAGAAAATACGCAATGTGAGACAGAGTCAAGATGTCTCAGCCATGTCATTTTATATTTACTTTTTTTCCCCCCAGCAAAATTTAACCCATTAATGTGGCAACTCTTTAGAATTAGTGCTGGTAAAATAAGTGTTGTCTGGAGTAACTGCCAGTAACAGCTTGTGCATTTATAAAAGTCCTTGATTTCTATAAGCCTTAAAACACAATTCTGTTGTTTTAGAATTATCAGGATATGAACTCTCTTTTTTCCATCATTAATGAAGCAGGTGGGATCTAATTTCATGCTATGCAGAGTCTTGAACCTGAAATAAACGAAAGTAGTTTGTTTCCTCACTTCAACAGTGCACCCTGCAGCTTTACTGTATATCAGATCGTTCTACCTACGACGCATGTTGTAATAATTCCTGTAATGTTTTGAGCTGAACTGCTATAGAAAAAAGTCAAATATTACTTTGCAATTACATTTTCGGTTAAAGGACAACAGTCCCCGCTGAGTTCCCCGGATAAATGTTCAGCTTTTTTCACAAAAAAGGTTACAGTACAAGTCAGCTTATCTTTCACCCACTGAATGCTTTTAGTGAGACCCTAAGGCAGGAGAAAATCTGCGGTTTGCATCAGCAGTAATTCAATAAAGTGCTTTTTGCAAAAATGTTACCACTGACATCCAGCTTGCTTAGTCCATAATAACTTACAGAAAAGGGACTTTCATCTGCGAGCCATAAATGCAATCATCTGTCATGAAGATACTTAACTTAAAAGGCATTTACTCAGCTAAAAATCTTTAAGATTATTACATTATATGGAACACTGTCATACTCTTCTGGTGCCAAAATTAAATAATGCAAGGGGCTTTCATAAAACTGAACTAGTATAAGAGTAACTTCACCTCCTGGGCCAGCCTCCACCACTTGTTAATTTGGAAAAATGCTGAAAGAGGCAATGTTTTGCAAGTGGCTGGGCGAGGTGCGGGGTCAGGTGGGGTGTCTGTCGACCGATTAGTGCAGCCCCACTAATGTGACGTATTCACTTATTGCTTTACATGCCTAGTGGAAATCTATTCACCAGCATTGTTCCCAGTACTTGCATTAATTGTGACTTTTTCAAATTTATTTACCATCTGAAAATTTGAAAACCATGACCAATGCTTAAACTGTACTTGCTGATGTAGATAAATGCAAGTCATAAATTCTACCTCCATGAAGTTATGCAGACCGTGTTTACACGGCTGCATTGGAGACTATAAGAAAATATACCACTGACAAATGCCGTTCCCATCCGCCTCAATCACTCAAAGAGAAACACGCCAAGAGACATTTTGTCCCGCAAGAACCAGACCTTCTAAAAACATGGAAACCCACAGTAGAGCTGCTCATGCGAGTCCACTAGGTTTGTGTGTTTCATAACCAAACATAATAGCAACGTATTCCCCTGGGTTTACTTGAAGAGGATCAATTGCTCAGCATAATTTATCATTGTCTTCTCAAAAGACATCAGCATATTTCATTTTCTGACTCCATAAAAGCATATGGTTGTGTACCTTACCATACCTTGTCAGAACTTTCAACCATTTTATGGCTTTGTCGTGATTATTTCTACTTTCACAAAGCACTTCTTTTCTTCATTTTTTTTTTTTTTTTAATAGAGGTCAGAGTTTCTTCTCCATGTGGTCTTGGGTTTGCAAAAACACCGATGAGATCCCATTATTTTTTGAGATGCAATACGAAGTGTGTCCGTGCATGTGTGCGCGTGCAACTGTGACTGCGTGTATGTAAGTAAGAGGCCTTGAATCACTGCCCGGAATTACGAAGTCAAATTATAGTTGTAATGCAATTGTACTCTATCTCTTGCATTTATGACCAACTCAGAAGTGCCTTAAACACACACTGACAAACTAAAAGACTTTCATTTGGGACTTGTTTGATGCAATCCACTGCCTCCCTCCCCGATTCCATCTATCCAAATTTCTTATTTACTGCCTTTTTTTGCAGTCGCTTTTTTTTCCATTCCAGTCAATCACTGGAGCCGATTAGTCAGGCCGCTCACTTAAAATCAGGTATTCCGAGTTCTCCCTGTGGTCTTAGTTGACTGTAAGTAAAAATTTCAGAGCTCCGTTTACCAGCCTCTGCTGCTGCGGCGTTTGCAATCCATCCCCACATTCCTCCTCTACAAATTACATTTGTCATTCTGAAAGCTGATGGTTTACATTGGCATGCTTTGAACCTTGTGTGTGTGCGAGCATTCAGGTGGATGTATGCATGAGTGTGCCTCCTGCATGACCCAGAGTCCAGACTATGTCATGTCGAATAAGGCAATGTTTTTTTTTCTGTGTGTGCATGAGGAAAATATACATATTTCATATGACTCTGTGTGTGATCTCCTACCTGTTATTGTGATGTTACTGTAGATGTTGGAGAGTTGTTCTTTTATCAGGACGAGCTGTGTGGTGGCAGCTTTCTCTCTTTGCAGCTCCAGCATGATATCTGGGTGGTTTGCCAGCTTGCAGCCATTCTGATTGTCTAGTGCAATGTCACTGTGCACTATATCTGGCATGGAAAAAAGAAGTTATATTTCTGCATTAAATAACATTAAAGTGGCGAGTGTCCACCTAAAAATATGACATGGCTACTTTTGCTAAAACCTAATCGAGATCAGTGCTTATACGTCTTTGTGTTAAGACTGTGTGGGTGGTAACGGAAAAATTTGACTTTTTTTTTTTTTTTCAAATACACGTTGAAAAATCAGCAAAAAACTAATTCTACATTCAGACTTGTAGTTTTCTTTATCATTTTTTGCGGATAAGTGTTTTCGAGAGGCAATTCAACTCAAAGTAATTCCGGAGACGGTACGCCCGTAGATATATTGGGCGTGAGCTATTTAATGGTTGACGAGGTTGAGTTAAGTGTTTTCGGAAATAAAATAAAATAAAATAAAATGAACTGGGAATCAAGCCACAGAATTAAAATAAAAAATAGAAAAAACTGTAATTTAACGTTTAAACGAGTGTGTGCATGGGTCTTGAGTCACTCGAGGTGAAAAGAGAAGAGGAAAAGGCTAGCAGGCGAGGCCCGGGGCTGCCGTAGGAGAAGCGAGTAGACGACGGGGGAACCATTGTGTATTATCACCATCTTCGTAGATGTTCAGGTAGTAGTCGGGACCCGGTCCTCTGAATTTAGCAAGGTTCTTTTGGTTGTTGAACTGCAGAAAGTCGCTACGTTTGCCTCCGAAGCGCAAATAGGCGGGGGACAGTCCGCGGGCCAGGGTCACTAGGCGCTTGGAGCTGCAAACACACACACACACACACAGACATAATGAACACACTCCTCGGAAAACACTAGCTTGTTGACGTGTGTCTCTCTCCAGCGCCCCGAGAGAAACGCAAAGCGCCCTTTCTTCCTCTAAAAAAAAAATAAAATAAAATAATACAAAATAAAACAAAATAAAATAACTATGTTCGTTAATAGTAGCGTGTTCAGCTGCTTTAAAATACTTCGCTACGGAGGAAGTGTTTTGGTCTAAGACCGGATTTTGAAAGACCACTGTCCTGTTTTCATGTCAGCTGGTGGAAAACGCATTAAAAAGGCGGCAAACGATCAAACATCAATATGGCTGCATTACGCAGCTGCAGGGTTTAAAGGTGTCTGCTGGTGTGTGTGTGTGTGTGTGTGTGTGTGTGTGTGTGTGTGTGTGTGTGTGAGCGTTTTTTTTCCTCCAATGATCAAACCAGATAGGAAAATAAAGCCCGCAGCCTGCAGCTTTGAGACAAAAAGTGCTTTTATTTTTCAGCCGCTCTGGTTTTCCTTTTACTTTAAATGGATTATTTCAATTTGTCAAATTTAGCAATGTAATCTCTCATCTCTGAGTCAAGGAGTGGCTACTTTACTGTCAAACTATCAAGTAACTATACAGATGAAGGTGAACATTAATGTACAATAAGCGTGTGATTATATTTTGTTGTGATTCAGACAGCATCTCACCGCTGTCTGCGCGCTACTGTGTTTAATCCCGGGGAATCAAACAAATTACGGAAGGGGGTTGAAGCAGCGGCCCGCAGACCAAAAAAGGGAATCCACAATGTTATTATTTTATTTAAATTAATCCAGCTATTTCTGTCGTTTACAAGGGTTCAACCTACAACATTTTGCAGATTACAACAAGCAAATATATATGCTGCTTTTAAATCTTGGCCAAATTTGCGCAGGCAGGATATTCAAAAGACTTCGTGGCTATGTTGAATTTAATAAATAAAGAGAGACAATGAAAACCCGTGTTTGGTTGTAAGATAAATTTTGTTTCAAAAAAGTCTTCTCTTTTGTAAGAATAACGGAAGGCGGACATCCTTTGAGCGTCTCTGTGGAGGATTTTCCAGCATGTCATCTTTTGACTACGCACCTTGACGTGAACGTTTTATGCTTATAAAAGTTTTTAAATCACATTTATCCGACCTCACGTGAAAAAGAGGTTAGAAATCGACGTGCTCCCATCCGATGACTTGCTGGAGCTCCACCGTTTTAGATTGCTTTCCATGAAATAGCTCTTACGACTCCCGACGTGTAACTATTGGGGTGCCTTTAGGTCGTCGGTTGAATTTGACCTTAAATGCTCGTATCGAGATCAGATGTGTAAACATTGGGGAAATTTAGTCTACATCTGGGGGGCAGCGGGGAATATATGACTGATGTTGGAGCCTGCTCTGAAATCGCTGGATTTTCGGATAACTGAATTCAGAAATGATCATCAATCGATCTGTCTGCGGGTCACACGCCTCAGAAAAAAAGTCCACGATGACAAAATCGACCTCAACCATTATCAATGTCTCGATAGATTAGGGTTCGACACACCGGACGAGGCTCCGTGACGCGGCGGTTCGCTCCCGCGGTGACAACAACGACAAAGTGACAGCGCGCGTAAAGAACGGGGAGAACCGACGGCGCTGCTGGAAGTCAAAAAAAAAAAAAAAAAACACCACAGAGCTCGATCTTGTGTTGGCAGGGGAGGGAGGGGAAGGTGGATGGGGTTTTTTTTAGGGGGGTGGGGGGGGATACCTCAGAAAGTCCAGCCAGCCGTCCTTGATGATCGAGGGGTCCAGCTGCAGGGAGAGGAAGTTGTCGTTGAGGACCCTGATCGGACTGCGGGTGTTGACGTCCAGGAGGATAAGCGTCCTTTCCATGAAGCTCGATCGCTTCGCAGCCCCTGGTCTGTGGTGCGCGGAGAGAGCGGGAGAGGGGTAGGAGGAGGAAAACACCGACTGCACGACCAACGTAGCCAAAGATGCCAACCATAAAGAGGAGCACGGGAATACTCGCATCTTCTGGGACAGCAGAAGGATCAGTGCGCGCACCGAGGCTCTGGGGAGAAGAAAAGTACTAAAGGCGACTTTCTGGTGTATGAATGCAAACCTCTCATGAAGAACCTCGATGGTCTCATCGATCTAGATCTGTCTTCCTGTGTCTCACCCCTCTGCCCCCCGCCCCTTCAATATTTCTGGGAGCTGCGCACAAGAACGCACGCCCCGAGCCGAGCCAGCCTTCCCGGTTGTGAGAGCCAGAGGCTGGGGGGAGGAGAGGAGACAGCACTGCCCCTCTAAGGTTCTCTGAGGTATGGATGCAAACTGCTCTTGAGGTATGATCCCGGCTCTCACGCTGAAAAAATATATATTAGGGGTGAGTGTTTCCGAACACAAGATGATGTCATCTCGACGGGGATAGTTGACTTTTCTTAAATCAAGGTGTGTAACAACTAACGCTTTCTGCAGAGGAAATTCGGGTTCAGTATTCGAACCCACACCCATACTATTGGGACAACTTAGCACGCTATTTTGTCCATCTCTGGTGGATTTGGGCTTGACTCACCAGTGTGTTCGAGGATGCACTGTTGTCCACATATCCTATCCATTCATAAACGTGCTGCCAGCAATGGTCAAAGAATTCAATGCATATTCTCTTAACTTGTCTTAAACTTGAGTTTTTTTTTCCCCAAAGAAAGAAAAAACGAACAGATAATTGATGTCGCAAGACCCATCTGTAGCTATAAGAGAACCAAAGAAATATTTTATTGTTGACACTTTGGACTTTCTTATCCCCACCCCCATGCACATTTGTTTATTCTGATTTTCATTTGGACATCGCAGCATGATATTTTGGCTCTTTATCAGAATCATTCGGAGATTTTAATTGCATTCATACACATGGAATTTACCTATACACTCTTTTAACTCAATAACTTTTCGCAAGAATAACAGCAGATGTTCTTCTGGCACCGGACGCGGACTAAAAGCGAAGTCTATTGTGATTTCAGCAGGACGCGAAGAGCCAAAGTCTCCTCAGGCGGTCAGTGGTCTTTTAATGTCACTTCTGTCTCACAGATGAGCAGAAACTACGTAGCCAACGCGTATTCACAGATTTAATTTATTTTTTGGGGGTGGGTGGGGGGTCTTTTTCTTTCATTTTTCTTTTTCTTTTCATTCCATCCTGCAACACCTTCTCACGAAAGTCCCATACCTCGTGGGAGAATAATCCAAGATGGTCATGTTTGGGGTTTTACGCACTAAAGTCTCCATCAGGCGCAGTCAAATAATGTAAAAACAATTAAGTCTGTTTCCAAGAGGGTAAAAATCGTTTTTCATTTTTTGCTTAGTGTGAAATTGAAATGTTTCAGTGTATTAAGGTCCCTTCTCATGGCCACAAACACCGTGTATTACATTTTGTTTTCCTCCACTGTGATAAATTGATGTAACAATATGTAACTATATTTTTTCCCTCTTGATTTTGGACTGCCTCCGGTTCCTGCATCGAGAATTTTCTTCCAAACGCAAAAGGGAACATCATTTTAGCCCAGCACCATGCGTTTTTAATTACTTTCCAACGTTCTCCTGCATTTAATTGTTTCTATTCTATTTTCAATCGGTATGACCACGTATATAGCACGAATAATATACATAGAAAAATAAACAAAAATTAGCTTGTCCAAAATAGCAGGGATCAACTTTGTTCATGGAAGCCTATTGATTTATCGCAATCTTTATGTTGTGTATACAACTTTAACACACACACACACACATACACACACACACACACATACACACACACACACGCACACACACACAAGCACAGAAGGGAGAGAGAGAAAGAAAGAGAGAGAAACTGACGTTTTTGAAGTTGTCAGACACCTATTGATCTGAGATCAATTGGTTGCTGATAATTACAACGTTTTTAGTTTGTTGATGTAATGAAAAATCTTTTCAATTACAGGCGGTAAATGGTGAATTTATACATTCTGATATGAAATCTGTTATTGCTCGAACTTCCGGGCCCGCCTATGTTATGTTTTCCTCTTGGGCCTGTTTTTGTTCGTTGAGATTGTTTTTGAATTTGATGATTTGTCACTGACTTTATCGGATCTCTCGAGAACAGAGATTATATTCGGATTAATGAGAGAATTACTCAACGTTTATGGGAAATCATCGACGTATTGGAAAGACGGTTTTTGTTCGAGTGACGTTATTGCGCATACTATCTTGCTGTGGGAAATTAAAATTATGTTTATTCTCTTGCAGTAAAGTTTATATTATTCTAGGACGCCGCTTCTTTCATCGAAAAGTTCCAGTTTGTCAGAAAGGACGGTTGAACATAAAATAATATGCAAATGTCCCTAAAAATAAAAGTCCGACGCTTACGGTGGCTCCGCTGAAACTTCAGGCAAAATTTGACACAGATTTGTTTGGACTCAAATGAATTTCGCCCCGAAGGAGAGCGAGGGGAAAACGGATGCTGAGCGGTTTCAAAGCGCCGATAGAAAGAAAGTTAACTCGGTCTGACTCCAGTCTGGAAGGACCTGCGGTTCTGCCGCTGCCGGCGGACGTGTGAGTGATGAAGACCAGGGTGCGTTCAGGTGTTTAAGATTTTCCCGCCGTTGTTCTCACCTTCGGTTTCCTGCCTTGTAAATGCGAAACAACGTGTTCATCACTCACTCACTCGCGGCTGTTTTTTTTTTTTTTTTTTTTTTTTTTTTGTGGAAAGAACAGGCCCCAGTTTTTTTTTTTGTTTTTTTTTTTGCGGCATTTTGTATAACGGGCCCAAAATAATCCAGTTAATCCGGATCATAAAAATAGTTTTGATAAACCAAGCGGGAGTTTGCAGAGGGGAGCCTGAACGCCCCGCGGGGTTCAAGAGTAAAACAAAATAAGTGCGGCGCTTCAGCTCTCATCCCGGCCAGTGAAGAGAAACCCCTCACTTTTCGTCTAGTTCATTTTTCCTTTCTTTTCTTTTTCCTTTTTCTTCCCATCCTCTGACTCCTGGAGTGCACCTGATGGGGACGAAGAACAGCCACCGATGACTTCGATTTATCTCAAACGTAAGATACAACTAGAACTGGATTGTGTCCACCTATACTTTCTTTGGAGTAATTTGAGGACTTGAAAAATATGCGTCAAACCATCCAAACAAATCTTATCAAGTAAATGATTCAGTGAACCCCTTCTGTGTATTTTTTTGTTTTTTTACTTTTCACTTTCCCGGAAAAGGGATGCAACTGCAGACAGTCGCCACTTTACAATTTTACCATGCACCATGACCCTGAAAAAAATGCAAAGGGAGCCCAATTAAAAAGAAAAATCTTTATCCACCTCAAAAAACCTGCAACATATTAATGAAATGGCCCAGAAAGCCGTTTGACACGTTTTAATAACAGCCTGGCGGAAAAAAACAAGAACAACTGCCAGGCTGGATTTACCACAACATCACACGGACAGCTTCAGCAGAATTTCTAAAAGCAGCAATCTGGGCATTCTGGTTAAGTCTCTTTGCTCTGTTATGAAACCTTGCAGCTGCACTGGATGTTGCTGTCACGATATATTCACTGCTTTTTCCTCTATTGTGGATTGATACTGCGAACGGAGAATATGTTGTATTATATCCTACTGTCTCCTGAACATGCATGGAGTCCCACTAAGACTAATTCTCAGCCCCTGGGAGCTTCATTTTGACATGCTTCCATTACAGGGTGTCGATTTCAAATGTTGATGTTTGATAAAACATGTACCGGTGATGCTGATGGTGACTTCCAGTCTGTGTCAAGGGTATTGAAGTAAATGAACTTAACCTAAGCGGCAATGTTTTCATGTCAAGTATCTGACATTTATGTAACTTACATATACAGTATTTGTATATATATTTGATCCAAAACCAAGATTGAAAAAACTTTTTAGAGCCTGTCTACCGTTGCGTTGCAAATGAGCCTCGGCTAGAAATCTGTATGCATGACATCTGTTTTGTATTTTATATGAAGTAATGTTTCATGCATTTGCCCCGCTCAACAAATTAGAGTGAGTGATCTGAATGATAGAACAGCATTTCTGGACTCCTAATTTTCCCACACATTTTACCGCTTCAAGTGACTGTTTGTTAAGATGGATAATTAAAAGGAGACAAATAATATTACCATTAGATTTCAGCAGCCCAACAAAGAACTCATACATCGCAGAAGATGTTCCAAAGCTATTTAAATAAAGGAAACTTACATTTTCTACAGCTCCGTTTAACCATTGAATGAATGAGGGATCCATGAGAACCCAAGCAATTTGACAAAAATGGCTCATATTCACAATATCAGGTTTTGATAATACATGCTGTGAGTAAAAATGGACCCTGTATATTTGAGCTGTCCTGGGTGACATTGGACTGGAACATTTCAGTTTTACTGAACGCTCAACCAGATGAGGGTTTTAAAATGGGGGTTATACTGCCATCTGGTGGTGGAAATCTGGTTGCATAACATCCACAACTTAACATTGCGCACACACACACACACACACACAGAATCACGCATAAAAAAATAGGTGTTTTCGAGAGCGTCTGAGTGTATTTTTTTTGTTCGCTTTATTTTAAATTCGCAGACTGTGCATGTAAATGATGACGGTGGGTGCGTGTGAGAGCTTCGTAAGAGTGTGTAACATAAACCATTCACGACGGGCAATTCTCGCCTTCTATTTTTAGAAAGTGATAGAAAGCAAAAAAATAGAAATATAAAATAAAAAACAAAAACAGGACGCGGCGACGTCACGGCGCATCGTGTATGTTTAAGGACTCTGCCCCCCCCCTCCCCCTCCCTCTCAGTCTCTCGCTGTTCACTTGAAAATTGCATCCACGCACGGGAACATACCCATCCTCAGTTCCGTGGATATGGCCACCCAGCTGCTCCATCCATCCCATCCGCAAACCACGTGACCCAGATCTCCCGTGTCCTTTTTTTAGTTCATTCAGCATGATGGCTGCGGATGCTGCGGATGCTGCTCGCTCCCGCATCCCGCATCCTCGCCGGCTCTCCCTCCTCCTTCTAACCATCACCCTCTCCTCTCTTCCGGCTCCTTCGGCAGCGCTGCTCGGTGTCCGGCCGGAAGACACCCGCAGCGGGGAGCTGTCCGTGCAGGATGGGATACTGAAGGCGACCGAGGGGACCCGCTTCATACTGAGGGTTTACTACTCTTCCTACCCGGCGACGGAGCATCACAATAGTGTCAATAACAGCGGCGGAGCCCACGGAGCTCCCGCCGCGCCGTGGATCGCTTTCATAGAGGAACGAGGCGGGGACGGCGGGGACGCGGACCAGCGGCTTCTCTCCGGCGGGAACCCTTGCGAGGAGGAGAGCGCCCGGAGTTCCGACATCGAGCTGCTCGGTTCCTTCAGATCCATCTCCAGTCGCAACTCCGTTTTGTTGGAGCTGGTTGCTAAAAAACTGCGCAGAGGCGAGGCGATCAAATATTATTCCCTGTGCGCATTTGACGGGGCGAAATGGGAACATTTCAACAGCAGAGACTTCTGGCTGGCGGTGGTGGAGAGACCTCCGGAAGCAGACGCCTGGCTGCAGGCGGGTGTATCCGTGCTGTTGCTCGGACTGTCAGCGCTCTGCAGCGGGTTGAACATCAGCATGCTCGCGCTGGACCCCGTGGAGCTGCGGGTCTTGCAGAACAGCGGCACGGAGAAGGAGCAAAAATACGCACGGAAGATCGAGTCCGTGCGCAAACACGGCAACTACATCCTCTGCACCGTAGTGCTGGGCAACGTGCTCACCAATACGTGCTTCGTGGTCTGGATGTGCCAGATTTTGGGAATGACCGCTCTCTCCACTACCTCCTGCACGTTAGGGATATTCTTTATCGGCGAGATTCTTCCCCACTCGGTTGCGTCACGGCACAGTCTCGCCATCGCCTCCAAGACCCTCTGCGCCACCCGCCTGTTGATGCTGCTGTTCTTCCCGATCGCCTATCCGGTGTCCAAAATCCTGGACATCATGCTGCACCAGGAGATCAGCAACTTCTACACCAGGGAGAAGCTGGTGGCCATGCTGCGCGTCACGGATCCGTACCACGATCTCGTCAAAGAGGAGCTCAACATCATCCAAGGAGCTCTGGAGCTGAGGACCAAAACGGTGGAGGACGTGCTGACCCCGCTGTCCGACTGCTACATGCTGTCGTCGGACGCGGTGCTGGACTTCTGCACAATGTCCGACGTGATGCAAAGTGGCTTCACGAGGATCCCGGTGTACGAGAACGAACGATCCAACATCGTGGACATCCTGTTCGTCAAAGATCTGGCCTTCGTGGATCCGGATGACTGCACGCCGCTGAAAACAATCACTCAGTTTTACAAGCATCCCATGCACTGCGTGTTCAACGACACCAAACTGGATGTGATGCTGGAGGAATTCAAGAGAGGTAATTACGTTTTAAAAAGTCAGACCTAGCCTAGACCTGGCGAAAAGGATGTGCATCTGTTGTCTTCAGAACTTGTGATTTACCTCTAGCTGAGGATGCAGACTGCATCTGAAGCCACCATATGCTTTAAGGCACATTCTAAGCGCTGTAGCTTCTGGCACCTAGATGGGGGGAAAAGGGGGCCTTTGAAGTGACTGTGCACATAAAACCAAGTAATCATAGCATAAGTCAAGAGTATACATCAGTTCATTGGATCACGCTGGGTCAGCCAATAAGACCCTTTGATCCCTACAGTAGTGATAGCCATCTGTGAAATCTGAAGCAATGTCATACAGAGCGGTTCAACCACCGGTTACAGGCTACACGGGGTTATCTTAAGTTTAGGCGGTGCAAGTAATTGACAACAGCTCTGGGAGTTTTTATCTTCCCCTGAAAACCATTTTTTATCATGCCATGTATTGTCATCAAATATATTGACTTCTCTCGGTTCATCACCACAAATACGATTAACCAAGAGAAAAGTCAGTTTTCATCCGCTACAAGTGATCCGGGGTTGATAAATATTACATTTCTTTTAATATACTTGTTCCTTGTCTGATAGACATCTTTGCTGCAAAGTATGTCTGCAGCCAATCCTTCACACAGAGAGAGCATTTGTTCGCTACCCAGCAAAACTCTGTCGCCTAGCTCCAGGGACTTTGCTCATTCGTGATAATAAACACAAGAGTCAGACTTTGAATTGATGCTCTGTGGAGTCCGCCTAAAACCGCTCCCTTGAGCGCATTATATGGTAAAACAGAGACATATGGGGGTGTTTCTCGAAGGGCCATTACATAAGGATTTCATTGGCATTGGCTTATGCTCAGGAGATGAAGCTATAAATCTGTTTCATTGACACAGCAAGTTCAATAGACGTCAGTAGGGAGGGTTTGGCTGTCTGGTTATAATGTAAGAGGAGTGACTTTGGTAGGGTCATGAATTGGATTGCCACTTATATGTCAGGAGGCCAATTGCCTCATCTTGTTCATGATTATGAAAGATATGTGTTGTCTGTTTTAAGTAATCGCATTGTGACCACATGCTGTCATTTATCATTGTTTGGAAAGGTGAAGTCAGGCATCACCTTCAGTGTGTTGCCCTACAACTAATTGCCGCCATGCTGTGACTTTGAACCTTCTTCCACTCAGTAGGTTGGTGCAATCCAAGCCTGCAGAGCAATCATTAAAAATTCAGCTTCAACCTTTCCCTCCCCTTTCCCCTTCAATCTACTTTGCTCTCTTGTGAATTAAAAGCTTCTACTGCTTGGAAGTAGTAATAATGATGTCTTACTGAGGTGGGTGATGGTCAGGGGTCTCTGTTTACATAAGCAAAATGAAATGTCATCTATAACTCAAGTGAAATAAACCAGGACTGCAAAGGTACTTTGGATAGTGAAAGATAGCCCAAGAGGAACACTTGATTACTGTGTGGTCTAAATGAAGTCACACTTTTACACAAGTAGCTGGTTTTCTATGTTCCTTGTAATAAAACATGAAGATGGTTTTCCGTTCCGTGTGTGTGTGTGTATGTGTGTTGTGCGCAACAAATTGCCTAATGCAAGTGACCTTAATTTATTGAATGATAGGTGTGGAGTCAGGAAATCATAATATAATATAATATAATATAATATAATATAATATAATATAATATAATATAATATAATATAATATAATATAATATCATTCTGAAGCACTCATTGTATCTCATGCATTCAATAAGCTGAAATAATGATGTTTGAAACAAGTATTTTGCCTTTAGACATAACAATGCAGGAAGTCAACCTTGAATGACAGAGGCAGAGGAGGCAATCTCTTTGCTCATTGGTTTTGTTGATCCAGGAAACCTTTTGTCTTCAGAAATAACAACTACAAACTATACAAATATCTTTATTATTACTACTACTATTACTACAACTACTACTATTATTGTTGTAATGTAAAAAATATGTAAAACAGGATATGTGCAAAATAATTTTGGATTTGGTTGAATGACTTTCTATGGAGGTAGGCTACCAACAACCAGAAATGGTCCTAAACTAAGTAGTACCCTGCTGCAACAGAAAAAGAAAAGAAGAGCATCTATCCCTCCTCTTGGGGGATTGTGAAATTAGGAACATTCCCCCAAAGGGTAGCATATTCTATCAGGTAACGTTATACTTTGTGGCTTTAAATCAAATTCGCACAAGAAAAATATACTTTTGTGTCACACACACACAGATCCAATTCACAATATCATTTTTTTCAGTCTACAGTCTGTTTTTCCCTAACAAATAAAGATACTATTCAACAGTTATTGTCAGGAAAAGTTATATGACAGTGTATTTTCTGTAGTTAGACAGAAATGCAATGCTGGAAAACTGGTAGGGCAGGAACATTTGCAAAGGGGGCATCAACAGTAATTAGTTTCATTCCGGGTATGTATGTGTATTAGTCTGGTAAGTGTGCGTGTGTTGTTCTGCAAGAGTATTATATAATCTGTGAATGATGTAATGCACTGCCCAGGCACATCAGCGGCTGAGGGCACATCCACAACTGACTCACCTGAGCTCTTTAGACAGGCTGACCCCAAAACAGGGGCAAGTCTCATCATCAGCCAATCTTGTGCAGTGACTTGTTTCATGGTGGCCTGTCAGTCAATCTTTTTTTTATTTTTTTTCTGGTTGTTGTTCCAGTAGATTAAAACAGTTGATCCATTTTATCCTCTGGCAGTGATCCCCTAAATCGTCCAATCCCGAATGAGCCAGTGATTTGGTTCACAGTAAGGTCGGTGATGTTTGTGTGTGAATTTCTGATCTGTGGTCCTTTGTCATTAGTAGAAAAATAAAATCAGTCGTGGAGCTGTGCAAGTTTCAAGGTCAGTTTGTGCTCTCTCTCCTTGTGTCTCTGGAATTTTTGCAGCAGTGTCAACTTGTCACATTGGTTCAATGACTGGATCCAGAGATGCTGTTGGGGATTGTATCTGGCATGCTGATCCTTGCTAAGCCAAACACCTGCTGACCCTGAGTGGGGTTTGCTCATGTATGTGTTTGCGTGTGTTTGCATTTATGTGCTGCTACAAAGGTGGCAGCAGTATGGGCAGTTTCGTCAGCAGATGTGCACATCTCCAGACTGATTGCATAATAGCAGTGTTTATGTAAGGCCTATGTCTTCCAATGTCTTCCTATGTCTCCAGACTAATCCTCCAAAACCAACTCATTTCTCAACTGAGTCTAACACACACACATGGGCTGTCCTGTCATAAAAGAGATTTTATATCCAGGCTCCAACATATGCATATTTCTCCAATATTTATGGCCCCTCACACTGATTTTCATCTTGAGTGCACCAATCTAGTTGGAGGCTGTTCACTTGTGCTATTTTTATTCAGTGTGTCCAAATTTATCACAATTGCAGTTTTGCTCGCAAGACTTCAGCCTCGACCTTGCAGCACTTTTTACTTTATGAACCCCCTTTTTTGTCTTATTGTAGGCAAATCTCACCTGGCTGTGGTTCAGAGGGTGAACAGTGAGGGGGAGGGAGACCCTTTCTATGAGGTGATGGGCATCGTCACCCTGGAGGACGTTATAGAAGAGATCATCAAATCCGAGATTGTGGATGAAACAGATCTTTACAGTATGTATAATAGCTTGCTTCATTTGCTTCAAATTAACATATTATTACGTTCATTGGTAAATAGATTATTTCATTTAAGACAGATAAAAAAGAATATTCATCAGAAATGAAATAAGCAGAAAGACTCAAAATAACAACATAGCAATAATTAGGTGTAATAACGATGACGTTGAAAATGATAATAATAACAATAATAATAATAATAATAATAATAATAATAATGATAATAATAATAATACCACTACATCCACCTAATTTGCCGTCTTCTCATTTAACTTTTGATCAATTGATCCCACACTCCTTCCTGCTATTCCCCAGCTGCCTGCTGATGCATAATTAAATTGTGCGAATTAATGGCCCACTGTCACAGATAATCACTATAATCCGTTCATCTTTAATTGGCTGAGAAGATTCTCCACACAGAGGAATTAAAATGTCAAACAGATTTTTTTTTCATATCTAATTTGGTCTCACTCCCCTGATAATGATTTTGAAGCCACACTTATATTTATATACACATGCATAGGGCTGATATTTCTGTTTCGCAAATGCATATTAAAAATGTAATTACAAGCAGTAAATACACAAGGGGTGGACATTCTTGCTACTTTGTTTTTGTTGGCATTTTATTCCTTGCAAATATGAATATTGCACAGGGGAACTAATCTCACACGTGTACTACAGGTATTTAAAGCGCAAGCTGTTAATACTGCAGATATGATTTATTTTGAGAAATATTACTTGTTTAGCAGTCTTCACATCCACAAAGTTTGAATAATTATCAGTCAAATGTGTATCTGCTCAGCTCTGGATATTCAGAAGGAATCTAAGGTGGAATAAAAATTGACAGAAATAGATTTATTGTCTTTCTTAGCATGTGACATATAAATCCCTGTCAATTTTAAACAGTAGAACTATATTTCCCTCTTAATCTGACTTGCAGTCAAAAACTGAGTAAATTGACAAGCTTACAAAGGAAATTGTAAAGTCTTTGTCTCTGTATGTTATGTATGTTATGTGAATGAGCACTTTGCATTTCTGCTGGTATAATTTGTTTTCTAGCTGATAATCGGACCAAGAGGCGAGTATCAAACCACGAAAGGAAACAGCAGGACTTTTCTATCTTCAAACTGTCAGAAAATGAGCTGAAGGTGAAAATGTCACCCCAGCTATTGCTTGCAACACATCGCTTCTTGGCAACAGGTAGCGTTTGTTTTGTTTTTTTATGTGTTTGTGCAACTTAACAATGCAACTGCAAAAAAATGACAATGAAAACCCGTTACACTGAGCCAATATGGGGCTCATTTGCTTATTTTGTGTGTTTTTGTGTGCATTTCAATGCTCGTGCAGAGGTGGAACCATTCAGGCCTTGTTACTTGTCAGAGAAGATCCTGCTTCGTCTGATCAAACATCCCAGTGTTGTTCAGGAACTCAAGTTCAATCCTAAGAACAAACACGATCCTCAACACTACCTCTTCCAAAGAAACAAACCTGTTGACTACTTTGTCCTCATTCTCCAGGTAGCTTGAACATTATTTTGTTTACCCTCGCTATTTATATAAATGCAATTTCTTTCTCTTCTGTGCGGGAGGCTCCCTTCGATGACTTATCAGTTTACATGTCTCACATTGTATGTAGAGTTTATGCAACTGTATGGCTGTTGTTGCAGGGTAGGGTGGAGGTAGAGATAGGAAAGGAGGCCCTTCGCTTTGAAAATGGAGCATTTTCCTACTATGGCATGCCGGCTCTCATCCCACCAGTGCCTACTGGTATGTACTCTAATTACTATGATTATGTTGTTTCTGGAAATAAAGTGGGAACAGTTATGGTTTTAGTGGTGAGGATAATGGTGATAGGAAGAGTCTAGCGATAATAGAAAAAAAATGAAGGTAGAAGGACACAAAGTAAATCCCACCCAGTCTCTGTAAGGAAAGAGCACCAGCAGCTGAGGGAAGTAATTAAAAAGCAAGATTCTAGAGAATTTCCCAGTGGAAGACCATAGCCTGCCCAGGATTATGACAACCAGCTAATCTGCAGTGTAGGCAGAAAGACAGTCTCTTCTCTCTTGCTTTCTCTCTGTGTCTTTCTCTACACTTTTCACATTTTTCCTTGGTGGACAGCTACGAATTAACTACGAAATCTCAGTTTCATCTCTGGTTTGCTAATTTGGATATTAAATGTCAGAAATTAAGTAAGTTAAGTAACAACATATGTATTATATCTAAGATGAACACAACTCTGAAGTAGGATGCAATACAGAAAAAATGACCTGTGATATATAATACATATTTATATATATTATTGTTATTATTATTATTAATAGTAGTATCCCCTCTTTTGCTTGTTAAAAAGGTCAAGTTGCTGTTAAAAGTTTAAATAATAAGTAGCATGATCTGGATGACTCTGAATCGTTGCAAATGCCAAAGTTTCATTTGACAGTTAAACTCTAGAGTGGAATAAAAGGTTTCGAGGGAGGGAGAAATGAAGGTTGAAGAAAAAAATGAATAAATAAAAAGATTCCAAGATTCAAGGATGAAATGATTTTGAAACAAATGTGCATGCATGATACCACCTGCCTCTCCTCATTCCCCGAATAGACACATTAAGAGCAGATTTAAAGATCGGTTTACCTTTACTGATATGACTCAAAATTGCAACTTAAAATGTTCTCTTGCTCTCTTCAACACAGGTCATAGGTACAGTTCTCGTGGCAGTGGCCTGAACCAATTGGATTCTTTGTGGAGTGGCGGCAGTGTAAACCAGCTCACATCAGGGGGAGGGGTCTACTTTCCAGACTACTCGGTCCGGCAGCTCTCAGATCTGCAGATCATCAAGGTTACATGCTTAAATGCATACAAACAATACAGGAAGGGCTAAACATTAAGGACTAAGAAAAAAAGGCTTGGTCGAACCATGTGCAATTGCACTCCAAAGTTCACCCATTAAATCTTCAAATATTCTGCAAATCCAAACTCTTCCTGTGCTGCCGCATTTTCCTTTTAATATGTCTTAATCCCTGATTCTGACTGAACACAGACATCCTGCCTCTTTGCTTTCCCCTCTACGCGCCCTCTTCCCTTTAATCATCTGGGATAATTAAGCTCCATTTCGACCGTTTAGCTTTGAAAGAATGGATTCGGTTCACTTCAACCTCTCCTCCCGTTTACAGGTCATGTTCCCTCCATACATGCAGAGTGAACTTAGAGGCTGGCAGCTCAAGTGAAGAAGAAATATCTTTAAGAGGATATTAGATGAAATTATTTTTCTCTTAAAATGCAGAAAATTAGCTACTAACATTTACTTATCTACTGTATATTCAAAAAATGTTTGTTTCTTCCTCACTGACAGTACTCTTAAGTGTTACAATGACAATACAAAGTATACCATTCATAAATAATTTATATGTTCTGCATTAGGTATAAATACTAGATCACTAGTGGGTTCATTCAGTCTGAACCATTTCAAGGTGCACTTCTACCTGTGTATGTTCTCTGCCTTGGGGCTCCAAACCTATGAAAGTAGTCACAAATGCAAAGACAGATCCAGCTTTTATTTGTTATGAGTATTGATTCATATAATGCAGTGATATCTTTTGCAAATATATGATACCAAGATGATATAGAGTAAGTGCTGATAATAGTTGCTGGATGTTGGACACCTTCAGATCACCAGAAATCACTACCAGAATGCCCTCACAGCCACAAGAATGGACAGTTCCCCTCAGACTCCAGACCCCATCGAGCCAGAGACCAAAGGGAGGCCTCCTGTCCCAGAAGCCCGCTCACACAGCATTGCCCTCCCCTTGACACACACACACACTCGTCTGGGGCTGGCACGCCTTGCACATCTCCATCCCCACGGTGGCCTTCGCAACACGTCCAAGCTTAATGAAAGAAATCGAATTGTTCGTAAGTAGTGAAGCTTTTACTATTATCATAAGTGTCGTTACTTAAATACCACATCATTGTACACACCCATTATAGATATTGAATAAAAAACAAAAATCAAGCATGAATTTTAATAGGTATTTCCAATTACCCTTGGTTTTCCACACAGATGTGAAATATAACTGCTAGGCCGCCTAAAATTAGGTTAGTCTGTTACTGGCCACCTCAAGGGTGAAGCATTAAAGCACCAGCACAGATAGGTATATACAATTTTTTTTTTTTTAAATTAACTGCTATTTAGCAATAATATGTGACTTACTCTTGTCTTCTTCCTCCTTCCATTTTAAAATTATGGCTATATTTCAAATGTCACAAAGCACTCTTTGACTTGTTCTAAATGCTCTACTTTGGAGCATAAATATTTTAGTATCTCTCGCCGGTATCTTTTTCGTAAGCAATACAGTTCATCTACTGCTTCCCCAAAACGTTTCCATATTTCACTTCTTGGGATTAATATTTAATCTCTCCATTCAGTACTTTGGTCTGACATAACAATGTTATCAGAGTACTATAACATTTCTTCTGCCGTCTCTTACAAACACAATTGTAATGAGTCTCATTTTCCACTCCATGTTAGTCTCACAGGATTCAAGACACCAAATTTGCAATCACGTGGCTCACACTCAATGGCTCAGGAGAGGTTTCATTTGAAGAGAAGGTTCAAAGGCTCAAACAGTCTGAGTGTTTTGTGAGCTAACAACGAATAAAAAAACAAAGATTGACAGGACAGAACAAGATCAATATTATTTTTCATACATCAAGGTGACTTGGTCACTTCTAGCCTCATGAACAATCAATACACAAATGGGTCTGAAAGGTAAATATAACCAATAATGGTGTCACAAATGAATTTGAAGAAATAATTGAGGATATTTTAGAAATTGAAAGGAAAAAAAGATAAAATACCTTTGCTGTAACTATCACTTTGAGAAATTAATATGAAAATCATATGTTGAGAATTAATCCTGCAAAATCACAATCAGAGGATGCCTCGCAAGACCAATGAAAATGTGGCATCAACCAATCTGGTGTGGCCTCAAAGCTTAAAGGATTTTCCACCAACCATCTGCCTTGTGCCCTGGGTGACACGTCACCTAGTTTGAGTGAGTTGGTGCGTTTTGCTCAGACAAAAAATTACCAGATGGTCAATAAAGTGGTGGAATCCATTGAAATGTGAGATCACTAGCTTAAGTGTCAGCACTTTAAATTTCTTCAGTGACACAAACTCTCACCTGCTTGCATTGAAAATAAAATGAAAAGAATATTGCTTTTTTACCTAGTTGCTAAAAGGGCTAGTTATTTCTGTCTGCAGGCAGTAAGTCGGACGGCCAGAGAAGTCCTAATGACACAGTGTTTCTCCGCATGGACGAGATTCCATACATCCACGAGGATCGACCGGAGAGTTATGGGGAGAAAGGTGAGTGCCGTTTGAGCATGTGGAGAACAGGTGACTGCATCCCTCAACTCTCGAACTCTCCCTTCTTTTGTTCATATGAAGATAATCAGAATTAGGATTGCCTGACAGTGACATTTCCAATCTATCATAAAAAATCCAGTGGCATAATTTCTTAGTGACAATAAAGAAATGAAATACAAAATATTTTCTCCCATAGTGGTGATAAATCAAAGTTCACAAAATCCCGAAAAAGCACTTGAGAAATTTTAGGCAGTTATAAACCCCATTCTACAAACAAGATTGTTGTTATTAAATCATCCAAGGGAGAGGATTTTTCAAAACTGTTTAGCATTCTCTATTTTCACCTGTGAGCTTATTTCAATGGAAACGGGTGATTCTTTTATTTCCAGTTGTAATATTCTATTTGACCACAAGGGCGCACCCTATAATTAACACTCATTTGTCATTTTTCCTTTATTTTAAAGCCAATGATAGTTTGTATCTCTGGCAGATGTGATAATTGTAATTTCTTTCTTTTGGTTGGACTTTTAGTTGTCATTTCTTCTTTACGTCTTTACTGCTGCTCCCTTCTCCACAGGGAATCATATGCTAATTTGCTGTCAGTATTAAAATAACTGTAAAGGGAGGAATAAGTGCAAATGAAAAAGAGAAGACATGAGAGTAGATTTTATGAGCAAATGAACTAAAACCAAAAAACACTCCTTTCCGAGGATTTTCATTTTAATCAGAGCAATCCAAAGAATATCAATTCAAGAACCCTTAAGGAATTATAATGTCTTCTATCAATGACACATATTTATTTCAAAGAAACTAAACACCTTGAAGGATAATTTTGTGGATGCTGTTATGTTAAGCACTTACATCTTCATTACACACATATCATCTGTTTATCTTGTCATTTCTACAGCATCCCATCTATTTCCTGTAATTTCCTGCTCTTTCAGATGTGCCTCCTGAATCACAGCCATTCACCTCTCCTGTCATCAGCTCGCCATCTCTATCCAGCTCAGAGGAGAACATTGGAAAGAAGCTATTGCGTAAATTAAGTGAGTGAGCCATGTGTCATGAAAGGTGACATTGCGCCCACACATAACATCAGATGTTCTAAAGTTTTCAGGCATGGATAGAAACAGTGCTTTGTGTATCTTAGCAACAGATGATAGGTTAAGTCCTTCGCTACAACCTACTTTCTGCTGCTACTGTTCCTTCAGCCATCTAGTCATCTTTCCCCGCTTATTTGAAGTTGGGTAACTGGAGCAGTGAAGCCCAGACCTCCCTCTCCCCGACCACATGGTCCAGCTCCTCTGGAGGGACCCCAAGGCGTTCCTAAGCCAGCCAGGAGACAGTCTCTCCAGCATGTCCTGGGTCTTCCCCGTGGTCTCCTCCCAGATGGAAATGCCTGGAACATCTCCCCCGAGAGGCATCCAGGAGGCACCCTGACCAGATGTTTGAGCCACCTATGCGGAGGAGCAGTGACCATATTCCGGGCTCCCCCCAGATGGCCTAACTTCTCACCCTATCTTTAAGGGAGAATCCGGCCGACCTGTGAAGGAAACTTATTTCAACCGCTTGTATCCGCGATCTCGTTCTTTTGGTCATTACTCACAGCTTGTGACCATGGGTGAGGGTGGGAACATAGATCGACCACCTAATTGAGAGCTTCGCCTTTTGGCTCGGCTCCCTCTTCATCACGACAGACCGATACAGAGTCCGCATCGCTGCAGATTCCGCACCAATGTGCCTGTCAATCTCCCACGCCATCCTTCCCTCACTTGTAAACAAGGGGAAACTCAAGAGTAAAAAAAAAAAAAAAAAAGAGTCCTGCCCCTCTCGAGAGGCCTGGTTCCAGACTCCACGC
The DNA here is from genome assembly GCF_037954325.1 of Fistularia commersonii. Lineage (NCBI taxonomy): Eukaryota > Metazoa > Chordata > Actinopteri > Syngnathiformes > Fistulariidae > Fistularia > Fistularia commersonii. The sequence continues at coordinate 15,229,033 of NC_141285.1, forward strand.
TGTGAGTCGAGGTGAGTCCGACTATATCTAGTCGGAATCTCTCAGCCTCAGGCACCAGCTTGGGCTCCTTCCCCACCAGAGAGGTTACATTCCATGTTTCAAGAGCCAGCTTCTGCAGCCGAGTTGACCGCCATTGTCCCCCGCTCTGACTACTGCCTGGCTCACACTACAACCGCCCCCCTTGGCCCTTCCTTTGGGTGGTGAGCCCAGGGGAAGAGGGACCCATGTCATTCCTTCAGGCTGTGCCTGGCCAAGCTTCATGGGTGAAGGCCCTGCCACCAGGCACTCGCCAGTGAGCCCCACCTCCTGGCTCCTGGAGGGGGGCCCAGGTGACCCCTGTCCAGGCAAGGGACAACTGGGTCCAATGATTGTCTTCCTCATGGGGTCTTCTGAGCCATACTTTGTCTGGTCCCTCACCAAGGACCTGATTGCCTTGGGTCACCCTTCCAGGGGCATAAAGCCCCTGACAACATAGCTCCCAGGATCACTGGGATGCGCAAACCCCTCCACCACGGTAAGGTGGCAGCTCACGGAGGGGTGCTACTGTTTCTGTTGACATAATGTATTTATTCATTTGAGCCAGAGGATGCACCGTTACAAATGACTAACACTTTTTTCTTTTTTTATATAGGAAGGAATGATAGAGAATGCAATCAACTAGGTGATTTTTAATGACTAATTAATTTTTTTTTCTAAATTCTGTCTCACTATCCTGCTCCCAGGTAATAAAAGAAGGAAAAGGTCCCAGGACGGAGATAGGAGTTTGGAGGAAGGAGTGGACAATCTACCTGTGACAAGCTAGCACAGTGAGACTGAGGAAGAGCACTGACACACCATGTCTCTTCCTCACTGACAGTTCGACAGTTTTTTCCTCACTTAATCTCATTACAGACGCTCTCACAGGAAACTGAGCCATCTTATCTGTTGAACAAAGGTACCGGTGACTCAGGTCTCCAGGGAAACAGTTTGTGCTGCTTTTGACTGACTTCTTGTCCTCATCGATTGATGATAGTGGATAGGGCAGACAAAAATAATAAACATAATAATTTGAAGACTGCTGACGATAAGACTGTTGGATTTATCCAGCCTCACACTGGACAGATTTGATTTTAGCAGGTTTTCATCACATTTTATTGTATAAGGATGTCATTTTGGTGGCTCCATCCATATTCATCTCAAATGGGCCATTTAATTCATAACATAATGTTTCAAAGACTAATCATCCTGTTTCTACATTAGCTATATTTCTGATATTTTACTTACTTTTATACCTGTTAATAGAGAAGGAATGCTTCAAATTCCCCATATAATATCTGAGCCAGTTTCTTTTTATCAAACAATAACGAACCAGGACTAATTCATATGTAATTATAGGGCTGTTCCCATGTACTGATAATTATAATAGCACAGGTCCATGATGATCCTCAGTCATCTAGGTCATGTCCATTCGTAAATCTTGTTTTGGCAACTGGACTTACTTAATGTTTCAAAAACTTTAAGGCCTCTACTCTCCTTTTCTAGCTAGAGTATTTTAAAGTTAAGTCTAATGGCCACGATAAGGTTTAGCGGTGGCTATTTGCACAGGGAAATGCCCAGTCATTCCCATATGGGTGCCAGCTACTGATGAGACACCAAGAGGAAAAAGCCACAAAACCAGAGCACAATTTTTTCAAAAGATATATTGAAAATAAAATAGAGCAATCCATTATTACTCTAAGCTATACTTTAGAGGGACTTGCAGACATCTGAAAACACCTGTGCCGGGATATGAGAGTTTCTCAGCTGTTTTTTTTATGTGAAGGGGAACTTCTTAAACCAAATGCAATTTGAAAACAGCAATATCAATCATCTTGTGGAAAAGGCTTTGTGTTGACAGTGGACAACCACATTTTCACTAAATGTTTCTTCTTCACATTGTAAATGGATGCACGTTTTCAATGACAGGTTTCATGTGTTTTCTTTAAGGACACACTGTTCTCTGCATACGTAGCTGCACTGACAATTTCTGAGCTGTCATCCAATGTAACACCCTTATTTTTTGCCATAATATTTCCAAACACATTTGCCTATTTTCTGGTTGTATTTAGCAGAACAAAAAGAAGGGTCATTATACTGATGGTGATTTTCATCTCAGTTCTACAACAGCTGGATACACACCAATTAACAATAAGCTACAGTTTTGCTCCTCATGTATGTTTTGAGTATTAATAAGGGACATTAGTTACTATTTGCATGTGTTTTTATGCTGCTTTACTGTGACGTTATCCCCATTAGAAAGCTCTGCTTTCCATATGCATGCTTAGGCAAACGGATGCATGAATTGAATTATGGCAGTCTGCAACTCTGCCTCCTGTAAGAGGTGCAGTGTGTGAGTTAATGAAGTCTTTTGCTTCTGTCAATCATATATGAAGATAGAGGAGATGCTTATAGATATTTACAGAAGAAAAAAAGGTTTTATTTCAGATAAAGATAATTTTTAAATATATAATGAGTGACACAAGGGGACCGAGACATGTGGAAGTGGTAGAAGTTCACTTTATTGACTGGGGAGGATATAGGCGTTTCTAGACTGCTGCTTGCTTACGGAAATTGTTAAGCCATTGTTCTCACAATTTACTAAGTACTGTAGTAAAAGAATAATGACTTTTTTTTAATGTGTGTGCAGCTGTAGCTTTTGCGAGCTTACTTTCAAAGAAGCTGCTGGTAAAACACTGGTCGGGGGCACTGCTGAATAATAGAGAAAGAGAGATATAGGAGGAAACCAATGTGACGCAAACGTGACGTCCGTACTCTCCTCAACCATACATTGGGTTCAACACTCAATCTGCCTGGTAAGGTTATGGAAGTACAAAGGATACTGCACTGCTAAGCTTTTCACATTGACCCCTCTATATACACAAACCACAAAGTGGAAGTCTTTTGATCTGACAACTGGCTCGTGCAAGGGGATGAGCTTGAATCAGAAAAGGTCTCTCAGCAATATGCTTTCAGAGAAGTTGCCTTTGGTTTTAACTAATTTATGTTCACAGGGGTTGACAGTGGGATAAAGAAGAAAGTTACCTTTTGTAATTCAGAAGATTATTGTGCAAGTTACCCAAAGACGTTACAAAAACAGACCTATGTAATACTAAAAGTAAACTAAATTATTAATAAACTTGATGAACTACGAGTCTGGTCCATCTCTTTTCCATTCATATTGTTATTGTGTTAACCCTTTCCTGGCGATACAAAGTATGAATATTGTGACACTCATTATAATTGCTGAAGCATAAATCTAAGCATGAATGACAACTGAGCAATTGGACGAAAGTTTTTTATTAGATTAGTGAGTTTATCTCTTGTGTAATGTTCACAGTGATAACAAATTGGTTGATCATTACTGTTTATGTCACTGACACAAAGTGCCTTGCACAATAGTGCAATAGTTCTTCAAACAGACAAATGTTGTTCAGCCACTTGGCAGGTACTGGTCAAAACCAGAAACATCTGACCTTTCAACTAGAAGCATGTAATTACAAATTAAGGACTACCATTGGGACGGCTCCAGAAATGCAACTCAAAAGTGAGGTAATCTTTAAAACCCAGTTAGGAATAAGACATTTTTCTTATTATTAAGTTGTAAAGTTCAAGTTTAAACATCTTTTTTCAAAAATCTCTTTCACATTACATTCAGCAATCATTTCCTGAAATAGCTGTGGACCTAACAAATTTCAAGTCTTCTTAAAATACAATATTATGTTCATTTTGTGAGTTACAGTTCCATTTAGAGTTGAGTGGATGGCTGAGTAGATCTTGTTGAGTGTTATTTCCAAGACATTACCCTGGTGGCAGTCAATCCAAATCTAGGTGCCTCACCCGGTCATCCAGATGTAATCACATCCATTTGTAAAGTCAAACTCAAGGCTTTAAGACAGGACTCCTTAAATAGCAGCTTACTTAAATAAAGCAGTATATGTTCATCCTTATGCTTACACTAGTTCTAGTGGGGATGAAATTAAAAGAACACAATAATCATTAAGCTAAAAACCCAAAATGTGTCAGCGACAGATGGAATGGATGAGTGTATGAGTCTGATATTAAATTTAAATATCAAAATCAGTACTGCAGAGAAAACTGAATCACAGCCATAGGAATTCATCAAGTAGTAGTTCTACCTTTTTTCAGATCCTTGTTAGGATGGTCCAAGTAAATATAATTAAACTGAGGTAATCTCGATATACTGTACACTGTGTATGACACACACAAGACCAAAACTGAATGAAAATTAATTAAAAAGAGAGCTATATAAATTAATATTCAGCTAATATATTATTTTTGGTGGAGTTGTATATCAAGAATATTCCTTCTTTGTCAATTACATAATGAAACAGCTCTACAATATGTTCAGCCGTGTTTAGTAAGGACAACTATCTGAATGAATATCAGAATCAAAAAAGTCTAATGAGACTTATCTGCTGGATACCAACAGTATCCCTGGGATGAGGATGACCAATTGTGTTGCAGGAGGACCTACTGAGGAACAGTGGACTTCAGTCTTCTACTGGACATGAGTGACAGCTGCGTGGATGGATTCGGCCACGTAGTCGATGTTCTTGCTGGTCAAACCACACATGTTGATACGACCACTGGCCATTAAGTAGATGTGCCTCTCCTTCACCATATACTCCACTTGCTTGGCTGCATGAAATACAGTAGAATTGGGTTATGTTTACAAATAGATTATCTTTACACACATGCAGGTATAATTAAGTGCATGAAAGACAGACACCAGAAAACTTTGCTTCAAGAGATGCAGCTGAGGTGTGGACTATACATGGGGACTTTGTCGTTGATTCTGTGTGTGTGTGTGTGTGTGGGTACTCACGGTTGAGGCCTGTGAAGCTAAACATGCCGATTTGCTCTGTGATGTGGTCCCAGGTCCCTGGTGTTCCCAAAGCCTGCAGCTTAGCCTTCAGTTGAGCCCTCATCAGCAGCACCCTGTCAGCCATAGTTTTCACATTCTCCTCCCTGATGTCAAAAGAAAAGAAGTCTGTCACATGTTATTTTGTAAAATGGTTAAACCTCTGCCAATTCTATAGATGCTGACCATTCAGAGAAGAGCTGAGGGGAGTTGAGAGTGACAGCAACAATCCGAGCGCCTTGAGAAGGTGGATTAGACCAGGTGGTCCTCACAATCTTCTCCATCTGAGACAGAATTCGCTTCAGGTTGTCAGCATCACGGGCCACAATGGTCAGGTTACCCACACGCTCATCTGGAGAGACAAACAGATGGCATGAAACATCCCTGTAGTGATTGCCATCTTAACTGAAGACAGTGTCAATGAAATCATTTAAAGCTATATATGGAGTATTAACATGACATTTTAAATAAGCTTCCTTTTTTGAAGTCTACGATTGACGTGAACCTCAAGTTTGACTGCTTTCTTTTACATTTCTCGCAGATTTCAGGGGAACCTTCGGCCGATTAGTAGATGACTAATATCTTCATTACAAAAGACATTCAGATGTGTATGACATAAGGCAGAATAAAGCACTTTTTACATTGAAGTCCGACACCTAATTCCATGGAAAAAATCTTTGTGATTAATGAAGCATCCAGATTGTTTGGATTAATTTTCTTAACATAAATCCAAGACTTGGAAATGAAAGCATTGTGAAAACAATAGGCTGCATACATGTGCAGAATATGGCAAATAGTAAATATCTTGGTGACTAACTTGCTCATTTTGTACAGTCATGGTTTGCAAAGTAACTCAAACATTTGGTGGGAATTTCTTGTGTGGGATATACCACAGTTTGGAAAAAAATTATTTTGTTCCTTATCACAGATGAGTTAATAGGGATATGGGCCGATGATAGTGCCTTAATCAGCCTGTGGGCTCATGTGCTAGATACAACTTGTACTTACTGTAGAGGCCAAAATTTTTCGAGAAGGACTGGGCACAGAACATTTCAAATCCCATGGAGACAAAGAAGCGAATTGCCCAGGCATCTTTGTTCAGGCTGCCTGAGGCAAATCCTTGATAGGCTGAGTCAAAGAACACAAAGAGCTTCCTTCGCTGGTATAGGACATGGGAAAAAATTTAATATTGTTAAAAACAATTTATTTGCGTCCAAACTGAAGATGGTTGAGAAAGAACGATGAAATATTTAGGTGTGTGATTTTGTAATACCATCATAACTTCTGCAATTTGCTTCCATTGCTCCTGTGTAGGGTCTGTGCCTGTCGGATTATGGGCACAGGCATGCAGGACAAAAATTGAGTATTCGGGACAACTCTGAGGAAAAGATGAGGCAGTGCTAAATCACTAACGAAAATGAAAAATACCACCTAGAGTCAGTCATATCTCTCAGTCCTCACCTCCAAGTCGCCAAGGAAACCTGCCAAGTCAAGGCCCCTTTTCGCTGAATCCCAGTACTTGTATGGACGGACATCCTCAAAGCCAGCATTGTTAAATACAGCATTGTGATTTTCTGTGAAGAATAATGAATGAACAGACTATGGTAAAACGTTTCCTTACAATACATTTTCAGAAACTGCTTTAAAATATCAATGCATTATCAAGTGCTTTGCATTGGATGCAAAAATAGAATGAGAGGCAATATTTGGCCATGTGAGTGCATGCGTGCATGCATATACCCCAGGTAGGTGCAGACACATAGATGGGTGTTTTAGTGTTGTTACTTCCATTGTAGAACCGTCTTAGGAATTCTGCCCCTATTTTCAATGCACCCGTTCCTCCAAGGCATTGAACTGCCCCAACCTGACAATACAGAAATTAGTAGGTATAAAATTTAGCAGAAGTTGAAAAACATAGGTGCAGTTTACAACAACAATAATGCAGGTTTTCGCCCATCTGTACACACCCTGTTCTCCTGGATAGCAGGGCTGTCATCCCCCAGTGCTATCTTGGAAGCTGAGGATCTGAACTCGGCTAAACCCAGGATGGGCAAGTATTCATGGTTAAGAGAGTCGTCATGCACAATAATCTTTTCCACCTTCTTCACCACAGGCAACACCCAGGGTTTGCCATCATCTGTGCGGTAGGCTGTGTAAGGGGAAAAACAGAACCAATAGTGATAAATGCATAGTAATGAAAAGGATCTTCATCATATCCACAGCAAGCATTTTTAGCATACTTCAAAATAGTCTCCTTTTTCATTCAACAGCCTTGTAGCTACAGACTGTAACTACGATTTGTGTTTATCTTACTGGCATGGAACCTATAAAGGATAGAGAAAATTGATAATTGATCTTATTTTGAGAGAAATGAGACTGTCTGTAGCAGAAGATCCATTGGCCTACATTTGCAAGCTGTCCAGCAACTGATTGCTGTGTGCTGAGCTCACAGAGAGAAGGGGATTATGAGGCCTTAGCTCCCTGAACTAATCATGGGACTCAGGTAGCAAAGTCCCGTTCAACACCACCAGCATTTCTCACAGGGCAGTTCCTTCGCAATGTGAATACACAAGGAAAACCAGTTTTATAATGATTAACATTGAAAATTGTCGCACAGAGGACTGCATGGCTTAAGTGAAATGCACAGTGCAAATTTTGACATCTGAGAGAAGCTTGCTCCACTGAGAGAGTACATATAATCTAATCCATGCAGTCTACTGTCAGAGGTCAGGCAGAAGAGGGGAGACCAAAATTGTTCACACAGTAGTGCAGGAAAGTTGCTTAATAACATTATCCTAAGTATGGACGGATAAAGCAGCAGGCTTGGTCACCGAAATCTACCACACACTACACTATTTCATATTGTGTCGACAGGGGCAGACCTGCCATTCAAATGTAATTTCCATCTTGGCAGAACTAATGTGAACATGCTTATTCTAAATACAACCTTAGTGAACCTAATCTTGAAAAAAAAGTAATCTACATAAAATGCAATCAATATATTACATGATATTATAACATGTTTTTTTAATAAAGCAAATTCCCATGAAGGATTTTATAAAACCCATAGTGTCTTAACCGTTAATCAATGTGGGGGATCGGTCTGGTCAAATAAAAATTTAAGAATAATCGTGTTGGCAGATTATTACTTCACACACAACAAGCCACACTAACGCCACATTTTTTTAATGTCGATATTGACTTCTGCTTTCACCCCGATGCCCGGTAGTTGGGCAAAAATGTCTTTTTACCTCCGACTCCAAGGTTCACCTTTTTAGGAAACTGGTCGTTGTTAAAATCCTGTGTTAGCTTGAAGACGGCTACAGGAACTGCTTGAGGGACTTCAGAAAACACCGACATCTCCGGGACGGGCGATGACAAAAAAGACCTGCGTAGATTTGAGGCTGTCAGCTTGGCGAGGAGACCGATTGTCACCTTCAGCTTCAAGTCGGGAAATTATGGAGGGGGCGTGAGAGTATAAACCAATAGGAATAGAGCTCAGTCTCCTAAACCAATCCCGGGAACTATTTCAGGCAGGGCAAAGTTCAAGGAAACGAAGGCGTAGAGCGTAGTAACCAATGAATACCTCTGTTCAAGAACTGACACATGTCCCACCCAATAGCTGACGCTGAAAGGGGGCGGGATGTAAATGTGCGCTGCAATCTAGTGATTTAGTCACAAGATGGCGCTAAATGCCTTGTTATTGTTATGAGCGTCTACGCTAGTCGAAAATGTCACATCATCCACGCACATATACGTTTATGGGAAATGTTTCCAAGGTACCATATAGTAGAGCAGTGTTGGCACAGTTTTAGCACCAGGTGCATGCGCCCCACCACAATTTCAAATTAAAGTTAGCATATTAAGGCTACACTCAGTTTGAGTAAGTACATATGGTCTGTCTTCTTCATCTGCAAGCCTCTTCATTTTTTCAGTCCTGAGGGCCAGGGCTGAGCTATGGTGTAAACAAGCCAGCTCCTCTGTGCTCTCCCACCAGCTGTCTGCAGAATCTGAAGTGGTTGATAAATGAAGGCCACTCGGGCCTACTCTGCCACACCATGAGCTTGACTTTTTTTGCTATGTTTTCCCGTTATACTTGAGGCAGAACTGTATCCAGTATAGTTGAGGCAGTTGCAATGTCAAATTACATTTTTTAGTTAACCAGTACCATTTAACTCAAAAAGTTGTATTCTTTTGCTGAGGCTATGCTGTTGTCCCAGCAAAATTGTGAGTTCACATAGGCCAATATCTGGTTAGAAAAGGTAATGGGTTCAAAATACTAAACTGCGGAATCACATAAGTTGTTGAAAGGGTCTGCATCTTAACCAGCTGTATTATTAAAATGCTTTGCGGTTATACCACAATATACAATTATCTAAACTTCTTAAAGAAGCAGGTATGTATAATCTTTTATCCTGGTGCTTAATATTTCCTCACCGCATGACTGCAATCTTAATTTTAAATATTGTTAAATATTAAGCCATTGTAGGATCAGGGTTTAGATGGGTTTGATATTTTATTTTTTTTTGAACATTTATTAGAACAAGTTCCTTAACAGAGTTTTACACATTCTTACAAAACCTCATAACAAGATATACATTATACAATAATCTTTATAGGTCACTTATTTCCTCAATAGCACGTGAAAAAATAAAAAATAAAATAAAATAAAATAAAATAAAACTTAAAAAAAAAAAAAAAAAAAAAAACACAGAGAAAAACAAATTAAAAAAAATTAGCAGGTTTGATATTTTATGCAAGAATACAAATTGCATCACAAGCATGAATACAGTATATCTGCCAATGGCAGCTGGTCATTGGCAATAGCAGGGAGGCTGAAGGCTAATCTAATGCTTTGGAAATTAGGTTGTTCTTATTTTGATAATAGAAGACTAATTAACCTCATTAATCATAAAAATGACAATACTGTGAACTTGAATGAACAGTTCCTCAACATGACTGTTCCTGTCTTTATTTTTGCCTTCTTAATGTGCACTCCTTTTTGCAGTTTACTGACTTACAAAGTTGTAGTGAGCAATCTTTACCAAAGTAATTTGATTCTGCTTTGCTTACCTGAATATAAACAAATTACACTTTAGTTTTTTGTCTACTGATCTTAGCAACAATATAAAAGGAAAACATGTCATAATGATTTTAGAGAAAATCATTTTTGTTCTTTTTCTTGTTCAAAATTTTTGAGAAGTAAAATGAATCCACTCTTTTAACCCTACAGCTCTTTTCTAGATGCGGTCCAACAGATCATTGAAAGGACCTTCCTAAAGTCCTTCAGATACTGTTAAGAATCTACACATGAAAAAAATCTCCTTATAACTGGAAGATGCATTAATAGTTTAACCCCTCATAAAGCACAGTTTAAGAAAAAGCAGTTCAATTATTCTGGAAAGAGGTTATCAGAGAACACTGAGTTATTCTTTTCCCAGATGTTACTCACTCTCCCCATACTTCATACCAGCCCCAGTCATCTCCTCGCTTCACTTTGACAGTAGATGTTTTCATTCTTTCCAACCAGGTGAGGGTGTCTCGCATGTTACCTATCACTGTCAGCCCTGCAATTATGGGATTTGAGTTCCTAGAACAAGGCTTGGGGGCCCCGGACAGGGTGTGATGTGTACGTACTGACGAGGCCCCGAGGCCATAGTGTGGGCTGTGATGAGAAGCATGAGTCACAGCAAGGAGAGACAGGAGTAGCCTTCGGCAAGAAAGTGCCCACAGGGAGAGTTTGTCACATCCAGATCAACGTGTTACATTCACAGAAAACTCCTCTGCATTTCCTTGACAATTGATAGATGGAACATTTATTTTGGCATCTAAATGTGTAATCCAAATACAACAAAAAATGTATCTTTTGCCCAAGTGTTTTCATTTACATGCAGGTTATCAATGTTTCTGTGGTACTCTGACACTAAAAACACACAAAGGCAAGACAGACACATTCCAGCAGTCGTATCAATGAAACACAAACAGGAGTGTGTGCACACTCTGCAGCACATTCCAAGGGGGACATTGCACTGTTGCTCACATGTCGTGATGGCCTCTGTGTCTTTGGGTCAGGGAGGTTTGGTGAGTGACCACCTTTTTAGCTCTCCGCCTTGTTTGTTTTCTGAAGACAGTGTCATCAATTCTCTAACAAGAGACTAGACACAGCAACAACAAAGTGCACAGGGCCTCCCTGCTTCATCTTGTGTAGTCCAGTGACTGACGGATCGTGCCTATGCTACTAGACATCAGTGCTTTGTGCAAACGACTCCATCCTGGCAACTGTATTTTGGTGTATGCCTCTGCAAATATGTGTGTCAGCATGTCTTTGTCTGCTTCATTTGAAATTGTAACATTAATGCTGCTCATTCTTGAAAATAGAAGATATTGTGCCTGCAAGCACACTGTATAAACACTTGAGAGAGGACCAAAACATATTGTATAAACATGAACAGCTGGGCTGTTACTGCTTGTTTTAATGTGCGTAGGAATCACAGACCTAACCACAATAACCAAAACATTTCTCTGCAAAATAATTCATTTAGAATAAATTTGAAAAATGCTTCTATACGGGACAATGCAGGATTCATTTTGCCTGTTTTTTCATAACTGAAATAATCATTACCATAATTTTGTCTCCATAACACATTTAATAAATAAAAAACATGGTAAGAGAGAAATATTCATAGCAACAGCAGTTTTGAAAAAATATTTTGGTGCTGATGTATAAAGTATTATCTGGTAGAGATGATCGAGATACATTACTATATCACAAAATCAGCTATGTATTAATACGGGTATTATTGACAACACTAAGTAGGATTAGTGAAATCATAATGTAAAATCCTGAATAACATAATATTTAAATACATGATATCCACTTAGAAAAACAACCATGTCTATCGTTGCTGTACTTAATCAGCTTATAATTTTGTACAAAGTGTGTGTGTGTGTGTGTGCACGCGCACGCACACACACAGCGATAAGTATATATGTGTGTTAGTATGTAGAGACGCACAAACACACAGACACACACACACACATGCTGGTGACCATTAGGGGTAAATGGATTTATAATGGTCCCAATTAATCATCAAAACCACCTATTTTTAAGGGTCCTTTTGATTGTGAGCCATAAGAATCATTCAGTTTCCTAGTCTATGACTTCCCCAAGCATTTATGAAAGCCAACATGGTCAACCTAGCAACTGCAGCTCAAGACTCAATGCCAGTTCTGATTTGCTAATTAAAGTTGCAGGTTTCACATTTAACAATGTCCTTGAGGAAAACACCTATAATTGAGGAAGAATGGTTTCAAGCCAACACCACATTCTTTTCCGTACATCTAAGTGTTTTTGTGCCTAACCCTAACCACGAGTTGGTGAGGCCTGACAATTACGGTGGTTTTTCTTTTTTTTTCCTACGCTTTTTGTGATGAGCATATATCATGAACCTTGAAAAAACAGAGGGTTTGAGTGTACACATTTTATCTTCATGCAAAAATTATTTTTTATTTAAGAACTGCATACAATTTGAGCATGTACCAAAATGAAGATTTGTACTCGGATTGTTGAGGTTGAATTGAACATAACTTCATTTGGAGTAAATCACTTGAAATTGACACAGAGCTCTGTAAAGGTGTTGTAAGGACTGATGTAAAATGAAGCAGCCATTCACCTAACATCTTCACATTAGGCAAAGAATTGGGTGTCAAATAGCAAACAGAGTTTACACTGAGTTTTCAGCCAAAGGTATTTACTTCAGTGATTCTGGGGCAAAACAATTGGTCATAATCTACTCTGGTTCCCTTCTTCCATTCCATTCCTCCTGGACCTAAACAGACAGGACATATCTATAACCAATAAAAAAACAGATATGGGAAATTACTCTTCAGTGCACCATTTAAATTTGGAACCTTCTCTTGTCTCTGATAGAGCCACAAACACAAAATTGGATATACACTATTCTAACCGATTGATGCTGTCTTGGCTGCTTCTCCAGACTGCTGACTTATACCAAAATATAGAAACAAAGACAGGAAGTGGAAGACTCCTGTATAAATTGGACAGCACATTTCTGTGGTTAAACAAACTGTAACAATGGTAAGTGATGACAGGAAATGTTACTATATATAAGGGAATTTCTAATTATGTAATATTTTAGAAGTTCTATGAGGATATTCTTGCTTAAGTCCATCTAAAAATGAAGTAAAAGGGCAAAGTCAGCAACCTGTGAGAGATAAACATCATTGTTCAGTACAGTTTCTCTGCGAACATTAGGAGGATAAAAGTCCACTGAAAAGGCATGACTTGATTTTTCTCCCAGGATTAATAACGAAAAAGAAATTCTATTGATTCAGGTTTTTGTCACTTTGATAAAGGCATCAATTTGGTTGCTGCAGAAATGATAGGATTTTCTCACAAGCCAAGGTTCTTGCTTGCGTTCTTATTTCACAGCAACGCTGTCTTTCCCAGGAGAATTGTTACTGACATAAGCAAGAGACTATTTCACCAGTAGCAAACTGAACTTAATTCAACCTTTTGATATTTTCAAGATTATTTTAAACAGTGCTGGCCAAGTTGGGCGGAGCATGTACTGAAGGTCAACACATCCTCTTCAGTGAAAGCCTGCCTCTCTATATGGCCTGCATGGCAGCAGAGGATAAGCATATTTAGGCTGCATGCTTCCTCTTAAACTGTGTTCCCAACACTGTAGATCACAGACACTACAACCCTTAAATCTCCCTGTTAACGCTCATATATACAAACACACACCTGCTTGGGCAAGGACGTCTGGGAGAGAATTACAGCCAGCTAATTTATGAGACCCAAGGGAGGGCAAAGGGCAAGGGACCCAGACTGGCCTGACCTCACTTCCTCCTCTCATGGCCTCAGAGTTTGGCAGAATCCCTTTGACACACAGAATAGACATTTGCTTTTAACTCATGATCTTTCAGAACTGAAAGATCTGATTTCAAATCTGGTTAACACAATGAGCCCTGAGGAACTGTTACAATTTGCAAGTAAGGCTTGGAACTTTCAAAGCAAAAGGTGAATGGGTGACAACAGGGTGTTTCTAATATGCTGGTCTCCAGCATATCCAGCCTTCTCATTTCCTCCAGTGAGAAGGCGCTGTCATCCGTCACTCCACCGCAGGCAGGGGTACAATAGCACATTCTCGGTTCTGGCTACCGGCACCATCATATGGGATGCTGATAAGACTCACCTTCCGGGACTCAAAACTGAGCCAATACTGACAACACAACAGTTTGGTCCTTTGCCATACTGATGACCATGAAATAAAAGGAAAAAGGAAAGTACTGTACATTTTTGACATGAAACATTCTGCGTATAACCAAATATTTCAAGGTACTTTCCACTCAACTGTTCCGTAACACAAGCGTGGCAAAAGTTGCGCACCAAATGGCTACATCCCATTTTTACATTTAAGAAAAAACAATTCGGATCTACTTGTAGGTTAATCTTTTTTGCAAGTATGTGAGAGATTCAGCCCTTCATCACACAATTAGGCTGTTTTAATAGCACCTGTAAACAACAAGATCCTTTGCAGAAAGATTTTAAGTGCTGCTCTTCAATTCTCTGTCAAGAAATAATGACACACACGACAGACAATGGGTGGTGCTAATTCTTTTTCTAGGCAGAGTTTACTACTGCTGGAAAAACCATCAGATGCAAAAATCCGCTCCACTCCTTCACTTTAAAGCAGCAGAGACCGCAATGGAAATGAAGCTAGTCCAGTCATCTACCCTCGATGAGGTGTTCAGAGATACCCATCTGAGCGTGCAGCTCCAAGTGAAGGGCTTTACTATCTGCAACCACTGACACAACTATCCACCTGCCAGGCAGTCGCTCTGCTCTAAACACACTGATTCGACTGGTTTTCCTTCTCAAGATAGGAGAGAGGTAGGAAACAAGAAGAAACTTGTTCAGCAGCGCCTGGCAAGCCACCAGTCTTAAAGTACTCACCAGAAAGTGAATTAAGGGAATGATTGAAATGTGACTGCTGAATAGGTGGAAAGTATCAATATCCAATAAATAGAACCGCGTGTTTATCTTTTTTTAAGTGCTGCGGCCGCGCTGACCTCTAGGCGGGCCTGACCTCCACGGGCTCGGCTTATCATGGCGGTTCTGAGATGAAGATGATGTATAGGCGAGTCGCCTTCAACGCCGAGCAGCTCCTTGACACTCTCTGGGAGTCTGGGTTTTGTTACAGGCAGGAAACAGACTCTTCCGCTCCCTAAACACGCTCCCCCGTTTGGCCACATTCGGGCTGCCGGTGGCACGCGAAGACGCGGGGGACAGTGATCACATGAGAGTTCCTGCCCGGGGCTCGGCCGCCGGAGCGCCAGGCTAGCTAATTGGCTACTGGGCTAAATCATCATCATCGCCGTCATCGGTCACAACGGCCATGGGATGCTGCTAGCTTAACAAGCTAAATTATCGAACTAACATTCGCTAATAAATGTTCTTCCCACCCCTCACGTCAAATGAATTAAACACATTTTGTCTTCTTTCCACATTTTAGACATCCGTTTAGAATAAAGTGTGTGAAGTTTACCAGTAAAGGGCTACTTTCGACGACACGGATGGAATTCAGAGGAGGCCTTGCCAGCATTACAACTAAAAACTACAAATATTCAATTATTCAGTAATCGCCTAGCATTCCTTGGGAAGTGTGTACAAGTGGGAAAAAAATAGTCGTGAGTAAACGTAAACATAAACAATTCTGAAATTTGTAGATGGCATTTTACTGACCTTATTTGTTCCCCGAAAAGGCGCGCATCATTTTTTCCTATGCGGTAGGGATCTTGAAACCAAACAATTCGGCAACGAATACAATGTTTGCAGTTGTTTGGTTCTCTCTCCTTACGATCAACACACCGCTGAATAAATATTTGGGAATGGGGGTGATGTCGGGGACATTAGGAACCATCAAATTCTACTTCAGCACTTTCAACTTGTGCGAGTCGCGCCATCGTCAACCCCGTAAACCAAAGAAACGTTTATAATCCCTGTTTATTTCTCGCGGTAGTGTTAGCAAGAACATTCAGAGTTACTGAACCCCGCCTGGGTGTACAACACCGTCGTTTTTTTTCCCCTCGCAGTCCTATTTCCATGGCCAGGCTTTGCAGCTCCACTTAAACGGTCCATTTTAAAAGACAGGGATCTCCAGGGAAGAGGGAGGGGTGGGTGGGGGTCGCTGTTTTAATCCAAACAGCTCCTTGTTGATGGCGAGCGGATGAGACTTTGTCGGCGTGCTCTCCTCCTCCAGGCCGTGTAGCTGGCGCCGGCACTGCGACTGTCAGATGGAGGAGTCAAGACAGGTAGGTAACCCCGTCAGACAGGTGGGTGCACCCAGTGACTGCAGCCACGCTTGCCTTTTAAACGTATAAATTGTCTATAAAATAAATCTTGTTAATCGGTAGACTGGAGGCGAACTAGATCTATGGCGTAATTGACTTCTGTTAATGGTGCCTAATAATTTAACGTTAGTATTTTTTTATAGTTTCAAGCTAATTTTAAGAATTTAAATGACTTTTTTAAAATTATACTCCTGGCAAATTTTCCCTGAGACACTCACTCTTGAATTTAAAAACAAATGAAAATAAATAGATTGGAAAAAAATTAATTACCTGTTTTGTGTACCTTTTTAATTTTCTTTTTACTATTTGGGGTGGAGTTTAAGACCCGATAATTATAAAAACTAGGCGTCATTGCGAGATAACGGGTCAGCATGATGTACTTTTATTTTTCAGGAACTACACTCCACCCGCTCTTAATTTCCATAAATCACAATAATGTGTCCCATGTCCTAAGAGGTTAATTTAAAACAAATAGTCATGAATATAGAAACTGCCTCTAAAATTGTCTTTATTTGTTTATTCGAGGTGTCATCTCTCCCTATCTTATCAATTGATTGCCGAAAGAGGAAAAGGAGATACGACTAATCTTGAATTCGGGTGATAATGGAAGTAAAATCTTGGGACGCTCCCGATAAAATCCCATAATCTGGTTTGTATAATTTTATTATTTATATCGGCTTTGTATTTGCCGTCACCTTGAGGATTATAGGGTACGTTGTTGAAATCGGTTGTTTCCTCACCTTCGCGGTGATTTCTGTCTTTGTATGAACAGTCTAAAAGTTTTTTTTTCGTTTATCAACTTGTAAACAAGGAGGGAATTAAGTTTATAATCATTGTTTGCTTCATAAATTAATCCTAAATTGTCTTCTTGACACACACACACACACACACACACACACACACACACACACACACACACACACACACACACACACACACACACACACACACACACACAGAGTTATGAGAAAGACGAGGAGGCTGGATCTATCAATCCCTGCGGGACGTCACAGAGAGGAAGAGGAGCGCATCTTGGCTGACCCAGCTCTTTCTCTAGATAACTGCCTCCAGCCAACTAAACAGGATCGACCTCCCTCTGCTTCACCCCCCAGCCCTCCAGTCACAGACCCACAGCCGGAGGAGAGGGATGTCTCAGCAGCCAGTCCTCGGCCTGCGTGGAAAACAGGCAATGCGCGGCCATTCTACGCCGCTTACGCACACGGATTTCTAACCTGCTTTGTTCAATTTTCTCTTTTTTTCCTCGGACAAACGGATCCATATTTGGAGCAAGCTAAAAATAACATACCATCTTTCGTCTCCAGTGGTGGGAATAATGCTTCCTAGTCCGGTCATAACGTCTTCCACCACACCTTTCTCCGTGAAGGACATTCTCAAGTTAGAGTTGCAGCAGCAGTCCCAGCAGCACCAGCTCCAGCTGATCTCCCGCCTCGGTCTTTCCGGTGCGCTTTCCGGACCCCTGACCGGGAAACCGTTCCGGACCCGTTCGCCGCCCTCCTGCATGCTGGCCGGGAGAGACAGCCCAAGTCCGATCAGCTCCGGCCTGTCGGAGAGCGAGGAGAGGATGTCCTACCTCAGCTCCCTGACCGTACAGGACCGGGCGGGTCTGCAGGTGGAGATGTTCGGTAACCCGGTGCAGATGCACCCCGAGGATCCACGCTTGGAGACCGAGCAGGACGACCAAGACAGTGAGTATCCTTGATTGTGCATTCACAGACGTTTAATCCCGATAAATTATTTCCTATTCCCATATAATCTGCTTTCGTTTTACCCCAGTACACCGAGATGCAGTTTTATTACTGACTTCACATAGGCCTATAAATATACTGTAATGGATTTGCACCTAAAATGTCTGACGGGAGCAGATTTAAAAAAAAAAACGTATTTTCGTACATTAACTACATTTTTAAATACAGCTGAGTGTTTGTGCTTAGCTTGCTTTGGAAGAATTGAATATCTTAGACACAAATCTGATAAACCCATCGAGATAAGTGCCACACCTCATACACACCAACAATACACTCCATATCAAAAGATCTCGCTTACCACAGCTGTCGACAACAATTCCTGAAAAGGAAATATCCATGTTCTTATTCTTTTATAACAACTGTCCGTGTTTATGTTGAGAAAATGTGCATTATTAACACATTAGCGTGAAATGCATTTTCAGGAACGGTCCGTGGTACCGACGTGCACTCGTATGAGGTTTATTAAAATTACTCCGTCAACATTTTTTTGTTTCTGTTTAATATGGTTTGATATAAATAAAGCATATTTAATTGCAAAATTAAAAATGAATAAATAAAGGACGAGCACCTGATGTAAAGACGTTAATTTGATAAATAATGTGTTTACCTAGGCAAAAAAAATAGATTTAACATTAAATAACTCTTTTGTTTTTATTTTTTTACAACAAAGAGTGTTACATAAACATTAAAATGCAGAAATCGGCGCGAGATAATCTTTGTAATTTTATAACAAAATTCTCCCCTCCGGCCTTCACTCAGAGAGCTGCGGCGCGCTGCGGGCGCAGGGTGAGGACGCTGACCCGGAGAAGCCCGCCGGCAAGCAGCAGAGGACCAGGAGGAAACCCCGCGTCCTCTTCTCCCAGGCCCAGGTGTTCGAGCTGGAGAGGCGGTTCAAGCAGCAACGCTACCTGTCAGCCCCGGAGAGGGAGCACCTGGCCAGCTCACTGAAGCTCACCTCCACACAGGTCAAGATCTGGTTCCAGAACAGGAGGTACAAGTGCAAGAGGCAGCGGCAGGACAAGACTCTGGAGATGGCAGGTCACCACCATCACCATCACCACCACCATCACCATCCACCGCCGCCGCCGCCCAGGAGGGTGGCGGTCCCGGTGCTGGTCCGGGACGGGAGGCCTTGTCTGACCGGATCCCCAAATTATAACACTTCTTACGCAGTCGGTGCCCCAAGCCCGTATAGCTACAACGGTTACCCAGCTTACAGCTACAACAACTCGGTTTATACTAACACCTACTCGTGTACTTATTCGAGTTTACCCGCCCTGCCGCCCGGTAACACACCCGCAGGAGCATTCATGAACGTCAACTTGGGGAACCTGGGCACCCAGACGCAAAGCCAGGCTCCACAAGGACCCGTCGCGCCCTGTCAGGGATCTCTGCAGGGCATCAGGGCCTGGTAGCGCGGCTTTTACGCACGACACCGGCTCGGAGAGAACGACAGCATGGACTTGCCCGGCCAGTGCCATGAGAGCACATCTCGACAACTTTGTAAATGTTGAAAATAAAGCCAGTGTGTGTAATCCAGCGGGGGGGCTATAAGAAAAACCCTGAACCATCGTTTTTATTTTAAAAACCCTGTTCTTTGAATGTGTGTGTGGGTTGGGGGGAGGGGGGGGCGACTGAATATTTTCGACTGAATATTGCAGAAATGCAAACACTATAACGATTCGCCCGTTGATGAACTAAATATCGAAAATAAAGCAGTATTATATAAAATGTTGATGAATAAATACAAGCTCTGCAGATGTAAACACTTTCATTTTTTCCCCTCATGACATATTCTAGTTCCATCAACAACGAGGGTCAGCATCCATATTAATCAGACAATATGTACAGATCAATTGTTGTCTTTGAACAGGTAATGAAACCAACAGTTTTATATCTAAGGTGGCAATTTTATTGAGCGATTCATTTTTACACCCACATGACAAAAATAGCAATTGCGACAATGAAATGAATAAGAATACCCAATGACAAAAAAATATTTTTTATTATAATTTACTGTGTGTCTTCTTGCGTGCTTCCACCCGTCTGTGTGTGTGTGTGCGTGTGTGTTTGTGTGCGTATACCCACTTCTGGTCATTAATACATATAAAAAAAAAAAAACATATTAATGGAAATAAAGAGCAATATCGTCCTGCCTCCGCCTAGATGTTCTTAATTGTATGTAACTGTTTTTGCGCCCATTTGACATGTAGACGTTACTGATACAGATATTTAATCCACCCCCACCCCCTACACGCACACTCGCTCACTATTTCTCAAGCGAGAATACTTTTAGTAACCATACAATTTCTTTCCTGTGAGAAAGCCTCGGTAAGCGACTTGAGTCCAAGACAAGAACCAGAAACATGGAGAATGTAGAGGCGAGCTAATGTCCGGCCAGGATTTAGAAACGGACATTAACCAGACAGTCCGCATCCTCAGGACCCACAGAGCGTATATACACAAAGATATTAGGCCTATTTTTTACGCTTGGAGCTGATTTATTTTCCGAGAGGAACTTAACAGGCGCGTAATAAATGTTTTTTTAGACTCATCCTAATAACATCTAGGCAGGAATAATACTAGAACATCGATCTTTCACTCTCTCTCTCTCTTTCCCGTCTCTGTCTCTCACACACTCACACACAAAGAGAGAGAGACACACACACACACACGCCTTTCATTAGTAGACTAATGAAGTGATTCCAAATACGCATTCCGGTCACACGCACGCTCCAGTACGCAGCCTCTATCACGTGGAATGGAGATGAATGGCAACATAAACAGAGCGTTTGTCTCCGCTGATCGTCTCGCAGGACACTTCCCCTGGCTACTGAGCTGCCGGTGTGGGACATACCTGGTGTCAGGCCTAAGTGCTGCAGAGCCACTAGTGTAAATAGACCTGGCGACAGGACGGCGATGCCTGAGGACGCGGTCGCGGCTGCTCTGACAGGCGCTGCGATCACTATCTTTCTGCTTCCAAAGATAGCAGCGCCAGCCGCCGAGAACCACCAACCCCTCCACCCAACCCCAGCTCCCCGACCCCCCTTCAAAACAACAAACTCACAAAGGAGTAAATCCGAGGGAGAAAAGATGCTCTTAATAGTTTGTTGGTCAGGTAAACGCTGGAAAGAGAGAGGAATCTATCGATCCCGCTTTGTTCAAAACTAAGAGTCAACACAATGTGACGTAGATCTTTTCAGTCATATTTCACATCACACTATAAAATACAATCTCACTATTCCCGTGTAATTTTGTTGAATGATCTTTGTATTCTGCATTTTCTCCGTTTGGATGGAGGAAGAAAACAAAAATAACAATGAGGGGGAGGATCATCGCGTCTGTCATCACAGTCTCTTCATAGAAAAAAAGACATGCCGATTGTGTAATGAGTGTGTGTGTGTGTGTGTGCGTGTGTGTGTGTGTGGGAGACAAAGTGTATCGCTTCATTTTGATACACTGAACACAATATTTTGTGTGCATGTACTTGCATGTGTGTGTGAGGGAGACAAAGTGGCACAGAGGTGTGTGTTGCCGGTGTAGAAGCGAGACTGTCTTCACCACACGGCGGCGCTACTCGCCTGTCTGAGCAGAAAACCATCCCATTGATAAAAATGGACATCTAAAAGGCATCCTGCGTGGACCGCCTTCGTTTTCCTCTCGCGTTTCCGTCGTTGATTTTCCATAATCTTGGTTATTCACGGAAGATTTTTGAAGATTTTTCAGCAAAAACCTTAAACCTCGACCACCCGTTTGATCTGAAGATTGACTTTATTCTATTTTGATGACTCATTTAAGTTATGAATTAATTCAGCTCAAATAATGATGCTTTAAAGAATATTTGAAAAATAATGAATTAGATTAAAATGTTTGATAAAAATGTATTAACTCTTGACATCCACCCAGCGCAAAACAACCCATTGTAAAACCACACTGTACAAGCAGGCACTCAAGGAGTGATGTTTTTGGGATTATTAGGGGATTAAACCGCAATCACACGTGATCTCATCCCCATTTATTTTGCCTATTTACTATCCGAGTTTCTAATAAAAAAAAAAAAACGTGGATTCAGGCTGCGCCCTCGTCTGAGTGCGTGGAGATCTCCATCCAAAGGCGGCCTCGCCAAGCAAAGGGTGCGGGAGAATCAGTCACCATCCTGTGACCGCTGGGCGGTG
Source organism: Fistularia commersonii (assembly GCF_037954325.1). Taxonomy (NCBI): domain Eukaryota; kingdom Metazoa; phylum Chordata; class Actinopteri; order Syngnathiformes; family Fistulariidae; genus Fistularia; species Fistularia commersonii. The sequence goes on from NC_141285.1 coordinate 15,251,253, forward strand.
CGGAGGAGGATACCAGACAGAGAAACACCCCTGTCAAGCTGAGATTGTTGAAATGGACTCATGATATAAGCCGCTCCGAGCAGCGTGGACTCACTTTGGCTACGTGAAATCCAAACAGTTCCAAGTGGAATCGGTGAGGGATTTGTTTTTTTTTTTTTCTTCTTCGTTCCCCGCCTTCCCGTGCTGGATGTCTTCATGCCTGCAAACAGATCACACGTGGGTTTGAGCCTGTGAGGAAAGAGCAGTGGATTTTTTTTCCTCTCTTATTTTTTTTTTTATTTTTATAATCATGACATTAAGCTTCTCGTCGTTTTCCATCGAGGACATCCTCACAACAGGACGAGACACCCGGGTCACCCGAGTGGGTGAGACCCCGTTCCAGACGGAGGAGCCTCCGGTTGAACGCAGCTCGTCTGCGGGGGACGTTCAGTGTGACGGCGAGCAGAGCTTGCACGAAAAGGGTTTGACACTTTTCGATTACATTTCTTTTTTTCCCTCTCGAAAATTTGGATTTAATAACCAGTCCTCAACGAGGGTAGGGTTTATTTTCTTGCATTTAATTGGTTTAGCAACACGAACAATGCAGTTTAATAATAACAATAATTATCATTATTATTATAGTACAATGCAGGAATATAATAAAGTGAAAATCATATCGCGGCATCGATAATAAACACAACAACTACATTATTATATTATTCAGTACGTGATTTTTTTTCCATCTTGATTTGATTTTATTCAATAAACGACAAGATCAGGTATTTAAATTAATGGCGTAGCTTCCTGCAGCTCCCTCTATATGGCTTTAATTCAAGGTTATGTGATGATAGTAGGTCACTGTATGGGTTTACCTATCATGAAAAAAAAATCATAAACAACACTTGTGGGGGGTGGAAGTCACTTTCATGCAGAGGGGCGGCGTGGCGCAGGAGGTAGAGCAGTCGTATTTGAACCCCTAACTGCTCCCCTGGCGCTGGTGGATGGCAGCCGACTGCTTATGGTTCATCCATGATGGGTTAATTGCAGAGAACGAATTGCCCCACCTTGAATTAATAAAATATAACTTTTCTTCTTATTATTATTATTAAATACAAATGTCCCCTTATTGCGTGACTTTCACCTTGATAAACATCATGCGTCGCAATTCCTCCTTGAAATCCCACAGACGCTGCGAACCAACGAGTCGCCGCTGAGGAGGGAGGCGAGGGTCCAGACGGGACGCGGAGGAAGGGGAGAGGAAGTCCCGGATCGGACACCGTCAGCTGCTCCTCCGTTGAGCGACTCTTCAGACCCGACGCCAAGAAGCGCTCCAGGGCGGCCTTTTCGCACTCCCAGCTCCACGAGTTGGAGCGCCGCTTCAGCGCCCAGCGGTACCTGTCGGGCCCCGAGCGCGCCGATCTGGCTGGTACTCTCAACCTCACCGAGACCCAGGTGAAGATCTGGTTCCAGAACCGCAGGTATAAAACCAAACGGCGACAGATGGCGTCGACGGCGTGCGTCTCACCGAGGAAAGCGGCGGTGAAAGTGCTGGTGAGGGACCCTTCCGGGTTGCAGGGTACGGGTAAGGGACAGCTCCGGACCCTTGCGCTCCACCAGGCCTTCCACTGGCCCCCCCACCTGCACTGCTGCTGCATCCCCTGGGGAATGGCCGGCCTCTGTCGAGGGGGGGTACCACTCTGAGGAACTTCACTCCATAAACAAAAAAATCATCCGCGGATCATGGACATAGAAACACAAAAGATCCCCAGGCACCATAAACTACAACGTCTCCTATCTATTAATGTCGTGGGTGTTGCATATTGTCTGTTTATTATCTCCCCCCCTCTACATTATATCCAAAACTGTCTTGCAGTTTAAGGTGGATAAAATGCCAATTCCTTCATCAAACTACTGACTCATCTCCCTTTGTAAGAGTTGTAATGATTTTAACTGTCACTTTCAGCATGAATTTATATATGTGCTCTATTCAGAAACAGGCATCTAGTGCAAATGGCTCATTTGAAATGGGCTAATAGCGTTTGGAGCAAGTTCAGTAAAATAGTTTAAAATCTCCCAAATTCCCATTCAAATAAACTACAAGAAATACATGACAACTCCTTCAGGTTCTGCCCTGGCTTGTAGGAGTGTGCTAAAAGTGTAAATACATTTGAATAATACGTGACTTCCTAAATATCCACATCTACCATCTATTCTCCTAGTTTTTGTCTTGATGTTGTCATCACACATGGTATTGAAACAATGAGATCATACTCAGGAAATATGTTAAAGAAATACAGTTTTTTGTTGCATGTCTAAATTTTAACACTCTTACCAACCAAAGAGTTTGGATCTCCTGTAAGGGGGTTATTTCATCCCTGTAATCTTTGAGAACACAGGTTAATCTTTCAGAAACTGCCGCTTTTGCTGATTTTAAAGCTCCAAGTTAAACAGAAAACATTAAAAAATGATTTTTTTTCCAATGTATTTCAAATATCTAATTGACACATGGTTCAATATGACAACAGAAACATATTGTATATGAGAGGTCAGAGACTGCTTTAAGTGCTAGTCCTTGTGTGATTTTTCTGGATGTATTTACCTCTAACTAAAACAATCAATAAAGTATATCGGTTGGAAAGTATGATAATTTATCTTACTAAGGAATCCTGTGGAGTCTCAGCAAGTAATATGTATAATATTTTCCCAAATGTACTGTCAATACAATACAGTCAGTACAAAAACATGCAAGTGATCGTGGATGCACGGTAAATAACTATGACTTTAAAAGTTAAATTATGTGTGTAGACGTACCACAACAAGCTGCATGAGTCAGAGAGAGTCACTAGACCGCAAAGAGTTTCCTTATCCAGACTGGCTGCTCAAGCCAAAATATATTAATCATCACTTACTAAAACAATCACACCCTCATCTTACAGTAAAAACACACAGCATAAACAAAACTCATTTGTAATTCAGAAAAAAACTAAATATGGAGCTCACTCAGGGCCAATTTTAATAAGCAGATAATATGGCAGTAAATAAAAGCTTAAATTGCTACAACAAGAGCTGTTTTCCTATAATAAGCTCCTTTGGCATAAATGACCATCTTGTGCCAGTCTGGCACCAGTTAACACTTTATTCATCTCTCATATCTAAGCACCACTTTAAGCTAAGTGTTTGGTATTATGCATGACACATTTTCTTTGAGGGAGAAATATTGTTTCTTCTGACTGCCCAACTGGCCAAGTTGGAAGCAAGTTTCCAGGGTTTCTCTGTTATTTAGTAACTGAAAGTGTGCTTTTGTTCTTTTTTTTGATGTAAGACTTGGTTTAAGACGATTCTGCGGGGAGGTCACGGCATTGCTATGTGCATTTGAGGTATGACACTTTCTATGTGCTCTGATTAATCACATTGTGCTTTGGAATTGTTGCTTTTGTCAATTCTGTCTTCCGTGACAAGCACTGTGATTTTTTTTTGTAGTTGTTTTCTTTTAGTTGTTTTTCTGCAACCAGTCTGGGATCTCATGCCAGTGCTCGTTTGCATAAAGAAGCTTAGAGTACTGAAACATGACCGTGTTTGATTTTAGAAAAAAATAAACTTTCATTTTTTTTAACTAAGTGGCTTATTCAAGTTTCAATACTATACTGCTTTGACAATTTCGCTTGATTTCCTTGCTCATGATGTGCTTCCCTGGTATTCTCCTCAGGATTAAAACACACTTCGTTTGCTGTCATTTAGTTCACCATTTTTGCAAAATCAGTTATGAGACTATTGTCCTCAGCAAGGCAGCGCTGAGACAAATTCATTTGTTTGGAGGGCAAACCAAATACTGGCGTACCTGTAGATGCCCCTCTTTACTTTAATGGAACATATAATTCATGTGATGAAGATTCATCCAGAATCATCACCATATGGAGATCATAATCTTTCCACAAAGTTTGATGGATGATCAAATGCTTGGCCTCACATGCAAAATGAACTGTGTCAGATGGCATTACCCAGGAGGATTGCCTGTCATTGGACCTATAGGTATATAACATTTGTCAGTATGGTAAAACCCCAGGGGTTAGTAAATATTCACTGTCTGCATATACAGTACTTGAATACCTGACTTCAATGTGAAACATTTTATCATAAAGCACCAACCAGATTATAATATGATATTTTATTGAAAAGTACAGGAGCACATCACTGCTGTAAATTAGTTACTAAAAATTCAGTTTTTTTGGTCACTGTAAATTAATATATTGTCTTTTACAAAGGGAATGTACTGTGTAATGAGAGTATGATTTAAACCACTACTTGTTTCTTTAAGTTTGGTCCCAATGGAACAGGACTGATCACTGTGCTCCATTTATCAGAAGGACAAGCATACCAAAATATGAAACCCGTTTTCTTTCCCTATCTCTAAAACATCCCTAAATCACTCTTCAGTCCCAACAGAAAGAATGTCTCAACTGCTTTTCTGGTGGGGAATGTGCTCCGGACAGTAGGCCATTCAGTCATCGGGTATTACTTGTCTAAATACCTAATACTCGAGTATGTAAATATTTTGAGTTGTGCTTTATTTATGTGCTGAGAGAGAGAGAATGAAATGACACAGACAGCAGACTAGCGAAATATGGTTCTCAACCTTTTTGGACAATCAGCAACACCATCTCTACAGCTTAACAAGGCATTAATGAGATATTACAAAAGGATTTACTCTTGGTGGTGGAAACAGGTAATTTCTTGTTGTCTTATGATTTCTCAGACCAGAGGAACAGACTGGGGACGCAGCTGTGCTGGAGTGAACTATAACCTCGGAATGATGGCCCCTGCCTTATTTAAGCCCAACTATACTGTTAAAAATACATATCTACTGGATGAAAATTCCCTTTAACGCTCAAAACACTAATTACGCAAGTATTATAGAGTTTCTTGTTAAAGCTTGTCTTTTCTCAAGGACCTTGTGGCTCCAAACAATATCGTTCTCCCATAATGGCCGAGACTGCTGTGTATTATAAACAGATTTAGAGCTTACACAGCACTGAGATGTGGAGGGGCTTTCCTGCCATTAATCCCTCAAAAATGATTCCAGCCACTAACTGCGTGGAGCAGCAGTGTGTGCTAATGTATTGGCCCTCTGCAAATAGGGGGCAGGACTCAGGAAGGAGAGTGGTCATGTTAATACCTTTGTTTAAAGTAACATCTGCCTCACTTTGACCCAGTCCCTGTTTCTACACATACTCACACACACACACACACACACACACACACACACACACACACGTGTGCGTGTGCGCGCACAAACACGCATCATTTCAGACTTTTAAAAACTATAAGCAGATAACTTCAGTGTATAATTTGTAATTTAGGAATGTAAACAATGGAGTAAGGCAACGAGAAATGATTCAGAAGACCTTTCCTTTCACAAAGGGGCTATTTCAGTCTATTCCTATTATCATCACATGTGTTTTTCTACTGGTATATTTTTGGAGAAATTCAGTTGGAGTCAAATATCACCAGTCAGTTTATTCCAGGAGATTCACCAATCTTGGAAAGCGGTATCTAAGCGTTGTCTTGCAATATGTCACTTCTGTAGAGAATTATTGCAACCGGCAGCCCCCAGCAGCTATTAGGAGCCAGTGGTTAAAGTATTTTGTGTGCAAAGATCCCAGCTCCGAGTCATTGCAGTAGCCGAAGTCGTGAAAGGATTAGAGCAGGCAGACAGATTAGCCCACCCACAGCCTTTGACCAGGTTTACTTTAAGAAGCAGAACGGTTGTACCCTCTATTGTGTGCGAATGTGTACACACACGTGCATGTGTGACCTTGTTCTGCTATATTTGAAGGGCTCAAAGGCAGCAGCATACAATAGTTTAGGGGTCCGGTTTACTCTTTAGGAGCCTAATGCAGTTTGAGATTTACTGGTTGGTTTTAGCATGAGTATTTTGCTCAGTAAGACACTGAGTTGTGTTGTTAACTTTGGGGTAAGGTGGATGCAATATGCAAGTTATTACCAATGTGAAGATCAAGCAGAACTACTTCCTGACTTAGATGACAGATCACCTGGCCAGTAGCGAACAACATCATACTGAGGTTACCTCCAGGTGACCATGCAGCTTTCATTTGGTTTTCAAATCCCAAGAAGATGGCAGTATCTCCCCTGGATGGATCGGGGATAGTATTGATGTTACACATATAGTGTATATGCTCCAAAAGAGTTGACAATATATGTATAATAAAGGAATGGCATGTTCTCTTTGATCATATAATTGATAACGTGATACGTGAAGCAGTTATCTCAGGGTTGATCATTATGCACAAGAGATTGAGATTCGTCTATTTAGCTTTAATATGGTGATACTTAGGCAAAAAATAATATACAGGGAATAAAACTGGAAGAAAGTCTAAAAGTGTGGAGCCGTCTGTTTATCACTTGATAAGGCTAAGTATTTTTAGTTCTTCTGTCCATAGATGGACAGGACATTTTCCAAACTACTACAGTTTGTTCATCTTACTCCTCTCTGCTCTCAAGGCTCCCACACATACTCTCAGACAGACACACACTCATCCAGAGCAGAGCTGGAGAATCCAAAATGTTTTAATTTGTAGTGATAAGCACAGACAAGTAGAACACTGAGCAACTCCACCACACAAAGAGACAACCCGTATCAGTTGGATGATAAAGGAACTACTCAGGGCCCACTTACAGCTTTTCAAAGCTCCCTCCTCATGCTGCTTACCTCCAGTTAGGAAAATTCATCTTATGTCAAAAAAAAAGAGTCTTGAACTTTTCATAACCAAGCTCATCATCTCCCAATATTTGCCATCTCTCTGTCTCTAAAAAGTTAAGGCTTTTATTACATAGAATCCATTAAACTGGTCATGGTTATGCCTCCCCCCCACTATAATGAAAATTCTTCAACAATAAAAAGTACATTTTCAGTATAAATGACTACTTGTGGTGAATACCGTAGGCATTAATGCATTAAAAAACTGACAAATGTTTAGTTTAAACTTAAAAGTGTTTTTCTTTGTCAGCATGTTATGGCTCAGAGTATGTGGCAGACCAGGTTGCACTGACTGAAGCTTGAAGGCAAACCAGTTAAGCTTATTTGACAGAAAGGGAAGACAGCTTTCTTTTAAAGATCAAGTTCAAAGGGCAGGAGGCATTTTTTTTCCTTCAGTGTCCCTGACTGCACCTGCGTTGCTTTAATGCACACACACATACACACTTCAGGGAGCGGTTTTCATGAAATGCGAGTGTGTATTTCTTCCCGCACACATGTCGGGTGTGCACAGGAGGTGTATGATTTCGTCCTCGGTTGTGATGGTGGCTGTCTGAAGTGTTCCTGAGAAGATTTAATGACCCCGTTTACCTTCTAAAAGAATTTGTCACAACATCTCAGAAAGAGGGAAGGGTACGACGAAGAAAGTGCTGGACACCTGCATTCATCCATTACAATGTGTGGTTCAGCACACCCAGCCAGAACTCACTTTCCAAAAGGCCCACAAGATAAGTGTTTTGTGTACACGGATGTGCATGAGTCTTGCTTTGATCGTTTGTGGCAGAGTAAGTTTTCAGCTGAGGATGCCTTGTTAGGCATGTGCTGAGCACATGCAATGCCACAAAACTGAAAATATCAGTTTCCATGTACTGTAGTAGCCCCCCCCCCATCACCCTATTCTGCCCCATTAGCAATGGCATTTTACCATAAACACTTGGATTTATAGAGGGGCCCTCTATTCACTGCAAGTCTTGCATGATATTCTTTTATTGTACAAGAAGTGAGATGGCTCCTGTTTCTCACACATGCTGCAGTCACAAACACAACAATGCCATGTAGTCTGGCAGCTTTTGCCCACTCTCAAAGAGCGATTGTTGTCTGTCTTCTAGTATATGTACGTGTGTGTGTGTGTGTGTGCCCACGCGTGTGCATATTTGTGCTTGTACTAATGATCATCATGTATCCTTGACGGTGGTGGGAAGAATTTCTCCTCCCTAATTTGTTCTCATAAGTGATGACAGCAGCTTCGTCTCCCCTACTTCCCAGTTTTCCAGCACGCCGCAGACTGAGCACTTGGATGATAACCTTTCTTTTATTATGGAAAATTGGCTAAATCCTCGGTTCACATTTTGCTATGCTTCATAATTCAAAGTGGTCCGATTCAATTGCCATGGACATGAATAAACAAAATCTTGAGAACATTCTTGAAATTGAAACATCTCCAACATTTAACTCATATTATTCATGAAAAACAATAGCTACAGTATTTCAGTCATTTAATTTAAGTGGCAGTGTTGACACATGCTTGTGTTTTTCTAATTACTATTAAAAAGGGGTTTTATGTATCCTCATATCGAGACCATTGCATAGTTGATTCATCTTTATTTTCGAGGAAAGATTAATCATGTTTGGAATGCAGTACATTTTCCAAAACTAAAAGTGATTCCAGCAATAGGTTATCAATGATTTTTAGAGATCATAATAAATATTGAGCCAACTGGTTGCTGAAGTACGCCCAAAGCCAATCGCAAACTTTCAACAGACTTCAGTACAGACTAATAATGGCAATTTCATTTATTTGAAACCAATGCTTATACTTGAATCTGGGATGAAGTGTGAGGTATTTGTTGAAATGACACCTAATAATAAAAATAACAAGTATCACTTGAAGCAAGGTCCAATGTACTTGGAAAAATATTTGACATTGCATCATGAACATTCATTTCCCACATGTAATGAATGAGATATGGTCAAAATGAGACAACACCTAAATTCATACTTTCATTCATACGATTTCCAATAACATAACTTTTATAAGGAATAGTTTCCAAAACTTTCTTCTTTTTAGCTCAAGTCTCATGGAGTATGTGTGCATTACACTTTGTCTGTCCTTCCCTTGACTTGTTTCCTCTCCTCCCCTCAAAAGTGCCCATAGTTGGAGAGACAGCAGAAGCCAATGGGATCACAACAGCTCCTTTATCCAGCAGCACCCTGAGAAGCAGTGCATGTGTCTGTGTGTATCCAAGTGAGTCAGACCAAGAGCCTGTAATCACACCTCATTCATCAGATGCTGGGAGGGTCTGACGCAATGAAGGACATTATGGTGTAATCCTGTATCACTCTGTAATTCATGGTGAGTCTCCCAGTCATCATTTTAATATATTGAGAGATATCTGACAAGATAGGCAACAAAAGAGCCATAAATATGTAGAAAGGGAAAAGGGTGAGCAACTACAAGAAAGTTGATGTGGGGGACCAAGGTCCTTCGGGCATTCACATTCCTAAGTACACTGTGAGAATACATGTGTGTGTGTGTGAAATTCACCCTTCCACAGGTGCTTGCTCTAAGGGGCTTTGACCGACAGCTTGAGTTTCCAAAACATGGGCTTATACCAATACACAGGGGAGTGCATGCATGTGTCTATCTACTAGTCCTTCATCATTTTATATAAGGTCTTTTTCAGCTATGATGGTCATAAGGTGTTCGTGTATGTGGGTCTGTGTTATTATTCAGTTAAGTCAGATGTGATGGCTTGGAAAAATTTGTTAGATTTGAGGGGAGGGTTTCATATTTGTTTACACACAAACACGAAACGCACAATTGTAAGCACACACCTCTGGATCCCAATACTGACCTACTGTGTAAACAACTTCATGACTGACAGTGACTATACCTCAATGGTGTGTGTGTGTGCGCGCGTTTACTAAATAAACTGTGAAAATGACTTTGTGTTGAAGGTTTCATTGTTAAAATGAAATGATCCAAGTAGCGATACTATTGAGTAGCAAAGATCCATGGCTGTTGGTAACAATCAGATACAATTATAAACAGAAGGTTTTAAAAGCTGTTGAATACTTTTAAAATAGGAATACAGTAGAATATGGAACTTACTTTTATCTTGAAAAATAACAACATCCATAACTAATATATGTCCTTGAAAGACTTCTGGTGTTCTGTGTACTCAGCAGATGCAACCAAGTTACCTGCCTGTAATACAGGACACTAAGAAAAAATAAGTAGGTAATCGGAAGGCCAGCAAATATCTGGTGACAACTGTTACACTGGTGATATAAAACAGTAATGTGTTAATAAATGACGATGATGCAAGGGTGAGGAAGTAATGTTTTGGATCAGACCACAGTGCAGTCCTTGCACTGGTTTTCTGTTAGTCAAAGGAAATAATTACAAATCCTTTTACTGTTCTACAGGGCACATAATGCTCACAGCTGTTGGATACATTTTATTTGTACGTTACAATGGCACTGATAAACTTATTTTTTCTTGGATGACAAGAGCAGCTTTTATTTTCCTCAACTTTAAAATCTATACTGGATTGTCTAAAGTTGCTTTAAGAATCTACTTGTTTTTGTTTATATGGAATTCTAACTTCAATATGCTTTGTTTTATGATAGTCTTTTTAGTTTGGTTTGTGATTAAAGTTGAACATATACCACATGAAGCCCAGAGAATGACTTGTATCTGAATAGGCTCTATAAATAAACATGACTTACCTTACCCACACACATCATGGTTGTATAGATAGCATGGGGATCCCACAGTCAGCCTGGGCGCCCTTAGCTTATTTTTTTTTTTTTTTACGATTAACAATAAGAATCCCAGGCAAAACATGGATTCTCCGTCAAAGCATAACACTGATAACAGATTTCTGGCAGCTGGTAACAGTGCATACATTCCCTGAACTGCACAGCTCCTACAGCAACATGTTCACCCGACACATAACATAACATCAGCCCACATTAAAAAAGGGACAAGGGGGGCACAGAGAGCTGCCATTGCTTAATGGGAACGAAAAGACTTCCATATATTTATCTCCCCAAAATAATAACTTAATTTGAAATGCAACAATTGCTCTTCCACCACATGTGACACTCCTTTTACACTGATGATAAGGTAGATTTGCACTCTGGGCCCAAAGTACAGGACTTCTGCTAAAGACCAGGACAAACTCCTTTAAAATAGCAGAAGAGCAGAGATTACAAGAATGAGACCCCCTTGGGTTTTCAGAGCGTTGGTACAATGTAGTCAAATCCCATGGATCAAAAACATTCAACATCAGGTGATCTCTGGAACTCAAGACTAACACTCCTCCAGGGTGAAAGCCTAAAGAGATGTAATCACACTGGATGGAATATTTAGTTGATTAAAACAACCAATTTCTCTTAGTGTTGGTGCTGATAAAGACCTTGAGATACTGTTGAGAAAATCTAGAATATGCCATTTAGAATGATGATTCAATCAGTTTCCACTGACTGGATTAATTTTCAGTTTTCAGAGAAAGCTTATACAAATGAGTGACGATTTTACATCCCACTGCAATATAATATTCCAGCTAAAGATAGATGAATTCATGCCCACTCACACAGTGAAAAAGCGTGAGAAAGAGAGTGATAATTGACCTACTAGAACAGTTTACGCGTCTTAAACTGATAAGATTTAGATAAAGCAGTCTATGACTTTTTTTCAAAAAGCATACATTTCCCACTCATGTAAAAGTCTGTCATTCATACTCTCATGCGCAACATCATGGGAGAGGTTGGGCAGACTTAAGTTGGCAGAGGGGCACACAAAAACACTAGCACACCATTCTGACACTATGACAACCAACACATACCGGTACTTACACACAGTGGTAGTGAGAGAGAGAGAGATGGTTCATTAACACTCCATGTTTCTATGTTTGAACAGGTGTTTCTCTGTCAAACTTAAGTGCAAGTTTTTTTTTTTTCTGATTCTGATTCTCAAGTAGGGCCATCTCTTACTGTGAAGCTTTATGGTGGTTATATCCAAGAAGTTGCATTTAGCAGAGAGGCTGACATTCCTCTCCAAAATGTCTCAAGTTAACCCCCCCCCTTCCAACTGCTCGCAAAAGCAAACAAAATTTTGTGCTGTTTATGTGGAGTGGATTTAACAGTTCTCCAAGAAACAGAAATGCCCCCACTAATGATGTGATGTCATGAGGCCCTATTCCAAACCACAGGAATAAACTAAATCTTTCATTTTATATATATATATATGTGGAAAAATATGTTCTCCACATACACTTGAAGCAGAACATTAGACAAAACCATGCCAATTTTTCACGCAACCCTTATTGTGCGTTTGTGGACAATTCAATCATGAAGAAAATTCAAACTTTGATTAAGAAAATTAGATTGGATGTAAACTTTCTGTGCGATTAGTTGTTTTTACTCTTAAGTAGGAAGCAATGCAGGTGAAATGTAAATGTGATTTTGCATGTCTCTTGTCTGTTTACTTTACAGGTGCATACATACCTCTCAAATCCTCTTTGGCTCTGGGAAGAGGCTGTCAAGTTTTAATGACAATTTATTGACATGGATGCCTTCCAAGACGGGACATTATTTAATTATTGGAAACTTTCAATTCTTGCAGACAGACGCCTATTATTGTTGCACCATTAATAATGCTGTGGGAAAGTCCTATCAACGACTTACATATTCATACAGATACTGTATGTACCTGTCAAGAAACAAGTAATTTTCGTTCTGTAAGTCAATATATATACACACCATGTGATTATGATTTTGACTGTGACTAGGTTAATCTACTTTGTGATTTCCTGAAATGGGAAATGAGTATGTATAAAAAAAAGATAGAAAATTATACAAGTTTTCTCTATCAAAGGCAATACTAACTTTCTGGTCAAATCAACAAAGAAGTACATAAAAGGCAGCTGACATTATTTATGAGCAGTGAATAGTTGTCATTGCTCAGTGTTTATTCATTGAGTGCAATTCAGTGTCAAAACAATCAGACATCAATTATTAAGAATAAAAGCTTCCATTGATGTGTAGCCAACTGAGTTACATTATCAAACTCTTTGGGGTACTGAACTTCTCATAGGTTATACTTTCAATTTTTGGGCATGTTTCTTACACTACCTTTGCATTAAATGACAGACTTTGACAAGTTCACAAGATGAAACCATGCTGAAAGCTACAGTTAATGCAAAGGAATAGTCACCAAAATTCTGCCCAGGAGAGCTTTGCCAGACTATTGACCAAGACAGTAAAGGCAAATGAAAATTATTTGAAAGCAGAAAAGGGGGAAGCAAATCTAGGGACAGGATTCTTTTGCAGGACTTACTTTAACATTTGAAGAATCAATCGAAATGGTAATAATTTCATGAATAAATTCCCTCTATCATGACAGGAAAGGGGAAAAAATTCCTTCAGTAGTCTGTAAGGCAAACACTCTGATATGATCTTTGTAGTTCAACATATAGAAATAAGGGGCTTTGCTATGCTTACATATAGTTAAATGACTATACTTGGAGAGTTCAGTTTCATTTCTTTTAAACAAAACGAACCCAAATTGAATGATTATATGATGAATTAGTAATAGACTGTTCACACCCATGGTCAATGTGAATGCAGAAGTAGCTGACAGAAACACCTTTAAATTGGATTCATACAAATGCTTCAGATTCAAGACAGAAACCAAGCATATGTTTCTGTTATACAAAACGTTTACCATGGAACATGGGGGGAATTGGTATTCGAAGCAGGTTACCCTTTTCATTCACAAATTCAAAACTAGGTAGGGTTGAAACCAAGGCGATCCCAGGAAAGCTAGGTTTATGAAACCATAGGGTTCACCAAGTTGCGCTACTGCCCTCTGCTGTTTCCTTTTTCCCAAGCGCATACACCTTCTTCACATTTCATGTGGCGGTCACGAGGACACTTCGCCCTATATCTCCAGTTAAACTAATTTCCTTTCTCATGGAAGAAAGTAAAAAAAAAAAAAAAAAAAATCAAGTGTGCCCAGACTTGAAATGATGTGGCACAACCAACTACATGAAATGCTATGTCAGAAAGGGGAAGGGATGGGAGAACTGAGGTGGATTTTAGTCTGATTCTATGTGCGTATCGACTTCAGCTTTTGAAAGAAGACTAATATAAAATGAGATAGATCCAAGGAAATATCTACATCTTAGCATCAATCTGCTGCGCTCTTCTCTTGTTGTGCTGGTGCTTAGTGAGCCCATATTTGAAGAACTCGTAAACTGACCAGCTGATGGCTGTAGAGGGCATCTGATAAATGATCCTTGCCTGAACTCCTTTGAAGAAGCCCTGCAGGCCACCAAGCCTATAAACTGTCCGGAAGGCATGGGCCAGGCCTGAGATGTGTCTGTGGGCTCCTTGGCCTTGGCTCTGACCTGGGCCTTGGCCCTGACCAGGGCCTTGGCCCTGACCTGGGCCTTGGCAAGAGCAAATAGAGTGAAGGGCAAGTGACTCTTGAGTGTTGAGCAGGGTTTTACAGACATCCAGGGGTGTGGTGGCAGCAGCGGCAATGGCTCCTGCCAAAGCTCCAGACAACATGTGGGATGAAGGATTGTACTGTCTTTGGGAGTTGAGCATCTCCTGGAGGTACTCGTACGTCATGAAGTGGATTGCTTGGAATGGCACGTTCATGGTGAGCTGGGTGGTGTAGCTGCGGTAGAATGCTGCAAGTCCCTCTTTCTGCCACACAGCGCGTATACAGTCCAACACGCGACAGTAGGGGGAATTATACATCTGCATTCGCTGCTTCACAACTTAAGTTGGATTGGGTGATGTGATGGAGAAAGTGAAATAGATCCACATACAAAAGAAAAGAAAATAGTAGAGTTAAAACATTACAGAGCAATCGCACAGAAACTCTCTAAGGCACATTCAAATCCTTTACAAACAAACATACAGTAAGATGGAGTAAGTTGTGTCATTGCTAGCAGCTGCATCCAGTCCAACAGCTACAAGAGGAATTTTGAGGTGCCCTTCAAGTGACATGTTTGAGCAAGTGTAACAGTAAGATTTAAGACTATGGGGATAAGACCCCTGTGTATTGGTGGTGTGCCAAAGTGTGGCACCTGTACATTTTGGCCTGAAAAATATCTTCAAACATGTTAGATTTCCAATAATTGTTACCCTTACCTTCAGCTGGATTCATGACGGCATCATGAAGCAATGTGGCCACGCAGCCGGCTGCTCCTGAAATTAACATATCTCAGAAATTACTACCCAATGAGATCAATAAGAGAAGCTGCACATGGCTGAAAACGCTCTACTGCAGGCTAAAAGGGTAGAGAAAGAAAAGAAAAAAAAACTATCATGAAGAATTTGCAGCAAAGAGATCTTTTAGCATGTAAAAGCTCATACTGTGACGCTTAAACTATGAGTATTTTAACAGAACTCTGCAAGTGTGGTTTAGCACCAGGCCAATTTCAAAAGGCCAACCCTGTAAAACAAGACCCCTAGTGGACAATATAGAGCATTACTTTTTTTGATTTTGATTAATCAAACATGAACTTGAAAAGACCAGAATAACTAATGAGAGGAGTTTGGGTGGGAGAAACGGGACTTACCCTACCTCCCACTATACTGGAAAAGAGGGAAGAGAAAGAGTGGGGAGAGCATGGAAAAAACATGTAGGCATTTTAGAGCATGGATTCCCAAATATGTTGTTAACAGAATTTCCCATTTTGAAGCTGAAGTTACATGGCACAAGCACAACTCAAGCACAACTCAAAAGAATCAGCTGCAGATCTAGAAATGGCCTGTCACAATTACAGCTATGAGATCAAAATGGATGAGCCATCAGAGGATTGTGGGATTGGGCCACATCTGTATATGGATTTGGGATATAGCAGGTCACATTGACAGGGTGTGGCATTCAGTTATAATGCCACGCTGCTTGGTAACAGAATCTTAAGGTGATCTCAAACTTAGACTTTCTGTACAAACTCTATACAACAGAGTCATCATGCCTATTGTACATGTATGTATATTTATGGTACCATTAGCCAAATGACTGTTAGCCCCTGGGTGGATGACATCACTTAATGTCTTTTTGAGTTTCTCATAGCTGGCAAAATAGAGAGCATGGGCTGGTCCTGCCCCAACAGCCGTCACATTTAACCCCCGCATCGGGCGCCAGACTCCCTCTGTTGCTACAATTCGGCGGAGGGCATCCATCACGTTCCTGTAGCGGGCTGCGGGGTCAGGCTGGAGGCTCTGCATTCTTGTCTGGAAATGAGGAAGTGGTTGAGAAAGTGGTAAGAGTTCAAAGTCAACAGTGTTTATATCCCACCCACTACGTTTTTATAGCAACACCAATTTAATTACTTGTAAATGTTTAGTTCAAGGACAAAAAAAAAGCTAGAGCATGATATTAAAAAAGTAATTTGCATTGAATAGTGCAGATGACTTCAGGTTAAAAAAGTGAACTAATCATTTTACAATTTGAAAGTAATAAAGAGAATGGAAATTATTAAATGTTGATCTCATAACCTTGGTAAACTATTCTGAACAGGTCCAAATAAAGGAAAAGTGATGCTTTACATTGAGTTTAGGATATTTGTTTACAAACATTACTGAATACAGGGAAGCATAGAGTTACAAGCCTCAAGGTCAAAAGAGGACATTGCTTGTTTCCTCTGGACTGTTGAGACTACCCACCCTTCTCCGGTACGCTTAACACACACAATCTCCAATAGACAAAGGTGAAGAATCAAATTTTTTCCCATTTGGTATTTAGTGAGGGTTGGCAGAGGGCTGAGAGAGCGAGATAATCCCAGAATACCAAACTTCCAGCTGAATGGACAAACTTGTTCCCCACTGTGAGTGCATGTCGCACTCTCACAAAGAACAAACACGGCCTCAAATTGCTCTATGCTATAGCTATGGAACTTGGTGAACTAGGGAGGAAGTTAGCAGTGACATTTGTATGTCTACAGTTACTACAAGGCTGGCAAACAAAGTGGTAACTCTTCTCTTTGCATAGGGCTTTAAAAATCTACCTCTGGCTTTCATTGAATTAAAGCGGTTTCAGTAATGCAGATGCATAGGGTGTTACAGCAATGCACAGCCCTGTGATCGTAAACGTTTGTTCTTAATGTCAACACAGCGCCCACTATTTTTTGTTTGTTATAAAAGACAAGAAACCATTTTGGTTTCCTTTCGTAGGTCAAAATTACATTTATGTGTACTTTAGGAACACTCATGACAGACTAGCAAATGCAACAGCTTTTTTTAAATCCACAGCTAATTACTGGGATTTACTAAATATCAAGTTAGCGTACCAAGCTGTTCTAAACTGTAATTACACGAAAATCTCTCAAGTTCAATGCCTCAGTAGTCAAAGAGAAGCAAACAAGAGGAAAGATGCAATTTGTTCATCATGTAAAAATACTCTTGGCACGATTACATTTTGTAAGCATATTTGGAGAAGACTTCCTTTCGATAAATAGCTAAGGCAAAGATTTCCTATAGCTTGCATTGAGAGATGCTGTTTCCAAAGATCCATGATCTTGTAGATAGTGTATTTTGCAGGCTACATAGGAAGTCTACAGGTGAAAGAGACATGGATGAAGTGTGGACACATGATCAGCCTTTCTGTCTGACATAGACAGCTGTCCGTGCAAACCTCCTTATTGTTTTTCATACTTCTTTGACACTCAGGTTACTTTTTGTAAAAAATATATAACTAGTGAGGGGAACAGCCAGTTGACCTCAAAGGCCAAAGGTCACCCATCCTCTCCCATGTAAAACAACAGTCAAATAGAGCAAACAAGGGCACATGATAAGAAGGGGCCCAGTGTAGGTGCATGACTCACATGTGACGGGAAGAACTTTGTAGAAAATAGTTCTGATCAATTTGGAAGAGGCACTGATTCCCAAAAGCAATTCTTTACATTGTATTTTGACAGAGGCTGTTTCAAAACTCCTGTGCTACTTCTTTCTGTACATAATAGTGACAGCACCATTCAGTTACAGTAAATGAGCGTCAACCAGCCAATTAATAATAAAAATGGCACCAAAAAATAAGATTCCTGAGCAGAGGTTTCATTTCAATAATACACTTTTCCACGTATTACCAACTTCGGATGGTGCCCCTAACTTTACGATTTCTTTTACAAAAAATGATACATCAGTTGGAAATTAAAAATATCGATACTTTACAACTGACGCACTTACGTGTTTAGGTTAAAGATAGAATGATCAGCTGGGTAAATGTTTTTTCAAATGGGTGAATGGTTAGCATATAACCAACGTTAAGAGCAAGGTTTGTCTGTATTATGATAGCATGCTAAGAATTTAGCTTCAGAGCTAAGCGAAACGCTAATGACTGACCTTGTCCACGGCAGTTAGCTATGAAGTGTTTGGGTTAGCCAAAAGGCTACTTAGCTATGCTAGCACGCAAGGTTGTCACAACAATAATACCAAAGTTGCCGCACATATATGTAATACATACACAAAACGTTAAATATGTGCTAACTGTGGTATCTGCTGGGCTACGCTACCTTAACACAATCGATGGGGAACATGAGGCAGTGCTCCATGATTCCGGCCACCGCACCAGCCAACATGTGGGTGCTAGTGGAAGCTCCGTGTGGCAAACCCTCATAGTCTGGCTCAGAGAAGTCCGTTTGATCGTGTGTGTTACAAATTAAGTCAACAGTCTGCAGTTCAGGCTCGCCTCCAATTCGGGGTGCCAGGCTTCCGACAATACTTTCCGAAACTCCCAAAAATCTGCCTCCCAGCCATCGAACTTCTGCACCGGCAGATGCACCAGCAACACCGGGATCATTGCCTGCAGTCTCCGCTGTCATCCGACGCCTCCTCACAAATCCATCAGCTTCCATGAGAAACCGGGTGATAAACAGCCAGACACGCAGACAAGGCGTCTAGTGCTAAATTTCCACAGGAAACTTTCGCATTCCCTCAAGGTGGTTTTGCAGCTCCTCGCCTGTCACTCCATTCCCTCCCCGCTTCTTTTAATTCCTTCTACGGCCACGCAGGGGAGGCCGGGGAGTACAGTACACATCAAGCAACAGCGAAGGCCGCAACGAGGAAACACGCGTTGATTGGTCGTACCAGCCAAGTCTTTCGCACGCTATTGGACACGACAGATGCCACTCATTTCAGTTCGATGAAGAAGACCTTGGTTGACGAAGCTAAAGTGACGTCACCGATCAGTGACGTCGCCTAGTTTTAAGCCTCCTCCAAGATGGGTCACTCGTGTTTCCTCAGTTCTCCTCCTGTTTGCTCACATTCATCACGTTATCGTCCATGATATAATCATCTTATGGATTCGACACAATCAAAATAGCAAACAGGCCTTCTATCTGACATGCACGACTTCAAACCCAGCTGTTGGTCCAAACAAAGAATCACTCTCACGATACTGGCAAAAAATAGTGGACTATTATCACCATTTTGCACCATGAGGATCTATGCCAGGGGTCCCCAAACTTTACCCTCCGAGGGCCAAATAACTTTTCCCTTCTCTGACGGGGGGTCGGGCAAGTTTGCAACAAAAAGTATGACGATCGCAAAGGTGTCTAAACGTAAACATTTATTGTTTTCCAGAAGGCCACACATAAGCAAAAATTAACCCTTTCTGGAATCCCGACAGGAAAAAAAATCAGAAAATAAATAATAGCATTATTAATGAAATACATAACACAATTTATGAAATAAATAATAACCAAATAAACCTTTTCAAGTTTTTCAGGGAAATAAATACCAAGGAACATTAACTTTCTTGTAGACACAACTGCAGCTCTCTCATATCAAATTCAGTGTGAAAACCAGAAAGCAAGCAGGCTATGAAACCGAACTGATACCAACATCTACCAACACAACATTTCACTATCAGCATTGTTGTTATCCCAGTAGATTTCATTAAATTATATTATATTTGTATTATTATTTCCATTATGATTACAAAATCATGATGCATCTCTGATTTGGTTCAGGGGCCGGGAAAAATATGGAGGCGGGCAGTATCCGGCCCCCGGGCCGTAGTTCGGGGACCACTGATCTATGCAATCAAAAAACACATGAGTTAAAACTTAACATTTAACCATTTAACAAAGACAATGAAAGGCATAACCTCCCTCCCCCCATTATTATACAGTATAACGTAGATGAAGAATCCATAGTTTTAGAGTTATTTTTTGAGAGCGCTATTTTGCTTTGATTTCTCACCTACTAAACAATGGAAAACTGTTGTACATCATATTGACGACTCTGTGTTTATGCAATGGATTTATAGCCAACTCTGACAAGGGATTTAATTTTCCCGGAAACATATTTGTAGTCTCATGCTGCCTATGAAGGTACTTTTTTTTTCTTCTGAAATTCCAGGCTCTGGTTCCTACTTAGCTGTCCTGTATCTGGACATAGTATTTGTGTTCATCCTAACGGTAGTTGCCAGAGGCTGGAAATTGGTTTAACTTGGCAACAATCTGCTTTATGTGGTCAACAGTCATTCTGACTGCCATCTTACCAAGTTCCTGACTCTCAGCATCATATCTTGTAGCATGTCAACTTGATTCCTTTCCTCCCCTTCTTGTGTCTCAGAGCAAAATATTGTAAAAAGTGAGAAATCTGAGCTATGAAAGGCCTATCCAAGCCTGCTCTGTTTGGTATCATTATCTTTATGCTATACATTTAAAATAAAAAAATCAAGACTCTTGTTTCATCATTGATTTGCATCTTAGATGTTTTACCTACCTATGTAGTTACTAACTGTCCAAAGTCTGTGTAGGGGAAAAAATAAACATAAGGAATTGTTTAATCACATTGTGTATATTTGTCACACACACACACACACACACACACACACACACACACACACACACACACACACACACACACACACACACACACACACACACAAACACACACACAAACACAAACCCACGCAAATATATGCACACAAAATATTGTGTTCAATGTATCAAAATGAAGTGAAATATGCTGATTCAGCGTAGCCATGCCCAGTGTCTTTGTGGTGAGCCTTCCAGGCTGAAGGAGTTTTTTTTTCTTCAGAAAATGAAGTAATTGTGTTTTGGTGTGTGGCACTGTCAGAACATAATTGGATTTTCTCCCATTATTGCCTAGGAGAGCCTTCAAGGGCTCCAGTGTTGAATTTCTGCAGACAAAGGGGAATTAAGTGTTAATTTCTGCTTACAAGAACAAAATCTCATGCTTCTGATCTTGTTATGGTTGATTGACTGTTGTCCACAGACATTCCTTAAAGGAAAACCAAGCATGCAGCATATTAGATTCATTCCTCCCTGAAACCGATGCTGCTTTAATACACAAAGGGAGAAGCATGTTGGGTCTGAAGGGAAATCCTAGATAACTTTAACACCTCATTTTATTCCCTCAGCTGAGAGTGCACAGTCTGCATGGAGCAGAGGAATTATTTTACACTGCCTAAGTAAAAATTCACATTAGAAGGAAAACATGAGAATATAATTTGCTTATACACCGTTGTTTTGGTAGCAATTAACACAGTATCTTCCCAAAACCCCAGGGGACAATCTCTGCTGCGATCAACTCTGGACTACTGCTTATGCACAATGATCTCAGCCTCTTATTTTATTAACGCATCATGAGTGAGCCACTAGCAATAACTCTAACAGCAATACTCCAAAACCTTTTGTCTTAAGAGGTCATCTTAAAACTCTTTGGGAGGCTCTTACTACAAGATAACTTAGACCAAACCTCAAATTAGCCATGAGTTAAGAGGGATTGTTTATATATGCAGTTTGATAGTCCCATAAAAGTGGAATTTATATTAACAAAGTCAATGTATAAACAACACATAGTACACATGTAAGCCAACACGTGTTACTTGTGCCCAATTTTTTTTCCCCTACTTTGTACCAATGACTTGCAAGTGACTTTATATCCTGCATCTATGCTTTATTTTCCAAACACTGTTGGCCGAGTTGTTGTTTTCTCAAAACAACGCTGGTTGTACTGTGTATCTCTTGAGCACCTCCAGAGGCAACACAACTGTGAAATTCTCAGAGCTACTAGTAGATTTAAACGGAACATGTGTGCTACCTAGTGGTCATTTGTGCAACGACAAGCATTGTTGTGGCAGCATGGACAATTTGAGGGCCTTGGTCACGTTTACTACCTTAGGACCACAACATCAACAAAAACGTTTGGATGGAAATCAATGCAACCAGTGTTACTCACACACATCCATGGATATACATATTGTATTCTTTGCCTATTAGATCAGATGATGGACTCTTCCCTTTGCAGATTTTCATATTGCACACTGATCCAAACATCTCTCCTGCTGTGATCACAAGAATTGACCAATGCACATAATATACTCAATATATAATGTATTTTTATTCACGTTGCACTTGAAATAAACTGAGAGCCTTCCTTTGATATGGAAAGTTTCTAAGTACTGCAAACTTTACATAACGTGGCCACCATAAACTTCACAGATGGGGTAATCACCAGCAGACGGACTCTCGTCTTTTGCGCCCCTGTGTCCAGAGGTTGTGGGTGGCGATTCCTATCTTTACTACAGTATGTGCTTGAGTAAAAAGGGGGAGGGAACGATTCGGATTTGCATTCTTCCAGCATGGCTGCAGTTGTGTGGAATGGTCGAGGGCGAGGGGCTCTGAGATTTTGGGGAAAACTGACCGTATGCAGATCCAAACATACTGCGTTAAAAAGCCAGTATGACGCACTGGTCATCGGCGGAGGTGAGGCGGACAACGTACAACTCAACACAAGCGTCTTGCACGCTCTGGGCTTTTTGCAAGTCCTAAAACGACGAGTTAGCTTCATCTGCAAAAATGATCATAAGTGTTATTAGACATGAGCATTTATTTTCAATGGAAGTGGAATGTTGCTTTTGTTATGGGTTTGCGTTTTGCAACTAATCCCTACTCTACTAAGCACTTTTCAACTTTGGACTCTTCGCATGACTGTCATGAATGGTTGCAGATCAGGCTGCATAAAATGGCTGGGTGATATGAAGTAACTAAATTTTACTCAAGTTTGCCTACATCAATAGAAACACATTTTCTCTGTCGTTGCAGGACACAATGGGCTGGTGGCAGTGAGTTCAACGCAAAATTTTTCCATTATCTGTCCAGTCAGACTTGATTGATGATACCCCACACTCAGTTTGTGTGTGTGTCTGTGTGAAGGCTGCCTATCTGCAGAAGGGAGGACTGAAGACAGCAGTGTTGGAGCGCAGACATGTACTCGGAGGAGCTGCTGTGTCAGAGGAGATCTTCCCTGGTACAGTGGCCCTATCAACCAATCTGACCCAAAGCTTGAGTAAAATGCATGTCCATCACATCATGCATATGTAATTTTTTTTAAAAGATTAACCTAAACCCATACATGAATACATTTCTCTGTTAGGTCAGTTGATATTTGCTCACTTTCACAAACAAACATGCCAGAACAGGTTTTATACCAAACATTTTAGGAACGTGGTAGCACTGTTTGGTAATATATAACTTCATAAATGTTGTTTCATTTATGAAGCCCAACAGGAAAACCATGTGCAGTATCTCACCCTTGTAGGAATAATGATACTCTCATGTGCAGGTTTCCACTTCTCCAGATGTTCCTATTTGCTCAGTTTGTTACGGCCCCATATATACGCAGACTTAGAGCTCAAGGTAAACTGCCATTTCCCTGCTTAAAATTAAACATCTTGCGGCATCGTTGCCAACAAACATCGATGGAACATGAGTCATTGCTTTGTTTTCTGTCACGTTTATGTTTTGAAATTTTATCTCTTTACATTTTTCATCAGAAACACGGGTTAAAGGTATACATGAGGGACCCCCATGCTTTCACTCCAATGTTGGAGGAGGGGGTAAATGGCGCTCCCCCAAGGTCTCTCACCCTGGGCTCAGATCTCACTATGAACCAGAAAGAGATTGGCAAATTTTCCCAGAATGATGCCAAGGTGATTGTTATGTTTATGGATTTATGCTCCGGTCACATGAAAGAGATTGTCCTTGTTTGTTTCCAAAAGGGATTTTTCTTCACATTTTTACTAATATTTAACTCTAGGCTTTTTCAGGTTTTGTATCACACCTTGAGAAGCTTGCAGGAGCCATCCACCCACTTCTAGATGCCCCTCCTGTAGATATTCCAGGTGTTTCATCTGGGTCTTTGAGGAAGAGGATGGCTGCAGCCAAAACACTGATGCCTATTGTTAAATGCGGTGTGTTTGCAGATGCATGGCTTGGAGAATTTTTAACCTAATTTAGATTTTAGTTAAAGATGTACTTGCATCATACTTTTTATGTCATACATGAATTGAATCATGGTATCCTTTGTGTCAAAAGGTATGAAACTTGGCAGGAATATTCCAGACTTTTATGAGATTGTAACTGCACCAATAACAAAGGTTCGTTATTGATTGGACATAATTAGACACTGATCTTATCTATGAATGGCTTCATCCCCAAGTCATAGTCCTTCTCATTTTAGGTCCTTAATCAGTGGTTTGAATCAGAGCCACTGAGAGCAACTCTAGCCACTGATGCTGTGATTGGTGCCATGACCAGTCCTAGTAATCCTGGCAGTGGGTGAGGAAAATTTGAAAGAGACCCTGTAAAGAACAGGCATGTTGGAGTAACATTTTGCAGCTCAAAATGTAAAACATGTTTTCAAGGTATGTGCTCTTGCACCATGTGATGGGAGAATTGGAGAAGGAAAAGGGGGCATGGGGTTATGTTGAAGGTGGCATGGGAGGTGTGTCCAAGGCTATTGCTAGTGCTGCTCAGTCCTATGGTGTGGATGTATTCACTGAAAAGGTAAGAAAAGGTAACTTAAAGATGTGGATTTGTGAATGTTTTTGTTGCTGAAATGCATTCCTTTGTAATGTCTTGATTTTGGTCTTTGCTCTTAAAACATTCCTTGATGGTAGGAAGTAGACCAAGTTCTGGTCAGTTCTAATGGTGCTACCAATGGAGTGGTGTTGAAGGATGGCACCAAAATCCATAGTAAAATTGTACTATCAAATGCTACTCCATATGTCACCTTTAAACATCTCATTCCAGAGGTAACAACAAATCCCATGCATGATGACAGGACCACAAAATATACACACAATCAATGGACCAGATTTGTTCTAACCTTTTTTGTTTGTAGGATGCTCTCCCTTCAGAGGTCTTCAAAGCTGTAGATCAGATAGATTACACCTCCCCTGTGACCAAGATCAATGGTAAATGGTTTATAGCATCAGCCATTCTCAAATCCAGTTTCCAGTCGTTTTAAAATCCTGTAGTCATTGTGATAATATCAATTAACAAAAGTTAAATATTTTTTATGAATAGTTAATGACCCTTTTTGGGGCATTTCACCTTGAAAATACACTATTACCTTTAAGACACACAACTGTGTGGTCCAGTACCTGGACCACACAGTAGATAGTGATACCTGGTAGGGTGATCTCACTGTTTCATCTATTTCCACATCTGTGCCGTGGATGGGATCATTTTCTGAAAAAAGGACTCAGCTTGTTCTTCTTACCACTGTAAACTGAAAAAGGGAGCAGTTAGGCCCAGCTGGGAATATTTTGTATTTTGGCACCTTCGTTGTCCCTGTCCTGTAGAGCCATCTGTTTTAGGCCTACTGCCATTTTACAATTTAAACGGGCCCTCAAAGTTTTTGTGCCACTCCTGACATTGTGAAAAATAAAAAATGTAAAGTAACCTGTCTCTCCACCCTCGTAGAGGACTAATAGAATGTATTCAAGGATATGGTAGTGTTATGTTTTGCATCAGATCTTGAAAGACACGTTATACCTGTTTTTTTTTTTTGTTTTTTTTTTGGCAAGACAGGAGGTTCATTCCATCTTAGTGCAACCAGCAGTAATCCCTTTACTATTATTCACATGAATGCCAACTAATTCAAACCTCTATTACAGCCTCCACACCTAAAACATGACATGGTTGTACAATGGATTAAAGGCATAAAGGCATAAACATATGTCATGTATCAAGCTGGATTAGCTTCTTTTGAGAAAGCTGTTCATTAGTAAAGGGTAAACTTAAGTTATGGTATGTGCTTCATTTTCAAAACGTAGGTTTTAATGTTAGGAATATTACAGTATGTGACTATGCATAGCACAGATTTTAACTGTTACTGATATGAGTCCTGTTTTTCCCATTTCCAGAAATTTACTCCCTAATTATACTCTTGCTGCTATAAGGTTATTAATTACTCAGGAAGTCTATTCTCCAGTTTTGATGATGTTGTCACACCACATTTATTATTGTTTTCATGGTTTTTACAAGATAATTGATCACACTTCAACAAAGACAAAATGTTCTTGTGCCCAATGTGCAGTTTCACTCAAAATAATTATTTAATAAGAGGTCAGATAAAGTTTAGCATTGTAAACATCACTATATGAAATACATCAATATCAAAGATCATGTCCTGGTTTCATTTGTAATTTTCTCTTGTTGTCTTTTTAACAGTGGCAGTGGATAAACTACCAAACTTTCTAGCAGCTCCGACACCAAATGATAAACCTGGACCCCACCATCAGTGTTCCATTCATCTTAATTGTGAAAATGTGGATGTACTTGAGACTGCTTATAAAGAGGCCATGAATGGACTTCCCTCATCAAGGCACGTACTTACACGTCTACTCAGCTCCTCATATATATTAATTGTGCTTTAAAACACAGTGCTCTCTGTTTGCCTGTCCTGAAGCCGAACAAAGGCAGAGGGTTGTGTCAGGAAGAGCATGCAATGTAAAATCTGCCAAACTAAATATGCTAATTAAATCTATATGAATTATGTCCAACCGTATGTTCTTGACAGTTTTGCAACTACTTTCTTGTAAACATTGATGAAGAACACCAAAGTAACAGATTAAGACATTTTCTTAGCAACAGCTAATATTTGCCAATCATGCAAAAATACAGAAAGAGAATATTGTAGGCCAGCGCAGTCCATGTATTAGATATCCACTTGCCATACCTTCAAGATAGGCGTACTTTCGTTAGTGTAGAAAAGAGTAGCGCAAACTTAATCTTTTTTTGCCTGTACTGGATGCTGAAAAAGTACATTTTTTTAGCTCAACATGTCAATGTAAATTGTCCTCTATTTCTTCAGGCCTATGCTTGAGATGACCATACCCTCTGTCTTGGATCCAACCCTGGCTCCTCCTGGCTGCCACGTGGTGTCACTGTTCACCCAGTTCACTCCCTACCACATAGAGGGCCGGGAGTGGACTGATCAGGACAGAGAAGCTTTTGCTGACAATGGTGAGGAATAATAGTCCAACATAGGCCAAGATTTTTCAAAAGCAAAAATAGCCTTTTTTTTCCAGCCCTGTTTAATTTTCATGAAATAAACCAACTAATAGTTTCCTTTCATTACTGTGATCAACTGATGATGGGCAAAGTGATGCATAACAGCCTCTGCTTTGTCCATCATTTCTCAACATAACAATACAAATCACCGATATACAGTTAGTTAACTCACTGTGATTGCTAGATTAACTGACGTCTAAGGGCATCTACAGTATGACGCCAGTTCTACTGTGCCGGCTTCAAAATGTCTTGTGATGATGGACACATTTCTGTTGGGAGTAACTAATTCAGGGGATGAAGACTTTCAGTGGAAAACAATTTGTTAATGTTTATATATAAAAGATCATCTTTTAAAGAAACTTTACTCATGACTATCACCTTTATATGTGGAATTTGTTTGTCCCAAATGTTTCTGCCTGGGTTCTCCAGGTTCTCTTGAGTTCCTTCCACAGACCTTAGCTAAAGAGTATAATATCCATAGGTTTAAATGAGAAAGCGAATTGTGTGTCTATCTATGTAGCCTGGTGATCTCATGGTGACTGTTAGAGGATGCACCCAAACCTCATACCTACTATTAGCCAGAACTAACCCAAGAGGCTAAGCAGAAACTTCAACTCAACTTTATTTTACACGGTTAGCTTTCTGAACCGGTTGGATGGGTAGGCTTGGCATTCAGTTATTATGTATTTTGAAGTGATAAGTCTGTGATAATAAAAGTATGTTCTTTATGACTTGCAACCAAAGTTCATTTGACTTCATGGAAGTCTCTTGCTTTTCTTCTTTGATATCCACAAAATTGCTCTTGTTTATAATTACTGTATAAGCCTCTTGAAGGAAGATTGTTTTTTGACATTATGGAAGTTGAATCTTGGCAAAGCTTGTCAATTTGAATGTTAATTCCAAAATGAGACCCAAAACATAACAAAAAAAAAACACTTTAAACTAATGAAATTTAGAATATTTATTAAAGCTACTTAATTTTAATGCTTCTACTTCTTTATCTCAAGTGTTTGACTGGGTAGAGAAATACGCTCCTGGCTTCAAAACATCTGTGGTGGGGAGGGACATCCTGGCTCCGCCTGACCTGGAGAGGATCTTCGGGCTCACTGGAGGGGTAAACACTGTAGACATTTGAATCAATTTGAATTTTGAAACATGACTGGTTTATCTAATACAATCAACCGTTCAAAGGACAAGGGAAATCATTTGCATAAATTGGCCCTTCACCTTCCTTCATTGTCAATTGTTGGCCAAAGCACTTCCAAAAAATAAATTAACAATTGCAAAGAGTTTTACAACAACCAACAAAATGGGGTTCAGATCAGCTATGTAAAGTGACACCATATGTTGGTTTAAATTCTAACAACAACATTTGGGTCCCTCTTCCTCACAGAATATCTTCCATGGATCAATGTCATTGGACCAACTTTACCTTGCACGACCTTTGCCGTCTCTGTCAGACTACCGTACACCAATTAAAGGGTTGTATCTTTGCGGTAGCGGATGTCATCCTGGTATGTTTCAATATTAAACATATTTGCTGTTGAGAATAGTCATGTGTTCTGAGAACAATCACCCATGTAAAGTGAAGTAACATTGTAAAAAAAAAAGGCAAATCTCGCATTAACTGTTGACCATGTCTTTCATTGACGGAAAATACGGTTTGTTTCTGTCAAAATCTTTTCGTGGTAACTAGACTTAAATTTATTCCCTTGAAAACATTTCAACCAGTCATTTGAGCGGCTTCAATTCATTGGGAAAGTGTTTTTTTGACTGATCCCCTTAACGACACCCCCATTAACGCAACAGCCCCCTAGTTTCTCCAAAACTACTCCCCCAACGAGCCATTGCAGCTTAGACTGGCCCCGAACCCTGATAGATACATATGGAAAACTACTCATAGGCTATTGAACTGAATGACTGAAATGTTTCCCAGAGAAGACATTCATATCCAGTTGCCACGAAAAGATTTCGCCAAGAATTAACCATGACAAGATGACTCTGAAGCTCCATATACAGATACTGTTACCCTCTTCCAAAAAGAGTTTGTTTTTTTTCTCTAAGGTGGAGGTGTAATGGGTTCTCCTGGCTGGAACGCTGCAGTTATTGTCATGGCTGACCAGAGAAGAAACTAAAAATTGTGGATGACTCCTTCTCCTTTGCTACATATATATTATTTCTGGCAGATATGATGCCCTCAACTCTTTGGCCAGATGACATTATGTAATTTTAAATGGTGTACCATAGGCAAAGAAAATCTATATGAATTAATAAAATGAATGAATTGTTAGATCAGTCATTTACATTTTTACGAAATAAATTGAAACAATGCTAAAGGTTGGTATCTACTACATTCTATACACACTGACTGATTTTTATGTCATTCATTCTTCTATTAAGACATTTGAGGTAGTATTGGTTTATATTCTAGAAAGCACAAGAGTCTGTCACATTGGTCAGTTTTATTTACAAACACTTTTCAGACATATTAGGAATTATCATGTAGTTAGCTTTTATTTGTCATTTGCAGGTCTTCAGAAGTTGTAGAATGTTGAAATAAACAAGAATCTGATGGACCACGCAGATTTCTCTCTAATCCTTCCGTATGAAATTAAAATAAATGGTACACCTGAATGAAAACAGAGCAGAACTTTTTTCCTTTTTGTTTGGATTCAGGTATGTGTTTTAAATGTTTGAGAGATGACAACCACCTTGTAGCACTTTGGGAAATCCCTTATGAATTTATAATTTCCCTTTCTGCCTAATGGTGTAAAGTTGCTGTGTTGGCACTGATGGTTACGGTAAAATATCCAGAGTTTACGGGCCAAGGCTGGTCAAGACTGTATTTTCCTTGTCTTAAAGTCTAACTGTAATGGCAATGCTGGCAGATTATTTTGCTGGAAAAAGGCAGAAACTTTTCTAGCCTGCTCCTGGGTGAATTTCTTTACCTATCCCCATGTTGTAGTTGAGAGTGTAGTATTTCCAACTGTGATTTCTTATCTACTCAAATAGCTACCAGGTATCTCTATTTACTTAATTGCATTTCTATCTGTCCAGACCCTTTTAACCTTCATATCTCATGGTGGTGGTCTATACAGAGCCATGGAAAGAAGGGTTGTGAATCTCTACTCTGAGGCAAAATGATATCTATCTGAATACATCAATCGTGGTATACATTCAAGGTACACATGGAATATCTAGCTGAAGGACATACGAGATAAGGTATATAGCGGCTTAAAAAAACTGAACTGAACAACACTGATGACTTCCCACAGATAAGCATCTCATTGTACTTTGTGCTCTATTCTTTAAGGCCTGTTCTTGAAATGATGTACCACCAGTATGACATGCAATGCTGGTTCTCTCTGGTTGCTACAGGATGTCAGTGTTCTTCCAGTTCACAATCTACTTGAATGAGGGCTTGGAATGAATGGACCAGGACAGCAAGCACCTTTGCAAACACTGGTAAGTCCCATAAGCACTGGATCCAGGATTTCTAAGGAGATAAAAAAAGTCTTCTTTATGCACAATCTATACTCTTACATCAGCTCTGTAGTGTTCTTACATACAAATCAAGCAATAATTAGTCCGATTCTTTTCCTTTTGGATACTCTCTTCAAGGCTCACCACAGTGAATCAACATCCTCCGTCTGACCATATTCTCTGTATCTTCTGCTCTCACACCAACTAACTTCATGTCTTCTTTCACTACATCCATAAATCTTTCCTTTGGTATTCCTCTAGTTCTCCTGCCTTGTCGTTCCAACCTCAGCCTTCTACCAATATTTTTACTATCCCTGTCCAAACAAGGAATCGTTAGTACTTTCTATTTAATGTTGTTTGTACTCCAGGATGATATTTGAGCAAATAATAAAGGCCTAATTAAAAGCATATAGATTTACATGTTATAGTTAAGTCAAAATCAAATTTACATTTGCATTCATAACAAACGCTTTAGGGAATGACACAGTTTAATTGAGTGCATTTGCAAATTATTCAATATAAAAATTTTAAGTGATGCCTTGCCCCTTTTTTTAACTTTTCAAAAATTAAAGAATACATCGACAAACGTGAGAACCAGACCTATTCTGTACGATTGCATTGTGCCAGTTATTTCCAAACTCAGGGAATTAAAAAACATAATCTTAAGACAACATTTTACAAACAGCTTATGTCAAAATAAATGAATAATATTTTCAAAAAACCTTTCTGCTTGTCATTAATGAAAATTCCAACAGTGGAGGGTGCTTATCCAAAATTACAAAGAAAATTCATCCTATGCCATCTTCATTCCTCACCATTTGCTGTTTATTTGTTTTTTTTCAGCATCTATGCATATCTGGCAAGCAGCTACTTTATTTATTCCAGCGTGAGTTTAATCTTTCTGGGTAATAGTTAAGTTAGTTGTTTAGGACCCACCATTCAGAAAGACTGCTTTTTTTCTTATATACACCTAGGACACAATTGTATGATCTCTTCACCTTGGAATCATGAATTTATTTTTTTGTTTCTTCTCTTCAACTTTTTTCCCTATAGACATTTTTGCTAGTGTATTTCCTTTCATACTCTTGAGATGTGGGTGTGTGGTAAAATGTAGACGGCAAAAGGACAATAGATTCCTGACTAATCAGAAATATACTTATTTAATATCACACAGAAGTAGGTGGGAACAAAATTAAGAAACTGCAAAGTTTTAAATGATTTGAAGGTAAATTTATTAGGACACTTTTCCTTAAGAGTTTGTGGAGGGATATACACTGTAGAATATAAACTTGAGCATCAGCTTAAATTTCTAATAATGTTTTTTTTTCCCGACACTGTTTAAATTTCAGTGGATTAGGAAGTCATTTGTTTCCTCTGCATTGTCTGTTAATTTACTGTCCACCCCAAACACTGTATTTTTGTAATCATTAATATTTCCTGACAGTTTTACTCCTTCTGAGTCAGACTCCAAGTTAAGAGAAGTTATGCAAAGTCAGACCAAATGACTGTGATTTGCTCAGGTTATGACAACATTAGGAGGCTGGCTTTTCTGACCACTACTAGCTAAGAGAAGAATAAAACATTTTGGTTTCATCTTTACAGATAACCTTCAACAGATGACAATAAATTATGTTTCATAAGTTCCATATGTTACAGATCTTTGTCCCCCTCTCAAGCTACCATACAACAGTCAAATATCTTTAAATTTATCGCAGTGGATGGGAGGTGTTGTTTTAATGGGGAACCCTCCACGAACCAACAAAATCATTGAGTTCCGTGTCATATGATTAGAATCCAGGGGTAAATGGTGTAGGGCTACTGTTGATAATGGAAGTGATATTTTGGAGGAGAGGGTAGTTTTTGGATTAATTTTGTCCTAAACGCCTATGATGTTAGATGATGATGTCATTGATGATTTTGCCTCGACAAATGTCTTTGAAAACGATGACACATAATGGTGAAAATATTTGTGAGTAATGTTGTAAAACCTTACAGAGCAGGAAATGGAAGAACAAAATGAGGAGTTCTTTTGTTCTTTCTTTTCACCAAAGGTATTATGTAATGGGCTGTCCTGGCTGCACCTTATCTGCTTATCTGATATAAAATATGCCACAAGCAGTAATAGCACTTGTGTGATGGGCTCTCGCTGCACCTTATTACACTGCACTGCACATGAGCATGTATAAAATAACAAAAAACCATGAATGTTTATCAATTCATTGCACATTAGATATAGGCTAATGGAAGGACCATCTTGATAGCACATACCTCATTGAGTTTAAAAAAAAAAAGTGAGAAAAGGACAACATCATTATAACATGAGTGCAACACACTTAAACTACTTCTCAAGTTGTTTAGCAGAATCTTAATGATTTTGCAAAATAGATGGACTTCAATAAAAATGACGATTGTCTCTGTAACCCTCATGAATTTAGGTTACACCTCTCCAACTGTGCGTGAATATACTCGCACACACACATGCAACTTCAATGATAGGACGCCAGCAAAACAATGTTGCTATTTCCTTTAGGATAGGTGATTCACAAGCATTTGTAGATGTTGTAAGTATGAGACATTTCAGTGCAATATAAGCTTAACAGGTGGACTGTGGACAATGCTTGTATAAATGTCAAGTGCACAGGACTGTCTCAAATGAATAGATCCAATCCATTGAGTGACCGATAGGGGGGCTCTGTGCCTTTAAGACGTTGCCCAGGATAGACACAACGTCGGCGCCTGACGCTCAGGAAGTGGACGAAACCACCTAAGAATTCTCGTAGATTCGATACCCAGTCCCAATGTTGCAAACGTGCCCACACCGACCTTAAATTTTCGTTTCAATATCTTCGCTGGGATATTTGAGAGGATAATGCTGGATGGTTGCGCTCATGAACTTCACCAGAGACATATGCCGGCTGCTGGGACTCGGGAGCGGTAAGAAGCGTCCCGCTACACCCAAACTTTCTGAACTCCGGATAAATCAATCCCTTCCTCTGATTACAAACCGTGTACATCGGTAGGAGATGAAGATACAGTCTTACACGTCGTCTGGGAGACGTCTTACGTGAAAAAATGTCGCAAAATACCGTTCGCTTAATTGGTGTTCCTGCTCGGACAATGAAGTCCCCCCTCCTGCCCGTTACAGCCCGACTTACACAGCTTCCAAGTTTAGCGCAGTCGGAACCACAGAATACATTTTATCCGTCGAACCGTTGGGCGCCGTCGAAGCCCCGGGGGCTTCTGGGTGCTCTTTGTGTAGCCCCACGTACAGACGCTGCCGCCTCTCTCCTTCGGTGGGCTGTTCCCCCTGTGCGTGATATGACAACAATGTCTAAAATAGGTGTCGAAAAGCCTTCTAGCGCCGCGGCCAAATCGTCATCTCCTTCAATAGTGAATTGTCTTTGTTTGACAACTGTTCAAATACATGTACCAACGGATCATGTGGTCAAACTTTGTTCCTCTTCACCGCGGTTTTACCGGTTGTAGTACTTAACTAGTATGGCTAAAAACTTACCGTATCAGAGCCATACGATAAGATGACAACACACGTGAAAGGACCGCTGGAATAAACTAATATTTCAGTCATGACTGGATCTGAAACTGGTGATGTAAATAATCGCCAAAAAAATACTGTTTCGAGGTTGGGTCAGTCTATGGATTGTTATGGAAACCTCAAGCGTAAGACTATAGTTGTCCAGTATCAACCGCCTTAACCCTTAAAGGAACTTTTACTACAACAGCATCAAATGTTGTCATTTTTGATAGAGCAATGGCCCAAAATAAGGATCAAATTCTAAAACTTCATGCTTGTGGTTGACTTATCAAATAAGAATTGCCTCCGCAATACTAGATACTTACAGTACAGTATTTCTTTTCATTTTATATTATGCAGATTTTATATCCAACTGTCAGAGATGTGTGCATATTACTGGGCAGACTTAAAAACGTTTTTCCTTTTGAATGTTACAAATACGTTCATGCTATCTTACAGTTGTAATGGTCACACTAGCTAGCCTTGATATTTTTTGGAATTGTAGTGATATTTAGATTGTCTACATGAACTGAATATTCCTTGAGGCTGACAGTGATTGTTGTTCTTTCTTTTAGTTATGTTGAAACTGTGATTAGGGACTGTAAAAAAAGAGCCGCAAAGTAAATTTGTAGCTTAAATTCCAGTTTGTAATGATACATGGGTGTATTTTGCATTCCTGTGAAAGGAGCTCACCTTTCAGCTGAACACTAATTTAGATGCCTTCAAGCAGAAGAACAGAGACTCTTTTGTTACATTTGCCTACCCATCTTGGATACATTTATTTGTAAAAAGAGCATTCTATTATTCCATTAGAATAACGATTTCACAAAGTACATTACTCAATTAATAGGATAGTACTGAGCTTTTCTGGTGGCTTTCTACTTTCAGAATGTCAGGAGACCTAAAACACAGTAAAACATCTTCCTTTGAACATTTCATACAGCAGATCTGAAACATAGTCTAGGCCAGCAACAGAGCTCTTGCAAATGCGAAAAATGTCTTGAGTCATAGACCAAGTATGAGTTTGTCACTATATGGCAAATCTTTGTTGCACAAATGGAAATCTGACACCATGTCAGTTCCCACATGGAACTGTTTTTCTTTGTCTTGTCTTGTCATTGGTCTATTTCCACTGGGTTTAAATCAGCTGCAGAGTTGTGGTTGGATCTGATCTCGTCCCCCTAGACACATACACACACCCAAGCTCAGAGCTGATTCCTTTTTTTTCAAAGTCATTTTCAACCATGTCCTTGAGAAAATGATTCATTTTCTTATAAGAGAAATGCTTGAGGCTACTGTTTCTAGCATGTGAGGCTTGCAGCAATGAAAAACAGCTTTAAGAATTCCACCTAGAACTGAAGATTAACAACATGTATCTGTATCTCACTGTATAATTTTATGTTTTATGAATGTTTTTTTCTAAGCTTTCCTTGCTTTTTCATTAAATTAGAAACCATTATACAATTTTTGCGCTTGCCATCCAAAGTCATTGAGATTTTTACTTGTGGCCAATAATTGTAGTAATGTCAAAGAAGGCAACATATTTGTATTTGCTATCTACATAAACAGTATTTGCTTTAGTTCTTGATTACAGATAAAGCCTTTTGATTGAATTCTATACGGGATGCTTGCTGACGATGGTTTTTCTATGTCACTGCCAGCAATGAAAAGATACGGAAGTGAAGAAATACATCCACTTGCAGGCCTGGATCTTACTGTGTCAGTAATGCTGCCTAGCTCACATTTCTTTGGAAACGAGATTTACTTGCTTGGAAAGTTATCTGCCTGATTGGGGATTTTGATGTGACATACTGTGGTTACAACGAAACCAAAAAAAACCCCATAACAGTACTTGATTTTCCAGTTGTAGAGCTTTACTGCATGATTATAATGACAGAAGCCTTACTTAATCTACCTTGTCTGTTCTTGATAAGAGTTCTTTCAACTGATCTCATGACGTAGGTGCTCCCAATTTTCTCGGGTTCTTGTGAATTGCATTACTCTTTGTATAGTGAGCTGTTGGCATTGTTCAATAATATCGAACTAAAAAAAAAAAACATTCAAAATAGAAAAAAGGCCGTGTGGCACTTAAAGCAAAATAATTTCCCCTGCAGGCCCTCCTGTCCAGCAACAGGAGGAGCATATGGACTGTGGTGCTGCAGCCCCTAACCCGAGTGATGATCCATCTTTGTCACAGGTAAAAATGTGTTGTTAGTCTGATCGGGCATTGCCAGCTCCATAAAGATTATCATCCAGAGTGCTCTGATCGTCTTTCTGTGTGTGCGTGTGTGCGTGTGTGCGCGTGTGCGCGTGTGCGCGTGTGCGCGTGTGCGCGTGTGTGTGTGTGTGTATATGTGTGTGTAGGATGCATTAAATGGAGAGGAGGATCTGAGTGAGGATGAGAAAGTCAGGCAGAGGGCAGAACGACGCAAAGCTAAGAGGAAGGTGCATAACACACATTCTACTCTTAAAAATCATTTATCCCATTAACTGGGATAAACCCAGTTAATTACTGCATGTATGGCCATTTACGTAATGGAATGTCTGATATTTATATATTTTTTCTTTTTTTTTTTTTCTTTTTTAGCGTCGTCGAAAACGGAAGAAACAGGAACAGGTCAAACAAAATGAGAATGCTGAACGGGTAAGTGACAATTTTTTGGATGTGTATCTTACCTTTCGTTTCTGTTTTAAATAGATGGATCTCAATTATATTCCATACATTAGGATGATGAAGATGGAGGTGTGGACTCTGAGTTGGATGAGAGTGAGTCAGATGCAGAAGGCGAGAAGCAGTTGCAAAAGGAGGACAGCAAAAATACAAAATCAGCTGCCTCGCACAAGTATGCTACCTCAGCTGTCATGGCTTCGCTGAATGAACATCAAAAAAACAGATCAACTGAAGAGGTGGGAAAATCCTCTTTTGCTTGGTTCATTTATGATCAACTATGAAATTTGATGCACATCATCAACCATCTGTAGAATCTAGCTCCCTTCAATTAATGTGCCCATCAGTGGCAAAGGAAACCCATGATAAAATTAACAAATATCAACTATGAAAATACAGTTCTTCATTGCAGTGCAATATGTCAGACTGTAATAGTTTATTATACATTGTTCAGTATCTATAGAGCAATTTCATGGCATTAACTGAAGAATGTTATTAGTTGCGATTAGATGCTGAAATCTCTTGATTTTCACAAACCACTATTTTTGATGTAGAAGAGAAGCTATTAGTACATTACAGAAAGAGAACAGGGTCACAGTAGCAACTCTAGTTGGAAGAATACACATTTTTAAGGGAGCCAAGAACCTTCCAGGCTAAAGAGTTGTGTGTAATTGGATACAGATCATGAACCTCATACACTGTAAATCCTTCCATTGGTATCCCATTTGGTATCCCACAGCTGCCTCTTATCTCACAACCTCCCAGGCTCAAATATTATAAATTATTCACAAATGAAGATACATTTTGAAATGCATACTGTTGGGTCATTTAGAACAAATTAATTTTGTATTCAGATTCAAGATTTAAGGTCAGTGTCAGTGTATTGTAACATTCAGTATGAAGCCTTTTTTTAAAAACAACTCTTCGCATGTACATAATACTTCTATTACAATCCTAGAAATCTTACATGGCCAACTGACTAGCACAAGTGCCTGTCTTGTGTTGCACAGGAGCCAGAGTGGGATGTGAGCAGTGCCTTCTTTGCCAATGCTGCTAGCCATATAAAACCCAAAGGATCATGTCGCAAGTCCAAAGAGAACAAGGAGAATGAAGCCAGAAGAGAGGTTAATTGAATTTTGATATCTTTTGTATACTTTCAGACCAGTAGGTTTTTAATGGCTGTTGTCTTGAATGATTTTTCTTGTAACAGTAGCGTGCGTGTGTGCGTGTGTGCGTGTGTGCGTGTGTGCGCGTGTGCGCGTGTGCGCGTGTGTGTCAATAGTAGCTTGATAGAAGCTAATGCAAATTAACTGACTAAAATGTCAACATTACTATAGGTATAGGTCAGTTTAAATATATGCACACATCTCTTTAAAATTGTAACTTATGCATTTATTTATGCACTCACTCGTGTTTATGTGTATTAACATATGAATTTACATTACATTACATTACATTGCATTTCGCAGACACTTTTATCCAAAGCGACTTACAATAGAGGACATAGGGACTGCAAATACACCTGCAAATACACGATGCACAGGAAATATACAGAACAGTAAGCTTGGGTTAGTGAGTTTTTTGTTTTTTTTTGGACAGAGACACACAACATACACACACACACACACTGCATAGCCAAATTTGCTGCCAACCTGATCTGGGGCATCAGGGCAGTAAAAAGTCCTGAAAGAGAAACTTTTTATGTTTATATACTGCATATACATGCATTTGTATAAACTGAACAGCAAAAACATTATGATCACCAAAACAACCCTTACCAGTGGAGGTATTGATTCCACTAGATTTCTGAAGGTCTGCTGTGGTATTTGGCACCATGACATAAGCAAGTAATTGTTTATGTTGTAGAGTTTGGCTTAACCTCCATGCACTTATATGTTGAGCAAATTCCACAGATACTTGATTGGATTGAGATCTGGTGAATTTGGTGGCCAAGTCAACTCCTTGAACATGTTTTGTTCCACAGACCGTTTCTGAAAATGTTTTTGCAGCATGGTAGGATGGATTATCCTGCTCAAAGAAGGCATTACCCTTAAGAAATAAATTGATTGTGAAGGAAATTTTATTGTGGCCAAAGTAATATCCACATTAACGCCAGAACCTAAAGTATCATATTGCCTCCAACACCTCACCTTCTTCTCAGAATACATCCTGTTACCTGGTTTTCCCCAGTTTAGTGACATGCACACAACTTGCCATCGACATGATGTAAAAGAAAATGTTCATCTGACAAGACCATCCTGGACTGCTCTCTGGTCAAGTTCTCATGCTTACGTACTAACTGCTGGTTCTTATCGGACATGGGTCAACATGGGCGCCTCACCAACTATCCACCCTTGAACACAACAATCTGGGATAGAAAGCACTTTATGAATAAAATTATTATTAGTACCGTAATTCTCGGACTAATGAGGGCACCTGAATATAAGCTTTATCGGCTGAAAAGAAATACATTTATGTGTACATATTGAGGCTGCACTTGTCTATAAACCGCAGGTGTCCATGTTGCAACATGAGATATTTACACAGAAAGATGTTACACAAACATTTTTTTCAACTTTTAATTAAAACATACCGATGACATCCACAAATAGGTACTGGAAATGCTTTTTTCCTGAACAGTGCCTGTAACATGGGTGACGAAATAGATTAATAATAAATAACACAAGGAAAAATCCATCAATCCATCCATTGCTTTAGCCTACACCAGCTGATTGCTTTATTTGTCTTTCTCCTGCGTACTAAAACATTACATTACATTACATTGCATTTGGCAGACGCTTTTATCCAAAGTGACTTACAATAGAGGACATAGGGACTGCAAATACACCTTCAAATACACGATGCACAGGAAATATACAGAACAGTAAGCTTGGGTTAGTGAGTTTTTTTTTTTTTTTTGACATAGACACACAAACGTACACACACACTGCATAGCCTACCATTAAAGTGGTCGTCTTCTTCTGAACAGCCTCAGAATTTCATGGTAGTTTCATTGGTCTGATGTGATGAGGCTAAATGGTGGCATAAAGCTTGTTCGCCCCCCCCAAAAAACATCCTTAAATTAGCCACATCATTGTTTAAGCCGAAGTGCAAAAGCGCATGAAAAAAGTAGCGGCTTTATCGTCAGGATATCATGGTATGTGTTCAGACACCCTTCTGTCAAAAACATTAATCTGCTTGCCAATTCTCTAAGATTGGAGTAGATGGACAGCCTTTGTTCTGGAACCTTCTCTGTGATCCTTGGCTGATCCATAATTTAATCACTTTAGTGAACCAATGTTCCTACCTTGAACCATTTTGGAAGGTATTGGTGATCAAAGACGAGGACCACAGCAGAAGCACTTTAGTTTTGGAGATGTTCTAATTGAGTCATCTGGCCATCATAATTTGGCACTTGTCAAAGTTAAACGTAACCATTTTTCCTTTTTCCTGAATCAACACGAAAACATGTAAGAAAAAAAATCACTATCTATCAAATATGTGTCCCACATACTGATAACTACAACTGTCATCAGACAATCAGTTATATTTTTACCCATCAGTGAACACACTGCTTGGCTGAATGGTTAGTTTGTACATGTGTGCAATATCACAGTTCCAAATATACACAGATGCATGTTAATGCAAAGTCCATAATATTTCAAAACAACACTGCTGTTCAAATCAGTGGTAAAAATTAATTAGATGGTTATTGAAAGATCTCTTGGGTATTTTTTAAAGTATGTAGGAGGATAATGATTTCCATTCTTTACACAAACTATGTGTATGCATATATATATATATATATATATATATATATATATATATGTGTGTGTGTATATATATATATATTCACACATTGCATGCGTGTGTGTGTGTTTAATCCCCCTGTGATTTTGCAAGTTCTCTCACTTAGTAGCATGGAGCGCTCTAAAATTTTTAGTGCTGAAGCATTTCCACTGAAAAAGACAGAATCTAAAAAGAAATCAGAAATCACATTGTATGATTTTTTTTTAACAATTTATTTGTTAATCACAGGGTCAAATAATTATTGATCCCTTGAGTCAAACAATTTTAATATTTGGTACAGAAGCTTTTGTTAACAATTACAGAGGTCAAACTGTTCCTGTAGGTCTTCACCATGTTTGCACACACTGCAGCAGGGATTTTGGCCCATCCCTCCACACAGAGATCTTCTCTAGATCTGTCAGGTTTTGGGGTTGTCACTGAGCAACACAGAGTTTCAGCTCCCTTCAAATATTTTCTATTGGATTTATGTCCGGAGACTGGCTGGGCCACTTTAGAACCTTGAAATGCTGCTTAAGGAGCCACTCCTTGGTTTTCCTGGCTGTGAGCCTTGGGTCATTGTCATGCCAGAAAAAGACCCAGCCAGGACCCATCTTCAATGCTCTTGACTGAGTGAAAAAGGCTTTTGCCCAATATCTCACAATATATGGCCTCGTTCATCATCCCTTTAATACAGTGCAATTGTCCTGGCCCCTGTGCTGCAAAACACCTCCAGAGCATGATGCTTCCATGCTTTGTCTTTCCCCATGCTATCATCAATGGGATGATACTCCTTCTTCTTCCTCCAAACACAGCGAATGGAGTCAAAACCAAAAAGTTCTATTTTGGTCTCATCTGACCACAAAACTTTTTCCCATGACTCCCCTGGATCATCCAGATTGTCCCTGGAAAACTGCAGATGAGCCTTGAAATGGGCTGACATAAGCAGGGGAACCTTCCGTGCAGTGCATGATTTTAAACCATTATGTCTCAGTGTATTACGGATAGTAGCCTTGGAAACAGTGGACCCAGGTGTCATCAGGTCACTGACCAGCTCTTGCCATGTAGTACTGGGCTGATTCTTCCCCTTTGTTAGCATCATTGATACCCCACGAGGAGAGATCTTCCATTGGGCCGCAGTCCGAGGGACATTGGCAGACATCATTAGCCTCTTCAATTTTCTGACAATGGCTCCAGCAATTGTTCTTTTTTTCACCAAGCTGCTTTGCAATTGCTCTGTAGCCCTTTCCTTACCAACTTTGTCTTTTATCGTTTGACAGGGCTTTGGTATTACTCATGTTGGCTGCTCCATTTTTAACATTGTGGGGTGCACAGGTGTCTTTAAGAAAGCTAACAACCTCAAATCTATGCTACTCTGAGTGTAGTTGGACTCGTAAAAAGCAGAGGAACAGGTCTTTGAGGGTCAGAAATCTGGCTTATAAGCCAGGGATAAAATAATTATTTGACCCTGTAATTTACAAGTAAATTGTTAAAAAAATCATACAATGTGATTTCTGATGTTATTTTTGATTCTGTCTCTCACAGTGGAAATGCACTAACAATGAAAATTTTAGACCCCTCTGTGATTTCTAAGTGGGAGAACTTGCAAAATTACAGGGGGATCAAATACTTATTGACCTGACTATATATATACACGCATACATACACACATACATACATATACGTATATGTATATTATCCCTAAAATTAGCACTACTGAAATATTGTTTATTCCATAATAACCAGGTATATTATCAATATGAAGAAACCTTTTTTATTTTCTGTTCAGATTTTTTAAATATTATGATCAAATACATTTTCAAGACTGTAAATCTGATCTAAAGAAACTCTTTTCAGAGCAATGGAACTGACACTATGAAAAAAAGTGCATCACTGACAGGTAAGTAATGTTGTTTAACTGAACAAATGATATGTGACTGAATTGAACCATCATTATGATGCTTTATGATTGAATTTGACAATAACTCCTAAGGAAGTCATTACGCAGCCTTTCCATTCTCCAAATGTCATTGTGCAGCATTTCATTCAAGTGTCTCGCAGTCTGGTGGAGAATAAGTAACAAGCAATGGTCTTTTCTTTAGAAAAAGGGATAAAGTTAGTGCAAGAGGGGCAG
Organism: Fistularia commersonii; assembly: GCF_037954325.1. Lineage (NCBI taxonomy): Eukaryota > Metazoa > Chordata > Actinopteri > Syngnathiformes > Fistulariidae > Fistularia > Fistularia commersonii. Next base: position 15,293,970 of record NC_141285.1, read on the forward strand.
TACCCCCAAGCAGTCAGCATGTTTACAGAAGCAATCAAGTGTGATCCAAAGGATTACAGGTATATTTACTCATTACTTTTTAATTTTTCATCATAAATGTATGTCAAGAGTTTATAAGACAAAATGCATGTGTATCTCAACTTGTAGGTTCTTTGGAAATCGCTCCTACTGCTATTACTGCTTGGAGCAGTACCCCCAGGCACTGGGTGATGCTGAGCGCTCCATTCAGCTGGCACCAGACTGGCCCAAAGGACACTTCCGCAAGGGTAGCGCACTCATGGGCATGAAGGTATGTTCAATAGGCCCATGTTTAGCTCAAGTCATTTAGTGGTAGAAATAGGGTTTATATTGTCTGTTATGATAAAATCTATTGTTTACTGGTACTTCTAATTCATAGAGATCTGAGAAGTGCTTTGTAAATATATATTTTTTTATTCTTATTATTATTATCATTATTATTATTACAATTGTTTCGTGTTATTTGTTGTAGCGGTACAGTGAGGCAGAGAAAGCCATGGAGCATGTGCTAAAACTGGACAAAGACTGTGAGGAGGCTGTCAATGACCTCTTTAATTGCAAAGTGCTGCAACTTATGGTAATTACATATACCATATCTATGTCCAGGATCTTGAAAAACATTTTCATTTTTAAATAGATTGTATTAATTTCTGTAATTGATTGTTTTGGTTTTGTCCCGGTTTGATTTGTGCAACAGGACCTTGGTTTTGAAGAAGTTCAAAGTGTGCTATTGCTGGAAAAATTCTCATCTGTGCAAGGTGTTTTGTCATCTTGCGCTGATTCTGGCAGGGGTAAGATGAATATGAGCATATCAGTAACATTTGAGGTTAGATACTGATCAAAAGCATATAGTTTTGAAGAGCTCGTTTTTTTTTCCAATTTCTTTTTAATTTTAATTTTTTTTCTTTGCACCAGGTAGCCAAGATCCATCAGTCATGCTACCTGGGTAGGTGAAGAATAGTTTGTTCTGTAAAAACCACAGTTCATAAAAGGTTCAATATTCACTCATGTAGTTAAAACTACAAAACTACATTTGTCTTAGTTCATGTGTCTGTCTTTATTTGTTGTTAATATTTAGTAATCGTTGAAATTGTATCAACATCCTTCTTTTTAAATTTATGTAACATTACTTTATCAAGGGTATATTGCATAATTTAGAATTTCAAATACTTGTTTGGCCATCACTGAACTTTTGTATCGTATGCTATATTTGAATGTTCAAGTTCACTCAGGATTCATACAAGTACTTCTCTGAAAGCAAAGGATCACACTTAACATTTAGTCAATTTTTTTTAATTCTTGCTCATTTGATCTTAGCATAAATAATTTCCACAGTGTTGTTTGAAGAGCATTTATAATACTGTACATAATCAACACATAATCTCTGTTTCTTTCCTTCAGAAGCCCTTGTCCTTCACTCTGGGTGGGAAATGTGACAACAGAGCTCACTGACAAACACCTGTGGGACCTTTTCAGAATGTAGGACCTCAGTTCAGTACAGAGATGTTACAATACAATGTTTTACTGCGTGTGACCACGTGAATTCCCAGTCTTGACATTACCAAAACATAAAATATGAAAATCTGATAATACAAATAAGACGGCCATTCAGTCTCATCTTTAATTTGTTTATACATCCTTTGTATCGTCATTGGGAGAAAGAAAAGTCATTACCAGGCCTCAAGATAGTTAGGAAATATAAATAAAGGCAAAGGGTTTTGAAAATGGCATAGATAAAACATTAAAGTTAATTGGTAAGTTTTTGAATGAACTGTTCCTATTTCCTACTATCCATAGTTTGCTTTCCTACTATGTCCTTAAATGAACAAAAACATACAAAACTATATAACTTGATATTATTAGCTCTAAACTTATTATGTTTGACCCTATCTTGTATATTGATTTAGAATTGTTTTTTATAAAATGTCCTTGCTTATTTCACAATTTTAATTTGTCCATCGAGGATGTATAATATCAATTTACATTTCAACAAACCAAACGCTTCTGTTTTTACTTCTGCGCATGAAGAATTTTACTATAATTTTAATTTAGTGGATGATATAATTGCTTAACTATTTTGATTTATTTTTGAAGGTATGGTGAGATCGAAAGCATCCGTGTGCTGCATGAAAGATTCTGTGCCTTTGTGAATTACAAGAATGCAAACATGGCAGCCCTTGCTATGGACAAACTAAATGTAAGATCATGATTAGTGACACTCTCCATCACATTTGTTCTAAAAAAAAATATCCTTTTTTTTTTAAAGTTTTGAATCTGCTTTCTGCCCCAGGGCTATTCTATTGAGAACACACGTTTAGTGGTGCGCTATCCTGACCGTCGCACTCAAAGGGTCCCTCCTGTTCCACTAAAAACCTGTATCCCCGTCACACAGCAGGCAGGTGTAGCTGCTGGGTAAGTGGCACTTCTCAGGTCACTGCATCAGAGAACATTTCAATTTTACTGGCTTACTATCCATAGTTTTCTTTACTGTACCTTTTCTTCTTTCTATGCCAACCTTCTCTCTGTATAGACCTCGACGGCGTGGCCCAGTCAATGGAGATGAGTGTTACTTCTGGAGAACAACAGGCTGCCATTTTGGAGACAAATGTCACTACAAACACATTCCTGATCAGAAAGGAAAGGACAGGAAGCCCTGGCAGCCCTAAATCTGGTTTGCCTCGACAGGATACGTGGAGCTTGGCTGCACAGACACTGGCAAATTTTGACCAGAATGGTGGGGTCAGAGCCAGTACTCAGGTTCTAAGGTAGGGATAGTCAAACATGTGCCAGGATGGACTAGGGAAGTTGAAATTTTCACTGCACAGGATGAAATAGATGTTTGGTTCAATATTTATTAAATAGGAGGAATTAAATTGTATTTACAGATGACACATGGTGACCTTTCCCTGCTGTAAGGGATGCAACTTAACCTCACAGGTCTACAACAGAGGGAGTGAAACTGTTTTGGTTCAATACAGAAGTAAAGTTATTTATATATGTGTGTGTGTATGTATGTGTATATGTATGTGTGTATATATATATATACACACACATACACATACACACATATATAGATATATATATATAAAAAACTATTTTTTTAACCAGTTGTGGCTCTCGTCTTGACATCAATAATGAAATGATTCGCTGTGGAATTGCAGTCTTGATACAGACGTAGTTTTAATGATGGGAAACTCCCCTCCTTTTACCTTTGTTAAAACAGCAGTGCTTTTGCCTTTTCGAGAAGTACAGCAACAAGGATGTCACTTTGAACTGATGGCAAGTTGGTGACTTAAGAGACTCACAGAACATTTGCCTCTGCTACCCACATAGTTTCTCCTTTAGCCAAGAGCCCACAAGAATATTGTGTCTGTTTAGTCTATTTTACCCTATTTACATGTTTATGGATATTTGGAGATGAAAGCCACAAATTTGAGCTGAGGAGTTGAAAATTTGGATCTTATAATGTGTTGATTGGGTCATTTAGATTTAATTATGTGCCATTTTATGCCACTTTAATATACAGAATGTTTGACAAAGGTAGGGGGATTCGTAACCCTTCGTAAATGTATTGGAGGAGTATTGGAAAAAACAAACCTTGATAATGTTGTGGAATCCAGTAGACTTGAGTGTTACCTTTTAAGGCCATATATTTTCCTTTTATTGCATTGGGCTGCATTATGTTTCAGGTTTTAGGTTTGCAGTATTCACTCCCTGTTTTGTAGCAAACAGGAGATAGCTGAAACACTGGTCTGTGTACCTAATGAGAGGCCTTCCCTAGTTTTTAATCATAGCATTTGAATAGACCTTAGTATTTCTTGATATATGTTGACAGTAAGTCATTACATTTCTAAATCCATGCTGAGAAAATGTGCACATTTGATCCCTGATCTCTTAAAACGTACACATCCACTGCTTCTGGCAAATGTGTTTCAGAGAGGTAGGCTGCTGTTTCCACCCTTACTGCAGAATAGTGCCTTACAGAACAAACAAATATGCTCTGTTGTGATACACACTCATGTCTATGTGTGTACAATCATGCGCTTGCAGAGTTTTTCCCAAAAGCAGTGTTTTTGACCCTTGGGGCATCTATTTCAGTATTTCAGTGAACCAAAGAAGTTTTAGTCCAAAATCTCAAAAATAGTCATGCTATTTCATACATTCAACCCTTGTGCATTAAAACCATTCAGAATGGCTTCTGTGTCATCCAACAGACAAGAATTGTAGCTACTGCAAATGGCTAAGGTCTACACTACATTAACTTGTTAACTATGCTCTGCATAGTCTAAGTATTTATTGTTTTATTTATATCCATTTTTCCTATTTTGTTTTTTACAGTTTGAAGTTGAATTCAGTGTTTTAATTTACTGGCCTGTTTGACTTTTCACTTAAGATTAGATAACAAATTCCCTCACATTTGTTTGTGGCTTTAATGGTCAAGCGTTAGTAGGAAATGTTTTCTTATTTGCGAACACTGTCATGCTGAACGTCTGCTTTTCAGTTATTCCTCTTTGCCATGTGACTTAAAGTGTAAAAAAGGAATTAAGCACCAACTTTAAAGTTGCACTTGATCTTACACAATTGGTTGTACCTTTACATAATTGGTGCCGTTATCGATGGCTTGCACAGTTCATTTATTTTAATTATACTACAGCATCTTTTAATTTCATCATATACCTATCAGATCTCCTTGGGTTTACCCAAATTCTAATTTAGAGATTTGGTACTGGATTTTTTTAGTCATTTGACCTTGTTTCAAACTGTCAGGAAATAGGTTTGTAATCATGATGCACACATTAGTAACCTGAGCACTGCATTCTTGTTATTCTTCCAAATATTTTGTATTATTGTTACTGCACTGCAATAGAGCCTTTTGTATTTAATAAATGTATTTGAAGCACATTTTTTCCATTCTCTCTCTTTTTTTCTGAGTAATGTCAACAATTTGGGAAATTGCTCACAGGATTTATACTGACAGTGGTATGTGGTTTCTGCCTTCCACAGGGAGGCAGTGTTGTACACGCATATTTGGCACTTGTATGTTTCTCTAAGTCATAGATTACAATGTATATATACTTTCATTTTTTTCTCCCCTGGTATTTAGACCTACTGTGCCAGTAATATCTCATACCTCAAACCCACGACAGAGCAGTAAAAGTAGATCATACAGGTGCACTGACTAAATTGAAGGCCTTGTCTTTCCACTGAGATACTTCATGTTTTTGGCATCAAAGATACAACCATGACCTTGTAACCACCCTAGCCATTGAGAAACAGGACAGGGCTATCAACTGTTGACATTATTGAAGAAGCATAACTCCCTTTGTAAACTACTGCATCTGTGTGTATGAGCTAGATCCAGCCAAAAAATGACTAGGTGAACTTTGGGTACACAACCGTGGTGCTGTCAATTGGTTTTCCTTTTTTCAACTGCATTTATTGAAGACCGAAGTAGTTTGAATGGTGACTGGTGATAGTGTTTGGATGAAACATTTTGACTTTTAATTCATATGAAACAAAGGCATTGTCTGTCCACTCAGTAGTAAACAACTTTTTGTTTCCCCTTGTGACATACCGGTTTCCCCCCTCTTAATCCTTCCATGATTCACGACTGTTACAGCTCAGCAGCCCTGCCTTACCATCACTCTCCACACTGTATATCATATCTGACATAACAACTTTGCTGTGATATTTTCCCTGTATGACATCGGCCCTTTGGGTTTTTGAAAGTCCATGTGCAGTCGTTGGGTTACACAGTATTTAACACAGTATGAGTACTTACTAAAAACACAGACGCACACATAAAATGGAATACTGATGAATCAAGAGTTCCTTAAAAGTACCATATCCACAGGAACTGTGGTTAACTGTAGTTATTCAACCTATTGAATAGTGTTTAGCAAATGAGCATCTAAGTTTGTGTGCATTGAGTCAATTCCATGTTAATTTTATTAGAAGGGATTATGATGCACTGATGCAAACTCTAGCAATAGAGTATTTCAGTATTTGGATGTAATATTATTCTTTTATCAATCCCCGTGGGGAAATTCATTCTCTGCAAGGAGCCGGAAATCGAATCAGGAATGTTCGGTTCCAAAGACAATTGCTCTACCTCCTGCGCCAGGCCGCACCCAGTTTCATTACAGAGGGTATTTGGATCAGCCATATAAAATGTTAGCTTTGAAATTTTTTAAAGGAGGCAAAAGGTCAGATGGAAAGTTCATAGTTAAAGGATCAAGACCGACTGGAGGCAGCAAACACATAATGCTCCAAAAGGACGGTATTTGCATTCATATAAGAGCAAAGTAAATTGAAAAGTCGAGGGGACAAAATACAAAGACTGAATAGGCTGAGAACTGCACATAAAAATTACAGGAGAATGTTCATTGCAATAAATCAGAAGGTCTCTCCAATCGTTGAAATAAGCTGAAACACTTGAACATGTTCTTTAACAGTAAGTACAGTTACTCCCAGAAATATTTGGACAGTGACATAACCTTCATGATATGGGCTCTGCATGCCACCACACTGGATTTGAAATATAACGATTACAACGAAATTGAAGTGCAGACTTTTTAAGATTTAATTCAAGGGGTTGAACAAAAATATGATTAAACATGTAGGAATTGTAGCTATTTTTTTACAAACACTTATTTCAGGAGCTCAAAAGTAATTGGACAAATAAACATAACCCTTGTAAAATGTTACTTTTCAATATTTTGTTGAGAATCCTTTGCAGGCAATGACTGCCTGAAGTCTGGAACCTATGGCATCACAACTGGGTTTCCTCCTTTGTAATGCTTTGCCAGGCCTTTACTGCAGCTGTCTTCAGTTGTTGCTTGTTGGTGGGTCTGCCTGAAGTTTGTCTTGAGCAAGTGAAATGCATGTTCGATTGGCTTGAGATCTGGTGATTGACTGGGCCATTGTAGAATATCCCTCTTCTTTGCTTTAGCAGCATGTTTTGGATCATGGTCCACCTGTAGTGTGAAGCCCCATCCAATCAACTTTGCTGCATTTGGCTGAATCTGAGCAGAAAGTATATCCCTTAACACTTCAGAATTCATCTGGCTGCTTCTGTCTTTTGTCATATCATCAATAAAGAGACACAAGAGAACAAGAGACTCAGTGTCACTGGAAGCCATGCAGGCCCATGCCATCACGCTGCCTCCACCATGTTTTACAAAAGATGTGGTGTGCTTTGGAACATGGGCTGTTCCAATTCTTTTCCACTTCTTCCCATCATTTTGGTACAGGTTGAGTTTAGTCTCATCTATCCAAAGAATGCTGTTCCAGAACTGGGCTGGCTTTTACAGATGCTTTTTGGCAAAGTCAATTCTGGCCTTCCTATTTTTCCTATTTTTGCTGATTAATGGTTTGCACCTGGTGAATCCTTTTATTAATACTTATGCAGTCTTCTCTTTATGGTAGACTTACATACTGACACACTTAATTCCCGGAGTGCTCTTCACTTGGGTGGATGTTATGAAGGGGTTTTTCTTCACCATGGAAAGGATTCTGCGATCATCCACCTCTGTTGTCTTCAGTGAAAACCCAGGCCTTTTTAAGCTCCCTAGCTCACTTGTGCTCTTTTTTTTCTCAGAATGTACCAAACTGTTGATTTGACCAATCCAACATTCCTGCTACCTCTCTGATGGATTTCTTGTTTTTTCAGCCTCAGGATGATCTGTTTCACCTCCATTGAGAGCTCCTTTGACCACATGTTGTGTGATCACAGCAACTGCTTCCAAATGCAAATGCCACACCTGGAATCAACTCCAGACCTTTCATCTGCTTAATTGATGACAGGTGACCGAGGGAAGAGCCCATGTAGCCTTGTTATTTTTTTGCAGCCTTCTAAGTCAATTGTCCAATTACTTTTGGTCCCTTAAAAAAGGTGGCTACGTATTAAAGAGCTGTAATTCCTAAACCCTTGCGTCAATTTGGATGGGAATACTATCAAATTACACCCGAGAGTCTGCACTTTAAGCCCATATCGATTATATAATTGTGTTCTGAATGTTTTCGTAAACAGCTAAAATAACAAAACTTGTGTCACTCTCCAAATATTTCTGTGCCTGACTATATGCAGGTTAAACAAACAGTGATGACACAGTAACTAAAGACCACAATAGCAGAATGGGCCAGGTGGAAGTGGCAGAAAACAAAAATTAGGGTATCGAGTCATGGCTCAGGATGAAATTTATTTATCTTTCATGAAAAAATTAGAACAGTAACTTTGAAAGACTTTGTAGCTTGAGGGAGAAAAGAAGCTCAAGATGGTGGTAATTTATCATCATGGATGCTCACTGCTATAAAACCTGACCAGAGGAGAATCAGTGAAATCCTGTGCTTCCCAAGAGCTTATCTCAGCTTATTGTTGAACATACTTAAACTGAAATAGGTGCTGAAAAGTCAAGTAGAGGAGTATGTCATCACCACCACCATCTTGAGTCCTGACAGGTGATTGTTTAATTTAGAAAAGACAGCGCTTTTCGCTATGAAATTTTGAAAGCTGTAATGTTTCCAGATGTACACAGAAAATGTCCTATCTTGGATTTCTGTGCAGTGATCTGGTTTATAAGCCATTTTTCATTTTTTTTTGACATTAAAAACCAGGAAATAAAAGGAAAATATAATAATAGTTTTTTTCCTTCCTTTTTTGGTTTCTTTTAAGTCATTTTTTTAAGTCACATTTGATCACAGGCCAAAATTCTCTGTCAAGGTAGAACTAATTTCATAATAATGTAATGGACAGAATTCCAGTTGTGAAACTCCTGTTGCATGTAAGGCACAATCTCTATACATTAGTGTGTAAATGCTCCCGTAGTCAGTGGGAAAGTAAAAGCGTTATGAAAGCCCAGAGGAGGCAGAAAGGATGAACAGAAAGAGGTGCTGTCATTTGAAAAGGCCCTTGTTTATTGTTAGAGAGCATGTATTTATTTCATGCCCCCACAGATTGTGGGTAAGGGCAGAGCCAGCTCAGTCGGTGTAATTAGAGAGGTGGAGAGAGACAGCACTGCCACAGAGAGCTGCTTTACTCACACACTTGCTCCTGTGAGTTGTGAGAGAACCCTGAAACACACTCACTATTACACACACTTGCACGTTAAATATTGGCAAGCGGAAAAACACCTGCCTAGTCTGATTTGATTAGGATGGTATGAAGCAGAATTGCATGACTTAAAAAAGAAGGGTGTCTCACACAGTACCAATATGTTATATTTTAACTTTGAACCCCCCTTTCCCTTTTTCTCCTCAAAACTCTCCCTTTCCTTACCCAACAGCCTAAGATCCCTCTGATTTGGCCTCGCTAATATCGGGTCTGCTCTTCCTGTTCGGGTTTAGCAGTCAGGGAGGGACTGCCATCCCACCGCCCAGTCACACCATCACTGGTACACACAAACATCTCAATTACAGCTTCAACGTTTTATATGTGTACGCTCAAAGATACTGGATAACTATGATTCTTTATTTCATTCAGATGAAATCTGGGTGTGAGTTTTTATGGTTGTGGTTGCACCTCCCCTGTCATGATTATAATTGGTCAGATCTATGAATAAACCATGCTAAAGTGAAAAGGTCCCAGCTGAGGTGTACTTGAATCGTGAATACAGTTTATCAACTGGTCCAACATTTTTCACAGAGCTAATTTTATCCCAAACCCATGGAAATAGCTCCAAAAATAAATAACTTTGAATCATTTAAAGAGACTATTGTAGAAATTCCAAGGAGACAATTAAAACTAAAGTGACATCTGCAAAGTGGAATGTATCCGTAATTTATAAATGGGTCGGCTGATGAATCAGGCCTCTGTGCCTTCTATACCAAGATGATATGGTTCACGTTATAAAACACTAGGGATGGGATGGGGTGGGATGTCAATTTTGCATCAGTCACGTTTACCATAGCTTCGTTGAGGGCGAACCTATTTTAAAGTTGGTGGTTTGCGGCCGTTCCAACAAGGAAATATCTACCCTGTGATGCAGGGAGCTTCTTTAAGATACTTAGAACTAGATGTTTGAATCTATTCTGGAACCAAGAACTTCCTGTTGGTTACATTTACACAAGTTCACCCTGGTCTTGTGTAACACATTTTGTAACGGATTGTGTAAAACATCGTCAGCCAATCAGAGTGAGGAATTTTAAGATGCTGAATCTTTATAACGGAATCTTGAAAAATCTCAATATATCCTACTATAATACTAAGATGGTATTTTAGAGTTGATTTTGAAGTATGCTCTCTAATGGATGGTGTTCAATGACAGTTAATGTAGTTAAACGCAATTTCATTAATAGCAGAAGCACGTAACACATAGACAGTGGATCAATCCATCATTGGACGATGACTTAAGTTTTGTTGTGCATAAAATGTTGAGAGTAATGGGACATAATCCTGACATTTACTTTATAGTCTCATAAATAAGGGTTAAATTGATCTTCACGTGTGAAACAGTCCTGGGAATAGTAGGAGTGAGGGAGGGAGGCTGGGAGGGATATAGGGAGAAGGAGGGAAGAAGGGAGGATTTACCAAGGAGAACACACTTCTTCACTCAGTCACTCTCCCCTAGCCAGTGACGTCCACGACTACAAATATTTGCTGCCTTCAAGGTGAGTGAACTTTCACCTTAGTCCTTCCATATGCATTTTTCTATTATCTTATCCTAGAAAAATGAATACATAATTTTCACACATCTCAAAAAGAATTATTCTGTAATTACAATTTTTTTCACGTGGTTAAAACTCAAGCAAGAGTGTACTACATTACACAGGAATCTCCGTGCAGTAGTTATTTTAAGTACAGTACCTATTAAAGTTAAATGGGATTTTTTTACACTAAGAATAACAACGGGGGAAGGAGTGGTTGGGTGAAGGAGAAGAAAAATATCAGTGATATCAAGTTAAAGGTCATCCATGGCAAGCCCCAGATCATGTGTTTAATGTTTGCCACCCTTGTTATAATGCTAATAAAGACAAAAAAATCGAAACACGGTGGCAAATATTCTTTAAAACTGCTAAATTGTCGATGACAAGGCACCAAAACTACTCATCCACGTTACCTGTCCCACTTACATTTAGAACTAAATCTGCACGACAGTCTAGGTTTTGTCAAAAGCATGATTAGGTAAAGAGTTGACAAATTCAGAATTTGCTGTTTTGGCAACTATTTCAGTATTTGCAAGTGCAACAGGTGCCATGTGATGCAAAATTTGGCTACCTGTGAAATTTCATCAACTTTAATAAATTAGCGTCTATATCATTGCATTTTAATAATTAGAGGGCTTTTTTGAGTTAGTTCATGTATTTTGATAAATGGTTGGCTCATTCTGCAGTCATTTTATTTGTCATTGGTTTCTTACTTTATTATTCTTAACCTTGTGAACCTTTTTTTTTTACATAGGGGCTTGTGTTTTTGTCCTGTGGCCTGCAGTGATTTAATATTTCAGCCTGTGCATGTCTTTACCACAGTGTTCTTGTTGGGCTCTGTGACATTTGTGGTTCTGTCTGATTTGTTAGCCTCGAGGTATGATTATTCACTTGGATTGCAGCGCATTTCTGTATCACTAATTACATGTTTGTGTTTTACATGACAGACGACTGGATTTTATGTGTTTTGCCTCAGTTGCTCTGTGACATTGATTCTTAAAACAAATGGAGGATTAGAGGAATGACTTGCATCTCAGATAAAATAGTGACTTTCAGCACATTTACTGTTGACAAAGAGAAAAAGGATTTCAAGTAACTTGTCATGAACAGCTTTTTGTCCAGATGATGTCACTGTTGGTTCATTCACTAACAGGCCGTCTTCTGCGCCTTGCCGGTTGTCTGATTTTGTTAAATGACAGTTTATGACCGGATTATCTCAAATTGATGAGATAATCAAGGAATATTAAATGTGTCTTTTAATGCCATCGACCTGCCACAATAATGATTCACAGCTCGACTGAACACAAACGATTGTAATAACGCAATAAAACTAATTATTTTAATGAAGGCAGAATAATCTGAATCAAATCCCTGTTTAACCCTTAACCTTAGACCTCCTCTCCCCTCCACCTCTCTGGCACGATGGTCCGCACCCTTCCTCTGCACTGCATCCTCCTCCTCCTCCTGTGGGCTCTGTGCGCTCCCGCCCATGCTGAACCTGGGAGGGCCGCGACCTCCCAGCACAGGGTGGCGCGCGCTCCCGTTGCCAAGGTGCGTCTGGCAGGCAACTATGCGCGAGAGTCTCACGAAGGCAGAGTGGAGGTGCTCCACAACAACACCTGGGGAACGGTGTGCGATGACGAGGTGGACATCAATCTGGCCAATGTGGTGTGTCGAGAACTGGGCTTCCAGGGTGGCGTGACGTGGGCGCACAGTGCCAAGTATGGCGAGGGACAGGGTGAGATTTCCTACTCTTTATTTAATCATAGCAGGAGAAACCAGGTGAAAGAAGGCATAAAAGTAACAATTTGGAAAACACGTATTTGTTTATGAGACTTTTCTAAAATTATAAGAAAATTATAAGAAAATCAGCAAAACATTTGGAGAATAAAAGCTTGATTTTAAAAATGTTTTTCTACTCATAATAATTTTTTGTTTCACCTCTCATCTCAGAGGCCTCTTCAGTTGTAATGGACTGTGGGGTGTTTTTGTACATACCTGCTGGGATTGGGGTCTGGCCTAAGTTGAAATAGCTTATGTTAACTTCGACCAGCCCCCAACCCCAGCAGTTGTATACTGAAAACTCCCCTCAGTCCATTAGAACATGAAGAAGCCTCTTGGATGAGAAGTGAAACATCTTCAAGGGAAGAAATCAAGTTCAGTTGTCAATATAAGATTTTGACAAGGATTAACCTTGACCCGGATGACTTGAGAACCTCCATAGACACTGATGATTATTCTCAGATTTTTGAACCACAGGACATAATGCAATGGCCTCTAACTACACCTCCACTGACCAGGCCTTTACAGTAAAAAACAAGAGCTGAGATTTATTGTGGTCTATTTGCTTCTCCTCAAATGGCCAAACAAAATGCTCGTTACCAACCTGTTAATATGACATTGCATTGAATGTTCCGATGGCGAGCAGTCCTGCTCGACTAGTTTATCCCTACCTACATTTGCCAAACAATGTAATTGCAAGACACCAATTAAGGGAACAAAAAATAACCGACACCATAAATTGACAGATAATTTTTGAGCTATTGGAAGTTACATCATGTCATTGTCATCTAGCGAATGGGGTAGTCAAAAAGGGGTATTTGTTAAGAATAATGACCGTGTTTGCTTGCCAGAGCTGTGTAATACTAGCTGTGGTTTACACGCATTCTTTACTGCTGCTTTTAAATCAAAATTAAAGAGAAGGCTGACTGGATTCATAGTGAAAGATGTACCGCACCCTCCTTTCTAAAGTACTGTGTATCTACAGCTGAGCATGCCACTGAGGTGTAAAACAAAATCAGCCTGTTATTTAAAGTTATGTCTGAGATCCTTAGGATCTATTTTGAGCTCCTGTGAGATTGCGGTTCTTCGCCTCAGTATTGACCAATCAATGAAATTCAAAATGAATTATGTAATAAATGATCTATCCTTTTAACAGGCCCCATATGGATGGACAATGTCCGCTGTGATGGTTCTGAGAGTTCCTTGAGGGACTGCAAACACAATGGTTGGGGCGTGAATGACTGCAAACACTCGGAAGACCTCGGGGTGGTGTGCACCACAGAACGCAGGCCGGATCAGGCAGGCAGTAGAGGCAACGCCATCAGGCCGAACGGCAGTCCTGCATCTACCGGCAGGCATCCAGGACAAAGTTACCATGGAAATGGACATTCATATGACGGGCACCGAATCCACAGACACCACCTTTATCAGGTACCTCAGCTATAATATCAATAGTTACAAGGCAAAGTGATGGGCTCTACTTTTGTCCATAATTATGGATTTTTTTATTCCACAAAGGGTCAACGTAAGGTCCAAATTGAGGAGGTGCGGCTTAAGCCCATCTTCATGGCTACCAAGAAGAAGAGCTTGCTCACAGAGGGTGTGATTGAAGTGAGGCATGCTGGGAGATGGAGGCAGGTCTGTGATATGGGATGGAGTCTCAACAGCAGCAGAGTCGTCTGCGGGATGCTTGGGTTTCCTGAAGCAACTCAGCCCAACGTCAAAACATACAAGTGAGTTTTAATCTTTTCACCAAGTCTTCTGTGACAACAAAACAATACATCCATTTAAACCACCGACTGTGGTTGTCATCTACCTCACTAACAGCATATTATAGCTTTTATGCTTCCATTTAATTAATAAAAACCTCCTGGGAAGTATTTGAAGTGTAGAGGAGCATTGACTAAAAGCATTTTATCAGGCTTATCTTTCTTTCCCAGCCACTCTTCTGTGCTCCTCTCGTGCTGCATAGTGATAAAGGGATCTCTGTCCTCGCTCAACCACTCTTTCTTTACAATTCTCTCCAGGCAAATCACCTCTGCTCACCTCATTGCCTTTCTCTCTCTCACTCTCACCCTGCCTGCTTTGATGCTATCTTCAGCTTGCTGCACCTCGACAAACAGCACCATTTTTAATTTTAGATTCCCATGCTGAGATGTAATGTCACTGTTGATTGTGCTTTAACTGTCCCTATCAATACCATGAAACTGAGGCAGCTATTTGAGGAGAGTTTTTGTGAAGGAACTCATCTTCTTGGCAAGGTAGACTCTGCACACCCTTGTCAGCAATACACACCTCCACTTTTGCATCCCACTGCAACAGTGGTGCCGCCAGTATTAGTGGGTGATTGAATGCCCCTCCTGCATGTTGAGGAGTTTTTTGACTCCTCATCTCAAACAAATAATTATTGTGTGTGTACATATATATATATATATATATGTGTTGTTCTGCTGTTCAAATCAGTGCTAAAAATTAAAAATTAGATGGTTATTTTTGAAGTATGTATGAGGATAATGATTTCGATTCATTACACAAACTATATATATATATATTTATATATATATATATATGTGTGTGTGTGTGTGTGTGTGTATGAATAAACCATACTTTAAATAATGAGGTTTAGATTTTGCATTACCAAGTAAATCCTTATCAAAACCATGAAATGCATCTCAATATTGTACAAACAGGAAAATGGGATCAAGGACTTTAAACAATTAAGTTGTGCGCAGTTTTAATACATATTTGTGTCCAGGAATTTAAAATGATTCAAGACTCACTCTTCTAGCGCACAGCACTATTGGCAGGTTTGGTCTCTCTTAGTCTTTCCTACACATCTGCGCTTCCTCTCCACCACTCTTCTAGTGGTTTTTCAAAAGCTCTTAAACCACGGTGGGACCACACATTATTTGACAATGATTTCAGTTGTGTTTGAAGAATGAAGACATGACATGTCTGACCATTGGCTGTCTTACTGGAATGAGGAATCAGTTGGATCTTGTTCCCGGAGAACAGCTTGCTCTAGGCGATTCATAATTTTGCAGCCCTTTTTTTTTTTCTTGGCCAGCGTTAAACTGACTCAACTGCTAAGTTACTGCAGTGTCTGCTCTGTACTGTTGGTGCTATTTTTCTTGCTGCTCAAAAGCTGTTCTCCTTAAGGGAGTAACCTATTCACTTTTGAGACTTCTTCCTAAATTTTCCATTTGTTCTGCACTGACCTTTAATATAGCTATTTCTACAAGTAATAAAGCTTGATGCTAAAATTGACCTCTGTTTTTGGAGAAGTATAAACATTCTATATATGAATAGAACTTTAAGGTTCTTGAATAAGCGATCATTGAGTAACCCTGTGTGATATACAGTCTGTCCAAGTTTTGTCAGTATGACCCATCTTCCTTGTATTGCAGGTAGAATAGTGTTTGTTAGTGATAGAGTTTGCCTCTTTCATTTTCCATTGTAGTTTAACACAGTTACTTTAATGCAATAGGTGAAAAGTACAAGCAACAATAGATTTGCATGAATACAACACAAGTAGTTTGGCTTCTCCCCAAAAAGAGATATATGACAGGAAGAGACATCAGGAGGACAGAGCTACTGTAGCTTGAAGGACTTTGACAAAGACCCACAGGGAAGTTGCTCACTGACTGTTCGAGGATGTTTTTAAATGATATGATGATAAATTCTAGTGATCCAAGCTGTTTATGTCCCTGAGCTTAGCCACAACAAAGTGGATAGTTGTGTTTATATCACATATCAGCTTCTGAATGTATGATTATGGTTTGAAAGATTGCACACAGTATGGAGTTTTATTTTTATTACGTTTGTAAATCCCAAGATACCAGCAAGATGTGGCTGTGACTTGACGAATCTTGGTTTTCCTGACCTGGTAATGATCTGCTGTGTTGCACGATATGGGTCTGACTAACAATGATCTGTTTGTTTCCAAATCTGTACCTCTTTTCTTTGTAAGAAGAAGAATACTTTTTCATTTATTCTTTCCCTCAAATGCCAATAATCTACCTCCAATAATCTAAGTTATTTAAAGATAGATTGTTTGAATGCAAATGTATATACAATAGCCAGTAACAACCAGAATGATTATAATATAATTCTTAGTCTTGACGTTTTAAGGATTGCTGTGTGACTGGAACCGATACTGTCTAATTGCAAAATGTGAGCAGACCCACCTAGAAACTCTTGGGTTTGAAACAATATGATGCTCATTTTTCATGTAACATCTGGAACTAGCACCAGAAAAGCTTGGGATTGTATTACATGGTTTGACCAAATTTAGGCAGTGACACTCCCGCATGTTTCCCTACCTTGCTCCAAGACTCTTGGTCCATTCTTAGAAATCCTCGGCTGAGCCAAGGCTCTTGACTGCCTGTGTCTTTTGGATGAGACTCTGAAGATGCTGTAATTACAGGTCGGTCAGGACCGAGGCTCTCTGGGGTTTTTGCAGAGAGCGAGAAAACATCCCCAATTATGTGTGTGTGTGTATGTGTGTGTCTGTGTGTTTGTGGGTGGGTGAGAGAGCGAGAGAGAGAGAGAGACTGAGAGAGAGAGAGCTATAGTTGGTACTGGAGCAGAATAGGAGAAGTGAGAGAAGACTGGAATGGAGAGGAGGAACAAGTTGTAGCAATCACACCAGCCACATTTTTTGCCTGCATGTGTGAAATATGGCCAATTACAGCAATGGTAGTTGCTGTCTGTCTTCTCTGTCACCATGGAGATTTAGAGACTTAAACTGGCATGTAATGTTTAATTTCATTATAGCTGAGTTTTAATTTTCAGAAACATTCTGTGCTTATTTGTGTATTTACTTATTGTGACCAGGAGATGATTTTCAGGTTTTTTGCATTATTTTTTGCGTGTTTGTGTGTGTGTGACATTATTTTCCCAGCTTTTAATTTTATATTCATGACAACAGCTCTTTTCATTGCTGGGAAAAGACCTTGGAAGCCTGTTTTCAAAGAAGATTAATTTAACTGGCCTGCTCTGGTTGACAGCAATATTTTGCAAATATCTTATGTGCCTGACTGTACTGTATATTTTCAAAGAGTGGAAAAAAGAAAAGCAAACATAAGTCTGAGTCTGATAAATAAATCTCATAGAGCCCAATGGGAATATCATTAAGCCTATTTTATCAAATATTTAGTTGCAGGGGTAGATGTTGGCAAATATCCCATCTGTAAAGATCCTCGGAAACATCAATGTTTTAACGGTGGGATATATTTACATTTCTAGGAGACATTCAACTGGATGAGTTAGTTTGAGGCTAACAGTTTGTTGAATTCGCCTTTAAACATCAATGTTCCAAATATTTGAATTACAGTGTTGATAACAACTGACACTGACGCCATGTAGCATCCTGTATTTAGACATCTTCACAGAATGAGATGTCATCACCATTTGAAAATTAGAATGAAAAAATCTAATTTTTTATTATAATTTTTGAATATTCGTTATTACTTATGTTGTGCGGTTGTTTATACCGTTTAGCTGTCCAGGTGATTTTAATGTTCAGCTAAAGAAAATAGAAATGTCTTTTAATCAGCATCACTTTGAAGTACTGCGGTGGCCACGTTTTACAGTAAATAGACTCTTTAAACCTCACTTTAAAAATGGGAGGGACAGTAAAATAAACCTTTGATGAAATCAGTCATTGCCAAGAGCTATGCTGATATTCTCTGTCCCTTGGTCTTTGGAGATTTCCAAGTTGCAGTTGTACACCAGCATTTTTGTAAGTTACAGTTGTGTATTTTTGAATGGCAGAAGTAAAAAAAAATGTTAATGAACTCAAGTTAAATGAACAAAAATGTCTGGTTTTGAAGAGTAAAAGTGTTGCTTAAACACAAAATTTGCTGTTTGGCTCTGAGGATTTTTTTTTGATTTTATGGTTTGGTCTTTTATCGCTGCAGTATGTTTTAAAGCACCTCTTTTTAGATGGTTTTAAACCATTTTAACATGTAATAACTTAATTATGTTGTTAAAAAGAAAAAACCTTAGCGCGTAAGATGTAACGCTAGTGAGAAGGTGATAAGAACAGGGCTGATGGGAATCCCTATCATTAGCCTGACTTCTACTGAATCCACAACAGTGATGAAATGTTCAGCTGGTTGATAAATACTGTGACTACGTCTGATGCTGTCTGTGATCGTTCTTCTGCCATTACCTATGATGGTGATCTGTTTACTTTGTGAGGAGCAAAGTGACACCTTTATTTTTATTTTTATGTTGTTCTGGTGTGATGATCAATATCGACAAACAATGATTTGATAGATCAAAACTAGAGGCTCCAAGTTATCATTTCTAGCGAGTGTCGTAGTCTTGTTAGAATCTGTGAGAAGGAGAATGGTTAGTCTGTGGTGAGATCACAAACAAGTCACAGACATGTTTGCCCCATGGGAAAACATGTGTGAATATGTGTGTTTGTGCTTGTGCTTGTCACTGTCTATCCCCTATGTCAACTTACTGTAGAGCCATATGGTAGACACATTTTGGATGTTTTACAAGTGTAGTTAAAGGCTGCGTTAAATTGTATACAATTTGTCAAAGGGCAGTTTGCAAATGGTCCTGTGACATCACACACAACTTCATTAAATGTCATGAATGTGATTTGAATGCCTTTACTTTTATGACTCACTTAAGAGCAGTTTTTGAGATAGTCCACAATGGTCGAAACCAACCATTTAAATAACTATGATTTCTTATACAGATGTTCATAACGCTTTACTGTAGGATGTGAGTTTGTCAAATGAGCCTCGGTGGCCAGCTCTAGTCCTTTGGTAGAAAATCACAAAATTGCATCTGCAATTGTCACAACCCTGCTTTTGTGAAACAACTGATGAAAGTGTTTTTTTTTTTAAACTGCACTCCACTTTCAGCTATATTTTCCTCCCAAAATTATTGTTTATGTGTATAGGAATTATTTATATTTTTATCCAGAGAGGGAAGAGGTTTCCTCTAGCCCACCACTTAGAGTACAAAGTTAGGAAATGAAGTTATTTTGCAAAGTTGGAATGTGTACCATGAGCCCCCAAAACTTTTAAACAACCACCCACACCAAGTCAATGATAGTCATTCTTTTGATTTCAACATCTTCAGTTTTCTTTTGAGCAAGTGTATTAACTTTATGGGAACTGCTAGGGCAAAATATTTACCTTTACCTGTGTAGTCACACAAGTAAAGTTTGATGTGGTTTCTTTAAATGGCAATTCAACAAGGAAACATGTTTAGTGACTTTGCCGTGTGTTGGTAGACTC